>NC_051069.1:52692599-53359828 GCF_004664715.2 Peromyscus leucopus
CTATACTTATAGGATGCCTTTTTGTGTTGCTATAACAGGTATTTCACATTTCCCATCTTCAGATGGAAAATTGGTAAATCATGTTAAGCAGCTGTTTAAAATTACAGACATGGTTGATTTATCCCAAGGCATTCTTGAAAATCAAATAACATAAACCAACTAGCAGGTTTCTAGACAAATAAATAGAAAGGAAATAAGACTGAACTGTTGAAATTATAATTGAACTTCTGGAAGCCTAGATGGCTGCTTAATAAAAGATACTTGACAATTCTAAAGATTTTATGATATTTATATTTTGTATATATATGTACATATGTATATATATGAGATATTAATATTTTGTTCTAGAGAAATTATTCCAAAAAAGATTTGCTTTAGGCCTGTTGGTGGAAGTTTGTCTTTAAGAACTTAGACTGTTCTGCCTGAAAAGAGTGTTGGCCTGGAACCTTGGGTCACTTGAAGACATTTATTGTAACATTTTGATTTCTTTTGGGCCATGTGTGTTAGTTGACTTCTACAAGGGCTGAAGACTGTAACACAGGTTGGCCAGTTTGGCAGTTAGCATGGTAAACAGCTAGCCATCTTTACAAGACCAACATCTGAACAAAACCAAAACAAAACAGAATGAAATGAAACGAAACAAAATAAAACAATATCATGGAACCATGATTTGAGTAGCTCCTTCACTGAAAATACTCCACAAGTGTTGCCACCCATAATATCTGGCAAAAACAGTGCCTTGTATATCACCAGGTGACATAATAGACTCTGAAAATTTTCTTGGGCTGTCTTCAGTCTGTATGCTTTTTCTGTAATAGCTATTTTGTGAAATGTGTGGATCTTCCTAGAGAATTCTATTAATTTAAGTGATATTGGGACTGTCTGAGCTACGCTATTGGTGAAATTATTAAGGCCACTCCACATAGTTAAAAGGGAGATTTATTCTGTGGGGGTAACTCACAAATGAAGGGATAGGCTACAGGGTCTGGGGAAGACGTAGTGCAGTCCGGGGGTGTTCTCGGTAGAACTCTGTTCAGTCTGCCTCTAGCGTCCAGGGTCCAGGAACCAAGAGAGTGTGGTGCATCCGGATCTTGGGTCTTCAGGGCCCTCTCTTGGCCCCACCTTGTAGGCGTGATAGTTACCAAAGCCTCAGTGGGGGTTGGAACTTCCAGACCAAAGCTGCAATGGGTTCCCATTACACTACGCTTTTGATCTGGTAGTCCCCAGTAACTATTCATTATTCCTTCTTTTATAAATTCTACTTTACTTTTCTGTGCCAAATGCAGATTTTTGGAAAAAGCCTTTTTGGAGTGCTGATTATCTCTGGCATCATGGACTAGTAATTAACACAAGACATCAAACAAGTATTTATTGAATTGTCTTGCAGTATAAAGCTCAGTAGTAGAAGACATGGTTAACATTCACAAGATACTAGATTTAATCCCCATTTCTGTAAAACAAACAAAAACTAAGTATTTATTGAATGAGATGATGACAAATTAAGACCATGTTTATCATATATTTTTCTTCCTCCATTAAAGTAAGAAAACAAATTTCCTCAGAAGAATTATCCATACTTAAAATCTCAAACCTTCTCTTATCATGCTCTCTTGTGCTAAACTTGATTGTCTTTATTTATTTATTTTATCAGTAGCCAGGTTACTAATGATCTTCACATTGTTAAAATGAGTGATGAACTTCTATTGGTACCTTGCCAAGCTAACTATTCATTCACTCTGGAAGGACTATCTTCTTGCATGGCAAGCAGGAAAATGCAGGACCTAAATTTTATACCTACCTTTGAGTAGATGCTTCTTGTGATCATTCATTGGTTTTCTCCATCCTTCATTCTTTAAACATTGGAATGCAACAGGCTGGTTTTTTAATTGCATTTTTTGTTTGTTTCTTTTAAAGTATATTATTAAACTTCAAATCTCTGTCTCAGACCTCTACAGGAACCTCTGAACTCCTATTTCTTTTTCTACAAAGTATTAATTTTAATTTTATTTTTCCAGAAGATGACTTTTCTTCAACTATTAAGAATCAAGCTCTCCTATTGGGCTTTAGTGGGAGTCATGGGGCAGCATCAGCAGGTCTACATAGGTAGGAAGAGTATCAGTCTTTCCAGGCTTCTTGAGACCCATTCCTGATCACCTTGCTGTGAATGGCACAGCTCACACAGTGTCACAGAATCATGTATGGCCTGGGAAGCACAAAAGCATACTCAGCTTAATGTCACCTTCTTAATGAAAATGTTCCTTTTCACTGCAGCCCAAAGAAAGAGCCCCCTCTCTGTTCTATATGTACATTGGCGCTCAGTTATGATCTGCTTTGCTCCTTAGCACTGTTACCATCTAGACACATTGTTCACACATGGTGAACAATGATTACTTGTCATTTGTGCTGGGTATCTCTTCTCTTTCCACTGGAATATGAGCTCCACAATGAAAGGGTAAGTATGTACAGTGCATAGAACAAAGCCCAGCACGTAGGAGTCATTGATGTAGTATTTCTGAGCTATCACTTTTTAAAAAGGACACTTTCCCCAGTGACTGAATGAACTAAATGTGCAGTAGTAGAAATTACCATAAAATATGGAGTAAATACAGTTCTACATTTTGTTTGCCATTTACTAGCTGAGTGAGTTACCCAAACTTTTAATCTGTTGGTATACTTGTCTATTTTATAAATTGACATAATAATAACATTTCTAAAATTTATCTTTTAAGTGAAATAATTTATATAATACATGACATTACAGTAGTGGATATTTAACAACATCAGTACTCAATGTCTCTGAAACATGTGTGTGTGTGTGTGTGTGTGTGTGTGTGTGTGTGTGTTACAGAGTTTACAAATAATGATAGTTAATGCAATAACTCTTTGTACATCAAGATATCCCTTTGAAGTGAGTTAGGATGTTTGTAAGTGTCAGAAAATTGAAGGTGAAAGGAACCTTATACACTCCTAATTTTTGAAGAAGAGAAAGCGAATCTTAAGATGTCAATGATTTTTGCTAGACTGGATCCACATGCCAAGTCTCTGGGACTTGATGTATCAGTGTTGTCTGCAATCATAATAAAAGATGATATAAGCATGCATTTTGTCAAAACATCACATGAAAGGCTACTCTGTTTCAGAAGTGTTTTAGGGGTGGGGTTGAATCATTAGTGATACTTGAACTGCTAAATAGGACCTTTCAAATAGGATATAGGTGCTCCTGGTTTATTTATTTATTTATTTATTTATTTATTTATTTATTTATTTATTTTGACAGACAGTGTGAGAGTACTGGAAAAATCTACCTGGTATCCAGTTCTTGGTTGCTCAGCAAAGAAACTCTCACCAACCGTTAACTAAAGCTCAGCTTCCTTTGAAGTTTGTACCTGGAGATAATTTTTGGTGTGGGAACATGAAAGCCAGGAAGCAGAGAGCAAACTCCTTCCAATTCCTGAGAGCTGCATTTGTCTTATAATGACTACAGTTGTTTCAGTGTCATTTCACCTTTGCTGAATGGAGCTGGGGGAGGCAGAACTGTCCCCAAAGATGCTTGGTCATTATTGCCTTGTAACTGTGCTGGCAGGTTAACTGGTCAGGTTGTTCCTTTGGATTTTGCTATTTTAAAAATGAAAAGAAATCAGAAGCGACTACAGTCCTATTGCCAACTAACTTAGAAAAGATTGTCAATTTTCTCCTTTGTACTTGGTGAAGTGCTGGTGTCACCTTGGGGAGAGGAAGCATTACTCTTTAGACATAATTAGTATATTCTGAGGGTTGTGAGAAATGCACATTCCTTTCTTAAGAAAAATGAATACTCCCAGAAGCTTACTTGTCTGTTTTCAATGAAAAGCCAGTCCTTTCTTATGACAGTGATATCTACTGATTAATTATATCTACATGCACAGCTATACTACTAACTCTGTTACTATTAATTAACTTAAAATGCAACCTAGAAATATGAAAATTATCCCAACCAATGCAGATATTCCAGCATCTGTCCAATTCTTTCCTGTACCAATGAAAGCCAGAATAATACCATGATAGAAAAATATCTAACAATTTTACATAGCTGAAGTGAATTATTCATTTAACAATGTGATTCTCAGAAGTTGATGCCAAAAGCTATAATGGAAAGAGAATTGTATCTCAATCTAACATCAAGTAGATTGTTTCTATGCTTTCTATTAAGAGAAAGCACACACATTGGTTTTGTGTGAGTGGAAGAATATCTCTATTTTGTACCTTAACTGATTAGCTAAAGTATCAATCATCTTTATTTTATTTTATGGGATAATTAGTTATTCTTATTGTAAAGAAAGGAAAAACAATTTAATAATTTCAATGTTTGTATTACTTCCTCTACACTGAGATACTATTCAAGCATTCAGTATGATGTTCCTTTTTCTGGGAATAACTGATCCCAATAAGAATAATCTTTAAGTGTTTGATTTTACCTCAGTACATGGAAGAAATTCATGCATAAATGAGGAGGACAGACAAAAATTATGTTAGATTTTACAATTACTATTGAAAATGTATTTCCACTGTGCCCAATTTGCCTTTGTATTCATTTGCTAATTCACGTGATACACCAAGTGCTCATGCATTTAACTATTTTAAATTTAAAGGAGCAATTGTTTAAACATGTCACATTATGCTTTTACACTACACAGAATTGGCACTGAGTTTCAGAAGACAGGTGAGAGACAAGAGGAGCTGGCTAAAGGAAATAAAACAATAACTTCTTGAGGTTTCCTGACTACCATTTGATGATTGCTTTCTGTAGATATATGTGCACAATAAAAACAATCTTATGCCTTCTGCTCAAGGAAATTTTCACCTAATAACCTTTCCATGTGTTTGAGGAAAATTTAAAGTGTTTAAATCCAAAGTTTTTAAAACAGTACCATTTTACTTACAGCAAGTAACATTTGATTTTTATTCATTATTATTTTCATAACTGAAAAAAGAAATTAAATTCTACAGAGTAAAGAAAGACAGTTTGTTAGTAAAAATACGTAAGATTTTACCTGATGTACAGTAGATGAACATGTGTTACTTCTCCAAGTATAGAGGGACAATTACATATTTCATCTCAATTCTCCTATTTAGAAACTAGGAATAGGATAAAGTGAGGAAGCAAAAGCGATTACTCGTTAACTCTCACCATTTTTCTAATGTGGAGAAAAGAGCTCAGGATATTTGATTTAGTGGTCAGAAAGGGCAGCGAAAGAACCACAGGAGTCATGCTAGCTTCCAAAGTGTTCAAAGCAGTAAAGAAACTATAAGGCTCAGCTATATAAATTCTCTTATTTGTATTAGTAAGAGGAGAAATACAGTCACATATCAAGTCACTTATCATGCAGCAGATATTACCCCATCCTTTGAAAACTAAAACCCAAACCCAAACCAAAACCCAAGCTAAATGAAAAATCTCTTTCAAATTGATTTGAACCAGGAAACAATGAAATTACTTGGAACACCTTATGCCAGAACATGGGCAAAGTGCAGCCAGACTTGCCAGAATATCAAGAAATAGCCCTCATCTCAGGTCTACATAGAGTCATTGGTCCCTTCAGAAACTTCATGATCCAGGCCTCCACTGTTTTTGTTTCTTTTAGTACTTTTATCATCCAAAACTCTCATTAGAATGACCTGCTAAGCTGTTCCCATCATTGAGGTGGGAATGTTTCTTGCCCATATTTCCAAACTCTTTTACATTCCTCCTACAAACCAATTCTTTTTTATTAAAATTTTTATTCATTTTACATACCAACCACAGATCCCTCTCTTTTCCCTCCTCCCAGCCACCCAGCTTTCTACACCCCCACTCACTCCCAATTCCCTCCTTCAGCAATGTAAAGCCTCCCATTGGGAGTCAGCAGAGCCTGGTACATTCAATTGAGGCAGGTCCAAGCCCTCCCCCTGTATTAAGGCTGTGCACGGTGTCCCCCCCATAGGTTGTGAGCTCCAAAAAGTCAGCTCATGCACCAGGGATAGATCTTGATTCTACTGCCAGGAGGCCCCTTAAGCAAATCAAACTACGCAACTGTCTCACTGATGCAGAGGGCCTAGTCCAGTCCCATGGAGGATCCACAGCTGTTGGTCTAAAGTTCATGAGTTCCCACTAGCTTGGTTTGGTTGTCTCTAGTTTTCCCATCATGATCTTGATGCCCCTTGCTCATAGAATCCCTATTCTCTCTCTAAGACTGGACTCCTGGAGCTCAGCCTGGTGCTTGGCTATGGATCTCTGCATCTGCTTCCATCAGTTACTGAATGAAGGCTCTATGATCACAGGGTATTCACTGATCTGATTACTGGGGTAAGCCAGTTTAGGCACACTCTCCACTATTGCTAGTAGTCTAATCTGGGATCATCCTTGTGGATTCCTGGGAACATCTCTAGCACCTGGTTTCTCCCTATCCCCATGATGGTATCCCCATCATGGTATCTCTTTCATTTCTCTCCCACTCTGTCTGTTCCAGCTCAAACATCCCATTCCCTTATGTTTTCATCCTCCATCCCCTATCCTCTATTGCTCCCTCTCACCCCCAGTTTACTCATGGGGATCTCATCTATTTCCCTTTCCCAGGGCAATCCATGCATCCCTCTTAGGGTCCTCTTCTACAAACCAATTCTAAAGGCTTAAGAATTACTGGTTAAGTTTATTATAACAATGGCCCCACTTCTAAGTACCAGATTTTTTACATTGATTCATTCATTGTCTTGTTGCTGTAAGAAAATACCTAACCAGAAGGATCTTAAGGGAAAAGGATTTATTTTTGGCTTAAAGTTCATTGTGATAAAGTCCATTATGGTCCAGAAAGCATGGTTGCAGGCACCAAAAGCCTACTGGTTATATTGTGCCTCTAGTCAGGAAGCAGAGAACAATGAATACTCATGTTCACCTTGGTTTCTCCTTTTTATTCATTCTAAGACCTCAGCTCATTGAATAATGCCATCCACAGTTAAAGTGCATCTCCAAACCTCAGTTAACCTAATCTTGGTAATCTTTCAAGAGACATGCCCAGAGGCTTGAGTCCTAGATGAATATAGAGTCTGTGAAGCTGCTCAACAACTATTTATCCAATGATATTGTTCTTCTTGTAAAATAATAAATAAAATAGTTATTTTTATCTTAATACAAATGCTCACTCTATAAATGTATATACTTTAGTATATATATGAATAAATTCAGTTGTTTTTTCAAGTCAAAATTTATAAGATGCATATTAAGTTTCTAGTTAGAATGAGAAAACTTTGTACACACTCTTTTAAAGTGAATGGATTTCAAAGCTAGCCAACTCTCACATTTGCTTTGTCATTGAGAGGTTTTCCCATGTCCTTGATAAGTTTTGTGCAGGCATAAAAATTAAATTTAATGCTTTAATATTTGAAATTAGTATTTGCTTTATATTCAAGTTAAAATATATTGATCTATAAGCTTTTAGTTTTAACTGATAAATGTTATCATTCTTTTAATAAATCTATCACATTTAATAGTACTTTTTGAGTCACCCCTTATAGCAATTAAATGTTCTTAACATATTAATCTGCCTTTACAAATTTAACATAATAAATGTTTCTTCCTAAGTACTTCAAATATCTAACAAATAAAAATTGTTCTCAAGTACTTAAATAGGCCTTATAAATATTATAGTTTGAATATGTAAATGTGATACTTATCTTCCAATGTCATTAAATGTAATTATTTTACCTTTCATGTTAAAACTAAATATTTTACTTAAATTTTTATTTATAATTATAAAATGTAACTCTTATGTATCTGATGTTATTTTTATATTTTCATTTATATTTGTATATAAATGTTTATATACAAATGTCTCAATTATTTTTATGTACAAATATATTTGCATATGTGCAAATTATTCTTAAACTTAACATAATACATTAGCTCTAGTACTTTAACTTTTTGTTGTTTAATTAAAAAAATTAAAACTTGTTTGCCCAACAATGAACCATTCATAGCATTTCAAATAATTCTTGAGTATTTTTCAAGTAAATTGAATATGCAATATCCAGTTTAGCAGAAATTGAATATGAGTCAAAAATTTTAGAGCATATTTAAAATCTGGATGTTTTCACTTTGGCGAGAACCATGTAGAGATCACTTAAATAATAATTATTTAACTCTATGCATTCCTAATAAGGTTTTTAGACTTTACCTCCTAGGTTTATGCCAGACAAGTACATCACAAGTGTGATTTCACAGACCTGCTCCCTATCTCCTTCACTTACTTTTAGGATGCATTAATCCTCCCCTTACAAACAAAACTGAAAACAAAAACTTAACTGTGGACTTCATTCTGAAATAGTCCCATATAATTTCTGTCTGTCAGGGCCCTCAGTCTTAACATTCATAATGTGATTTCTGCTTGATTCTATTCATCTTGAGGCCTGCTCTTGCATTTTGATAAACTCACTGAATCATGACAATAAGAACCTCAAAATATGAATTGTTGATGTTTTGTCCCATTGAGTTATCTATTGAAAGAGGGATATGTACTAGCCAAATAAAGTATCCTCTTTATCATTTATGCTTATGTTTTTATCCAAGTTTGGAACAAATGTATTATTTACTGTGAATAAATAATTTCAACAATTTCTGTTTTTCTTGTTCATAGCTTAACTGATGTGTACTGACTGTTTAAATTCACATATTATTTTCAATATAAAAATTTAACACTGAATATTTGAATTTCATTTTCTTGTTTTACTTTTAATTTTTATATACATCTGTTAAACTTATTATACACTTCTCCAAAGAAAATTCCTTGAGAGGTACATCAGTAATTTCATTTCAGAGGCTTTCTTGTTACATTACGCAATAAAAATTTAATTTAAATATTCAATACTCCATTATGGTTTATATATTTTGCATGCTTTATTGAACTTTGATTTCAATAAATTAATTTAATCAATATAATCATCTAAATATTTTAATATTTTTTAGCATTTATTATTTTTTAAGTACTGAAAATCTCCTGAAGTGGAAATGGTCTGGGCTTCTTTTGGTATCTAAAAACACCTGATAAAGATACTTTATAGAATTTTGTAAAAAAATGAGAGTTTTAAAGATCTGAGACTTCTTTTATCATGATGATTAATATATATCTCTCATGTTGTTGAATTTTACATTACCTTATATTTCTTTTGAATGGGAAAGAATTGTATTTTCCTATGAATTTGGCAATAATTATTTTCTCTACATATATATTCATTCACTACTTTATGGAATATAATAAGATACATACAATGAAACATAACCAATTCTATTGTAAGCCATAAAGACAGATAAATCATGAGCACTCTTTTTCATGTCTACATATTTCTTACAAAAGATTACTTGTAAATAGGTATGTAGTTAAGATTAATTAAGGCACAATAGAATTTTGATACAGACTATGGACATGTAAAAGAATCAGCAAGTGTTCTTTAGTCTCTTCCCTGTTGGGGGATAATATGAGACTTAGTGGACAATTCATTCCCTTATGTGTTCCTATGTGTCAGAAATTGTTTAGCCCAAGAGACACAGGACAAGCAGAAAAGCAAATCTTTGCTTTAAGTCACTAATTCATGATTATATTCTGGGCAACAGGAATGATGAACTGTTCTTTGGAGGCATTGACATTCTAACGTGATTTTCTCATGAAAAACAAATGGTGGCGTGGTGAACAGTGCTATGAAGGGAGAAGAGTAAAGGTTTGTCAGGAGAATAGAGTGCTGATCTCCTCTTCATTGCTGCCAATGGTGACATAAAAACAAGGGCAAAAGAGAACTTTATTTGGAGCATGTTGGGCATACTGAGGTCCCTCTTTTCCATTGTCTATTAAAGCAAAGAAGATGGAATGTTAGTTAGTCTTATCTCTGTGATTCAGGTTACACTCAAGAGAATAATGAATTGTCATTGACACTTCATGAAGAATGATTATCACTTGTAAGACTTTTCAGTTCAGGTCCTAAAAATAACAAATTAATGGATAAAAGTCTCCACTTACATTTCATTTGTTAGACAACTTTCTGTGATGTTTTTTTTTTCTGGTTGGATTATACCTTTTCTACATTTATTTCTTCTTTAACCATTCTACTCATTTGGTATGATAAATCATGTCAACTTCATCATTCCTTATGTCTTTGTAAACCTTTGATGAAGTTAAAAATAATTCTTCCTATTCTGAGAGCTGATATGCTGGACATGATTCTAGTTCTGGGCCTCTGCTTTGGGGTATTCAGATGTGCCTATGTGTCTTATTTGATAATATGGCTGTGGTGGTTAATCATGGTTGCAAACTTGACTGGCTATGCAATCAACTATGAGACATACCTCTGGGGTGGTTGGCCAAGCTGTTTCCAGGAAGGATTAATTTAATAGATATTATCCTTTCTAAGATTAGGAAAGAAGTTCTAATGACAGCTCAGAAATAAAAGAGTCTGAAGGAAAAATAGTATTGCTAGCTTGTTCACTTCGATTCTATCTAGTTGCTGCTTCTATTACCTATAGCCTTCACTGCTATGAGAATATATGTTTTTAGCCTTCCAAAGTGGACTGAAGACCAGTGACTCTTGGGAAAATCCTTCAGTTCCAGATTTGGATTGCTTAGGTATCTGGAAATCTGGACAGATAAACTAGTAGGTGTGAATAAAGACATTATTGTACTACCCAGTTTGAATCATGTAATCCAATTTAGGAAGTTCCCTTTGAAATACATTTTTACCTTTTTCCACTAGGAAATCAAAATACAGTAACTACATGTCCCTTTTAGGAAGGTGTAGGCATCATTCCTGAATATAACTGCAGGCAACTTCCTCCCGCTCATTATGTTACAGTCAGTGAGTTCCAAGTCTGAAAAATGACTTCTAACCAGAAACAAAGCATAACATGATTGGGATGGCTGTCTTCAGCCTCTGTGTTATATATCCTTAACTTTGAATTGTATTAATTAAGTGATGCAGTTGGGACTTCTATTGTGGCCTAAAATTATTGCTCTCCTCAGTTTTTTTTTTTTTTTTCAGTCAGGGACTTCTGAGTGCATCCAACTGTGTAGAAATCAAATTCTCTGAAGAATAAAAGGAAAATAATAGAAACAGTTCCATGGACATTTTCTGTACCTTTAAATAAGATTCAAAATAAGCCTAGCCCTAATTTTGATTCCCAAATGAAACATCTTCAATGTGTCATAAATCTTCAGTAAGAAATTATGTGTTCATGAACCTCTCTAGACATTTTCTGGAAATCTATTGACTTGATCAGATGGTAAATTAAACTAAGCTGACTAAGTTCATATTTAAAAATTATATGTTGAAGCTAAGCCTAGACACTAAGCAAAATGTGGACTATGTATTTTCCCTATTATGTTTTTAAATATTGTATGGATTGTGTAGAATTATGTCTTGGGGAGAAAGTTTCATTTTAAACACAAGATATTAACAGTGACTATAAACAATAGAACATAGTTATAAACTTAACATACCATAGAGTAAATATAACTTAGTTGGAAAGAGACCAGTAATATATTGTGTGATAGGAAGGTAGCCAGTAGTGATTTCTAGGTAAATAAAAAGAATTATTGTGGCCTTGCAGATAAAATGTCCATTAATAAAGCTTGTTCCATTCTTTTCAATTGACACTTTGAAAATTTCATACAATATATTTTGATCATATTCACAATTCCCCCAACACTCTCAGATCTACCCCCACATTCCTATTTACCAATTTTGTGTCCTCTTTATTTTTTCACCAATTTTATTAATCAGGATTCTCAAAAGAAGCAGAATTTATAGAATGAAAAAGTATACACAAAGGAGATTTATTAGAGTGTGTTACAGGTCATGGTGTGAGTAGTCCCACGGTGGATGTACCCCCGTGGAAAGGCCAAGGATCTGGTAGTTAGTTATTCCATTTGCAGTCCCAATCTGGTTCTGGAGTACCAGGCTATCCCTAGAGAGCTGCTGGTCTTTAGTCTACATTGGACTCATGAAGAAGTAGGTTATAACAGCAGCAAAAGAATGCCTCAACAGTAGGATAGAGAAACTTGACAGTGAAAGTGAGGGCAAACGGGCAATAAACAAAAGCCCCCTTCTTCATTTGCTTTCATGTGGGCTCCCTCCAGAAGATATGGTCTAGATATGGTGCTCCTATTGGCTTGGGTTTCAGTTGATTTCAGATATTGTCAAGTTGACAATTATGATTAGTCATCACAAGTGAGTCAACCCCTGGTTAACTTGACACACAACCACTCTCCTTCATGTCACACTTAATTCCCAAGTGAAAACAGTAACCAGATATAGCACTAACATTATATGAGAAACTCATGTACAACCACAAATTTATTATGAATCTTTTTTTGTTGTTGTTGTTATTGTTGTTTTTCAAGACAGGGTTTTTCTGTGTAGTTTTGGTGCCTGTCCTGGATCTCGCTCTGTAGACCAGGCTGGCCTTGAACTCACAGAGATTTACCTGGATCTGCCTTACTATGAATATTAAAACAGGTAGCAATGTCCCTTGACAAATGCTTAGCTTCTTAGTGTCTCATAGCTTAAATATGACAAATACTGATATTATCTCAATCAATGTCATATTACATGACATGGGAATAGAAGAATGAAAATACAAATATTGGCTTAATATATGTGTATATATGCACAAACATGATAACAAAATAGGATAGAATTGCTCATATTGATTACAACCCATGATTGTGCAGATGATTATGTGGGCTTAGTTGGTCTTTATATCTTTCTTCCTCTACTACCCATTCTTTATTTCTTCCATCCTCTTGAATTACCTCCACAGGTCTAAGGAGGTATATATCTCACCTGGAGGAATATATCTTCTTCAAAGAATTTTTTAGTAAGTTTATTTTTCACTTGCTGAGGCTATATATTTGCATGTGCCTATATGTAAAACTATGTTCAATAGCATTATACTCTAATGGGTGGGGCAATACCCTGACTAGACACCCCATGTTAGCAAATTAAAACCCTAGGATTCAGAATGTGCTACCTCTTTCTGAGTTATTGGCCAATGGGATTACAGAGACTACTAAGCATTACAAGCTATTGCCAACATACTAGGTCAATTTTCACTAGATGGTAAGACTCTATTGCTGAAGATACCACATACTTATGCAACAGTACATAGTGAAATAAAACTGATACTCACCTGGAAGCGTCATTTCTACTAGTTAGTGTTCATGATATTAAAAGGTGCTATGCACAGAGGAGAAAATTAATCCTCAATTTCTCCTAGCTGTGAACCCTGAAAGCTACAGCAATGACTGGCCTGACAAGATGCTGCAAAAGTGGCATGAATGTTATGGAGCAATCAACCACTTTCTGCATGAATCTAAGGTCAGCATTATGAAATGAAACCCTTACCTGACACTGTTAAATGGGCCAAGAACCTGTCTCTAGGAAGGTCATAGGTCCAATGGGAGAATGCAATACTAAAACTCTGCTAAACAGGCAGTTTTATATAACTACTAATGACTTATTTCTATACTCATAGAGCAGAGTATCTCTTAATATTCATCAGGGAAGCTTCTCATCACAGTAGATGGCAGTTAGCAGAGAGGTACTAAACTGATCAATGAGCCAAGAATAAAAGATGGTTGGGTGCTCAGCTCTAAATGGAGTACCCATATTGTACCTGCCCCCCTACTTAAGGTTCAGGGATTTGTGAGAAAGTGAGTGCAAAAAGATTGTAAGGGCCAGAAGTGGTGAATAATGAGAGGGTGTTCCACCCACAACAGAGATGCACATAATAACTTGCAGTGATTGTGACAACAATCACAAGACCTGCACAAGGCCCAATTAGACAAAATTCTATTGTGGAGTGGGGAAGGTAGGCATAAAATCCCCTCTATTATCTTTTAAAATAATAACATGTTTTTTTAACTTAATTTTTTGTAATTTCTTTCCAATCTTTTAAAATTTACTTCTTAATTCTGAAAGTGAATGTGGACACTACTTACTATATATTTCCTCTTAAAACTTTCAATTATGGTTTATTTTTTATTTTATAATAAGTACATTTTATTTTTATTGAAAAGCAGTGTTTTGAAAGTTTCACACTGAAAAAAAGTGTTTTGCACTGTAAGTAAAATCACTTCATGTATGTAAAGTTGGCTGTAGCTTTTTTGCATATATTTTATAAATATATAAATTTATAAATATAAATATATAAATTTTTAATAAATATTTTGGCAATTTTATTACAGTTCTCTTAGCATGCTACAAACTCCATTGGTGAATCATTATCTCTTGCTTTTACTTCTTTATGTCCCATATATATATTGAAAATATTGTTTTTTCTTTCTAAAAGAACAAGAAAATCATCCTAAATTCTTAAATTCAATAGTAGGATAAAATAATTTAGACCAACATACTTTATTTTAGATTTATAGTACTTGTATGGAAAGAATAAATTAAGTTAATTTTAAGATTCTATTTATTGGGTTTCATTTATATTGGGAATTTTCTACAATATTTAATAAAACACAAAGAATATATGAACCATGAAGGTATCTGCTAATAAATTATAATTTCATATTTTGCACATCATGATATAATTCTTAGGTAACTAGAATTGGGTTTTACTTTTCATTGACTGTTATATGAGAACCCATACAGCACACAAGCATTTTACTAACCATTAAATTACCTGGCA
Source organism: Peromyscus leucopus (assembly GCF_004664715.2). Taxonomy (NCBI): domain Eukaryota; kingdom Metazoa; phylum Chordata; class Mammalia; order Rodentia; family Cricetidae; genus Peromyscus; species Peromyscus leucopus. The sequence continues at coordinate 52,707,289 of NC_051069.1, forward strand.
AACATTCCATTTTGTTGAACATAACTTTTGGGGTTAGAAACTTTGAAATGTTCTGGGGACATAAAATGGAACATGCTTCAGAATTTTATGATTCTGTTTTTTTTTAAATGATTTTGTTATTAGTACTTTTATACATCCTGACCTCAGGTTTCCCTCTCTTCTCTCTTTCCAGTCCCTTCCCCTCCTACCTTACCTCTGCCCAACCCCCATCCATTCCTCCTTCATTTCTATTCAGAAAAGAGGTCTCTCATATCAACCAAACATGGCATATCAAATTCCCCTCGTATTAAGGATGGACAATGCAACCCAGTATGGGGAATAGGGTCCCAAAAGCCAGCAAAAGAGTGAGAAACAGCTCTAGCTTCCACTTTCATGAGTCCCACAAGAAGACTAAGCTATACAACTGTAACATATGTGCAGAGAGCCTAGGTCAGTCCCATGCAGGCTCCTTGTTTGTTGGTTCAGTCTCTGTGAGTCCCTATGAGCCCACATTAGTTGATTCTGTAGGTTTTCTTGTGGTGTCCTTGATCCCCCTGGCTCCTATAATCCTTCCTCTTCATCTTCTCCAGGATTCCCAGAATTCTGCCTAATGTTTAGCTGTGGGTCTGCATCTGTTTCCATCAGTTGCTTGATGAACCCTCTCTGATGAAAACTGGTCTAGGCACCAATTTACAGTGTAACAAAATATCGTTAGGAATCATTGCACTGACTTTTTTTTCAGTTGTGTTTGGTTCTGTCTTAGGTCTCTGGGCTCTCCAGCCTCTGGGTCCTGGTGCTCTAGGCAGTGTGAGGTGTTGACTTCCTCTTGCACCATGTGTCTCAGGCTGGAGAAGTCATTGGTTGCCCACTCCCACAATTTTTATTCCACCTTTACCTCAGCACATCTTGTAGGCAGTCAAAATTGCTGTTTGAAGGTTATGTGGCTGGGTTGATCTCCCAATTCCTACACTAGAAGTCTTGCTTGGTTACAGTTCCATGGCCAGTTTAGGCTCCTTGTCCACCATTGCTAGGAGTCCATAGGTCACCCTTGTAGATTCTTGTTTATTTCTATGGTGTTTTATTTCTAGCTTATCCCTGAGATGCCCTTCCCCAATTCCAATGGTTTCTCCCAGTACTCTCTTCTTCCATCCTCTCCACACCCTATCTCTCTTGTTCCCATCCACCCACCCTCTCCTCTACATGAGATGTCTATTCTATTTCTGCTTTCCAGAGAGATTCATGTATTTCCCCTTGAGCCCTCCTTTTTACTTAGCTTCTCTGTGTCTGTGGATTGTAGCTTGGTTATCCTCTACTTTAAAGCTAGTACCCACTTATAAGTGAGTTTATACCATGTTTGTCTTTCTGGGTCTGAGTTACCTCACTTAGAATGATTTTTTCCTGGTTTCATCCATTTGCTTGTAAATTTCATGATGTCATTGCTTTTAATAGCTGAGTAATACTCCACTGTGTAAATATACCACACTTTCTTTATCCATTACTAGGTTGAGGGACAGCTAGGTTGTTTCCAGTTTCTACCTATTGCAAATAAAACTGCTATGAACATTGTTGAGCAAGTGTCCTTGTGGTATGATGGGGTGTCCTTTGAGTATATGCCCAGGAATAGTATGGCTAGGTCTTGAGACATATTGATTCCCAATTTTCTGAGGAACCACCATATTGATTTCTATAGTGGTTATCCAAGTTTGCACTCCTACCAGCAATGCAGGAGTGTTCCCCTTACTCCACATCCTCACCAGCATTAGCTGTCACTTGTGTTTTTGATCTTAACCATTCTGACAGGAGTAATATGGAATCTCAGAGTCATTTTGATTTGCATTTCTCTGATGTCTAAGGTTGTTGAACAATTGTTTAAGTATTTCTTGGTCATTTGAGATTCTTCTGTTAAGAATTCCATGTTTGGATTTGTATCCCATTTTTAATTGGATTATTTGGTTTGTTAATATCTAGTTTCTTGAATTCTTTATATATTTTGGAAATTAGCCTTCTTTCAGATGTGAGGTTGATAAAGATCTTTTCCCACTCTGTAGGCTGCTATTTTGTCCTATTGACAAAGTCCTTTGCCTTATAGAAGCTTTTGAGTTTTATGAGGTCCCATTTGTTAATTGTCAATCTTAGCACCTGTGTTACCAGCGTTCTGTTCAGGAAGCTGTCTCCTGTGCTAATGTGTTCAAGGATATTCTCCACTTTCTTTACTATCTGGTTCAGTGTATCTAGATTTATGTTGAAGTCTTTGATGTGCTTAGACTTGAGTTTTGTGTAGCATGATATATATATATATATATATGTATATATATATATATATGTATATATATATATATATATATATATATATATATATATGGCTCCACATGCATTCTTCTACATGTTTAGATCCAGTTAGACTAGCACCATCTGTTCAAGATGCTTTCTTTTTTTCCATTGCATAATTTCGGCTTCTTTGTCAAAAATCAGGTGTTCATAGGTGTGTGAATTTTTGTCTGGACCTCAGTCCATTTCTATTGATCTACTTGTGTGTTTTTATGCCAATACAATGTGGCTATAGTAGAGCTTGAAATTAGGGATGACAATACCTCTGGAAGTTGTTTTATTGTTTTAGCTATTGTAAATTTTTTGGTTTCCCATATGTCTTAGGGTTTCTATTACTGTGATGAAATAGAATGACCAAAAAGCAAGTTGGGGAGGAAAGAGTTTATTTGGCTTATACTTCAGCATTGCTGTTCATCACTGAAGGAAATCAGGATAGGCACTCAAAGAGGTCAGGATCCTGTGGGAGCCCGTTCTGGGGTTCCTCATGGCTTTACCCAGCAGGTCCGAATAGAGGATGATCAGGACCACGGGCCTGAGTGCAGGTGTCTGAGATGGCCTGCACTTGGCTGTGCTGGGGAAGGAGGTCTTTTGCTCCACCCCCTTAGCGTCTCTATAAAAACCCTGGGCTAGAGACAGTCGGGGCCCGTTGGAATAGGTTCCAGGCCCTCTCGAGGGTATCCTTTATTTTCTATCTGTTTATCTCCACAAGATTCTCCGCTATAAATCCTTCTATCTAATATTTCCTGCTGCTCGCACTCAAGAAAACTCTGAGAAGCTGTGGGGGTGGTGGGTAAATGCCCCACAGAATGGCGCCATGAACAGGGACTAAAGAAAAAAAAGGGACTGAAGAAAAGAACAAAAAAGGGGGGACTAAAGACAAATGAACAGGGACTTAAGACAAAGTAATAGGGACTAAAGATAAAGGAAAATAATAGTTTTAATACAGAGTTTTTGGTGAAAGTGCTGAGTCAGCCCTGCCAGTGGAAAGGCATGCCGGTGTTATGAAAAAAAATATATTATATATATATATTTTTTGGTGAGGCAGGGGTTTTATCCTCGAGAGAAAAGGAAAGCGGACTGGAAGGATGTCCGATGCTGCAGTGAAATTCTCTTCTGTCAAAATTTTCTATCTTCTATCCCTTTCTCAAATTCTATCTGTGAAAAATAGTAAGGTATAGGGTAGTAATATAGTTTAGGAAAAACTTAGAAGTGTAAGATTGTGTAGGAAAAAATAAGTAAGGCAACTAGACAGAAAAACTCTTCAATTTTCTAACTTTCAGGGCTTTGAAAGCAAACTGGGGGAAAAAAATCTTTCTTTGGGCTTTACGGGTAGTAAAAAAGCTCCTCTTTGAGCTTATGAGGAAGAAAAAGTTTCCTGTGGAAGCTTTTGACCTGGGGACAGCTGAAATGCTAAGTCCAAGCGGCAGGAGAAAGTAATTTCTCCCTGAGGCAAAAATGGGGGTGTAAGAAGTCAAAGTTTAAAGTTGGGAAGTTTTGGGAAAAGTTGGTCTTTCTCCTGGGGGAAAAAAATCTTTCTCTTAAACTATAAAACTTTTCTTGGAAAAATTGGGGGGCAAAATCTCTCTAAAAAGCCTTAATCTTAAAAGCTCTTAAAAAACTTAAAAACTAAAGCCTTTCAGAACTCTCTCTCAGGACAAAAATTAGAATCACCTGTAGATTTAGTATGGGGACCACCTGTGATTAGCTCTAAGGGAAAACAACAAACTTAAGACAGCAAAACCTCTAAGTTCTCTTTCAAGCTTTAACAATCCTCCCTGCAATGCAGGAGGCAGGAACAAGTTTCTAAAAACCCCTTCTAAGCTCTGTTTCTTCAAGCTAGTAAAAGACAGTGGGTCAGAGTACCCTGAGGGAAACGCTTGGGAGAGTGTGGGTGAAGAGCTACAGAGAGCCCAAAAGGGCAGGAAACTTCACCTGAGAAAAGCAAAAAGCCAAGCTTTTTAGTTACAGTCGAGCTGAGGCAACAAAGGTTTTGAGTGAGCATTTCAGAATGAAAAGGTGCTCCTAATCTTCCTAATGCAAAGATCCCCTGTAGCAATGCAAACTGTTAGCATTGTATCCTCGCTTCTGACCAAAAACCCAGGGGCAACTGCCAGCGTCTCTGAGTTGGAGTGCATTTCGGGCATACTAGGGTTCCTGTAGTTGTAAACTTCCTGGAGCACAGAGCTGAGGCAGGAAGGTGCAGGACCCAGGGGAAGATTGCTCATGAACAAACAAAGCTAAAGCCAGTGGGAAGGGCACAGTTGCCCACTTTTCTAACAAGTCCCAGTTGATAGGTCCACAGCTGCAAAAAGAAAATCTGAGAAAAAGCTTTCCTATCAGAGAAAGGACCTTTCTGGGAAAACAGTAAAGCTGAACTGTGTCTGAATCAGTCATGCTGCTGAGTCAGAACACTGTCTGGGGAAAGAGCCCAGCCAGGGCAGAACAGAACTATCCAGGAGTAAATCTTTCTGTCAGAGAAAGCACCTCTTTGAGAAAAGCTTTGTTTCAACTGACTCCCTGAGATGAGGGAGTGTAGCCCTGAGGGGTGATTGCCTCTGGCATAAGCTCTGTCGTTGAGCACCCAGATAAGCAGATGCAACCCACTGGGGGACTGGGCCAGGTGAAGGCCTGATGAGGCAAAACACCTGTCCTAATGGGAGTTTAGAGATGGCAAAAACCTCCCTTTTTAGATTTTCAGTCTGTACGCAAACCACACAGACCCCGAAAAAACAGACAAAAAAAAGCCCCTACCTTCAGTAGCAGGAAAAGCCGCCACTGTAGTGTCGGAAACTGTTTCTGGGGTAGAGGGGCTAAATTGAGACCAAACTGGGAACTGTCTGGGAGAAAGTCTCTGAAGAAACAGAGGGAACATAATCCTCCCCAGAAAATCCATGACCTGACAAAGCTGCTAGAGTTTGAGGCAGATTCAGGGGGAGAAAAAAAAAAAAAGCCCCTACCTCCAAAGGCAGCTAGCAGAGGAACAGAGCCGCAGACAGATACCTGAAGCTCTGCATCTGGGGGGGAAGGAACAAGCAAAATGAGAATAAGATCAGTGGGAGAAAATCTCTCTGAAGGAGCTATGGAAAAGCTGTTGTACATGATCTTGTTTTTCACTGACTGGCTAAAACAAACACAAGCCCTGAGGAAAGTTGCTATCAGAAATGCCAGCCTCAATGCCGGCTAACGAGGCAGGTGTGGTTCTGATTTGGGGGCCAGTGTCAAATGAAGTTGAAACACCTGTTAAAGCCAGCTGAGGAGAATAGAAACCTCCCAATGTGCCATAGCTGAAAATGTAAAATGCTTATTCAAATCTCCCGTTGCAAAAGCAAAAAAACTTTGTTCAAACCTCCCGGGCAAGAATTTGTAAGCAAGTCTGGTAAAAGAGAACCAGTTGACTCTCAGACCCAAAAAGAACTATGAGAAATCAATGATATAAGAAAATGATATAAGGGACTGATATAATGGACTGATATAAGGGAAATGCATTCTGGGAAAGGTAGTTTTTCTGCTAAAGATGGTGACATTGCCCCGAAACACTTTTGTCAGCTTGAAAATACATTCATAGTAAACTTAAAATACAGCTTTTAAAAGAGTAAGGAGGAAAATCGTTTAAGTGTCAGTTCTAGTGAAAAATCGAAAAGATACAGAACTAGGTGCTTCACAGTTTGGGGTTCCGTTGGTAAAATGCCTTATTTACTCTAATAGCTGTGCAAAGTTTTTACGGTAGTTGGATGACAAAAAGCTACCTATAAGAGCAAACAAGCCACTTTAAAATCCTTAACAAGGGAAAGCAGTTTATACACTGAACGTTGTCTTAGATATGAAGAAACTTATGTTGAAATTAAAAAAGTTCTTTGACTTTTGAACAAACTGCCTGCAATGAGTAATTCCTTTGCAAATCTAATAAGGAGACAAGGAAACAGGCATTCAGAAAAGAAATGACTGCTTTACGGATGGGAAACAAACTTCAGAAAATCTAGCTGTCTTATAAAACAGTTGCTTTATTTGAAAGTTCCTTACAAGAAATCAATGCTAAATATCACCGATGCTAATAACATCCGGAGTTAAAGCTAATGAAGTGAAAATACTAAATCCTGAAACTCAAGTGAAATGGAAAGATCCCTGCTCAGGATTATGGAAGGGTCCTGATCCTGTGTTAATATGGGGTCAGTTCGAGGACATGTTTGTGTTTTTTCACAAGAGGAGAATGAAGCTCGGTGGTTACCGGAGTGTCTGGTAAGGAGCGTGGAGCTAAGAAAAGTCAGTTCCAATGAGGTTCTCATAAAGGAACCAGAATGAAAGTGGCTCGATTAGTGCTTTTGAGGTTTTGTCACTGGTTTAATGCAAACAGTGAGGAATAAGAGTTCAGAGCTGTGCCGCTTTTGGCTTTACTAGCTCCTTTAGAAAAATACCTTATATCACCTAATAGCTGTGCAGTTTTGGCGAAGAGCTTTACAGCAGCTAAATATGATAATTTCACCCTCAGCGTAAAGTTTTTCAGTAGAACAAACCAAAAGTACTGCTGTGATAGAAACGTTTGTTTGAATTGAAGTTCTTAGGGGACTATTATGAATTTGGGTGAAGGGACAGCCTCTAGTTAAAAACCGTTTACCGCTGACAGTGCATCTCTGCTGGTCCGGAACGGCTGAGAGAACTGGCAACTTTGGAGTGTGGCTTCATCCTGAGAATGTTACAATCCCCTAGCAACAAGTATCACAACTCTATAATGACAACACTCACTAAATCCCAGTGCTTTATAACAAAGCTAACTATAAACTGTAAACTTTAGAAATGATGTACGTACTTCCTGTCTAGTTAAGAGAATCTTTCTGATAGAGATGGTGATAATAAATAAGTAAGAAGTAGAAAGACGAAAATAAGATATGTGAGTTTGTAAAAATTCTGTCTTGTTAGATCTGTGTTAAGAAATCTTTAGGTGTTTGCTAAGTTAGATATATGCTAATGGTAGCCTATATAAGTTTGTAAAATAGATCTATAGAGTTCCTTTAAGAATATAAGCTTGTAAGAAGTATCTAAGGTAGTCTTTTTTTTTTTTTTTTTTTTTTTTTTTTTTTTTTCGAGACATTTCTCTGTGTAGCTTTGCGCCTTTCCTGACTCATTGTAGCCAGCTGCTCGAACTCACAGAGATCCGCTGCCTCTGCCTCCCGAGTGCTGGAATTAAAGGCGTGCGCCACCACCGGCCGGCTCTAAGGTAGTCTTAAGACATGTAGTAATAAACTTGTAAGATGCTAGTTGTAAATGTAAGTTTAAATAAGAAATAAGATGGAATGGATATAAGTATATAAGAACTAATAAGAAATATATTTGCTAAAGTAGTTCTATAGTTTCCTTAAAGTATAAATAAGTAGATGTTAATATGTTGTGAGTTTGTAAAAACGTGTAAATGTTGAATGAGTCTAAATGCTTTGCAAGGCAAAATGTTATATGTGAGTTTGTGAAAAAGTGTAAATGTTAAGTATGAGTCTGTTAATGTATATGGTGAAAACACCTGAGACACAGAAGATAGTGTCCTAGTAGACTGCAAAGTAGGCAGTCTGAAAGGTTTCAAAAGCTCCAGAAGCCGCTAAGAATGGCGGACGCCAGAACCAGCACAAGGCATCCGCAGCTGAGATCCGTGGAATATCAACGCAGCACAGAAAAACCTGAGCTAAAAGCAAAAACGGTGCGGTTTAAAATATTACTATAACTAAAAAGGTCTGTCTGTGAGAAAAGTTGCAGAGATGCTTGTTTGAACAAAAATTAACTGCGAAAAGTTTTGGTTAAAAAACGTCTCTTCATATTTGGAAGTGAAAGCCTGATACCAGAATTTATTTCTTGTTTGAACTTTTTGAACTTAAAATGAGATAAAATTACAAAAAGATTTTGGTTATGGATTTCTCATATTTGGAAGGCTAGTACCAGAATTTATCATTTGAATTTTAAGACTTAAATGAAACAAACCATAGAGATTTCATTGCAATGGGACAGTTTTGAGTAATGACCTAGGAACGGTTTTCTGGAATTGGGTTAAAAATGGAACTGTTTAAATGAAGAAATGTATTTCTACTTAGAATCAAGATGCAATTTTGTGTATGCATATATGCTTTATTTACTGGTGATTCATGAATTGTTTTGTGGAACTGTTTATGTAAGAATGGAATTACTTATGGAACTGGTTTTGTGTTGCAAATGGAACTGTTTAAACAGAAAAGTTTGGGTTTTCTAACTAGGCTTGAGATTTTGCTTAAAATTATAAAGAAAAGGGAGAGTTAATATTCCTTAGTCTATTTAATTTCAATTGTTGTTTGAATGGATTAATGTCATGTTTTGTTAGTAAGAAATGCAAATGGGGTGTACTAAGAGACTACTTTTAAAGTGTGTAATGAGTTTTATTAAGAAACTGCTTTTGGATGTTTTGCTAAGTTTTCAAAGTATTAATGGTTAGATCAAAAATATTGCTTTTCAATATGGGTTTGTAGGAATTGTATAAGTTTGGGTCCCTCTAACTAGGTTTGAGTTTTTGTTTAAAAATTATAAAGAAAAGGAGGAGCTATGAGATTGAATTATGTTCGCAGAAACCTATTGATATTAATGCACCCTGGCTTTGTGGAATTGAGGAAATGTTTAAGTTTGATGTGAATACATCAAAGTTTTTCCTATGTTCTGTTAACAAGAAAATTCAAATGACTGAGTTAAAGTTGTAAGACGGAGAAAATTGTTAACTATATATAGCACCATATATGCTAATTCAAATGGTTCTGTTAAGAGTTTGTTTTGAGTTGTAAGATTGAGAGAATTGTGACTATGTATAGCAATATTTATGTTAACCTGTTAATGGTAATGATGAAGCTAAGGGATTCTTTAAGTTTGTAGTTGCCTTAAGAGTTTTGGTTTAGAAAGGGCTTGAGGCAGCTAAGACTGCTGTGGTCACCTTGGACCTACTTCAAAAGAGAAATGCCATTTATATCATCCTCTACTCCCATACTGGGAGGTGTAACAGCTATGGAGATTGCTGTAAGCCATTAATAGTTATTTTTTTATATATTAAGAAGGAGGGACCTGTGGGAGCCCGTTCTGGGGTTCCTCATGGCTTTACCCAGCAGGTCCGAATAGAGGATGATCAGGACCACGGGCCTGAGTGCAGGTGTCTGAGATGGCCTGCACTTGGTTGTGCTGGGGGAGGAGGTCTTTTGCTCCACCCCCTTAGCGTCTCTATAAAAACCCTGGGCTAGAGACAGTCGGGGCCCGTTGGAATAGGTTCCAGGCCCTCTCGAGGCTATCCTTTATTTTCTATCTGTTTATCTCCACAAGATTCTCCGCTATAAATCCTTCTATCTAATATTTCCTGCTGCTCGCACTCAAGAAAACTCTGGGAAGCTGTGGGGGTCGTAGGTAAACGCCCCACAGGATCCCAGACACAGGAGCTGATCCAGAGGCCATAGAGAATTGCTGCTTACTAGCTTGCTTACAGTTCAGAGGTTCAGTACGTTGTCATCATGGTGGGGAGCATGGTGGCCTGCAGGCAGAAGTGGTGCTGGAGCTGAGAGTTCTACATCTTGCAGGTAACAGAATGTCAACTGAGACATTAGGCAGTATTCTGAGCACAGAAAAACCTCAAAGCCTATCCCCACACTAAAACACTTCTTCCAAAAAGGTCATATCCAGTCCAGTAAAGTCACACCTCCTAATAGTTCCACTCTCTATGAGATTATGGGGGCCAATTACATTCAAACTATCACATTCCACTCCCTGGCCCCCATAAGCTTGTAATAACATCATAATGAAAAATTCATTTAGTCTAACTTCAAAAGTACCCATAATCTATCATAGTTTCAACAATGTTTTCAAGTTTAAAGTTCAAAATCTCTTCTGCAATTCATGCATTCTCTTAACTGTAATCACCTACAAAATCAAAATTTAAAAAAATCAGATCACATACTTCCAACATATAATGGCACAGGATACACATTACTATTCCAAAACACAGGTAAAAGAGCATAGCAAGGAGATACTGGACAAAAGCAAGATCAGAAACCATCTGGGAAAACTCCAAACTCTGCATCTCCATGTGTGATTTCAAAACACTCTCCACATCTCCAAGTTCATTCAACTTTGTTGACTGCAATATACTTCTTTCTCTTATGCTGGTTCTACTCCCCATTAGCAGCTCTCCTCAGCAGGTATCCAATGACTCTGGCATCTCTGACATCTTAGATTCTCCAAGGCAATTCATGCTTCAACCTTCACAACTTCATGCAATGGCCTTTCTAGTAGGCCTCTGTTCAGGGACACCACTGACACATGCCTGGCCCCAGTGGCTTTATTCTATAACTCCTTTCTTCTATCCTTAAACTCTAAACCCCAAACCATGAAGCCAAAGCTGCCAAGTTCTGCTGATTGCTGGAGCTGGAAAATGGCCCCCTTATTTAATTACTTCTTCACTAGCCTTATTTCACTGCTTAAACTTGGCTGTCCTGAAACTTGCTGTGTAGATCAGACTGGGCTCAAACTCAGAGATCCATTAGCCTCTGCCTTCCTAGTGCTGGGATTAAAGGTGTGCTACATCACACTTAGCTCTCAGCTTTTCTTTGGTTCATTTTCAAAAGTTGGAAACTCAGCTGGGTGGAAACTTGCCCTAAAGGCACTACTCCTTTTATTTCATTTTAAATTTGTTTATCTCCTTAAATATAGTATTTAGCTCCATTCCACTTCCTGGTGCTCTTTTTCTCCTCAAAAGTTTCATTTTGTAATTTACCCTGGTCAGCTTGTTCCTTTTCATTACAAATCTTCATTAGAGTTACCACTAAAAATGACATGACAGAGCCTATACTAGGTTGTTTTGATTTCCCTTGCCAATGAAAGTAATCCAAAATTCTTCACTTTAGTCCCAGGCAGACTCTTTGGATAAGGGCAAAAAGGCAGCCACCTTCTTTACACAAATATCACAAGAACCATCTCTAGACAGCATAATAAAATGATTCTCCTACGAAATCTTTTGAGTAAGCCCCCAATAGTTCAAATAACTCTTAGTACCATTGCCTTCCATGCACCTACTAATCTGACCCATTAAGCAGTACTTAAAGCATTCCACTGCTTTCTAAACCCAAAGCACTGAAGTCCTAGTCCCTCCAAACAAACACATGGTCAGGCCTATCACAACAGTAGCCCAAATCCCTGGTAACAACTTCTGTCTTAGTTGTGGTGATATTTTATTTGTGCTGAAATGTGATATTTTCTTTCTTTTTTCCCCCCTTTGTTTTTATCGAGACAGGGTTTCCTCTGTGTAGCTTTGCACCTTTCCTGGAACTCACTCTGTAGCCCAGGCTGGCCTCAAATTCACGGAGATCTGCCTGGCTCTGCCTCCTGAGTGCTGGGATTAAAGGTGTGCACTACTACTACCACCACCACCACCACCACCACCACCACCACCACCACCACCACCTGGATTTTTTTTATTTCTATGTTAATAAATAAAGTTTGCCTGGAGATCAGAGGTCATAGCCAGCCATAAACAGAAGTCAGGTGGTGGTAGCACATGCCCTTAATTGGATCACATGGCAGACAGAGTCTCTGTGTGTTTAAGGACACAGCCAAGTGTGGTGACACATGCCTTTAATCCCAGTACCAACCATAGAGACCTGGAGGTCTGTATAGACAGGCAGTGATGAGGAAGTGAGGCAGCTGGGTTAAGAGCCAATGAGAAGACAGAACAGCAAGGCAATAAAGGCACAGATTAGACAGGAAGAAGCTGATTTGGTTCTCTTGGGAAGCTATGGCAACATGGTGAGCTAAGGTTAGTTGGTGGTTATCACTTTGATCTCTATGGCTTTTGCCTCTGTATTTGGCTTTGTGTTTCTTATTTAATAAGACTGTTTAGAAATTCGTCTACACTTAGTTAGTATTTTTCTTGCTGTGAAGAGATACCATTACCATGAAAACTCTTATAAAGAAAACTAACTCACAGTTTCAGAGGCATGTAGGCAGATGTGGTGCTGGAGCTGAAAGTGCTATATCTTATAGGAAATAAGAAGTCAACTGAGACACTGGGTGGTATCCTCAGCATAGGAATCCTCAAATACTACCCTCACAGTGACACATTTCTTCCAACATGGCCATATCTACTCCAACAAAGTCACACTTCATAATAGTACTACTCCCTATGAGATTATGGTGGTTAATTACATTTAAACTGCCATACCATATGAAGTTTAATATTGTCCTTTCAAGGTCTGTAAAGAATTGTGTTGGAATTTTGACTGGGATTGCATTGAATCTGCAGATTGCTTTTGGTAAGATGTCAATTTTTACTATTTACTATGTTAATCCTACAGATCTATGAGCATGGGAGATTTTTAATCTTTTGATATGTTTTTCCATTTCTTTCTTCAAAGACTTGAAGTTCTTGCCACACAGGTCTTTCACTTGCTTGGCTAGAATTGCACTAAGATATTTCATATTATTTGTGGCTATTATGAAGGGGGTTGGGGTTGTTTCCCTGATCTCTTTCTCAGCCTGTTTTTGGTTTGTACATAAGAGTGAACTGATTTTTTTTTGTGGTTTCTATATAGGAGAGATGCTGCCTTTTTTTTTTTTTTTTTAGTTAACCTTGTGTCTAGCCACTTTGCTGAAGATATTTATCAGTTCTAGAGGTTATACTTCCTGCCTAGTCACTGGCCATCAGTGTTTTATTTATATAGAGTGATATCCACAGCACTTCCCCTTCTCTTCTTTTTTTTTTTTATAAAGGAAGGTTTTAATTTTAACATAGTAAAATTACATATAACAAAACAATTATTGAGCAAGAATTACAGTTACAATATTAAAGATTTCCCATCTATCTTATATTTGTGAGTTTAAGGTTTTATATCTAACTTATCTTTTATCATAACTGAGGAAATTACAACTATCTAGTTTTTAAACACATCAAAGACCTGAGAAGGAACATAATGGTACCTGAGAAATGGCAGATGGATGCAAGCAATTTTTGGGAATCTTGCAAGAGTAGACCAAGACAGCTGGCAGCCTGGACAGTCACCTGATGTTTCTCAGCATTGGTGCATTCAAATTGGCTACAGGCCTAGAGTATCTGACAGACCATTTTCAGAAGCAGGAATCCTGAGAGACCATCTTACCCTGTCTTAGCAGAGTACAGTGGTCGTTTTCCTTGTGTCCTGCTTGTCCAGAAAGGACAGCATTGCATTTGTACTGTCAGTCGTCAAGGCAAGGGCAGTTCTTTACCCAGCAGGCCATTTTGTGCCAAAAAGACAAACTTCCAAATGGAAATGTCTTAGAAGCCCAACATTCTCTCAGGATCAATTGGTGCAGCCAGGAGCAATTGTGTCTCACATCAACAGAATTTTAAGTTATTTAAATGCCATATTCTCTAGGTCTATGAAGTGTTTGAAGATTACCTATCTATCTGAAATATATCTATGTATACCTAGAAGACTTAACTAACATGGCTGCAAATATGATTATCATAGATGACTAATTATTAATCTATTTTAATTATCCATTACAATTTTAAATGAGTTAAACATAATACCTCAAACAAGAATAGAAATATATATATATAGTATAACAAAATTAACTTTAAGTTTGTATCAATTAACTAAAATTTATACCAATGTAAAACATTTTAAACATAAACTAAAATCTATATCAATGTAAAACATTTTAAGCAAATTGTTCTTTAAAATAGCTTCATTAATCTACCCTTTTATCTTATCATCTCTATATCCTCTTATATATTTATATCGTATCCCCTTTTCTTTTTCAGAAAGAGATCATATTTATAATCAATCTGTTTTAAATAAAAATATTGGTTTTTCTCTATCCCACACCAGAGGGCTCTTCTGATTTGGGACAGAAGAATCTCTTAACCATTTTTTTTAAGCAATATGTCTGGGTTTAGAGGGGGAGTGAGCCAATTCCACCTCTAAAGCCAGCTTGGTATATTTGGGAATTTGGGCGTAGCATCTCTTACTACTTCCTGCTGGAGGGAGGCGCTGTATCTTATGGGGACGCAAAGAAAATTTTAAGCCTATGGGGTAGTCCGTGAGGCTGTATTGTGTGAACCAGTTGCCTTGAAACCACTCTGGATGTTGGATCATCTGGGCCATGGTGTCATCGGAGACCTTTCAGGGGGTCTTGGCTAGTGAAACCTGATGTATCTTAATCTGGAACAAATCCACAGCCTCTGGCTTTCTGTGGAAACAAAAGCAGAACCTCTTTTCCAAAGCAACATATCCTTAAATCCAAATTTTGAAGTCAAGGTACCTTTAAAATATACATTTTGGCATAACTCAAAAGCCTTTGCAATCAAATATTTTTCTTCAGTTACGAATATCAAAGACAACATAATCCAGATTCTCTGTGTGGTAGCCATCTTTACGTGGCTTATTTTTTATATTACCTTGAGCCTATTGCTTTAAACTGCACCATTTTAAGACTGAAAAGGTGCTGTGGCTGCTGGCTCTGCCCACTTCAGCTTCCCAACATGGCAGTGGTACATTTTCTGCCAGCTTTGGGAGTCATCAAGTCTCAGAAATAGTGGGTCTAAGCCTTTATCAAAGCAGCGTGTAGCTCAGAAACCTCTTTTTTTAAAAAAAAAAATACTAGTAAAGACTAAATCTACCACACAGCTTAATGTGCCACTGGCAGACGCCTCATTTCCACCATACTGCCAGTCAAACGCACATGCCAGGAACCTGCCAGTGTTCAAACCTGTGTTTTGCGGCATCTAGCTGCCCGTATGAGACAAGAAGCAGGAACCTGGTTTTGGCTCTGTTTAGAATTGGTTATTAAATATTCTCAGGTTTAAGGTGGAAACTCGAGCCGTTGGGTGCCATTTGTTGCTGGAGGGCTTCTCTCTAGGTTCCCCAAGACCCGCAGTCCCACAATCCATTTATAAAATAATCATTCAGACGCTTATATCACTTATAAACTGTATGGCTGTGGCAGGCTTCTTGCTAACTGTTCTTAATATCTTAAATTAACCCATTTCTATAAATCTATAACTTGCCACGTGGCTGGTGGCTTACCGGCATCTTTACATGCTGCTTCTCCTGGCAGTGGCTGTAATGTCTCTCCTCCTTCTTCCTGTTTCCCCAAATTTTCTCTCTCTTTGTCTCGCCTATACTTCCTTCCCTTTTCTTGGATATGTTGAGACTTACTTTGTGTCCAAGTATCTGGCCAATTTTTGAGATGTTTCTGTGGGGTGCTGAGAAGAAGGTATATTCTTTTGTGTTTGAGTGAAATGTTCTGTAGATAGTTATTAGCTCCATTTAAGTCATAACATGTGCTAGCTCCAGTATTCTTCTGCTTAGTTTCCATTTGGATGACCTGTCCACTGTTGAGTGGGGTGCCAAAGTCTTCTACTATTAATGCGTGAGGTTCAATAAGAGATTTAAGCTTTAGTAATGTTTCTTTTACAAATTTGGTTTTTCTTGCATTTCGTATATAGAAGTTCACAATTGAAACATCATTTTTGTAGATTTTTTAATAAATGTGGAGTAACCATACCCATATCTTTGATTTAATTTTCATTTGAGGTCTATTTTGTTAGATATCATGATAACTATATCACCTTGCTTCTTAGGGCATTTGCTTGGAAAATCTTTTTCCAACCTTTTAATCTGGGGTAATGATTATATTTGATATTGAAGTGTGTTTCTTATATGCATCAGAAAGATGAATCCTGTTTTTATATCCTGTGTCTTTTTATTGGGGAGTTGAGTTCATTGATATTGAGATATATTAGTGACCAGCGATTATTAATTTATGTTATTTTGTTATGGTGGTGATGGTTGTGTGTGTGTGTGTGTGTGTGTGTGTGTGTGTGTGTGTGTGTTTCACTTCTTTTGACTTTGCTGGTGTGAGAATATTTATTTCTTGTGTTTTCATGGATATAGTTAAACTCCTTTGTAGCTAAAGAGCTTCTCTCTAGGTCCCACCAAGCCCCCACAATCCCACAACCCATGTATAAAATAATCACTCAGATGCTTATATTATTTATAAACTGTATGGCCGTGGCAGGCTTCTTGTTATCTACTTCTTTTATCTTAAATTAACACATTTCTATTAATCTATAAGTTGCCACATGGCGGTACCTTACATCTCACTTGTCATGGCGGCTGACTGGCAGATCTTTCTCTTTGCCTTCCTGTTCTCTCAATTCTCCTCTCTGTTAGTTCTGCCTATACTTCCTGCCTGGCTACTGGCCAATCAGTGTTTTATTTATTAACCAATCAGAGCAACACATTTGCCATATAGAACATCCCACAAGCACTTCCCCTTTTCTTTTTTTTTTAAAGGAAGGTTTTAACTTTTACATAGTAAAATTACAGATAACAAAACAACTATCAAGGAAGAATTACAGTTATAATATCTAGTCTATTTATAATAATTAGTTTATTTGGCAAAATTAAAGAAGATATCCTGCCTATCTTATATTTGTGAGTCTAAGGTTTTATATCTAACTTATCTTTTATCATAACTAAGGAAAATTGTAACTATCTAGCTTCAACTACATCAAAGACCTCAGAAGGATATAATATTACCTGAGAAACAGGAGAAGGATGCAAGCAACTTTTGGGAGTCTTGCAGGGTAGAGAGAGACAGCTGGCAGCCTGGACAGTCACCTAATGTTCCTTTGTAAAGTTGGGGCATCTGTCTTTAACCCACAGGGCTAGAGTCTCTCAGTTACTTTTTTCAGTGTCCTGTAGAATGTCTGGCAGTTTCCTCTGTGAAGCAGGAACCCGAAGGACCATTTTGTCAAGCAAAGTTCAGTGGTCACCTTTCTATGGGTCTTGCATGTTCAGTCAATCAAGCAGTCCAGGCAAGAACAGTTTCTTGCCCAAATGGCTATTTTTGTCAAGATGAAGATAAACTCCATATGGAGTGTCTTCAATACCCATCCTCCCCTCTGAAGTAAATTGGTGCTGCCAGGAACAGACATGTCTCACTGTCCAGAAAGTCTAAATTTTTAAAATATTTTAAGTGCCATATTCTGTAGGTCTTTGAAGTATTTGAAGATTACCTATCTATCTGAAATATATCTATGTATACCTAGAAGACTTAACTAACATGGCTACCAGTATGATTATCATAGATGACTAATTATTAATCTATTTTTTAATTATCCATTGTAATTTTAAATGACCTATACAAACATAACACCTTAAACAAGAATAGAAATATACACACTGTATAACAAAATTAACTTTAAGTTTGTATCAATAAACTAAAATCTATACAAATGTGAAACATTTTAAACAAGTTGTTGCTCTTTAAAATAGGTTCAGCAATTTACCCTTTTATCCTGTCATATCTATATCATATCCCCTTTTCTTCTTTAGAAAGAGATTGTATTTATAATCAACCTGTTTTAAATAAAAATATTGGTTTTTCTCTGTCCCACACCAGAGGGCTCTTCTAATTTGGGACACAAGAATCTCTTAATTTTTTTTTTTTTAGCAATATGCCTGTGTTTATTTAGAGAGGGAGTGAGCCTATTTGGGAATTTGGGCATAGCTTCTCTTACTACTTCCTGCTGGAAAGGGGTGCTGTATCTTATGGGGACACAAAGAAAATTTAAGGATTATGGAGTAGTCTGTGAGGGTGTATCGTCTGAGCCTTGAAATAGTCCTGGATGTTGGATCATCTGGGCCTTGGTGTCATTGGAGACCTTTCAGGGGGTCTTGGCTGGTCAAACCTGATATATCTTAATCTTGAACAAATCCATAGCCTCTGGCTTTCTGTGGAAACAAAAGCAAAGCCTCTTTTCCAAAGCAACATATCCTTATATCCAAATTTCGAAGTCAAGATACTTTTAAAATATACATTTTGGCATAACTCAACAGCTTTTATGATCAAATGTTTTTATTCAGTTACAAATATCAAAGAGAACATAATCCAGATTCTCTGTGTGATAGCCATCTTTATGTGGCTTTTTTTTTATTACCTTTACTGTCTCTTTGAAGACTTTATTTTTAAAAACTATTTGTTTATGTAACTCCATATATTCCTTTTTCTCTCTCTTTCAAGCCTATGTACATTTTTACATACATTGTAAACTATTCCATCTGAATCAGTCTTATTGTGAACCTATTGCTTTAAACTGTAGCATTCTAAGACTGAAAAGGCGCTGTGGCTGCTGGCTCCACCCACTTCAGCTTCCCAACATGGCAGTGGTACATTTTCCACCAGTTCTGGGAACCATCAACTCTCAGAAATAGTGGGTCTATGCTTTTATCAAAGCAGTGTGTAGCCCAGAAACCTCTTTTTTTGTTTTGTACTAACTAGCAAAGGCTAAATCCACCACACAGCTTAATGTGTCACTTG
Source organism: Peromyscus leucopus (assembly GCF_004664715.2). Lineage (NCBI taxonomy): Eukaryota > Metazoa > Chordata > Mammalia > Rodentia > Cricetidae > Peromyscus > Peromyscus leucopus. Next base: position 52,725,940 of record NC_051069.1, read on the forward strand.
CAGAGGCCTCATTCCTGCCATACTGCAGGTCGAGCATGCATGCCAGGAACCTGCCATAGTAGCTCAAACATGCACGCTGCTTCTAACTTGAGAGAGAAAACTAGGAACTGTTTTTAGCTTCGTTTTGATATTTCCTTCTAGTACCTTTTTGGGGCTGGATTTGTTGACAGATACTTTTTAAATTTGACTTTGTCATGGAATATCTTATTTTCTTTATCTATGCTGATTGAAATCTTTGCTGAGGATCATAGTCAGGGCTGCCATTTGTGGTCTCTTAGAATCTGTAAGACATCTGTTCAGGCCCTTCTGGCTTGTAGAGTCTCCATTTAGAACTTGGGCAAAATTCTAAAAGTCTGTCTTTAGATGTTACTGCTGTGGATATTTTTCTGTATGCTGTGAATATGTGTTGCTCTGATTGATTAATAAATAAAGCTGCATTGGTCTATGGCAAGGCAGCTTAGGTGCAGGTGGGAAATCTAAGCAAATATATGGATAAAAGAAAGGAGAAGAGAGAGAGAAGCCAGTCCACCGTCCAAGGAGTAACATGCCAACAGATTTGTAATGCCACATCCATGTGGCAAAACATCAGTTAATAGAAATGGGTTAATTTAAGATGATAGAGCTAGCTAGCAAGAAAATTAAGCCATTTGCCATACAATTTGTAATTAATATAAGCCTATGGGTGATTATTTTATAAGCAGCTGAGGGACTGCAAGGCCAGGCAGGACCTGAGGAAACTTATGGCTACATGTTACTTAGCCTTTTCCCCTTGCAGATTTTAATATTTTTCCTTTGTACTGTATGTTTAGTGTTTTTATTATTATATGGTAAGGGATTTTCCTTTCTGGACCAATCTACTTGGTGTTCTGTAAGCTTCTTATAACTTTGCTGGCATCTGCTTCTTGAGGTTAGGAAAATTTTCTTCTATGGTTTTGTTGAAGATAATTTCTGGGTTTTTGAGTTTGGAATCTCCTCTTTCTATTTCTACTATTCTTAAGTTTGGTCTTTTCATAATGTGCCAGTTTTCCTGGATGTTTTGTGTTGGGAAATTTTTATATTTAAAATTTTCTTTGCTGTATCAATTTCTTTTGTGGTAGGTATATTCTATGCCTGAGACTCTATCTTTCATCTCTTGTAGTCTGTTGGTGATACTTGTGACATTAGCTCCTGTTCACTTACCTAATTTTTCCATCGCTAGGATTCCCTCAGTTTGTGTTTTCTTTATTGCTTCTATTTCCACTTTTAGGTCTTGATCAGTTTTAATCATTTCCTTTACCACATGTGCACAGGTGTGTGTGTGTGTGTGTGTGTGTGTGTGTGTGTGTGTGTGTGTTGTCTTGAATTTCTTTTAAGGGTTTGCTTATTTTGTCTTTATGGGCCTCTATTATCTTCGTTAGATTGAGTTTAAGATCATTTTCTTGTGTTTCTGCTTTGTTGGAATATCTAGGGCTTGCTCTATTAGGATAGCTGGGTTCTGGTGGTACCATATTGCCCTGGGTGATGTTGATTGTATTCTCACACTTGCTTCCAGTCATCTGGGTTTGGGGTTATTATTGGCTTATGTGCCAATTTCTGAGTTCCCCTTTGGTGGATGGATTTAATTGGGATGTTTTTCCCTTGGTTACTCTTTCTCTCTGGTCTTCTGGCCTGAGCAGCTTATGTTTCTGGTGACCAGCAAGTCTTCAGGTCCAGTAGTGTGCCTCTCCTGGGTTTTGGGTGATTGCCTTGCTTCTGGAGTCCTAGGGTTCTGTGAACCAGTATGGCTTCTGGGTTTCTGGAAATTGATATGGCCTCTGGGGTTCCAGGTACCTGAGGTTTCTAGGATTTTTAGTACTGGCATGGCCTCCAGTAGAGTGGGTATCTTCTGTCAGAGTTGTGGGTTGGGATATGGAGCCCAGGGGAGGGGATGCTGTTGAGGACTGCAAGGTGGGGTTTAAGTGGTAATAACAAGTAGTGGGGGGTGTCTTACTTGTGGTTCTTAGCATAGGCATGGTCTCTGGCACAACAGGAGTCCTCCTTTGGGGCAGTAGGCCAGGATATGGAGCACAGGGAAGAAGGTGCTGTTGGGGACTGCTTTGTGGGCTCTAAGGAGTGTTAGCAGGTGGTAGGGCATGTCTTACCTGTGGCTGCTAGTACTGCTGTAGCCTCCAGTAGAGCAGGAGTCCTCTGTTGTGGTTGTAGATCAGGATATATCTTGATCACATCTTATAGGGAGGTACAAATTCCTAGTAAGTAAGTACCTCAACTACATTTTATACATAAAATAACTTACCCATGAGTTTAACAACAGGGTGATGCTCAGGGATTTGCTCTATGTTGTGAAAATTCATTTTCAATAAGTACATCTATCATCATACTCTGTCTCGTCACAAGAATGAGTATACAAATATGTTCACATTATTTATGTTGTTTTACAAAGAGGCTAAGAACACGAATTGTGCCTCTGTGTCCTTCACACAGAAATAATCCCTCCATTGCCCACTTCATTTGAAATTTTATCTGAAAAGTTTAGTACCTGAAATTATTTTACATGACTTCACAAACAAGTTGTATTTTTACTAAGTTATCAGGCATAATTGTAGTGGAATTAGATACCTAAGACTTAAATGAAATGGTACTCTTCCCAAATGTGAGTGTCATCTTATATTTTCTTTGTTTAGAGTTTTTGGACTGATAAAAATTTTGAAACTTCTACTCCATATTATAAAAGTAACTGAGACTTTGGCTATGTTTCACATAACTGACTTTGTGAATGAATCATAGCCTTTTTCCTAGCATTTCTTCTTCATCAAGGGAAAGACATTGTATAGCCAGATGTAGTCTGTTAATACTCCATCCCTCCTTGTTTACATATTCAAATAATATTGAGGTTTACTTTCAGGAACAATATATTTGAATTATGACACAATCCTTGAGAGAGTCACCAGATAAGAAGGACATTGCAAATAGTTATAGCCATGTGAGAATTTATTTCAGACAAAATAAAAAAGCATATCAGAGGCATGATATAATATGTATGGTTTTATCTACATGTACACAGTGAAATTTTTTCCACAATCAGGTTAATTTATGCATTTATCTACTCACATACTTACTTTTTTATGGTATAGAAAGAATTCTTAAGATCTACTCTTTTAGTAAACTTTGAATATATGACATATTATATATAAATTAATTAAACTTTAATTCAGAAGTAAATTATATTTAATGTAACGACATGGCACATTTTTGAATAGGTACATTGAGACAGAGAAATCAACTATCTAACAACAAATTACATCGATAACTTTTTCTATGTAAGAACACTTACACATTATCAGACCTACCTGTATATATGATGTGGGATTAAATGCAGCCATCATGTAACTCAATGGGTGAGTGTAATGAAGCACAAAGAAGAAAATATTTCAAGGAAGGAAATAGAGGAAGAGCTCCCAGAATCTAGAGAGAAAAGATAGAAAGTTAAGAAGCATGGAAAAAGCAGAAGACATTTCAGAGATTATTGAGAAGTGATTGGCCATAATAATCTCTGTTCCCTTCCCCAAAGGGAGTGGAGACTTCACAACATGAGCAGAGAGTAATCAGAAGAGTGTAGCAAGCCCCAGCTTCAAAACAGATCTGTAGCTCAGAAAAAATTCATGCTTCTCACAACATATGTATCCAGTACAGGCATTAGATCTGAAGGTAAGATTTTCAGTGTAATGAATTATTTTCACAGAACTGCAGTAGCGGCCACCCATCTCACAAAGATTTCCAAGCAGGTGTTAGCTTGAGATTGGTTCTATTGTTAGGGTTCCCACTACTAGAAAACATATGTAGTTACAATTTAGGCTACCCAAAGACACCCTGTCACAAAGACTGGATAGGAGAGACCCTCTATGGTCAAAGCCTCCATGGATGTCAAGAGCATTGTTCAATGGTCTAGCTCTGTGGCCAGGAGCAGGATCATTTGCATACAATTTACTGCCTACTCAAGCCTCAGTAAAGTAATAATGTGACTTTTCAACTCCTCCTTCACTAATAGATCATTCAGACAAAAATGAAACACTAGCATTAAGTTATGCCATTTATCAAATGGAATTAAGAGGCATATATAACATATTCCACCCAACAGTTGCTGAATACACATTCTTTGAATCTTTTATCACTGTACAGAGTTTTCCCCCAAATATATTATATTTTAAGGAGGCAAACTAAGCCTTAATGGGTAAAAAAAATTATAGGTGCAATTTCTTTTTCTTATCAGATCACATGGAATGAAACCAGGAAACAACAACAAGAATCACTAAAAATTTTAGCCAAAAAAAATGGGGATTAGATAACAGATTAAAAAAAAATGTTCCCAAACAATTTACCAAGCCTACTATTAGCCTTATACCCAAATTGTATAAACATCGAAGAAGGAAGCTCTAATAAAATTCTTGCAAATCCAATTCAACAACACATTCTAATGATAACAAACCATAATAAAGTTGGTTTCACTACAAAGATGCAATGATTGTTCAACATGTAATGCAATGATTGTTCAACATGTGCAAATAAATAAATACAATATTGTGTATATAAACAGTCAAGTCTCGTGTGATAACCTAAATAGAATCAGGAAAACATGGGTAAGTGTCAACATCCCTTCACAATAGAAAACTTGAATAAAGTAGCTATAGTTGGGGATACATCTCAACATAGTAAAACTAATATATGAGCAAGTCAGAAGAACCATCATATTGCATGGAAAAAATAAAGTCCAAAAGCATTTCTTCTAAAATGAGGAAAACCACAAAAGCGCCCATTTTCAACATTCATTCAATAATAAACTGTCTGATATGGGTGATTGGCACATAACTCAGGTCCTTTGCAAGAACAGTAGTGCTTTTAAGTATTGAGGCATCTCTCAGGCATCCCCCTAGCCCATAGATTTTCTTTTTATGCTCTCAATTTAACATAGAATTGTCAAAAATCTACCAGATACAAGCCTTTAAAATATCAATCTAGGAATCATTAACATAGTTTGCAGAGAAACAATAAGGATCTTCAATACATAGACATCAAGATAAGTGAAGTGACATTTGTAAGTGGGAAAGCCAGTATGGAATGTGGCTTGGGTGCTGTAGGAACAAAATATTTGAAGAATAGGGTCATCAGTGGTTCATGATGATGCTGTCATTAAGACTTCATCTGATAAACAGATACCTGTGCTGATGTATTGTGTCCCCCAATATACTGTGTCTCCCAATAAAATTTGCCTGGACTTCAGAGAAAAAAGCCAGTCACTATATAGAAGTCAGGCAATGGTAGCACAAACCTTTAATGCTATCACTTGGTGGGCAGGGATCTGTCTGGATCTCTGTGAGTTCAAGGCCATACCGGGGAACAAAGCCAGGCTTGGTGACACACGCCTTTAATCCCAGCACCAACCATAGAGGTCTGGGGGTTTGTACAGACAGACAGGAAATGACAGAGCTGGGCAGAAAGAGGAAGTGATGTAGCTGGGCTTAGAGAGAGCAAATGAGAGAACAGAACAGAAAGGCACATAGGTGTGGGTATACAGGAAGTAGCTTGCTTGGGAGACTGAGGTGTTGGTGAGGCGAGGTTAGCTTGTGGCTTTTCCTATTCCTCTCATCTCTCTCAGGCCTTAACCCCAATTTCTGGCTCCAAGTTTTTTTATTTTTAAGATGGTTAGCAATTTGTCTACAGATTTCAGCTACATAACAGAAAGATGGGTGTAGATGTAACCAACCGTCTATTAAATAAGAAACACAGAACCAATGTAAAAGAGAAAGCTGAGAGGTTAGAGCTCAGAGCTAAAATCTCACCCTTCCTCCTGCAAGCTCCTACCTTCCCGAAAGAGAGCTATTTCCTGTGTGTCTGTCTTTTCATAGTATTTTGTTCTGCCTTCTCATTGGTTGTAAACCCAAAAACGTGACTGCCTCATCACTGTCTGTATGTACAGCCCTCTAGGTCTTAAAGGCATATGTCTCCAATGCTGGCTGTATCCCTGAACACACAGAGATCTGTGGGATTAAAGACGTGCGCCACCACCGCCACACTCTTTCTATGGTTCTAATAGCTCTGACCCCTGGGCAACTTTATTTATTAACATACAATCAAAATCACATTTCAGTACAATTAGAATACCACCACATTTCCCCTTTTCTATTTTAATAAAAAGAAAAAAAAGCAAAAGGTTATAACTAACATAAGAAAAACTATATACAAAAGTACAATAACTATATACAATATATACAAGTAATAAATACCTAAACAGGTATTTGACAAATCAGAGAAAATAATTCCATTATCTATCCTATTTTGGTAAATCCAAGATGTATCTAATGCACTTTCTATCCTAATTAATTTTCAACTATAACTAACTAATCTTCAACCATAACTAACTAATCTTCAACTCCCTCAGAGAGCCAAGAAGGAAATAATATTAGCTAACAAAAATAAAAACAGGAAATGCATGCAAACAACTTCCAAAAATTTTGTGAGTTGACAGAAACAGCCAGCTGCCTGAACAGTCACCTGAGGTTTCCGCAGTGTTGGGGCATCATCTTCAGCCTATAGGCTTAGCGTATCTGACAGACTCATTTGTGAAATAGGATGTACACAAGGTCAACATTCAACCTCACATTAGGTGAGAGTAGTCCATGTACCAGAAACACCTGAATTCCACTAGTGTCCTGTCATGATTCAGGATTTTAAATTCTGGAAATTGTTGACAGTTTTTGAATTCAGCTGTCCATTCTTCTTGGCTGTGTATATATGGCTTCATCTCAGCATCCCCTTCTTCTTCACATCCCTCTATTAAATGCCAGTCTACTATCAAGAGGCGTGAGCTTTCAGCTGCTGTTCCATTTTATAACAGAAGCCATCGGCCCTCTGCCTGTTAAGCTGCCTTCGAAGAAAAGGGCACTGTACCTTTTCTGGATTGCGAAGGCCACTTCAGGGATGGGGCCATATTGTCCTGGCCTCAGAAGATGCCTTTTGATAAAGCCATAACCACACTTGTTTTGGCAAGAATCAGTAGTCCTTTGTTTCTTGTTCTGTCTGTCCATTTTGTCCTATTGATTTGAGGATTCTTTGTTGTCCAGTGGCTAATTTTTGTCACAATGAAAGTTGACTCCATATGCAGTTTCTTCAATGCCCATATTTTCTCTGAAGTAGATTGGTACTGCCAGGAGCCAACATGTCTCAAAAAAGAAAAATTTTCTACGTTATTAAAACATTTTAAATGCCATATTCTGTAGATCTCTGAAGGGTTTGAAGATGACCTATCTATCTAAAACATCTCTGCTCAATTTTTAAAACATATCTAATACGACTACAAGTTCTATTGTAATGTCTAACTACTAACTTTCATTTCTTTATATCCTAATAGTTGGTAATAATAACATTCAAGGATCAGAAAATTGTATTACATTGTTAAATGAATGGTATGAATACAATTAGAAATATACATATAGCATTTTCTAACAATATCAGTTTCAAATTTGTATACAATATAAAACAATCCAATCCAATGTAAAGTATTTAAAACTAGTAATTGTCTCTTTCTTTCTTTCTTTCTTTCTTTCTTTCTTTTCTTTCTTTCTTTCTTTCTTTCTTTCTCTCTTTCTCTCTTTCTCTCTTTCTCTCTTTCTCTCTTTCTCTCTTTCTCTCTTTCTCTCTTTCTCTCTTTCTCTCTTTCTCTCTTTCTCTCTTTCTCTCTTTCTCTCTTTCTTTCTTTCTTTCTTTCTTTCTTTCTTTCTTTCTTTTTTCTTTCTTTCTTCTTTCTTTTTTCTTTCTTTCTTTTAAACAAGAGCCTTAAATCTAATCTCCTTTGCTTAGCCTTTTTCCTAACCCTTGACAACAACTTGTAATCAATCCCCCTAAATACTGAAAATTATCCCAGACCCAAAACCCATTAAAAAGACCAAAAAACCACCCACCCCACACCACCTCTTTGGGAATGTGGGCGTCGTATTCTTAAAATTGCTTCCTGCTGGGTATGGGCGAAGTTTTCTTTATCCTGAAAGAAAAATTTTTAGGTTAATTGTCAAATTCTAGGAAAGGTAACTATATCCTTCATTATCCAGTCTGTGTATAATGCCAAAGTTCAGGGTTTATCTCAAGTCCTTATTCAAGTAGTCTTTGAGACTGGATCATCTCAGCTAGTCATCTCAAAACTGCTCTGAGCACCTTGTAGTTCAAAGCTGATCTGTGGATGATGTTTGTCAGCTTAATGATATTATTATTGTCCACGTGGAATTGTTGTTGTTGTGGGGCCCCATCTTCTTTCTGGAGACTTCAGTTGATGTTAGGCCTGGCTGTGATTTCCTGCAGAAAACTGATAAGAGACTCAAACACAAAGACATATATATGCAGCTAATTGAAGCCTCTTTTTCTAGAATTAGTTAGTACTCTATATGACCATTCATATCTTAACAAAGTTTAAAATGTATATATATCTATATATGTTAATCTTGTAAATTTTGATATAAAATTCATACTTTAAGAAAAGTGTAAAGAATCAGAATAGAATCAAAGAGTTGAGATTAGTAATAGAATAGTCCCTTAATTAATTTGGCTTTTGTCCTGTCCCATAGCAGAAGATGGCTCTTTTATTCTGTCATGATACAGGGAGTTTGTATTTTCCTTTTAACAACATGCTTGAGTTTAAAGAAGGAGGAGCCATTCTCCAACTCCAAAGTCAGGTTTAAATTTTAATTGAACTGGGACTATTAGAAGACCAATAGTGTTAAATCTTTAGAGAAAAGCAGAAACAAACATTTAGGAAGACATAAAATTTTTTAGATAATATATACCCATACACCGTTTCACTCTGTTTCCTGGGAAAGATGATTTGTCCCTTTTCTTCAGTTGTCTCATTTGTCTTGTGTTCTTCAGATTCCTTAACCTTTATTCTCCTAAAAGACAAAAACAAAAACCTTTCTGCAAGACTAATTTTTGGGATGTTCCTTTTTGGCAAATTATTATCTGATTAAATGAAAAGGCATGTGTTATTGATACAAGTTAGTTTAAGTTGGATGCTCATGCTGGTTGATGAACTATCACCTCCTCTAAATAAGAGGTTTCTCTTGTTCAAATCGAATCTTTATCAATTTTGACGGTACCCACAGCTTATCTTCTCCTGTAGAAACAAAAGCAAAACCTCATCCCCAATGTAATACATATCCTGGTTTCCATTTTGAGGTCAGCACATCCTTAAAGTATATAGGCTGATTTATTCTGTAGTTTTTTCTAGTATTCAATGTCTCTTTGCAGCTGTTGTTCCTTTTTTGTTGGCATTGAGAAAATTCAAAGTTAGAAGAGCATTATGCAGTCTATTTCTGGGGGGTTTTGTTACCCCTTTCTGTTTATTTAACATATCCTTTAGAGTTCTGTTTGATCTTTCTATAACTGCTTGACCGGTAGGATTATGTGGTATGCCTGTAATATGCTTTATATTGTAATAAGCAAAAAACTGTTTCATTTTAACAGAGACATATGATGGAGCATTGTCAGTTTTGATTTGTGCAGGTATACCCATGATAGCCATAACTTCTAGCAAATGAGTGATTACAGAATCAGCTTTTTCAGAACTCAAAGCAGTTGCCCATTGAAATCCTGAATAAGTATTGATGGTGTGGTGTACATATTTCAATTTTCCAAATTCTGCAAAGTGAAACACGTCCATCTGCCAGATTTCATTCCTCTGAGTACCCCTTTGGGTTACATCCTGCTGGTAATGGCATTTGATTGTAGAAGGAACAAGTATGACATTTCTTTACTATTTCTTTGGCTTGTTGCCAGGTTATGGAAAAATCCTTTTGTAAGCCTTTACTATTGACATGATGTTTTGGTGTCAGAAGTGGGATCTTTCACGGGGTCTTGGCTGGTCAAACCTGATGTATCTTAATCTGGAACAAATCCATAGCCTCTGGCTTTCTGTGGAAACAAAAGCAGAACCTCTTTTCCAAAGTAACATATCCTTATGTCCAAATTTTGAAGTCAAGGTACCTTTAAATTTTACATTTTAAAGTCTTCAAACACTTCATAGACCTAGAAAATATGGCATTTAAATAACTTAGAATTCTGTTGACATGAGACACGATTGCTCCTGGCTGCACCAATTTGATCCCGAGAGAATGTTGGGCTTCTAAGACATTTCCATTTGGAAGTTTGTCTTCTTGGCACAAAATGGCCTACTGGGCAAAGAACTGCCCTTGCCTTGACGGCTGACAGTACAAATGCAATTCTGTCCTTTCTGGACAAGCAGGACACAAGGAAAGCGACCACTGTACTCTGCCAAGACAGGGTAAGATGGTCTTTCAGAATTCCTGCTTATAAAAATGGTCTGTCATATACTCTAGCCCTGTAGCCAATTTGAATGCACCAACAATGCTAAAAAACATTAGGTGACTGTCCAGGCTGCCAGCTGTCTTGGTCTACTTTTGCAAGATTTGTCTCCCTAAACTTGCTTGCATCCATCTAACCATTTCTCAGGTACCATTATGTTCCTTCTCAGGTCTTTGATGTGGTTGAAGACTAGATAGTTGTAATTTCCTCAGTTATGATAAAAGATAAGTTAGATATAAAACCTTAAACCCACAAATATAAAATAGATAGGACATTTTCAATATTGTAACTGTAATTCTTGCTCGATAATTGTTTTGTGATATGTAATTTTACCATGTTAAAGTTAAAACCTTCCTTTTTAAAAAAAGAAGAAAAGGGGAAGTGCTGTGGATATTGCTCTCTATAAATAAAACACTGATGGCCAGTGACCAGACAGGAAGTATAGGCAGGACAAGGAGAGAGGAGAATTGGGGAAACAGGAAGAAGGAGGGGGAGACACTACAGCCACCACCAGGACAAGCAACATGTAAAGACTCCGGTAAGCCACCAGCCACGTGGCAAGGTATAGATTTATAAAAGTGGGTTAATTTAAGATATAAGAACAGTTAGCAAGAAGCCTGCTACGGCCATACAGTTTATAAGTAATATAAGCATCTGAGTGATTATTTTATACGTGGATTGTGGGACTGCGGGGCTTGGTGGAACCTGGAGAGAAGCCCTCCAGCAACAGATGGGCTCACTGGAGACTTCAAAAAGATCATTGTCCTGGGAATACCACTGATGGTACCCAGATCTAGCACCCAGAGTAACAGAGACATGGAGAGGATACAGAAAGGAAGCAGAAATGTTTATTCATTTTTAGAGACTATTATAAAGTCTCTAAATGGATGTAACAGTAAAGAAAGATTTTTTTTTTTTAAAAAATTCTTCTTATTCCTGTGTGTGCCTGGGGATTTGTGCAAGTGAGTGCAGTATCCACACAGGTCAAAAGAGGGAGCATCAATCCCCTGGAGTTGGAGTTACAGGTGCTTGTGAACCTCCACATGTGGCTGCTGGGAGCTAAACTTCTGAAAGAGCAGTACTTCCTCTTGACTGTTAATCAGTGTCTCCAACCCCAAGGAGAAACTCTAAGAAGTTTTAGACAATATGTGGATTTACAGTGAACATCTGACAGACACAATGCTGAGGATGATGAGGGCTCTGAATGCTCTGAGGGCTGTGAAGGCGTGGAGGGTGCTGAAAGCATGCAGGGGTTGAAGCCTGTGCAGAGGTGCCTGCTGAGGGTGCTAATGGTTCTGGCTGACTGAGGGCACCAACTATTCTAACTGTGGGGGCTGTGAAGGCTCTAGGAGAGGGAAAATACCACCATAACCATTGGCCCTGGAGAAGGTATGGGGGCAGTCTAAGAACAGCAGAGGTGGCTCATGTTGGTCATATCACCCTGAGATCCCGCAGAATCACGACAGCCCTCAGAGCCCTCACCGTCCACAAAGTTCTCACAGACTGGAAATCTTAGAAACCTTAGAGCCCTCACAAACCCCATAGTAGCAGCACAGACGTTTTGGGTTGGCATGGCCCTATTGGTAGCATGGCACTCCACCACCAACATGGTCACAGGTGGTGGCCCTAGCTTTTAATTTTTATTTTTTAATCTACCCCCTCTCTCTTTATACTACAGGTCCTTTATGTATGTATTATGGATCCTGGTTTTGTGTTTTTGTGGGATTCCTGAGTGTGAGAACTGAAGGGATTCATGCACCATGGGGTGTTCCCTTCTGTTTTGGATTAGGTACAGACCACACTCAAACACCAATTTTCAGCAAAAGGAGATTCTTTATTAAGTAATCGAGAAACAGGGTGGTGAATCTGAATTGGGTAGAAACTGCAGCAGGTGGATCTGCAGGAGTGGTTTTTAAGGAGAAAAAAAGGGGGAAGTCCCTGCTAGGATGAGTTGGTAAGTCCTGATTTGACATGTAGTCAGCAGCCAAATAAGGAATTTTGATAGCTATACCTTGGTGGTCAGCCTCAGGAAGGAGTCAGACATGAGGAAGTGGCCAAATAGAGTAGTGGCTTAGAACAAGAGGTGGAGGGCAGCATCTGCCAGCGCCGTGTTTGGGTCTATTAGAGCCCTTTAATAACAAGTGGGCATCCACATCTCTAACTGGTTCTTGTGCCTTTTCTTCGGCTCTTCTCCTTCTATTTGTTTTGTTTCATTCCAATTTATGTATTTGTTGTTCATTTATTTAGATATCCCTTAGAAGCCTGTTTATTTTCTAATGATAGTCAGAAAGGGGGTGAATCCAGATGGCAGGGGAGATGGGAAGGAACTAGGAGGAATAGAGGGAGGAGAAACAATAAATTAGGCTATATTGGATGAAAAAATCTATTTGTAGTAAAAGAAAAATCAATAATATGCTAAATGTTCAAGAAAATTAGGAAGTGAACTACACAAAGTACTGTGGGAATTTTATAGATCTAGAACATGGTCTAATCTGTGAAGAAGCCATGCTTGGAAAAATTCTAAGGTTGACTTTGTTACCAATTTAAGGAACAGACCCAATGTGCCAAAGAGTGGAATGTGCAGCCACACCTATAGGACAAATATGCCACTCCCCTCCCGAGGCTTAGGGACCGTTGCAGACTGCGAGAGGCAGAGGTCAGAGAAAACCAGAGCAAAACAGTGCCTTCTGGATACAACAGGACCATTGCACACCTGGAATCCTAGCATGTAGCTAGAGTATTCCTGCCTTGCCCACAGTCAGGACAAATCTTTGTCACCTGCCAGTCCCACAGCTGCTCAGACTCAACCAAGTAAACACAGAGAGTTATATTGCTAACAAACTGTATGGCCATGGCAGGCTTCTTGCTAACTGTTCTTATAGCTTAAATTAATCCATTTCCATAAATCTATACCTTGCTACATGGCTCGTGGCTTACCGGCATCTTCACATGCTGTTTGTCATGGCGGCAGCTGGCAGTGACTCCTTCTGCCTTCCTGTTCTTTCTTTTCTCCTCTCTGTTAGTCCCACCTATACTTCCTGTCTCGCCACTGGCCAATCAGTGTTTTATTTATTGACCAATCAGAGCAATTTGACATACAGACCATCCCATAGCACTTTCCCTTTTCTTTCTTTCTTTCTTTTTTCTTTTCTTTCTTTCTTTCTTTCTTTCTTTCTTTCTTTCTTTCTTTCTTTCTTTCTTTCTTTCTTTCTTTCTTTCTTTCTCTCTCTCTCTCTCTCTCTCTCTCTCTCTCTCTCTCTCTCTCTCTTTCTTTCTTTCTTTTTTTTTTAGAGGAAGGTTTTAACTTTTACACATCTCCAAAGCCAGCTTGGTATATTTGGGAATTTGGGCATAGCTTCTCTTACTACTTCCTGCTGGAGGGGGGTGCTGTATCTTATGGGGACACAAAGAAAAATTTAGGGTTATAGAGTAGTCCATGTGGCTGTATTGTCTGAGCCAGCTGCCTTCAAACCATTCTGGATATTGGATCATCTGGGCCATGGTGTCATTGGAGACCTTTCAGCTGGTCTTGGCTGCTCAAACCTGATGTATCTTAATCTGGAACAAATCCATAGCCTCTTGCTTTCTGTGGAAACAAAAGCAAAGCCTCCTTTCCAAAGCAACACATCCTTACATGCAAATTTTGAAGTCAAGGTATCTTTAAAATATACATATTGGTTTAACTCAACATCTTTTATGATCAAATTTTTTTCTGTAGTTAAAAATCCCAAAGACAACACAATCCAGATTCTCTGTGTAATATTCATCTTTATGTGGTTTATTTTTTATATTAATTTTACTGTCTCTTTAAAGACTTTACCTTTTAAAACTATGTATTTGTTTATATAAAACTGTATATATCACCTTTTTGTCTCTTTCAAGCCTACGTATATTTTACACACATTGTAAACTATTACATCTGAATCTGTCTTATTGTGAATCTATTGCTTTAAACTACAGCATTTGTAAGACTGAAATGGTGCTATGGCTTCTGGCTCTGCCCACCTCAGCTTCCCAACATGGCGGTGCTATGTTTACTGCCAGCTCTGGGAGCTATCGTGGGTCTATGCTTTTATTCAAGCAGCGTGTAGCCCAGAAACCTCTCTCTCTTTTTTTTTTTTTGTTTTGTACTAGCAAAGGCTAAATCCACCATGCAGCTTAATGTGCCACTTGCAGAGGCCTCATTCGCACCATACTACAGATCGAGTGCGCATGCTAGGAACCCACCAGTAGCTCAAACCGGCAGGCTACCGCTCATTTGAGAGAGACAATTAGGAAGCTGTTTTTAGCTCCGTTTTATAATCTTTTCTCAGGTTTTAGGTGGAAACTCTTACCAACTCGTTGGGCGCCATTTGTAGCTAGCCATTTGTAGCTAGAGTTTTTCTGCCTTGCCCATAGTCAGGACAAATCTTTGTCACCCACCAGTCCCACAACCACTCAAGCCCAACCAAGTAAACACAGAGACTTATATTGCTTACAAACTTATGGCCATGGCAGACTTCTTGCTAACTGTTCTTATAGCCTAAATTAATCCATTTCTATAAGTCTATACCTTGCCATGTGGCTCGTGGCTTACCAGCATCTTCACATGCTGTTTGTCATGGCAGTGGCTGGCAGTGTCTCTGACTCAGCCTTCCACTTCCCAGAATTCTTCTCCTCCTTGTCCTGCCTATACTTCCTGCCTAGACACTGGCCAATCAGTGTTTTACTTATTAACCAATCAGAGGAATTTGACATACAGACCATCCCACAGCACTAGCAGCTATGATTGCATGCAAAAGAACCCATATAGGATCAATACGGTCAATATTCCAACATAGGGAGGGAAGAGTTCACAAATTTCCCATTTCTAATTCTAGAGTTATTCAAAGTTGAGGGCTTCTGGGTGGCAGTCAATTTTCTTTAAGGGGTGTCCCTGGGTAGATTGACCATGCTCTGATGGGTGGTCCACACCCTTGAATATATGGGTAGAACAAACTGGACTAAGTGGGTTATTAAAAACAAGAAGAACAGGTCCCGGTCCCACTGCTAATCGACTGTCTCACTTATTCAGAGAGCCTGATCCAGTTGGGGGATCCTCAGCCATTGATTCATAGTACATGTGTTTTCACTAGTTGCGCTATTTGTCCCCGTGCTTTTTCCAATCATGGTCTCAACAACTCTCACTCATATAATCCCTCCTCTTTCTTGCTGATTGGACTCCAGGAGCCTGGGGCCTATGCAGGGACACTTTGCTCAGCCTGGGTGAAGGGAGGAGGGGACTGGATCTGCCTCGACTGAATCTACCAGGCTGAGCTGAATCCCCAGGGGAGTCCTTGCCCTGGAGAAGATGGGAATGGGGGGTGGGTTGGGGAAAGGGCAGGGGAGGCGGGGCCAGAGGAAAGAGGACAGGGGAATCCGTGGCCAATATGTAAAATTAAATTATATATATAAAAAAAAACCAGGAGGAAGAAGACAATAAATCAGATGGTAAAGGGTGAGTGGTGAATCTGAGAGGAGTTAATAAGAGGAGTGTGGGTGAATATGATCAAAATGCATGTATGTATGCATGTATGTATGTATGTATGTGTGTATGTATGTATATACGATATTCTCAAAGAATTAATATTAAAGTATTCATAATAAAGTTTTGAATTGAATAAAATGAAATTAAACGATATAAAATGATGATCAGAGAAACATTTTATTTTAATTATTTAATTTCAATCCTTTAGGGAAAAATCATGATCTCCATATAAGATAAAATAATTTTTGGCACTAATACAAATAAGCAATCTAATTGATGACTGATGAACAATGATGAAAATTCAGAAGACAGTGAAGAAAATATCTATCAGCAAAACAAACTTTAGGCTGGACGGTGATGGTTCACGCCTTTAAACCCAGCACTCAGGAAGCAGAGCCAGGTGGATCTTTGTGAGTTCGAGGCCAGCCTGGTCTACACAGCGCGATCCAGGACAGGCATCAAAAATTCTAGAGAAACCTTGTCTCAAAAAAGCAAACAAATAAACAAAAAACCAAAAAACCCCAACTTTATATATGTCTGTCCCTCATATGTGGATAGCAGTATTATCATAATCAAAGTTTAAGGCATCAATATTATTAGTGATGCTACCTGTGGTTTTCTTGTCACTCCCATCATGGCCAGAACAAGTCAAAAAAATTCTGTTCCTCATGATTTCTTTTAATTTTAGGAATTAAAGGTAAAGATGACATGCAGTTAAAATTTATTAGAAAATGATAAGCTTTTAACATCATCCACTCATGTCCTTTAACATAGTGCAGGGAAAGAGCAACACAGCATGGAAGAAGTATATTCTTTACCTATCTCTCCTAAACATGCACTTTGGTATCACAACAAAAAAGTCATCATTCTTATGAAAAAGTCAAGTAAAATTATTTAAATTTTTTGAACTCTGAAGTAATTGATTATTCCTTTTGGCAAGGAATCAATGGACTTGTTCAAGATTAATGTAGATAAAGTCACTTGTTGAAGCTTTTCAAATGTTCTACCTGATAACAGACCCCACCCACAGATCTGCTTTCCTTCAAATGCCCAGCATGGGCTTTTAGAAAACAAAGGCTGGAGAGGAATTTGCTGTACAAATACAGCTGAAGATAAACGTAAGAAAAACACTGATTTTGTAGGAGGTGAAATGTTCTTGTATCATATTCTTTGTTCACAGTTAAGTGAACAAACAATTGAACTTTATAAAAATAAATAAACAAATCACTGATATCCCCACACTATAGGAAAAAGAATTCAGACACTGCTAATTATGACAGATTTTGCAAAGTATTAAGATGAATAAGTGTACTGAACTGGCAAAGTTTCCAAGTGTACATGTAAGACTGGATTTTCAAGTACTCTGGATTTTAAAGTGGAGTAATGCTGTTTTGAGACAGTGTTTTCTAACCATAGAAAGCAAATTAAGTGTCTCTTAATCCTGGTGGTATCTGTTCTGCTCAAATGAGTTGAATTTCTCAGGCACTGAATAATTTGACTGCACTAACCTTCTGTAAGAATAAGAAATGAAGAGAAAGGAGTAAGATGAGCAGAGGTGAGTTCAAAGCAGTAGCCAACAATTTATCAAGGTACAGGTGAAGATATCTCACTTTCTGTCACAATAGCGCCCCCCAGATAAACACACACATGAGAGAGAGAGAGACAGAGAGAGACAGAGAGAGACAGAGAGAGAGACAGAGAGACAGAGAGACAGAGAGACAGAGACACGGACGGACAGATAGACAGACACAGAGAGATGGAGAGACAGTTATTAAACACCAGGAGTTGATGTACACTCCCTCCTCTCTTCCTTTTATTTCATCCTTCCTCCCACTAAAATAAATTATTCTTGACAGAAATTTTTATTCTTGTCAACTAACCCCTTGCATACATCACAAGGGACCCTCACAGTGGAACTAGGAAAACATAATTTCAACAGGAGCACCTCAGTGCAGAGTGTTATGGGCATGTGAATTTTAGGACTTCTCAGTGTGTTTACAGAGTTGTGTTGGTAGCAGATCTAACACTGACAAGATGTCATAATAAAGCAAGTGTTCTGTCATTGCTGGGGAAATCTAAAAGAAGTGGATACTTTGCTCTGGACAAAATGAAGACATGGATTATTTTTCTTATTTTATGTCTGTATGTTTTAGAGGAATGCAATTAGTATGGAATTCATGTCTTTGATTGCTTAAAACAAAACATCTGTGTTTATAATATTTTTATGCATGCTACTCTCAAAACAGGAGAAATATGCCCCATAAAAGCTTATCTGTGAGACAGACAGCAATAAAACAAGCACCCCATATCCTGACATAATGTTTTCCTGGAGGTCACTAAATCTACACATGCAAGAGGTAAATCCTGGAATTGTACCATGTAGTTTTGTATGCAGCTAAGAGAACAGAGATACTAACATGAGCTACCTTTTACTTCCTGGCATTGTGCGGGGTTTGAAACCTACCCTCTTGGTCCACCCTTGGGAAGGCATACTCTCCCTGGTGTTGAAAGTGATCTAGGGTGGTTCATAATTTGCTTAAGTTTAGTTAGTAGGTGATTGGTAGAGTTAAGGTTTGATTCTGTGACCTGTCCTTCCAAAGCCTGAGACATTGCATGATAGTATATCTCAGTAGCTTTGGGTTGGTTACTGTATTTGTTTTTAAAAGACACCATATTTTTTTTTTTACAGACTTTTGTAGGTGAATTATCTGCTTTGGGGATTTTGTTTTGTCAATTAAAATTAAGACATCCTGAATTTTGGCAGAGCCCTAACAAATTCCACCTAAGTACTAAATTTTGAAGTTATCTGAGAACAGTCAGTGATTATATATCAACTATGGGAGGGAAACTTGATCATTTTAAATGACAGTTACAGAGATAATAAAATAATAGGCTGTGTGTATACTTAAAAAGAAACTTCAGACTTCCATTTGACAAAGCATAGTCTTTCAAAATTGCAGTGAAATCAATGGCCATTGTATCAAAATGTCTTGTCATAGCTTCTTTTACAGTTATAAATATTATATATATATATGCTTACATAATAATTAAATACATGTTCATGCTTTTGTAGGCTTGAAAAAGGGTCTAAAACCATACGTGTGTTTGTTTGTGTATCTGTGGTTTAATTACATTGTACATTATATATGTAAATGTACAGGTTGCCTAGTGTTGTATCTTAAGGTTTATAGCCAGAATTTTCCTTTTTGTTGTAAATAGCTTTTTGTAATTGTAATCAATAGATGTGTTTCTTAGATCTAACACTGTATGTCCATAGCATTGGCGTGTTTATACTTGTCTACCTCTTATTCCAAGACTATGCTGATATTTTGTCTTTTGCTCTGGTTCTTCTACCCTGCATATGTTTGAATTCAAAAATATTTCAACCTCCAACACAGCTATTAAATTATAATGCTGACCATACCTCAATGTCTCTGACAGTGCCCACTTTGGAAGAAGATGAGTTCAAAATAGCAGGAATTTGCTAGATCCCTGTGACTGGCTCACAGTGTGTTTAGGAGAGGTAAATAGACATGACAGGTATAAGTGCTGCTGTGGAGAATGTCCAGAGGGAGTGGCCCTTCTGTTAGATAAAGAAAAGGAGATGAGAAACTAGTTATTAGCTGTGGCACTGGGTGGGTTTACGAATCCCCTTCTGTGTTTTGCTTAAGAATATATATTTGTAGTCAGTTTCTGTGCAGACCTGGGACAAGAAATCCTGGGCATGTGGCTATGCTGTGCTGTGTGGGCAGAGGGACAAAAGCAGAATCCACAACATTGTTGTAACAACTGAGGAGTCTGTGCCCTAAGGGAAATGCTTGCAAATACCAAGGTGTAATAGAGTGTGAATCAAAAGAAAAACTCAGCTATTTCACATCTAAGAATTATTCTTTAGCTATGTGATACTATAAAACTTAAAGCTGTAAGTCACCATTTATTTTTGCCTCCAATATTAAATACTCAACATAGTTCACCTTTGCTGCATGTTATCTAATATTATTCTAACTCCTTAGAATAATCCTGAGGTTTAGTTATATTTTCCCCACTTTATAAACAAGTTAAGTGAGCAGTAGAGGTGGTATCTTAGCTAGGCTTTTCACTGCTGTGATGAAACACCACAACCAAAACAACTTAGAGAGGAAATGGCTTGTGTTGCTTATACTTCCATATCATAGTCTGTCACTGAAGGAAGTCAGGATAAAAACTCTAACAGGGCAGGAACCTAGAGCCAGGAGTTGACGCAGAGCCATGGAGGGATGCTGCTTACTGCCTCGCTCCCCATGGCTTGCTCAGCCTGCTTTCTGATAGAACTGAGGACCACCACCAGTCCAGTGGTGTCCCAACCTACATGGACTGGGCCATCCCACATCAATCACTAATTAACAAAATGCTCTACAGGCTTGCTTGCAGCCTGATTTTTTTAACTTAATGCTTTTTATTGATTATTTGAAAATTTCACATAATACACCCCAATCTCATTCACTTCCCAGTGCTCCCAAGTCTACCCCCCTCATTACCTCCTCCAAAACAAAAGAAGAAAAAAATATCAAGTCCAATTTGTGTTGCTCATATACTTACTGGAGCATGGTTAAGCTCCCAGTGGCCAGCCCCTTAAAGAAACTGAATCCTTCCCCTACCTCGCCCCCACCAGAAGTGATCAACTACGAAGAGTTATAGTTCATCATCCTTTCCTCATTTTTAAGAGTTCTCTTCAATAGCTTCCTTTCTTGACTACTTCTTTGTTGGGGGATGAGGATGGGGGTGGGGTGCATGGCTGTGGCAGAAGTTGGCACTTGCCACTATGGAGTAGCTCTCAGGGGCCTGAGAGACCCATGGAGGCTCTGAGGGAAGTCGAGGTGGTAGCAGAGGAATCTGCATAGCCCATGGGTATCCACGATAAAACTAGAGAGGGGCAGGTCCACGGGAAGATGCTTTCAAAAAGTGGACTCATCAAATCAGGAGGAAAGATGGTGGAACAGAGCCGATGCACAGGGGAGAACTGTGAGACTACAGATGGTGAAGCCGTGGTCCATGCTGCAGCCAAAAACCAAGTGAAAGTCCATGATCCATGCAGCTGGTGATGACAAAGGGTAAGGGAGCTTCTTTTGCAGAGGTGTGGATGGCTGCAGACTCACAGTTGAGAATGAGAGATATACAAAGCTTCTGTTGCAGACTGATCTTAAGGCGGCATTTTCTCAACTGAAGCTCCCTCTTCTCAGATGACTCTAGCTTGTGTCAAGTTGACATAAAACTAGCCAGCATAGGTGCAATCTTTACTTCAATGTGTGAGATAACAAAGCCTGTACTCCTTTTATTACTTGATGTTATTTCACTGGCAGAAACAGAAGAGACTATTTATTCACTGGAGTGTTGCTTGATTTTTGCATTAACATTTCCCTGTGCATTCCTTCTGCGACATACACTTCATGAGTACATTTTAAAGTAAATATTTCATATTTATGAGTAAACATTTGCCACCCTTTATAACTAAATAATGCATGCAATTAATGTTACAAAGACCAACTCTGCTGACTTGCACTATGTAAAAACATGAATAGCTTTACAGATAAACACTTTTTATGTATTATTTTGAACATTTAAAAATAACTGTTATTAATAGGTGTAGTTTATGGTCCATAAACTATATGGATCATATATGGCTTTAGTATATATGAACATCCCTTGTTATACATGCTGATCTGCTTGCTACTCTGAAAAGAAAGTGATATTAAGGCAAAATAAATGCATGTGAAGTAAAAAGAAGATAAAAGAATGAAATGAAAGAAAAGGAAAAAAGTGAACCCACAGGACTATGTGACCAAAACCAAAAAAGTAAGACACAAATTCACATCAAAACATTTTCAGATGTTGGCCTGATGATGAGGCTAGTTTCAAGTCAGATATATCTGTTCATTCAATTTATATTTTATTTGCCTTCATCTTCCTGTTTATAGTTCCAGTATGGGTCAGAAAATACTGCTTTTCTCTCAGTTTCCATCTCCTTGAGGTAGACATCTGTGATCTCCATGGATGGAAATTGTGAATCAGGAAGGGGCATATAGAGACAACCTCAAGGGTCTCCAATTGCTGTTAACTAGACAAACCATGACTGGGAAATCAAAACCAAAAACATAGTTCAATGTTCATGGTTAACTTTGTTGTCTGTCTGTTACTTCAGTTTTTGAAATGTTTGTTTTTTAGGTCTCAAATTATGTGAGTGTAAAAGGAACTAGAGCCAGTAATGATGGCACATGCCTTTAATTCATGAAGACACAAAGAGACAAAAAGAGATAGAGAGGTAGAAGCATTTCTTCTAGTTCCAGCCTAGCCTGGTCTACACAGGAAGTGTATTCCTGAATATACAGGGGTACATAAAGAGACCCATCTCAAAACAACAGCAACAACTAGAAACTTACTTTTCAATGTGACAGACTTTTAGAAACATCCTTCCTTGAGGCCACTAACCAAAATTATTAATAGAGGAACAAAATCTTCATACCTTAGAATAAATTTCTTTTCCTTTCTAAGTGTCAAATGTTTTCAGAAAACTGAATCTTGTGACTATACATCTCTAAAACTATTTTAAAGTCTATTTCCATATGTTTACTTGACATAATATAATTCAGATATCACCACCTCCCTTGGTCTCCTCTGTTAGAAGTGTCCCAGAACTAAGGGTGCAGGAGCTCCCCCTCCTTTTCCACAAGGCACAGGCCCAATGTGCCTGGCAGGCTCCTGAGAGGACAGATAACAGCATTTCTACACATACTGTTTTCACACACCTACAATGGCACATCATTTGTAAGTTAGGGACACACTAACTACCAATTAAGTAGAGCAATTGTAATAAAAGGTATAGAGAAATGGCCTCTTCCCTTTCTTTCTCCTTTCTCCCTGTTCTCTCTTTCATGCCTCTCTTCCTCTTATCCAATTGCTTTCCCTCTATCCGCCATCCCTCATTTGTCCTCTTTTCTCAAGCTCTTCTTCCTTTCCTCCTTTCTTTTCTTGCTCTCCTTACTCCTATGTTTCTCCTCTCTTTCTCTCTGTGTATCACTCCTTCTTACCTCTGTCTCCCACTCACTTTTTCCCTTCCTCCTTAAGCCATCATTTCACTATGCTTCTTTCACCCTTCTTGATGCTCATCATGAAAGGTAGATCCATGGGACCTACAGGGGATGCCATCATCCTAGTTAGATCCCAAATTCTTTCTGCCCAGAAATTCATCTTGTGTGTTAGACCTGCCCTGGCTATGACTCTGTGATCCTGCAGGGAATCCTTTTGTCTGTGCAACACTATCCTTCACTGATCATGTGCTCATTCTACTGTGGATACTTATCCTATTTGTTTTCCACTGAGCAATGAAACTGCCTTTGGCCTTATGGAAAGATTTATACATTAAATTGACAGACATATGTTCCAAAGGCTAATTTATAGCAGTCATGCAAAGCTTTGCTCTCAGAACACATGTTCTTGAATTTGACCACAGAGTTGTGCCCTCACTGTCTTTTTCTACAGACTGTGGAATGTCCCCATGTGGCAGGGCCCAGGCCACCACCACGAATACTCCAGTACTGTTACACTCCAGACCTCAAGCCCTTTCTGGCATTTAGCACTTTCTGAAATGAACATGATGTGCTCCATTGGAGAGATATTGCCATCTCTTTCAAGGATCAAACTGGCTTTGCAAGCTCCAGATGACAAAGCAAGTCTTTAGCATGTTTATTATTTCTGAAATTATTTAATCATCAAACATAGTTTATGTCTACCCAATAAAAACCTAGGCATACATGGGGAGAGAGAATCTCAGTTGAGAAATGGCTTCTACCAGACTGGCCTGTGAGCATGTCTATGAGGCATTTTTCTGATTTTTAATTTACACAGGAGGGCACAGTCCACAGTGGGTGGTAACAGTAGGCAGGTGGGCCAGGGTGCATAGTAATGTTGCCTGGGTATGAGCCAGAGAAACCAGCCAGCATTCCTCCTTCAGCTCTGCTTCGTTCTTGTCTTCATGTTTTTGTTTGAGTTCCTGCATGGACTTCCCCAATGATGGATGATAATCTATGAGCTGAAACCAATCTTTTCCTCTACAAGTTGCATTTGGTCATGGTGCTCATCACAGTAACAAAGAAGCAAATTAGGATAAACACTAAACATCTATTTTGTAGTATACAGTCCATTCTTGATGAATGAAGCTGGGTAAAAGGACTCTGGACAAACTGCTTAGATCTGAATCCAGAATGACTCTGGAAATCTGTCTCATCTACAAATTGCAGGCAATGACTATTGTGGCCTAGATGTGCTTTGAGTGTGCCCTTCAGTGTTTCCTGTGTTAGAATCTATCTACACTATGGCAATATGGATCATCTAAGAGATCTTAAGGACATGCCTTTGGAGGGACTGTGGGATTCTCTCATCTCTTTCTGGCTTCACTGAGATGTGGTCTCTTCTCACCAAATATATTTTTACCATCCTGACAATATCATGCTGTTAAGGACTCACCAAATGCCAGACCTGACCTGACTTTTCATTTTAAACTTACCAAAATATCAGCTAAATTAACCTCTTTTCTTTGTAAGTTAGCCTACCTCAGGTATTTTGTTATAGTAACAAGGTGAACTGATAGTGTTTATTTTATTTGAAGAGTTAAGAAAATTTATATTTGAAAATTATACAGAATTCTGCTTAGATATATATTTGAGAATGTTGTAGTATAATTGACATGGTGTGTTATCTTCTATTATTATTTGTTTAATTTTATTAGCATATTTTAACTTTAGAAAATAATGGCTTTTATTATGACATTTCCATACATGTATACAATGCATGTTGGCAGAAACTAAAAATATAAGTGCTTTCCTAGTTATGTAGAATCAATACTGCTAAAAAAATAATTTTCTAATTGTGCATGAGTACTCACACTTGGTGACTGGTTGGGCTTACACATTTTCATTGCCATCCACAAGACTTTCTTTTTACATCTTCATAATTAAGAGCCTGACATTTAAAAACTTCTAAGAGCAAAGAATAACTCTTCCTCAAAACAAACTCCATTCTAGAAGCAGACCTCACTATCCCCTGTGGAAGGGTCTGCTCTCAAGTACTAGGCTGCTATTTAGCTCAGAGATAGCGACCAAACACAATTTCACAATTTCTCCATTCTATTAATTCCTGTGCATCTGCCCTCCATGAAACAAAAAGACTTTCAGTTTCTCTGTGTATAGATGAGAAAGCTAAGATATGATGGTTGGAAAGAATTGCTTTGGAATTTTATAACCATGTGAGTGTTTTACTTTCTCTGCTTTGGTCTAAGTGCAGCTATTTTCATAAACTTCATTTTTATTAGACTTGGATTCTTTCTTAAGTATAGCCCAACACTTAATTGTCAAAATTCTATGAATGAAAATAATGAATTTGTTAAAAGTTAAACAACTTGCCAAGATCTACAGGATTCACAATAACCCAAATGATATGTATGTATCTCTTTACACATCCCTGAGTGTACTGGAATTGTCATAGTTAGGCAAATATCATGAGACCATGGAATAGACTTGCTCCTCTAGCAGGGCGTGGTAATGGTCAGTGTTTTGGCTTTTTGAAGGCAATGCTGTAACGGCACAACTGCTCAATGCGGGGTCTTGCATTGCTCTTGTGCACTCTGAAGCTTGTATCGTATTGAGCTGAAATCAGCCACTGAGGCTGCTTATTAGGAGGGTGACCATATGATTTATTATGCAAATTAGATGCCTTTGAAAGTAAGATGCTGATATTAACAAAGACGCTGGGACAACAGGACTCACCTACTGCCCTAGCAAACCAGAGTGTATGGTTAAGCTTCAGGTAGCTGAGAAGCATGGCTATAGTTCATGGTCGATGATATTGCTTCCTATAAAGAAGCTGTAGGAGTACTCAAGGTAAGAAAAAAAAAGAAAGAGAGAAAAAGAAACAACACTCCCATAATGGGACTAGACATCCTCAGCCTGCTTTAATCAAATGAGTTTTGTTTACCAAAGAGTAGGCTTCATATTTTAAACATAAGTACTTCTATTCATCATTAAACCCCAAGGAACAGAAGGCTCTTGAAATGTGTTTTAATAATAAATATTTTCATGTGGCTTCAATCTCCTCACCATGCCATTTATCTGGTCAGTGGAGTCATAATGCTTGCCTTGTTGAGCTGTGAACAGATCTTCTAGCCTGTCTCCAGTTGTGTGCTTGCTAATTTATCCCTGTCAGGTGACCTGCAGGGCAGAGTCCTGGTTTCAAATGCCATCTCCAAATACAGTGGCAGTGGGAAGCCACAGTGATCTACCCAGGAAGGCATATTTGAAGGATGTTTAAAAACTTATAATGGTCAGGCTTGATTTTGATGCTAATCTCACATTAAACCCTACTGTGTGTCTTGAAAATAATGGGATGGAAATGACCTAAAGGAATTTTACTCTCCCTAGGATCCATCTTCTCTTTTACTATATTTATTAATGCTTCACATTTAGCATTTATTAAACTGTTTTAAAATATTAAGTTGAAAAGATCATTCTGCCAATTAATTGGAAGTTTGAACAGCAGGTAATGCTTGCTCCCAAGTTTACAATACTATTTCTCTTACTCACATTTAGCTGTAGGCACAACAGTGGCATCAGCAAACCTTCACTTTTAGACCCACGCAGCCTCACTCAGTGGCTGTCTCTCTCTCCTAGTGTGTGTTTCTTAGACTTTATTTTATTACTGTTGCTCTCTGGCATTGGTAGCTCTGCCTTGTCTAGTGATAACTTATAATTGAGCAGAGTCAAATGCATTTCTGTCCGTGGGTCTTTGTATTTTTATTATAGATTCAGAGACTCCTCTCTTGGATAAGATTTCCACATGTCAGTGAGACTACCTGTGATAGTGGCAGTTTAGACTTTAACAGGCACTAGAATTTATTATACTGTACAAAAGATAATTTCTCACTGAGTACACTTATGTAATATGCAAGTACTGGTCTGTACATCAGAGAAAAAAATTACAAACAGGACTGAGATGAATCAGACCCACCCTCCCACACCTACATACTACACCCACACCCCCCACACACCATATTTGAGAATAAATATGAGAGTTATGAGCCAGAGATGAGCCATCAACAGAGCTGAAGAGACTGCAGGCTGCTTCCTGTTTGCTTCTGCCTTTGCCTTTTACCCAAAGGATACAGGCAAAACTCAGCTGTTTTTTATTGTTGTTATTATTTATCTTATTGTCTTGATGGAACAAAAGCAGAAAATAAGGAGAGAAAAGAAAGTCAGGAAAAAAGAAAAAGACAGAGTGGGGAGAGAGGAAAGGCCCAAAACAAGGAAGGACAGAAATTAGATTTGAACCCAAGCCTGCAGCTTTTCTTCCATAGTGACAGAATTGGACCAGAGATCTAACACATGCTAGGCAGGCATTCCACCACTCAGCTAGAGCTGACTTTACACTGTGAAAGCTCCTGTGCACTGACTCTTTCCTTTCCTCCTTACTGTTACATGAAGGAGCTGTAATCCCATCAGACCACAGATCGGTGCTTATTTAATATAAAACATAAGACCTTTCCATCCTGAACTTTCATGTTGCTTTTATTTTTTTGACGATAATTTGAATTTTGACCTTTTGAACATCATTTGTCTAGTAAAAAAAAAAAAGTCTAAAACTTACAAAGAAATAAGTGAATAATTTTCTGATATGGAAATATCAGTTTTATTCAGAAAATGTACTTGGTTCATAAGCACTAGTTGAATGATAAATATGTAACAGAGAGAATGGGAGCCAGTCACTCTGTCAATAGTGTTGTGCCCTGGGCAAGAGATCCCCAAAGAGACCTCCCGAGACACGAACTCACTGAAATGCAAAAGCAAGGTTTATTGAAGCAGTTCAAGTCGCAGCAGGGCCCTCGTCAGGCACCCCGACACAGTAGAGGCTGAAGGAGATGCCTGCCTCTCTGCAAACTCAGTTTTTAAAGGCAAAATTCACAAGGTTGCCGGGCGTTGGTGGCGCACGCCTTTAATCCCAGCACTCGGGAGGCAGAGCCAGGTAGATCTCTGTGAGTTCGAGGCCAGCCTGGGCTACCAAGTGAGCTCCAGGAAAGGCACAAAGCTACACAGAGAAACCCTGTCTCGAAAAAACCAAAAAAAAAAAAAAAAATTCACAAGGTTACATCATTTAGGGGTGCTAGTATGGGTACTATTCTGATTGGCTCAAGTTTTAGGGGCTTTTCAGAATTTCTGTGCTATCTTACTTTGTAGTTTTAACTGGTTGTTTGTTAAACTTTATAGATTACCTCTGGCATTGGGGCATTCTATGGTTAATCAATTGCTACCAGATGGCTCTTCAAACATCCTGACTTTGTCCTTTGACCATCTCCGGCATTGGGGCATTCTATGGTTAATCGGTTGCTACCAGATGACTCTTCAAACATCCTGATTTTGTCCTTTGACCTATGTCAGCAGCTCTGAGAATTTTGAAACTCAGGCCTGTTTCAAGCTGGGGTGAGGGGCTTGCTTGAAATGGGGTGCTTTGGTTCTTCAAATAGGTCTGTGCTTCTATGCCCTGCCAGCATATGTAAGGATTGTACTCTCCACATCCTTGGAGGGAGATGTGGACATTGGAATGTAAACTGAAGTGAAATGGGTCACTATAACAAAAACTCCTTTAAGATCTGCTATTAACAAAATGTAACAAATACTGAGATGCTTGTTGGTAGACAATTTATTGGCTTGTGATTTTAAATGATTATTCAGAATATCAAAATTTGAAATGAAAATATGTTGTGAATATGAAAGACTCATCATCATTTTGATAGCTGAGAACTGGAAGAGAGATGATACCAGAGCATAATCTGGCCTATCCTAATAGCCTTCTTTAAATTAAATGGAATCCAGAACTGAGAATAATCTGAATGCAGCCAATAGCTCATCTCCAGCTGAACTCATGAAGAACAGATACACTTGAAATCCTAATTGTGAGATACAGAAGGAAGGGAGGGAGGAAGGAAGGAAGGAAGGAAGGAAGAGAAGAAGGAAGGAAGAGGAAGAGTTGTGGAATATTTTAAAGTGTGTTGCATTTTTTCCTACTGCTTTTGTTAACAATGCAAAGACAGGTTACATTTGTTTGAATAAATAAAGTTAACCTGCAAGCAGGAGGGTGAGTCAGCAAGTAGCTGACAGGAAGTGGTAAGGAGGAACAAGCATAGTGAGGGTTCTTAAGTGGGGGCTGAGCAGAAGGACACAGGTGGCTTTTTGGAAGACACAAGCAAAGGGAGAAGGTGAGCTACTTGCTATTCAACCTCTCTGAGTGAGCAGAATTCCACCTCAACCTTTATTGTGAGTTCTTTAGAGGGATAGAGATCTAGATAAAGTTTCCCTTAATAGCTTTGAAAGAATGGGTGTCTGAGGGAACAGAATTCCCTCAGGATGTGGCCTTTGCATTCCAAGGCTGCTGGGAGAAGCCGAGTTGCAGTTGCTGATTAGGACAGCAGTTGCTTAAGAGGCAGCTCCTGTAAATAATAAAAAAGCAGCCAACAACAGGGAAGAAAGGGAGATACTGAAGCAAAGAGGAGAGGGAGCAGGAGGAAGTGAAAGAAGGCATTTCAGTTTGTATGGTATCTGACATATTTACAAACTTTACTTTTTATAGCAACCCCATGGTACAGGACAGATTAAAAAAGCAATTGTTTTAGAACAATTTTAGATTTACAGAAAACTTACAAAAATTGCACAAGCACTCCTATATATATGCTCCCTCAGATCCATATATAGTGTCATCTTATTTTAGTATGGTGTATTGTAATTGATTAACTAATACTAAACACTATTATTAGTCAGGAGATGGTCTTAGCTAGGGTTTCAATGGCTGTGAAGAGACACAATAACTACAACAACTCTTATAAGGAAAATATTTAATTGGGGTGGCTCCCATACAGTTTCAGAGGTTCAATCCAATATCATCATGGTGGGAAGCATAGTGCGGTGCAGGCAGACATGGTGCTGGAGAAGTAGCTGAGAATTCTACATCTTAGAGGCAATAGGAAGTCGACTGAGCATATCCTGGGCAGTAACCTGAGCATAGGAAACCTCAAAGCCCATATCCACAGTGACACACTTCCTCTAACAAGGCCATATGCACTCCAACAAAGCCACACCTCCTAATAGTGGCACTCTATGAGCTTATGGGGGCCAATTACATTCAAATTACCACAGTTGTGCAAACTTTTTTCTTACTTACTTTGTTTTTAATTACTGCTTTTCTCTTGTCTTATTTCTTAAATGGGTTATGCTATTATATTGAGTAGTGGTATCTGCTTCTGTTTTTATCTGTTGTTACCAATGTCATTCCCTTCACCTTGGATTTCTTATGACTAGTCTAGGGGTGTACATTTGCTGAAGGAAGATGACTGTTTCATCCCATCACTTCAAGGGAACGTGATTGTTCTTATTAACACTGACCAAAATCAGGTGATTTTCCTCAGTTTTCCTATTTAAAGTTGTTTCTTTCTCTCTTCTCTTGGGTTCTTTTATTAAATAAGCCATTGTACACAGTGAAAAGTCATATACTTTCTCCTCCTCAAACATCTCTGTAAGATATTTTCTGTCTATCACATGCATTATTTACCTATTCATTCCCATTTGGTTATTAATTCAATTATTGAACTTCTGTAAATGCATAGTAACAGAATTATGTCAGAGACATGGCCCTGTATTAACTTCTCTTCTAGTGTGTGTGTGTGTGTGTGTGTGTGTGTGTGTGTGTGTGTGTGTGTGTGTGTTGTGGGCATTGGGTAGAGGGGAGGTTGAGCACTTTCTGTCGTTTCCTAAGTGATGTAGGTTTACCTTACACCTCTCTGGCCCCAGTCCTAGAATCCATTACTTCTCTAAGGATCTCTGTTTGATATTACTGGAAAACAGTGTTAGAATAAGATTAATCAGTATGTTTACAGCTCCTTGAAAGCCATCAATTCCAGGTCCATCTCTGTGAGAAGTTAAGAGATATGCAGTATTTCTCCTTTTTTCTTGAGGGAACTTTGCCAGAAGGGAGGGGAATTCAGAAACTTTGAATTGCACTGAGTTGTTTGTTTGTGTGTGTGTGTGTGTGTGTGTGTGTGTGTGTGTGTGTGTGTTTTCCTAAAGTACACTTGGCAAATTAGGTGTGGCAAAAGACTGACAACAAGGAAGAGTAATGAAACATCTATATTCCATGTAGTAAGGTTATATGACATTCTCTCCTTTCTCGCTTTTGTAAAGAAGTGTTACAATCCTTACATGGTAAGATGCAGTGGAGGACTGATAGGGCTCCTTGGGGTGAATTAACGCACTGTATAAGGGCTGTGTGAACAGTAGCACTGTGATAGCATGACAGTCAGTGTGATACCCAGAGAAGCTTCTAGGGAACTAAAGAGAAAAGAATAGTCAGCTGGAATGCACTGGACTAGACTAAAGGAGAGTTCACACCCTGGACAGTCAGCTGGGCTGCACTGGACTAAAGGATAGTCACACCCTGGACAGTCAGCTGGGCTGCACTGGACTAAAGGATAGTCACACCCTGGACAGTCAGCTGGGCTGCACTGGACTAAAGGATAGGTCACACCCTGGACAGTCAGCTGGGCTGCACTGGACTAAAGATAGGTCACACCCTGGACAGTCAGCTGGGCTGCACTGGACTAAAGGATAGTCACACCCTGGACAGTCAGCTGGGCTGCACTGGACTAAAGGATAGGTCACACCCTGGACAGTCAGCTGAGATGCACTGGACTAAAGGATAGTCACACCCTGGACAGTCAGCTGGGCTGCACTGGACTAAAGGATAGGTCACACCCTGGACAGTCAGCTGAGATGCACTGGACTAAAGGATAGTCACACCCTGGACAGTCAGCTGGGCTGCACTGGACTAAAGGATAGGTCACACCCTGGACAGTCAGCTGGGCTGCACTGGACTAAAGATAGGTCACACCCTGGACAGTCAGCTGGGCTGCACTGGACTAAAGGATAGTCACACCCTGGACAGTCAGCTGAGATGCACTGGACTAAAGGATAGGTCACACCCTGGACAGTCAGCTGGGCTGCACTGGACTAAAGGATAGGTCACACCCTGGTGGGGCAGAGCTGGCAGTGTGTTATTTTGTCACACTTCTCAGAGCAGCACACTGGCCAAAGCTTGTGAAGTGCTCACTTTTGGTAACTTCTATTTAGTATTTTGGTCTGCAACTCGTGGCAAGTGACTGGCGCTGTGGTGGTAAAGCCTTTAATAACAAGAGGCAGAGTATGTTGTTGGAGACTCACTTTGTCTTTGCATGGATACCCTTGAAAACCCTGTTTCTGTCTGTGTCTGTGCTAAGCAAGACCTAAGTTTGTTCTTAGCTTTGCAACACTGATTCACTCATACAGAAATCATCCTGGGCATGTTTCATTGACTAATCTGGAATCTTTCACTCCAGCAATGGGAAATCTGGTTCATTCTGATACTTATTTTTAAGTCCCATTGTAGATGTGGGATTTAAATATTGTACCCTCCCTGGAAGACATCAACACACACCCCAAAGTGCAGGTAGACAACTGAATCAAAATCCAGTGCGTTGGATGTCTTTGTTCTATACTGTGTTCTGCAAGGATTGTGAAGGTTTTATGTTTTAAGGGTTTGCCTTTGAAATTATTTTCAAATAATGAAAATAAAACAAATGATATATACATATATACACATAGATGAAACCATTTTTCTGGGTACTCGAGGTTATCAGAACAAAATATAAAACATTCCTGGCCTTTCTGCCCCCATAATAGCTAGTTTTGAGCAATGTGCACTAAACAGCCGTCAGAACCACTGTGAATATTACTGTATTGCTTTTCACTCATCGTTTTTGAGGAAGATAGGAGAGAAAGCTGCCTAGCAAACTGGACTTTTCTCTTTTGGCTGCTGTTAGTAATAATATTCATAAGCTCAGAACATTGTGTTTAGTTTTCTATGCATTGCAGATTGTTCCATTGCATTTTTGTTGTTGTTTTTTACTGGCTAGAATACGCTATTTACACTTTCTTATTTGTATGATAAACAGATATTACAGCTCTATCTTTTTGAAGAAGTCTGTCTAAGCGATTTTGTTTTAGTCCTAGTAGAGATCAGTTTTCCTGTGATTGCAATATTTTTCTCATTTGAGTGGCATTTTTTTTATTAATTGCAAGACTAACTTTGTGTTCACAATCATCTGTTTGGTATGGACTGAACACAATTCT
This sequence comes from Peromyscus leucopus, assembly GCF_004664715.2. Taxonomy (NCBI): domain Eukaryota; kingdom Metazoa; phylum Chordata; class Mammalia; order Rodentia; family Cricetidae; genus Peromyscus; species Peromyscus leucopus. The sequence continues at coordinate 52,759,021 of NC_051069.1, forward strand.
ATCAAGGAACAGGGAAACTAACCTTGGTAATGCATTGCAATTCCAGGTTAATATTTTAAAAAATTAATGTTCTGAATCTTTTTGAATCTTTGGTGCATGTTGATTGATGTACCTGAATTGATAATCTAGAATATTTTAGAATAGTATCAGGACTTAGGGATCGGGCTCGTGAAGATGAAAGCTGTTGTACCAACCTGCTTGCTCTGTTGTTAGCCTGTGAAGAAACAGCGATCTCAGACCTGCTGTCCTAGCCCCAGAGGCAAGCCATGGCCGTGCTCTTTTTGTTAGTGCCCTGCCTTAACATCTCACTCTCCATCCTTAACATTGGATTAGTTATTCTCCTAAAGCACAACCATCATCACACCATACTCCCTGTTGTAAAGTCTAATGCCTTTCTCTCTTCAAAATCCCAATCTCACTTCAGTCCAGAGTACATTGGCTTTCCTCCTGTCATTTTTCATCTGATCTTGCTGAGGTTGGCTTTTATTTTATCCATGCTCTTCATGTAGCTCAGAATCACTTCCTGCTTTTGCTTAGCTAAACCTCACCTCCTTTAAACACGGTCTGCACCTCACCCTCTCTTTCAAGAGTTTCTTCACTGCTTTAGGCTCATTGACCCCCTCCACACCCTTTCCCCTCAAATAGACCCAGACTATTTACTTATTATGGCAGATACACAGCTAGTAATAAGATATGCATGCATGGTTAATGCTGTGCTTATAGAGTTGATACATATTCTGTCATATGATTTTCTAGTAACTTTTATGCTCCAATATTCCCTGCTCAGACATTTTGTTGCAAGTTCAATGCATTTTAAGTCTTGATCTGCACATTGCCTTGTGAAAGGCTGAGAGAAGAGTACTCAGCTGAGATAACCCCTAATTTGAAAACACTTGACTTGCAAATGAACTTTTCATGTTAGCAAATGTCAGTTCTTTGGCTTTCTTATGCTGTGGCTTGTCCATTTCCTATTGTGGCTGAAAAAGCTACCATAGGGGGAAAAATCAGAGCTTTAACAATCATGTGGATCAGTAATTTCTAAAATAAAGACATAATTCCAAATTAGGGTGCAATGTGTCTTTGTAGATGGTAGTTTAAAACTTCTCCCTTTTCACTTCATATAGTGAAAGGCTATGAAGCTGAAATCTGTAGGTGGGCTCCAGAACTTGCCTTAGAAAGTATGATTTATCTGAATTGTCACACTGTGAAAGCTGGAATCACAAGACAATGCTTCTGTGGTCTTTCTGGTTGTCATGTAGAGTATATATCATTCCGAGATTTAGTCCTCATAGCATTTGATTGTGGGAAGGCAAATATTTTGACAAATACTAAAGATTAATATTCAATCTATAAAGGCTTTTCACCTGTACATAAACATGTGAAACAAAGGTCCAGTGACTTGATGGAGTTGTGTGTGTGTGTGGCGGGGCACTTGTTCACATTGAGAAACCAGTCAGGATAGCTAGGTCCTAAACTCAGCTTTCCTGCCACCCAGGATACTTCCACTCACATTCATCACGATTGTCGTTTGTTAATTTGTTACCGTCATGTGTTCTGACCCTGTTTCACCTTCATAAGATGGTGATCCTTATCTTTCCACACTCTATAGTGTTGAGGATGGATTCTCATAACTGCTGTTTCTGAGCTAATGGCCTCAATTGATGTTGTTCCAGAAGTTTCTGTTAAACTTAAGAATCACATTTAAATATTAAAATAAACATTGTAAATCATAAAAAGCAAATCTATTTGAATGCTATAAACTTTATCCCTTTTTAACTTCTTGGTTGTTTTTCTTTGCCTAGTTAAGGTCATTACCTCTTCATGACTTATTTATATACTGAGAAGTTGTCTCCAGAGGTATTATTTGGATTTCAATTGTCCCTATGCATTACAATTTCCTAACTAATCTATAGTTTTATCTTTAAAATAAATAAAATGTGCACAAATATGCTCAATTTTTGGACCTGACTCTCTCTTTCTTTCTTTTAGTTTCTATGATGTATTTTTTCTTTTTTCCATTACTGTCACATTTCTCAGTAGCCACTGTGCTCAATAAAGCCCATCCCATCTTTCCTTTATCCTGAATAATATTTATTTCACTGTAAAATCTCAGTTGGTATCTTAAAATTTTCATTGACTGTATGATCTATTAGAGACAATGACACATAACAACATCGTCTCCTTCCTTCTCAGATGTATATGTGTCTTTTTTATGCATTTCCAGAAATGTCTTATGAATCTGTTGTTAGACTTAGTCCTTGAGATCTAAAATCATTCATGATATTCTAAGTGACACCTACTTAAAATAATTTTAGCTTTTAAAACATGGAAATGAGCTTATTTTAGTCTTCACTACTAGTTCATGAATGCCATGGATGTTTGAGTTTTAAAATGCACAATCTTATCACTTATGGCTATTAACTCCTTGACCATTCTCTAGTTTCTACCTTTGTTTGTCTTGTTTAATGTGCTGGTTATGATTATGAGGATGTTACAGAGCTGTGGTGATGGCAGCCTTTTCTTGTCACTCAATTCACAGGAAACTTCCAATGATTCCATGATAAGGACAGAGTTTTAAGCATGTGTATGTTGACAGGAACAGCATACCTCATTATCTGCAAATTCATCTACTAGCAAAAATTTATTTGCAATTTCAAACTCTGTATGTTTAGTGTTTTCTGTCACCATTCACAGACATGCTGCAAAATGAGAGAACATTTGAACTAATAGAATGGTGTACACTGCAGTTGTTTAATAGCAGCTCATCTCCCAGATACAATTTAGAATAAAATTTATAAAAGGAGAGATATTTACAAGGTTATGATTTCTTTAATTAACACACTCCCAGATTTAATTGTGTGGCATATATCTAAGACACAAAGACCCCCTGTACATCAACTATGCATTCAACAAAGGTATTTTCAGAGAACTTCAGGGAAAGTTTCTTGATAAAAATGAACATTGTTTCAGAATAAGTAGAACTACTAAGTAATAGAGAAGAAACTAAAAGTAACATTATACTTTGGACTACTATAATAGAAGCCATAAAACCATAGCCACTGGGATGAGAGCTATTCTGGGATGATTTTAAATTTTATATAGCTCTCTCACCTGCATAGGTAAAAACAGAACCCATTTTTCAATATTTATCAATATTTAAAATTACCAGTTCATGTCTCTGCATCTCCTGAAGGATCTCACTGTAACTCCTCACTGTTCTGTGGGTTTCTGATATGCTGGACATGTTTCTCTCCTCTTGTCCTGCTTAGCATTCCTGATTTTTGCTAATGCATTCACAGGTGTAGTATATAGACTGAGAGATTACCACAATCATGAGAGACAGGAGGAAGTACAGGAGGATCTTTCTTCAGATCTGTTGACATTATGATGTTGGAATCTGTCCTCCATAACTAATAGAGAGCATATGTCCTCTGTTTTAGGCCACCCAGTTAACGGTACTTTGTTAGGAAAGCCTTCTGAAGCTGCAAAATTCAGGGGATGTTCATATTTCACTAGCCTTTCCTGAAAAGCTCTCCCAGGCTGATCCTGCCTCTTCTCTCTGATCTCCTGATATCTTATGGGCTAACCCTTCTTCATAATCTTCTTTTACATCTGCCAACATTCCCTTCCTTGGTGATTTTATCTAGTCTCATGACTAAATTAATATGTGTTCATAGAAACATTATAGATGTGTATTTCTAGTAGGCAACACATGGACCTGTAGTTCCCTGTGCAATATCTTCACATCTCCTTTTGATTTCTAGTAGGCATATCGAATTGAGCATGGCATGCAAACAAAGTGTACTTCAAGCATAAATTCTGTATGCTCTCATTGCCACAGTTGACTGTTTTTTGAAGATTTATTTACATCTCTTGTATGTGTGTGAGTGTTTTATCCACATGTATATAAGTAAAATATATGAATTCAATGTCTGTGGAAGCCAGGAAAATGCATAAGATACCCTGGAACTGGAGTTGCAGACAGCTGTGAACCACCACATGTTGGTGCAGGGAACAAAACCTGTATCCTCTGCAAAAACTCTAAGAGCTCTGAAATACAAAGCCATATCTCCTTCCTTGCATAGCTGGATGCTGACTGTTTGCTTTTTTTTTTTTTTTTTGTTTTGTTTTGTTTTCTGAGACAGGGTTTCTCTATGAAATCCTGGCTGTCCTTGATCTCACTCTGTAGGCTAGGTTGGCCTTGAACTCACAGAGATCCACCTGCCTTTATAGCTGGCTTTTTAGTCTTAGTTGCTATCATCTAATTTATTTCAACATGCTCACCATAAAAATGTGTGCTTTCTATTCACTGGGTAGTATCAAGACTGTTATGGGGGTAAGTAACCAATTTCTAATTTTATTTGAGGTCTGTTCCACAGGAGAGAATTTTATGCCTGTTATTGTGTCTTAGTGTTTCTATTGCTGTGATAAAATACCATGACCAAAAGCAACTTGAGGAAGAAAGGACTAATTTCAGCTTTCAGTTCCACATCATAGTCCAACACTGAGGAAAGTCAGGGCCAGAACTCCATCAGGGCAGGAGCCTGAAGGAAGGGGTAGACAAGCATGCTGCTTAGTGGCTTGCTCCTCAGGTCTTGCACAGTTTGCTTTCTTATACAACCTAGGACCACCTGCATAGGGGTGACAGCACTCACAGTGATTTAGACCATCCCACATCAATCATCAATCAAGGAAATGCCCCATACACTTGCCCTACAGGCCATTTTCATGGAAGCATTTTCTTAGTTGTGGTTTGCTCTTTTCAGATGACTCTAGCTTGTGTCAAGTTTACATAAAAATAGCCAGCACATATTGTAAGAGCCACCAACCCTAGGATAGACCTGCTATTATTTTGCTAAGTGACCAGGTTGTTAATTTTCCTTCTAAATACTTGTGTTTGTATCCAGAGACCTAAGATCCTCTCAACTTTGTTCAGAGAAGCTTCATTTTGTAGTTGACAGTAACCATTGGGAAGATGCATAACTGGCCTAAGTGATGAGATAAGATTGTGATTGAGTCGTCAGTCCTACATGGGACATCTATGTTAATCCCACTGTTATCGTGGCTTAGGAAACACTGAGGAAAAGGAAGCAGAAAGAATGTAAGAACTTGAGGATGGAGAAGATTGCTGTGACTTGCTGTCTTCTAGATATGACATGGATATCACAATCATGATCTCATACTAGCTCTGGTTACCTGAAAAAATACTTCCACAAGCTAAAATCTCCATTGTCATCATCTAAGTTATGGTAACATGCTCACCACAAGAATGTGTACTTCCTATTCACTGGTGAGTATCAAGCCAAATGCTGGCATTGATAGGAAAGATGATCTCTAGGCTGCACACCATACTGAGGAGTTATTGTCAGTGGGTAGTTGCTGGGGAAGGGAGAAGTATTCTTTATTGAGGATGTGGCAATTGATAAGTTTCTCATGATCCAGGGTCTTGTCCCACAGCCATGCATATATGAGTAGCATGAACTGGACTTAGTGGCTTATAAAAAATAAAAGATGTAAATTTTGGAGGAATTTTTGGTAGAGGAATATGAGAGGAGTGGAAAGGGGAAATGGGGAGTAGATATTATCATATTTTATTTACTCCTATATGAAATTATCAAAATTAAAGAAACTTTAAAAATAACTCTTTGATTTGGGGACAGCTCATAGGCTCCATAACTGGCACTATATGGTGCCACTCATTGGGATGACGGTTATGGTCTACTCAGTGGCTTCCTGTCTCTTCTCTCACCCCTCTCCTTAGGCTGGAGACAGGACTCCAGTCCAAAGGAGTGCAATTGTGTTCCCCCTTAACTTGTAACTCTCTCGACATGCAGAGGGAAGAGCTCTGAAGTCCCCACTGGAGTTCACAGCCCAGAGAGGTTGGCTTCCTCCCACTTATCCCCTCCTCTGACCCCAGAGGCTGCCTCCTCAAGCAGTCTCATTGCACTTCTGTTTCTGAAATGTTAAACACATCCTTCCAAATTTTCACCATTCATTTTCTGGACATAAAATGTTTTTCCTATGAAGACGCCAATTGCTTGTCTCTCACCCCTTACTGTTCTTAGTCCAACTCTCCCATTTCCAATGATGTCTACTCTAAAGTTTTATAGAAAAACCTCACCTGGTACTCACTACATCAGACCTCGCTTATATTTTCCATAGCATTTTTTATCTTCTAATCTTCTACTCAATCAGTTTAAGTACTTTGAATCACCATTTTCCCTGATACAGAATCTAAAGTTCATGACATTTCATTCACAGAAACATACATGTGACTGCCACAAAATCATATTTGATATCTATAATTAGTGAGCCAATTATTTAATAAATTTATATTTTTGCTAATAATCTCTACATGTAAAGGAGTTGGGTTCAGAAGAAATAGGATATGTGATGTGGCTTGGTTTATCCATATCAAATATACTTTAAGCAAGAAATGTGTGGTGCCCAACTGTAGTAACAGCATTCAGGAGGCAGAGACAGGATAATTGTGAATTTAAAGTCAGTCTGAACTACATAGCAATATCTGCTACACAAACATTTGTCTTAAATATATGTGTTTCTTTAGCTAATTATAATATATTCTAGAATCCAAAGTTCAGACTTGATTGGTATGTAGGTCCATCTTATATAACCACCTTTTCATTTTTATGAGTTGTTAGGTTTTAAACACTTTTAAATATGAACAACACATGGTTTAGTGAAAATGAGGATTACATTATACATTGAGCAATTACTTCTATGTATATGTATATATGCAAACAGAAGCTATGTACATGTCTACATATATTTACATATGTACTTACAGACATAATCTCATTAAATCTTTACAACCAATAACTCTGTAAAGTAGATATTACTATTCCCAATTTGAAGAACAGAGTACTGAACTTTAAGAATTTAAATAAGGGTCAGAAAGATGGAGCAGTGTGTAAAAAGCACTAGCTGAGCAAGCATGATAACCTGAGTTTGATCTTCAGAGACCATGTAAAGGAAGAAGAGAGCCAATTCCTTAAAAGTTGTCCTTGGACTCCCCCACACATATTATAGCATGTGCATTCCTTGCCCTCCCTCATCATATATGGTCTAATAATAAATAAGATAAAAATTTAAAGGCTGATCATTTTCCAAGATCAGAAAAATAATTACTAGACTATCAGAACAATGGTTTATTGAAAATCTGGACTCTCTATCATGTAGTAATAGTGCCCCAAAGGCTGATCAATGAGATGCAAGACAGAAGCAAATCAATAGCTGTAGCTGTTTCTCTCAACATTAGAAGTACTTAACAATATTTTGCAATAAAAGACAAAATATAATCTTGAGTTATAATTTGTGGTTACTTCATGACAACTCATAAAGTAGGACCTGAAAAAGACTCCTAATGGAAAAGTAGGCGGACACTTGAAAGCTTATATGAGTTCTTCAAGGAGAAGAGTCAAACTGTGCAATTATAATGTGATAGTCTATTTCTTGGATGCTTAACAGTGAAAAAACTCCATGAGATAAGGAAAATGGCTTTTATCAGTAATGGTAGATTGTTTGAAGACTTATACTGTCATATGTACGTGGAGACCAAGGCAATTAATTCTCATTTTAGCAGAGATACATATTTAGTCCATTTTAAAGGAGAGGAAACTGATGTACAGAAAGATTACAAATTCTAAGGAAGATTATAAAATTTAGCAATGCTTTGAAGCTCTTGGCATGATTTATAGACTAAGCATGGGTTTAGAATGTAATTTTCTCAGATTCATGGGTATTTGTAGCATTCATTCGACACCGAGCAGGGCTGGTGGTGACATCTGGGACACTCAGAATTTCAGAGCTGTGGAAGTGACATGGTGGGTTGTATCTGTCTTTGTGCTGCTGCTGACCTCCATTATTCCTTCGCTAGCACTGAATTATTATTGGCTTGAATTAAGTGGCCCCTTGCACATTTGGGATAGGAGCTCATCCTCCCTCACACAAGGACCGTATTCAAATTTCTTGAAAGTTATCATCCAAACCTTACAAATATTTTCTCTGATGATCTTTAACAGCAAGAAATTAGGAAACAATTTGTATTCATAAACTCGTGGGAGTAATTTCTCTAAGTTTCTATGAGTGGAGATGATTTTGTTGATTTTTCTGTTTTCATTTCTATAAGTCCAAACTAAGAAAGCACAAAAAAATTATTTAGGTAAGAGTAGTCAATGATTTAAGGCTCCGGACATTAAATATTAATAGTTCACAAAATTTATTCTACTTCTGAGCAAGCATCTTTATTGATCATAAGCATTACAATAAGAGTTAGGGTATAAAAAATACATGTAGTCAGAGATATGGTGTACTTAGGGATACTTAAATTATTGTGGACCTTTTCAGAAGTCAGATGGCTTCGTATTAAATGGTAATGTGGTGATAAAATGCTGTGATGAAAAGTTTAACATCAGCGCTGTAGGAAGCACACAACCAAGAAAGAACAAAATGGCATTAGCTATGAAAGTATTTTAAGGATAAAAGTACAGATGAGAAGCAGTCATTTGGCTAGAGAAACTTTATAGTATTTTGTGAAGAATGTGGGGTGTGGAGGAAAGCGGCCTTTGTTATCACGTTGCAAGAGGCTGCACGGTTGCTTCACTCCAACCATGTTAACGAGTTTACCGGCTGCACTTTTGAACCGTACAAAGTGTTGACCATGTAGCTGGCAAGCTGATTCAGCTCTGGTTTTGTTGAAAATCAAGTGCTCTTGGAGTTTATTGAACAGAGATTAACATTTTTTTTTTATGATTTCAGAAGACTGAATGAGCTCATTTTAGCAGACTGTCATGCCTTCTTTATTTCTTCTTTCTGCTGAAGTAGTTTGTAGTGCGCTTAACTGTTGTTTTCAATATTGATAAACTAGTCTAATTTACAGAGGAAAATGCAGTAAGATTTGGATACATCTTTATCTTGGAAAATCAGGACCACATACTCAAGTCTCCTTTTTTCTTTTCCCTACTCAGTCCCTGGTCAGACATTCAGGGAGAGGAGTCATTTCATTTGGTTTTCCTTCATGATTCATGTTCACATTTCTAGTATGGCCTCTGCTTTCTGCCCCGAGTCAGGCAAAGAGCTGTAATGGGAAAAACAAGAGATGAGAGAAAAACAAGAAATGCGGGCCCCTTCAAAAGCTGTTATCGACCTTTTCAGGTGAATACTTCTGCCAGTGCAAGCACTGAGCAGGTCTGTGCTGACTTATTTGGAGCCATTCTGTACGGACCTCCTCATGACCTTGCTCGCTGACATACTTCATGCCATTTCTGTAGATGCTCTCACAGTCTTTGTCAATCCCTCCTTCCCTGGCAGTCTCCTATGTCACCTTTCTACCGAGAAACTCACACCCAATACCCTGATACACGGCTCCAGTTGGCAAGCTTGAAAATCCACACAACGAAGGTTAGTCTTCACTGCCAACAGCCAAGAGTGCTCCAGGGAGCTTCCTGCCCTTCTCTCTAATTCACTTCTATTTGAAAAATCTTAGAGCTGCATGTTAGAGTCTTGCCATCAACCATGGGTGCTCATTCAGGCGGAGGCACAGGTCTGGTATGTGTGTCTTTTGCAGATCCGGGAAATGTGAAATGGCCATTTTCCTTCTGGGCAGCAGCCTCATGTTTGTCTTACTCCCGGGGCTTTTTATTTGGTCAGTGTAAGGAAACAGTGCTACGCTTTGCTGCGTTAGGGACTGTCCAATCTTTTCAAGGAACTATTCTGAACATCTCCTATGTGAGGATGGCAAAGAATAGTAATAATGATTGTCTTTCATTTCTGAGTAAGTTATGAAACAATTGAGAAATATGACAGGGGACTTTGAGGAAGAGAATCAAAACTAAACCTTTGTAAATAACAGAACCAAGCTTGGGATTCTAGCTTATTGTTAGTGCTAAGTGGTTGTATTCAGTGTCTGGTCTGGTCACATACACTGATTGAATCATTTCTTGGGGAGGCACAAGGGAGCAGAATGTCTTCATTGGTCCAAAGAAACAAGATAGGGCCTCAGCTCAATGCCTGAAGCTCAGGAAAAACATTGAGGGAAGTGCAAGTGAGGCAGCAGCAGAGAGTCCTGTGGGGACATATCTGTAATCTAAGAAATAAAGCTCGCCTGAAGATCAGAGGACAGAGTTAGTCACAGAGGCCAGGCAGTGGTGGCACACACTTTTAATCCCAGCACTCAGGAGGCAGAGATCCATCTGGATCTCTGTCAATTCAAAGCCACCTTGGACTACTTGAGATTAATCCAGTTATAAGAGAAACAGCCAGGCAGTGGTGGCATGCACCTTTAATTCCAGCACTTGGGATCACATGCCTTTAATCCCAGTACTTGAGAGTCACACAGCTTTAATCCCAGCACTAGGAAGGTTGAGACAGGTAGTGATATGGCTGGGCAGAGAAAGGAATATAAGGTGGGAGGAGACAGGAATTAGGCCCTTTCGGCTGAGGACTCAGAGGCATTCAGTCTGTTGTGGAAATAGAATCTTCTCTTTTCGGCTGAGGAGTTGGTGGGGTAAGAAGTGCTGTGACTTGTTTCTTCTGATCTTTCAGTGTTTACCCCAATATCTGGCTCTGGGTTTTTATTAAAACCAAATTAGGATTTGTGAACCAGGGTCCTCTTATAAAGAGAGAAGGGAAATTATCCTCCACAACATGCTCAACAATACAGATAACAGAATAGCAAACAGTATTATTATAAGTGAGTGCACAAGACACATGTACATGTGGAGCCATCACTGTAACTCTGTCACGAGACAACAGAACTATGGTGACAGAAATGGATCTGTGTAATAATTACCCAAATAAACTTCAAAATAATGTACGTATTCAAAGAATCTTAAACATCACACAGAAGCACAAAAGGTCCCAGATAACCCAAACAATCATGAACAATACAAACACTGCTGGAGCTATAGCCATTCCTCATTTCACGATGTACTGTAGAGCCATGATAGAAAAACGAGCATGGTACTGACACATAGTTAGACACATCAATCAATCAGTGGGATAACACTGAGGACTGGATTAAGTTTGCATACTTACAGACACCCAAGCTTTTAATAAAGATGCCAAAAAATATGGAGAAAGGACAGCATCTTTAACAAGGTTTTTGAAAACTGGATATCTCCTTGTAAAAGAATGAAACTCAAATTTTTTTCTTACCCTTTACACAAATCAATTCCACATGGGTCGAAGATCTCAATAGTAGATCTGAAACTTCTAGAAGAAATGAGGGATTGCACTTAAGGATATAGGCTTGGGTAAGGACTTTCTGAATAGGATTATGTTCATCCAGGAAATAAAAAACAATAGACATATTTTAAATAAAGAACCTAAGCATAGATGGGATAATTTTCCAAAATCAACATGAATGGTAGGATCATTATTTAAATTCTGATCATCTCATTCTGAAATCTATTTCTTCACATTTTTTTAAATAGTGTTGCTACAAATTTCTAAAAGGTAATGAAGACAATAGGAGTTGATGATAAGAATAGAGAGGTAAAAAGAAATTAAATTGAAAAGAAGTTAGTGTATCTTTTAACTTTAACATGTAATGAAGTATTTCAAAACTTGCTGCTTTGAAATATGACTCAGCAAGTGTAGACACAGTAGTTTCAGTGAAATAATAGAGTTTAAATAGCATTCAAAAATCTGTCTGTGTTTGGGTGTATAGGTGTGTGTGTCATGGTGTATGTGTGGAAGTCAGAAGACAACCTCTAGTATGTATCTTTGCTTTCTATCTTGAGACACGGTTTTTGTTTGTTCACTGCTGTGTATGCCAGGTCTGCAAGCTGTCAGGATTCTCCTGCCTCTCTTCTAGTCTCACTGTAGGAACACTGGGGTCACAGATGTACATGTTAGAACATTCAGCTTTATGTGGGTATGAGATATCCAATCTCAGATCCTCAAGCTTGCATAGCAAGTGTGTTACTGGCTGAGCCATTGCTCCATCCCCAAATGAAATTTGTTGGTATATCCAGTCATTTCATGGTTCATGGCCTATGACAACTTTCTTGATTCAAAGACAAAGTCTTGATACTTCAAAGTGAGGGATCATGTGATTCAGTAACTAACACTGCTCTATGTGTTCTGCTGCAGTGCTTCTTGGTTCCTGGTCATTATTCAGTTCTTTCAGTTAATGGGATAGTTGTGCTGGTCTCAGCAAGTTCTTCTATCTGAGCAAAGATATCTCCTATGTATATACAAAGGGAGGTTGACACACAGGAAAAACTCCCACTTCATGGACTCATCTGCTGTACCTGGTCACCTCCATCTCTGCACAGGAGTGTCTGTTATTTATTTTAACATACAATAAGCTCATAGCTTCAAAGAATAGTAAGAATAGGTAAGAGTCAATATATAGGTCTATTTCAAATCCCCAGGTAGTATCCAATATGCTGTTATCCATCAGCACAGCAAGGATACCGATACCGGGTCAGAAGGCACAGAATAAGTGTCTTCCAAAGGTCTCAGGCCTAATGGAGAATGGAACTCATGGACTTGCAGGTCTTGGCATAGTCCCATGATCTGAGTAGAGATCTGAAGATGCTCCTAATCAGTGCCCTGAAACAGAGTGCAGCTCACCTACCTCAATAAACTAGTTACATCGTTTTGTTAGCCTGCCATTTCTTCATTCCTGCCCCTTTGCTTTGCTGCTCAGAGCCTGACATTTCCTTCCTTCTCTTGCTTGTGGCTCCATTGACGCATGCCTTTTGTTCTCCCATGACTCATGCTGCTTTTACCTTTAAAGACTCTGCTTTTCTTTAACTTCATCTCATGTGTTGTGTAGATTTTTCTCTTTGGACTCTATAAAAGAACTTGTGATTTAGCCAGCCAGTGTAGTTAATGGTATTTTCTTGTTAGAACTGTCAGTCACAAGAGGACACACCAAGGCTGCTCATCTGTCTCTAAATTGCTGCCTTTTGGTCCGATGACTGAGTTCCACAGCTAAAAAAAACCAGTGTTCTGTTTAGAAGGAAAGGTCCAGATTTGTGCTGTTCCACAAATCAACAATATCAAAGATATACATTACAGATACGTGTGAAATGTACCACGATTTGAAACTCTCCAAATGTTGTGTGCCCAGAATGGACTCTGGAAAATCAAAGCTCCCATCTGTTATCTCCAGTCTATGAAGACTTTTTCCAGTTTTGTAGCATATGGTGGCTGGTGTCTAAAATCCTAACATTTGAAAACCTTAGGCAGGAGGATTACCATGAGTGCTAGGCTTGGCTAAGCTGTACAGTGAGAGTCTGCTTTATTAAAAACAAAGGGGAGAACCAGAGTTTTTGTTTACCTCAGTTTACTAGGGAGTTTACAGATACCATGGTGTGTGTTGTATTGAAGCAGCAGAAATGCTGAGTTCACTAGGACTCGTAAGTTTTCTGCTTATATTAGTTACCATTCTTGTTTTTGTGATGCGCTCTCTGACAAGAAGCACCATAAGGGAGGTCAGTCTGCTTTAGCTTGCAGTTTGAGCTGTGCAATCCATCACTGAGGTGAAGGGATGATGGTAGGCAGCTTCATAACGGCAGGAATATGCAGCTGGGTATTCTCAGCCCACATTTTGCTGGAACAGGAAGCAGACAGCAGACCAGAAATGACATCCTTCATCCAGTGAGGTTCCGTCTTTGAAGGGTCCCTGACTGTCATAAGCAGCTGGGAAATAGGTGTTCAAACAGGGAAGTTTATAGCTGACATTTCACTTTCAAAATGTAACAGTGCTCAGCTGGGGAACTCAAAGCTAAATCCCTTCCAATAATTCTTTTTTGTAACATTCGTAACATTCATCACCACTTATACATTTTTGATTTAATATGCATAGTGTCTCATATATATATTTTAGTGCTACATCTCAACACAAATGATTTATTTCCCAAAGAAATGCAATACTGAAAAAATGTTTGTTCTGCTCTTCTTTCTCACTATCATTGACACTTAGCATAGTATGGAGAACAGGCTGAACACTACCAATCTCTTAAATATATGTGAAGGAACAGACTCAGACAATTAAATAAAAAATAGGATGGAGGCTTTACATTTTTTAGATAATAATTAGTTTCTGTAAAGAAAACATTATATACTTGCCTCAATAATATGATTAACCATAACCTGTGAGCAATTTTATAAGAAAATTGTGTATTTATACACACACACACACACACACACACACACACACACACACGCCAATCTTACATGTTTTCAGCTAAGGACAAGATCCAGTTCAGCATTGGTCTAAGAATCTGATGTTTGAAGATTAAACTGCTCTGGTGGGGAATTCTTCCATACTATGCTCAGCTTCGTTTCTAGTTTATTATGGAAACACTCTTCGTTCTGAGGTGACACTGTGAAATAGAAGGTATTGTACCTAATCACAATCAAATTAGCATCAGATCATTTACTGCTGATGATCTTATTTTTCCAGCCACCATCAGTCAAGTTTCCCTGACGCTTGCTCATGCCTTAACAATTTATATTTCACAGTTGTGGTTTTATGACTGTGAAATATAATCCCCCAAAGCCTAGCTCTTGAAGCTAAGTGGGAGATGAAAAATCACTTAGATCTGTGCAAGGGCTACATTATTTTGTGAGAGAAAATCATGTATGCATGCAGCTTTTGAAGCATGAAGAAGACAAAGGAAACCTCTACTCTCAGGAGTGTGACTTGAAGTTAAGCAGGCACTATAAATATAGACATCTTTAAAACTGTATCTGCACTAGGATAGATTGTTTTTTTAAATGGTGAATAAGTCAAGACTGTTGTGGGAAGTATTAAATTACTGAACTTGGCCTCTTCATTATTGCTGTATAACTTTGCCTGAAAATATGACAGGAACCTGAGGTAGACTAACTCTCTTCTCCGTGCTCTGTCATAATCTTACTGGTGTCATGCTGGTAACTCTGTTACAGAGATGCATAACTTGGCTTACACACATGTCTTAGTTTGCTCCTCTATTGCTGTGATGAAACAACCTGACAAAGGCAATCTGTGGAGGAAAAGGCTTATTTCAGCTTACAACTCTCAGGCAATGCTCCATCATGGAAGAAAAACAAGGCAGGAACGGAAGCAGAGGCCATGGTGGACCGCTGCTTGCTGGCTTGCTCTTCATGGCTTTCTCAGCCTATCTTCTTGTATAACCCAGGACCACCTGAGCAGGATGCCTCCCACATCAATCATGAATCAAGAAAATGCCCCCACAGACTTGCCTACAGGCAATCTGATGGAGGCATTTTCTCAATTGAGGATCCTCTTTCCAAATAAGTCTAACTTGTGTCAAGTTGACAAAAACAAAAGCAGGAAAACAATACACCACAAAATCTTTGAGATTATAAATACATTTTTTGGTTTTTGGTATTTAGGCACTTTTTCGTTAAGAAAGAGTTCATAAATTATGCTGGGGTTTAAGGCAGCAGCAGTTATTTCTAGCATAATATGAACTGAGTTGTAAATATAAAACACATGAATAATTTCACATTTTCTTAGTCTTTGCACTATAAAAACAAAAAAGGTGATTTAACTGATTTCAATACTTACTTTCCCCAAATATGTCTAACATATAGCGTCAATGCAAATTTAAATATAGTTTTTTTCTTACCAGGTCTTCAGATCCTGTTGTTTCCACCCTAAATGTCTCATTGCCCAGCAACACCTGCAGGGATTCCACTTTTTAACCATTGATCGTGATTCACAAAATAAAGCTCATTTATGTTGATAGGTTTGCAACATATTGAATATACTGATTAGCTTTTGCTAGCTTCATACAAACTAGAGTCATCTGGGAAGAGGAAACCTCAATTAAGGAAGTGCCTTCATTAGATTAGCCTGGGATATGTCCATGGGGGCCATTTTCTGGATGAAAGATTGGGTAGGGTCCAGTCCACTGTGGGTGGTGTCATCCCTTGTGAGGTGGTCCTAGCTTTTATAAGAAAGTTAGCTGAGAAAATAATAGAGAATGAACAGAAAGCAATGCTCCTCCCTAGTCTCTGTTTCAGAAATCTCTAAATTCCTGCAGTGGCTTCCCTTGGTGATGGACTGTAACCTGCAAAATGAAACCAATCCTTTCCCTCCCTAGGTTGACTTGGGTCAGTGTTTTGTCATAGGACAGTCCCTTAATAAGGAAAAGCGTTGATTTCTGAAATTAAATCAAAGCACTACTCAAAAAGAAGTAAGCCAGTATTTATGAGGAAACTCACTCAAAACCAAAAGAAAACCAATTCATATGTGAGAAGAATAAAAATATTAAAATAGCTATTAAAACACATGACAATTATTGTGACATGATATTAAGACAAAAATTTGCACAATGAAAAGTACCTGAGTGGTAATAATAGTAAGAGCAGATGTGTGATAAATAAAAATATTACTAAGCTTAAAAAAGTAAAAATGAAACCCGAGACAAAATGAAATTTCTTTTTTCTTGTTTTTATATCCTAACCAAGACTTCCCCTCCCTCCTCTTTTCCTAGTACCACTCCCCATCCACTCCTCCTCCACTGTTTCTCTTCAGATATAGGCAGGCATTCCATGGATATCAGCCAGCCATGGTATATCAAGCTGCAGTGAGACCAGATACTTCCTCCTTTGGATGAGGCAATCCTGCATGAGGAATGAGTCCCAAAGGCAGACAACAGAGTTGGAGACATCCCCTGCACTCACTGTTAGGAGTCCCAAACGATGACCAAGTTGCACAATTGTAGCGTATATGCAGAGGGCCTAGGTCAGTTACATAAAGTAGGACATCACTAGTAATTATTTCATTGATTTTATTGTTACTGTTGCTCATGTTTGGTTCCATCCTGGGTCTCTGGGGTGTCCTGCCTCTGGGTCCTGGCCCTCAGGGAGGAGTGAGCTCCCTTTCAGTGTATGGGTCTTCAGCTGTGCCAGTCATCAGTAAGTCACTCCCACAATTACTCCACTGTCTTTTCCCCAGCACGTCTTGTACACAGGATAAATTGTGAATGGAAGGCTTTGCAGCTGCATTGGGTTCCCAGAACTTCCACTGAACATCTTGTTTGGGTACAGGAGATGGCCAGTTCAGGCTCAATATCTCCCATTGCTAGGAGTCTTAGCTAGGGTCATCCTTATATATTCCTGGAAGTTTCCACTGCTCTATATTTCTACCTCATCCTTGAGATGCCCCAGAATCCGATTGTCTCTCCCAGTACTTTCTTTATCCATCAAGTGAAATTTCTTTTCAAAGCTCTATAAAAAAGAGCATTAAGTGAAAGACAAGGTGATTTCAAATAGCTAGGTAATAAAACTGGATTTTTTTTTTTTTTAAATTACGAATTGTATGGCCTAATGGCTTAGGCTTCTTGCTAGCTAGACCTTACATCTTAAATCAACCCATTTCTATAAATCTATATCTTGCCACGTGGCTTGTGGCTTACAGGTATCTTTACATCTTGCTTCTCATGGTGGTGGCTGGCAGCATCTCCTCACTCAGACTTCCACTTCCCAGAATTCTTCTCTCTGCTTATCCCGCCTATACTATACTTCCTGTCTGGCTACTGGCCAATCAGTGTTTTATTTATCAACCCAATCAGAGCAACACACATTCATGGCATACAGAAAGATATCCACAGCATTTCCCCTTTTCTTTTTTTCTAAAAAGGAAGGTTTTTAACTTTAATATAGTAAGATTACATATAACAAAACAATTATCAAGCAAGAAATATAGTATCTAGTCTATTTGTATTTGGCAAAATTGAAAAAGATATCCTATCTTTCCTATATTTGTGAGTTTAAGGTTTCATATCTAACTTATCTTTTATCATAACTTAGGAAATTATAACTATCTAGTCTTCAACTACATCAAAGACCTCAGAAGTTTATAATATTACCTAAGTAAACAGGAAGTGCTTTATAAGCAACTTTCAAAACTCTAGAATGACAGAGACAGCTGGCTGCTTGGACAGTCATCCAAAGTTCCTCTGTAAAGTTGGGGCATCAGTCTTCAGCTCACAGGCCTAGAGTCTCTCGGTCACTTTTCTCTGTGTCCTGTAGAATGTCTGGCAGTTTCCTCTACAAAGCAGGAACCTGAAGGACCATTTCACCAAGCAAAGTTCAGTGGTCATCTTATGGGTCCTGCATGTCCAGTTGATACATCATTTGGTCAAGCAGTCCAGGCAAGAACAGTTTCTTGCCCAAATGGTTATTTTTGTCAAGAGTAAGATAAACTCCATATAGAGTGTCTTCGACACCCATCCTCCTCTCTGAAGTAAATCGGTGCTGCTGGGAGCAGACATGTCTCACTGTCTAGAAAGTCTAAATTTCTAAAACATTTTAAATGTCATATTCTGTAGGTCTTTGAAGTGTTTGAAGATTACCTACCTAATTGAATTATATCTATGTATACCTAGGAAACTTAACGTGATATAAAAATATTTAAATAATATTTTTATTTAAAATGGATTGATTATAAATATGATCTGTTTCTAAAGAAGAAAAGAGGATAGTATAGATATGACAGGATGAAAGGGTAGATTAATGAACCTACTTTTAAAGAACAACAACTTGTTTAGAAATGTTTTACATTGCTATGGATTTTAGTTTATTGATACAAGTTTAAACTTAATTTTGTTATACTGTATATATATATTTCTGCTCTCATTTAAGGTATTATGTTTATGTAACTCATTTAGATTATAATGGATAATCAAAAATGCAGATTAGTAATTAGTCTTCTATGATAGTCAAACTTATAGTCATGTTAAAACTGGATTCTTAGAAGGAAAAAATAGAGGAAAAGTCAGTAAAATATTTTCAGAAATGATGGGTCCTGTTTTCTAACCCTAACCTACTAGTCTTGACTTTTTGGATGTTTCAGAATGCTAGCAGCTGGACTTACTGTTGAAAGCCAGGCTGCTGTACCCACTGTTTTGCTGTTTTCATGATGGTTAGTGCTTTTCATAATCATTGTTTTCTTATTTTCTCTTTTAGTGTGGCTTATTTTTCCTGTTGGTTTATGGGTATGTTTATGTCTTCTGTGTGTAGGATTCTAGTATCATCTGGAGTGCAGGCTCATTGGTGATGGATTCCTTTAGTTTCTGCTTATCCTGGGTAGTTTTTTATTTCTCTTTGAATTTTGATAACACTGTTGGCTGTAGTCATCTGGCTTAGCAATTATTGTTACTCAAGGTTTGAAACACATCATCTCAAGCCCTCGAGGACTGTAGGATTTCTGTTGAACAATATGGTGTAATCTGATGAGTTTGTTCCATATATTACTTTGCACTTCTGTCTTGAAGTTTTAGTATTTGTTCTTTGTTACATAAACTTAGCTTTTATCTTTTTTTTTAAACCTATAATTTGATGTGGAGAGATTATTTTTCTGGTCTTACCTGTATGGCACTTTAAATAACTCCTATATTTGAGTGATATTCTCTTTCCTCAGATTTTTGGAATTTTCTTCTGTGATTTTGATATATTTTATATGCCTTTAAATTATACTTATTATACCTTCCTATGTCAAATACTCACAAATTTTGTTTTTTTAAGAATGTCCCACAGATCTTGCCAATTCTATTCACACACTCCTGATATTTTATCTTTACTATTTCTAAGTATTTTAATTTATGTATCTTGTCTCTAATCCCTGATATTGTTTCTTCTATGTGACTCATTTTATAGGTGAAGCTTTCCACTGAGGTTTTCATTTATCTTATTGTATGTATAATTGTTCATGTATTTAATTTTCAAATGTCCATTCTGAGACAGTTTCTCACTATGTAGCTCTGGCTGTCCTGAAACTTTTTGTTGCTGAAATTTTTTCTTTTTTTTTCGAGACAATGTTTCTCTGTGTAACAGCCTGGGTTGTTCTGGAACCCACTTTGTAGATTAGGCTGGCCTTGAACTCACAGAGATCAGCCTTCCCCTGCCCCCGAATGTTAGGATTAAAGGTGAGCACTAGCACACCTGGCCAAAATTGCTTCTTTTTTCCTTTTTGTTTTTTGAGACAGGGTTTCCCTGTATAGCTACCATGAAACTAGCTCTGTAGATCAGGCTGGCTTCAAACTCACAGAGATCTGCCTCCCTCTGCCTCCTGAGTGCTGAGAATAAAGGTGTGTGCCGCCACCGCCTGTGTCCTGGAATTGTTTTTTTGACCCGTGTGGACAACATGTTGGCACTTGTCTTGTGTCTGTTTCCTAAGTATTTGTATTACAGCTTTGCATCTTTATTCCTCTTTTACTGAGCTGTTCATTTCCAAAAGTTTCAGTTTGATTTTTCAGTGTTATCTCCTTACTGAAGTCCTTTTTTCATAACCTGTATTGAATTTGTTACTTCATCCAATGGTTTATTTGTATTGTCTTTTATTCCATTTAGGAGTTTATTTGTGCCATCTGACTTTATTGATCATTGTTTTAATTATTGCTTTGAGCTTTATTTATTTTTCTAGGGATTTCATCTAACTTATTCTCATTTGAATACATTACTATGATACTGGTAATTTTCAGATGGTTTATGTTGTCTTTTTTAATATTCTGTTTATTTCTGTGATGTGGTTTATATATCCAGAATTAGGTCATTCATGACTTTTTAAAAATCACCTATACTTTTTCAACTGAAGTATTTGCAAAGGTCCAGTGGGTAAGGTTGTAGCAGGGCTCAGATGTCATTCCTTGTCATAAGACTGGTAGTATAACACTATAGCTAAATTTTCAGCCCACATCTCAGGGCTCTCCAATGCCATTACAAGAATGGAATGCTAACTACATGTCTCATAGTAATGTCTAGAAGCTACACCCATAAGTTCTAACCAACATAACTGTGCAAACATGAGCTGAACATGGAAGGATGACACCGGTGGATGTGTCAAACTGGATGAGGAAAAGCCCAAGAGGCCTTAACCCAACTCAAAGAATTATAGGAAACAGAGTTAAGTTGGGAGCAGGAGACGTGGCCCTCTCCAGGAAAGAGCTCACTAATTATTTGTTCAGTGCCAAACAGCCAGCCATGATGACATACATATAGGTAACATTATGTCTACTCCACAGGCTATATTTAGAAATATGTATCTATACACATAGATGCATGAAATAAGAATTAGTGAAATAAGATGACAGGAACTTAAAGGAGAGTAGGGAGGAGAATATGAGAGGGTTTGGAGGGATGGTAGGGAACAGAGAAATGATGTAATTGTATTTAATATATAAAGAAACTCTGCCTAATAGACCCATCATGAAAATACAGCAGTAATGAGTTATAAACAGCTATCCTTTAAATTCTAATACTTTTGAGAGAATAAAGGAGCAGTGCAGATTATATCTAAGTGTAGATGTAAGTTACTAAGGGAGAAACAGAAATAAATAAATAAAACTAGAGACAATTATTGGGGCAGCAGAGAAAAAATAGAGGGAGAATTAATTAGAAGGGAAACAAAGACGAGAATAGGAGAGAAGTAGCTACAGTTTAAGGTGGAATGTAAAGAGAAAAGGTCACAGAAATGCGACCAGGCATCCTAATGCAGTTGTGTGGACTGATTTTGTCATTCAGCGTGAATTGTATCCCTTGGCTCTTGCAGAGTACAAGTGAAAAGAAGGTGTTCTCCTGGACTTGTGTGACTTCTCATCTTCCCGAGTCATTGTTCTATACCCAGGAAGGCAGGAAGGCTGCAGCAGTGCTTTGGGGTTCTCTCTCTTGCTCTCAGTCTTCAATGGCTTCAGTCCCTGGCTTAACAATTTGATGACGGCCCAGCCTTCCTGGCGCCTCTGTCAATCTTTCTTTTATGTACCTAAGGATCCTTTTAAGACAGACTAAGCAAAGGCTCGTGTCAAAGACTTGGTGAGTGAATGCAGGTTTGATTCATGATTTGGACTCATTAGGATTGAATGGTTTGATTTCATGTTCTAAGTGATTGATAGATGAGTGTGAATGTCACATTCTCTTACAGCTTTTTCAGTGTTAATCAGAAGTGGAAGTTGTCTCTGTAAATATCGTTGAAGATTTGTTTAAATGTCAGTGTGGCACAAATTGGAATCACCTGAAAAGTGAGCTCAATTAAGGAATTGTCTTAATTGCCTTTATTGGTATGGGAAGACCCACAGTGAATTTGGGCAGCACCTTCTGGTAGCAGTCAAGATAAAAATGGGCACAACAGAAAGAAGATTATTTACTTCTTGCTCCCTTAACTTTCAGGCTAAGCTAATTTATCCGTTTGGTGGTGGTGGTGGTGGTGCTGCTGCTGAAGATAATGGTGATGATGAAGGTGGTGGTGGTAGTGATAATGTTGATGCTGATGCTGATTCCATTGCTGATATCGGAACCAACATTTCCAGGTTCTGAGGACTGAGGACTAACAAATCTCCAGAAACCCTCCAGGTTTTGGCAGCAGATTGGGGTTACTGAGGCACCCAACCCTATGGAGTGAGCAATCACCAGGTACTTAGCCTTTCCAGTGAGAGACAGCCATTGTGTCAATTCTCTGAATGCTGAGGTATCCAGCCTCAAAGACCAAGCAACAGTTGGGTTCACAACATGTCATGTGTTATTCCTCTGCTATTGCTGTTTCAAAAGCAGGCTAATTTAAAGTGTGTGTGTGTGTGTGTGTGTGTGTGTGTGTGTGTGTGTGTGTGTGTGTGTTTGTGAGAGAGAGAGAGAGAGAGAGAGAGAGAGAGAGAGAGAGAGAGAGAGAGAGAGAGAGAGAGAGCCCTGTGTGTGCACATGTTGTTGGTTCTTTTTTTCTCTGGAGAACTAGCACAAACATTTATTTTGTAATTTTTCTCTAAAACATGTTTTCAATGAAGCCATCCACCCTCAACTGTAGGCACAATTAATCATTATTAGAACTCTGTGGCAATATTTGGAAACCTGATTTAATGACTTAATTCATATTTGCCACTTTTATTTAAGCAAATCATCTTCTGGCTTAGACTCTGTGCTTATTCATCTTTAAAATCATGGTGTCTACCACTGTATGAAAGACTGTTACATGTTTGGCATTTTGTTTGCTATGCTGGAGTTGAGAAACTAGAGAGTGTCCTGGGAAACTGTACTGTTAAAAATGAGCTGTGAAGAAACTGCTACACCTACTGGGCTTGCTCTTTTTTCTTGTTAATTTATGATAATGCTGGACTCTTAGGAGACATGTGTTAATGAGCTCAAGTTTTTTATTACCCTGATTTTTAAAAGGGGTGATTATGCATTTTCTAAATACTCAGTACAAGATCTTTTAGAGACTTTTGTGTTACCACAGGCTAAATAACTAACCTCTAACTCTTCATTTATAATGAGGGCATAAAATTTGGTTTGGCTAATGTTTTCTGAGAGCATCTTAGAGTCTACAAAATTAAAGAAATTTTATGATACAGAAAATGTTATAGAAGTTACATCCCCCCCTTTATCTCTTCTTCCACACACTTTCTTCTTATTTTTAAAATGTCCAATGTTACCATCTTTCCTCCAAGTAAACAACAATGAGGTGATGAAAGACAGGCCATTGGAGTCCCCTTTTCCAGTCCACCTCACTGCTGCCCCTGTGTGAGGATGAAGATTTGCTTTTGATTATAGCTACTGAAGAGGTAACTTACTGCTTGAATCCCTAATCCAAATGTGTTCCCTAGGGTAAGGCATTTAGTGTCAGAGGTTTTCTTGTTTCACACATTAGAGCAGCTAAGCCACCTAGAAGTGGCGGAAATCCACCAAGTACATCCAGTCCGATCTTTCCTCTCAGCTCTGTGTTCCATCAGTCCTCCCAGGTGATGGGAACAATTCTTAACTTCACTCTAGAAAATCTATTTCTGACCTACCCCTTTGAACTTCAATATATAATTTTGTTCTGAGCAGTTATTTACCTCTAAATAAACACTGTTTTAGGTTTTAGCACTGTGTAGCATGGAACAATATGTTAGCCCTGAACCATAACAATTTGTGGCCTTGACACTTTTCACAGGATATCTGACACTGTACTTGGAGAATGTTTTCATGCCTTTTCAGTGTTTCACAACATTTTAAAGAAAGTCATGTAGTAACAGGTTAGATATTTCTTTTAGTTTTCTCAATTACTGTGTATTTGTAAAGAAAATGCTTTCTTCGATCTTAAACACAACAAACTAAATAAAACACTAATGAAATTAGACTCCAAAACAAAATGCAGCCTTTGTGAGAGACAGTGAAAGGAAACCAGTCCTCCATGTGGTAGACAACATCATTGGTGGGTGTGAGTTTGTTCAGACGCTATGTTAACATTTACAAAACCTAATACTCACATCCCTTTGTGAGGACTAGTTTTTGGATACTGCAAATGCCATAGGCTTACTGAGAAACATTTCTTTCAAGCAAATATCAATTTAATTTTCTAGCAAAATAAATTATGTAAATTTATCACAAGAGGAGAATAATGGAAGTAGCACAGATCAAATAGGGTTCTCTGGCAAAATATTTCATAAACAGGACATCCATTTTTTGCTTGTGCTCATTTCTAATTTCTAACATATACTTCTGACAAGAATACATATTTTAAAAGTGCACATAATATCTGAAGAGCAATGTACAGTTTAGAAATCACCATTTTCTATTTCTTGTCCATTGAACATATACTCCAAAAAAGACTAATTAGAAATACAATATTACTTTTAAAGCTGTGTAGTCAATGGATATAATTATAATCTTGAGTCAGGGTAAAATACAGATATTTGATGATTTTTTTTTACTGCATAAATGTACAATTTTCTAGTCAGATTCTCACTGATGCTTGAGTTACTTTTTTTTTCTGTAACCAAATATCTGATAAGTGAGTTAATGAGGCATTTAGTGTGGCCTACGGTTTAAAGGGAGACAGCTCGTGGTGGCTGAAAAGAGATGGTAACAGCAAAGTTTAGGCAGCTGGCCATGCTGTGACCAGAATGGAGAGTCTAATTTGGAAGTAGAATAATAACCCTAAAATATGGCTACATCTGATCCTCAGAATCTGTGCTGCATAAAATTATATAGACAAATGACCTAGAGTCCACATGGTAGGGTTGAGATAGATTATTCTAAATTTGTTGGGTTTAAACAATTGAATTTGAAGGACTCTTGTAAGTGAAAGAGGGAGGATAAAGCATGTGTGTGTGTGTGTGTGTGTGTGTGTGTGTGTGTGTGTGTGCGCGCGCGCGCGCGCAAGTATAAGAATATGCTCATTTGTGTTTGAAAGACAGAGGACAACCTCAGATGTCATTCCTCCAGAGCCGTCCACCTTGCTTTTTGAGACAGTCTCTCACTGACCTGGACTCTATCTGGTAGGGTAGTCTGAGTGGCAAGGGAAATCCACCATTCCCTGTCTCTGCAGTACTGAAATGACAAGCTTGGTCCATGATGCCTAGCTGAAGTTAAAATTCAGACCCTTATGTTTTCAAGGTACATTTACCAACTTGAGCTATCTCCCAACTTAGCTATTTTAATGCTGTGTGTGACTAATAGCAACAACGTTGGGCAGTACAGGCATGAGATCAAAATTCTCCCCAACATCACCCTCCAGAAAGCTGCTGTAAACCACGTAGAGCTTGTATTTGAGAAGAAAGCTATGTCCATGCGCTGAATTAAAATACTGCAGACTAGGTGGCTCTTCACAGCTCTGGTGACAGGCAGTCTATGACCAAGGCACTGGCCTGTTTCATTTCTGGTAAAGCCTTTCTACCTAGCTTCAGAGGATAGCATTTTCACAGGGTCTTTGTGAGGGAAGAGATGGAGGATATGGAGAAGGAAAGGAGGGAAAGGAAGAGGGAAGAGGAAGGAGAGAAAGTGTGCTCTGATGTTCCTACTTGTAAGGGCTCTTATTCTTTCAGAGCAAGGCCCCATTCCCATGATCTAATCCATATAACTTGGATAGCTCCAAATATAATCATATTAATACATCATATTTTAATCTATAAATCTAGAGAGAGAAAGTACAGTGCAGTATCTAGCTTTTAATTAAACTACCCCACATCCCTTAACCTAGCCTGTATCCTTCTTAAAACTCAACTCTTACCAATTTTTCCCTTTTTTAAAATCTGGATATGCTTACTATGGTAATGTCAAATTCTTAAAGGACATCAATTATAGCTGTTGAGTGAATGCATCTACGTGTATAGACAATTAGAATTTTAATTAAAATTCTTGCAAAGTTTTATGGGAAAGTTTCATTTCCTCACAAACAACCTCTTTCTTCATTATTCATCAGTTTTAGAGATTCTCTGCTTTGCTTTTTTTGGCTTATTTCCAGTTTCTTCTGTTAGCTATAATAGTTTATGGAAACAAAATGAGGCAATATCATTTATTATTTTAAGTGAGTCCTTTGAAGCTCAAACTGAAACACCCATTCTTTCTTCAGATACTAGAATGAATTCCTCATTTTCCCTACTTATTTCACTGAGATCAATATCAATTTTTTCTCTTTCTTTTTCTATCACTTTAGGTCTAAACATTCTGCAAATTAAGAGATTTTAAAGCTGGAAGCAAGTAGTCAGAGTGAGAGAAAAGTAATTCAGCATGTAGACAAACACTTTAAGCAGATAGTATAGATTTTGGCATATAGTCAACATTCAATAAATGTCAGGTTTCTCCCTTACCATTGCCTCATATAGACAGCATCTTGTTGTGTATTTTGCCATAAAATGCATTTGTATGGTGAGGGGCATTCCCCTGTCCAAATCTCCTGCATTAGTAACTATCATCCAATAGCAATCAGCCTTTGCTCTAGATAAGGCATAAGGAATGCAGTTGAGGAATTGTTTCAGTTATGTCAGAAATTCCAATATTTATCTTGACCTACGAACACTTACACAGAGTAAACCTCTGACTTTGCCACCAAACAGATAAGGACAGGTTGAATTTGACACTAAACAAGGGATACTGAAGTGTGGAGGGAGACCGGCTAAACCAGAGGACTGTCTCTTGCAGCCCGTGTGCATACTACTGAGCTCAACACAAACAGCATGCACAAGGGAGTGCTGCAAACGCTGGCAGCAGACCAGAGCAAGGTTTTCTGGCCACGTTTTCTTCTAACATCAGTAGTGAGGCTTTAGAGACTAAGAAGATACCTCTTAGTCTTTCCCAATGATGTAAAATTTAAGAAAGTTTTGGGGAGAAACCCATTAGGAATAACTTTTGCTTCACTTGGAAAATTTTCTAGAAATCAGGAACTGCAAGGCCAGGCAAGGAATCTCTGAGGCATATTTTCCTCTCACAATGGATTAGTAGATCTGGGAACAAAAACCCAGGAATCTGCCATCATCATCCTGACACTTAGACTCCTTTTCTGATTATAAGAAGCAAAGTTTACTGCTACACAGATTTCCTATTAATTCAGGTGCTGATAAGAATGAGTCTCTTGGTAGCTTTTGAACAAACGACAAGATTAGGGTTGGAATCAAGGCTGCTAGCCCAGAGATGCACAGTATCTTAGGGCAGTGGTCCCTAAACTTAAGCTGTGCCAAAATTACCATGGGCCTTGTTAAAATAGAAAATCTCAGACCTTCATCTAAGAATGTGGTTCAGTAAGGTTGAAGAATAAACTGAGAATCTGCATGTCTAAGAATTTCTCAAACAGTATTACTAGGTTTACCAAATAAACAGTCTAGTTAATAGCAAATACTTTTTGTTAAAGTTTTTTTTTTATTGAGTTTTATGACAAATTTAAACTTCACCACTATCTAAATTCAATTTAACCATGTCTCTTGTTTTGTCTAAGGTCTTTGTTTCTTCACATCTTATCTCAGATGACACTGTGAGAAATGCTACTCTAGTGAATAAGTGGTTTACTTCACTTATCTGCAGGAGTTATTTGTAAAGCAACACATAAGCATGTGTGCATGTACATTATTTTATTTAGAAATAGAAATTTTGATTGAGGCATTCATTACTCTAGGGAACATCATTCCTCACAGTGTGAAACCAGAGACTGGAGGTGAGGGAACAATGGCATCTGAGGTGGATTGCAGTAAAGACAAAGGGAATCCTGGAAACACACTTTCGTGCTATTTATTGCTGTCTACTCCTCAAACACACAAAATTGACAAAAGGGCTGAGTGCTGAAAATCACATGATGATTTTTATAAAAAGTCTTGTTGGAGAAAGTTCCTCATGAGTCACTGTTCTAAGAATAGTTAAGAAACATTCTACCTCCAACCCAAGGCAGGATGGAGTTTTATGAAAAGGGGACTTGAAGAACACAACAGGGTGGACTTCTGAATTGAACTGACATAGTAAGATGGAGTAGTGGAACCTCCATTTGTGTTTTGAAATTATGACATGTAAGTTTTATAGAACCCATAGTGAGAAGTAGAAATGACTTAAAGACATTGCCTTGAAGTCACTAAACACAGGGAATGTACAATTAAGTACTAAATGATAAATGGCAGGCTAATTTCTGAGGTTGTCCCCCTCCTATTGTCTATTAAGGCACAGAAAGTGCCATGGTCCTCTTTAGACACAGTATAGACCATACATTCAAAGTGATTTGCAGAGTGTGAATACAGACTCACCCAAGAGGCTCTCTTAGAGATTTGGATGTGCAAGCTCAGGACAACATTAGATGCTCTGGAATGGAGAGAGGAATGACAAGCCAGGATAAAGAAAACTGCATGCTCTATAAGGCCAAAGTCAAAGAACTCTTAAGAACTTATGAGGTTCTAGTACTTTACATACCCAGGAAGCACTTATCCAAAATGACCTTGCTAGGTGACATTAAGTAAAACTTTTGTGATTCCTCTGATTGTCCTCTCTTCCAACTTGAAATAATTAAAAGAATCAGTTTTAGCAAGATGAAATTCTGTGTGTGTATGTGTGTGTGTGTGTGGTGTGTATGTGGTGTGTCTGTCTGTGTGTCTATGTGTGTGCATATTGGCTGGAGAGGATGCTCAGAAGTACCAGTTAGGCAAGGAGAGAAACAGACCAGACTTCTATTTCTTGACTTTAGCAGGCTCAAACTGGGAGAAGAAAATAGGTGTTAATACAGGAAATACAGAAGTAGATGTGGGTAAGTTTTCTGTTTGACTACAGATTAGAGGCCATGGTACCTGAGAGCTGCTTATACAAACCTTACTGTGAGTGAAGGTGATTGATCTTGGCTAAGTATTGACTGGTTCATTGACTTAAATCCATCACACCCTCAAAGGAGTCTTTTGAAGTCTCTTGTATATCAAAATGAGATCTTAGAAGATGAAGATCCTTTATCTGCCATGTAAGAGAAACATCACTAATATACTCTAAAAAATACTGTCTAGACAAAGTCTTTGACCTAGTAAATCTCTTTGAGCTCAGCACACCACTGCTGCAAGCTCAGATGTCAACTCTGAGTTAATACTGACAGTTTAAACGTAAAAGTGATCTGATGTTAATTGCTCCTCTGATGAATATTGCTTTTAGTCAGTCATGTTTGTGGCATATTCTTTCAAGAGCACATCCCTAATGACCTAACTACCTCCTACAAGACCACAAGCCTCACCTTTCAGAGTTTTACTGTCTCCTAGGAGTACCACTGTGAGGACCAAGGTTTTTACCTGGGCCTTTATGACAACAAACAGAGTACTCAACATAGGTTGTCAGTAGGTCTGCATTTGGACATATGTGCAAATTTACTGTGTTTATGTTTATTTTTCTATAATTCACTGCTAGATTTTTCTCTAAGGGAAGTTTACTGTAGCTGAAGTTTTCTCTAGTTCTGCCTTGCCCACGATCAGGACAAATCTTTGTCACCTGCCAGTCCCACAGCCACTCAGACCCAACCAAGTAAACACAGAAACTTATATTGCTTACAAACTGTATGGCCATGGCAGGCTTCTTGTTATCTAGTTCTTCTATTTTAAATTAACCCATTTCTATAAATCTATACCTTGCCACATGGCTTGTGGCTTACCAGTATCTTACATGTTGGTACTCTTGGCAGCGACTGGCAGCGGCTCCTGACCCAGTCTTCCTGTTCCCAGAATTCTCTTCTCTGAATGTCCTGCCTATACTTCCTGCCAGGCTACTGGCCAATCAGCATTTTATTTATATAGAGTAATATCCACAGCAGTTTTCTGCCTTACCCACTGACTGCTCCTAACCCTGAAGTCCCATAGATCCAACGGAAACTTCCACTATAATACACACTGTGGAAAACATAGATCAAAATAGTAATTTTTCCTAGCTCATTTAGAGTCAAAATAAGAGTATCTTGACATGCTACTTTATCAACTACTAAGTGAAATCTCTACATCAATGCCAAGGTGGAAATCAGGTAGAATTAGATGAGTGTCCCTGGATAGCAAAAAGCATTTTGCACACAGGTGTTAGAATATATTTGAAATCAAACTTATTCTTTGAAAATGTGGTTCATCCAAACGTATATTATTTTCAAAGATCATGCAACCACCAACAAACCCAACAACTTAAGCACAGGCAACTGTATGAACTCTTCATGTGCTCTCTCACTAGGAGATATGTATGATTTGAATTGGACTCAGGATGGAGAGAGGTGGAAAAATTAACAAAAATGAATAAAGTGGAAAGCCAGGGATAAAATATAAAGCAGTGTTAAACCATTCCCTGGCACATGCCAGATTCTGGATCAATCTCCAGAAAGAAAAAAAAAAAAGACAGAATCAGAGAGACAGTGAAGAAAGCTTATTAAGGAAAAACAAGCTTTATGTTCCATAGATGTTGAAGAGTTAGCTAAGCAGTTAAGAGTGCTTGTTGCTTTTGCTGAGGATCCAGGTTCAGTTCCCAGCACCTCTGTAAGGCAGCTCACAACCAGCTGTGCCACCAACTCCAGAGAATCCAACCTCTTTTAACTTCCTTAGCACCTGCACACATTCGGTGCACATATATACACTCAGGCACACAGTTACTCACATACACATACAATAAATAAATCTTTTTTCAAAGAAAAAAATTATTTTAAACTATTTGAAAATAAAAATTAAAAATGTGGTCTTATAGAAGTAGAGACTAGAGTAATGGTTTTCAGAGTCTGGAAGGCAGTGGGAAAGGGAGAGAGGGACTGAGGGTAGATGATGAGAATAGTAGTAGCTAGGCAGAAAAGTAACTTCTCTTGTTCTTTTGTGTAGTCTGATAACTACAGTTGGCAAGAACAAACTGAATGCTTTAAAATAGTGAGAAAAGAGGATTTTTAAAAATACCAACACAAAGCAACTCTGTGTCTCATGGATATAAATCTCTTTTCTGTGATGTAATCATCATGCATTGAAAACTGCACATGGAAATTTGTAGAACCTTAATATATTTAAAAAAAATAAAAATGGATTAGAAAAGGGTTTTGAAAATTTAATACCTTGAAAAAAAAAGCGATGTGGTTCCACTAATACATTCTAGCTGTAAAATCCAATAAGCAGTCCATGGACATGAAATTACAGCTGCAAAGTCACAATGGCCCCATTTAGAGAAAAGACAAAGCTCTCACTGCTCTGGAGTTGTTTCCTGTGAGACTGTTCATGCTCTGAAACACAATGAAGCGTCGGAGCACCTTATGTGTGAGCCACACTGCCACCTCGAATGGGGAGACTTCACCTCTGTTTTGCTTTAGACACATGTGTTTTGTCCTACCACCCTTTCAAGGAAGTTTATGAAGAAGAAACATTTTGTTAAAGACAGGCATTCCTCTCTAAGAATTGTATTTTATATGTTTGTGTGCAGGTGCCCACAGAGGCCAGAAGAGGGTGTCAGATATCTGTGTGAGCTGCCCCAGATGGGTGCTGGGATTGAAATTCTGGCCCTGTAGTAGAGGAGTAAGCACTTTGAGCTGCTGAGCCATCTCTCCAATCCCAGGATTAAACTTCTAACAAAAAACCACAGCACTTACAGTTCACTAAAAATAACTGTATCTTGCCATCTTTTAGCTTTTGTTTTAAAGATTGTAATGATTTTAAAGAAAATTATCATTTTGTAGCTCTCTGACTACATTTTTCCAGTTTCCAAAGCTCCTGGTCCTGTTCAGATCATAGATACACGCTCCTGCTTCAGGGAACTGTTCTTTGCTCTGGAACAGATCTCCCTCTCATCCTGTCTGTCCCCATCCCCAGCCATTACTTCTGGTGCCCTTCCCCAGTGGAAGTGCTGCTTCCTCAAGAGTCATTTTTCTGGACGTCTTGATTAAATTTTATTCCCTTGTCATGAGTTTCATATCACTGATCTATTTCCATACTTTTTTCATTTGTTGATTCACATGTGCTGGGAACTTACTGTAATTAAAATAGAATTTTATGTGTATTGTGGTTTAACATTACTCATCCCATCTGTGCACTCTCTGGTGTGGTAGTGAATGTTACTTTTATATGTCCCAATCTAGTGTGAGGCCTCCTACATAGAATAATCCAAAAAAACTTCCCATTGAGTATTGAAAGATGTTTAATATTTCATTCATATCAAACAGGTTCTAGTGCCATCCATGTTAAATAATTATTTGTCAACTGGTATTTGAAAATGTTGAAAGAATCTATGCAAATTAATATTGGACAAATTAAAATTTATTTCAAATCCAGGATTCAGAAATTGAATATAGTTTCTCAGGATATATTTCTACTACAAGGATCTTTAATCACAGGAATCAATTTGTTCTCTTCATTCTCTCTCTCTTTTCTCCATATATATTACTGTCTCTGTCTCTGTCTCTCTCTCTCTGTGTATGTGTGTGTGTCTAGGGGAAGACAGGGAAAGAGACAGAGGAAGAGAAAGAAGTATTAGGAACATTTGATGGTTAATTATCATTTCAGTGTGCAATAATATGTGCATGAACAGTTATGGACATCAAAGCATCCCAGATGAAATCCAAGAGATGATCCACATGATTTATGCACTAGAGAATTCTATTTGATGACTATCTACATTTTGTCTGATTGAAATTAGCTTATATTTTAATTCATGATCCACATAACATTCCCCCTCTCTTCAGTTTATTTCTGTTCCAGAAAGAAAAAGAAACTCTAGTACTGAAAGAAAGAAGATTCTACTTCCTATTTTTAAATTCTGCTCAATCTATCCCAACAACTCTTTGCCTAGTTGGAGATGCTTCTAAGACATATTGGCCTTGGAAAAATAAAAATAATTTTAAAATTGTTGTAATGGTTTGTTCTTCCACACTTAATGATAGCTCTAACCTTAAACAGATATGCTCAGGAAACTAGGAGGTAAACTCAGTGCTTACTCTATTGGTGATTAAGAAATACCTTTCTCATTGTCAGATCACCTGTGAAGAATCTAGTTCAGTCTCACTCTTAAGTTTCAAGAAAGTCATCTAGTAAGTGCTATTAGTATAAGATCACCATAATTAATAAACTTAATTTATTTAAGTTGGTACAATACATCCACAACTTGACCTTCTGCTTTGACTTCATGGGTTTTCTCTTTGAGAATCGTGCCCAGGCTTTGAATGCCTGTGCAGTCCTAACAATCAAACCTTGCTTTTTCACCTTAGTTAACAGCAGGTGTTCTGCTCTGAATGTGTTCACAACTTCATTAAGATTCCGTGATCATTACTTGTCTACAGGAAAAGATGGCATAGAAAAATATGTGGGATTTAAAATTATAATAAGAATGTGCTATTGATAACTCAAGAAATGTGAGGGGCCTTCCTGATGGTACAACACATCTGCACATTTGATATGTTTTTCTTTTTCTTTTTTTTTTTTTCAGAATTTCTAAGTTGACTCTTTGGGAATTTCACATCATATATCACAATTCTACTCAATTTCAAGTCCTTCCATGTCTGACCTCCACCCTTGTAGCGTCCTCCCACAAAAGAAAATTAAAAAACAAAATAAAAAAAAAAACCAGAAAAATCTTTTGCTCCTCCATCTTTCTTGCCTCTCCAACACATATTAATTTGTTACAATGGTCTTGGGAACTGTGGTATGTCATGCAGTATAACCTTTTGCCCAAACAGCTTGCAAATTTACTTGCAAATGTTCACTGCAATGAGTTGTTGGTCTGGTTCAAGGCCTCTGGCTTCTGGTACACCATCAATGCTGGACCCTCACCATAACTTCTATCCAATATTCTGCTGTTGCCCCAGGTCATGGGATCCCGCAGCTATGGTTTCATGGGACCTGTCCTTTCACGTATTCTAGCAAGTCATAGGTGGGGTAGATGTTAGGGTGGGCCAACTCAAAGCCATGGATGTGGGCTTCGGTGGTAGCTAATTTGGTTAGTCCTACTTCCATCTGAACTGCACCCCACAGACAAGGGTCAGGGCCAGCTCTCCCATACCCATGACATCTGTCCAGCTCTCCTGTGCCTCTGGTGAGGGGTAGGCCAGCTCTCCTGTTGTGGTAGCAGTGAAGAGGGATGGCAGCCTATGCGATTGGGGCCAGTTTTCCCTGGAGGCAGGCAGCTCTCCCACTGAGGTAGCCAGTGAGGGGCAGGAGCAGTTATCCGGTGCCCAGGCCACTGGGGTCAGCTCTCCCATGGCCCTCAGTGGTAACATGAGTCACAGACATCAATACAGACCCCACCTTCAGTAGGACCACAGACAGGATATAGACATGGCCCTTGGCTGCAGCTCAGGCCCAGACATCACCATAGCCCTGGGTGGCAGTGGAGGTCACTCAGATTGGTATGGCCCCAGCAGCAGTGTGGCCCTCTGACGTCCATATGACTTCAGGTGGTGACCCAGACCACAGGTATCCACACGGCTGTCAGTGACAACATGGGCCACGGACACTATCACAGACTCAAACTGTAGCAGGGCCACAGACCCAGACGTGGCCCTCTGAGGTAGCACAGGCCCAGACATCCCATGGCACCAGGTGACAGCGTAAGCCACCCATATCATACTGTTTCTCACCATCTTTGCATCTCTAGTTTCACTTCTCTCCACAGGGCACAAATCAAGCTCTCCACTTGTTCTCTCCAATTTCTCCACTACACTCTTGTTCATCATAGTGGTGCCCACTGGGCACAGGGAGAGCTTCTGGCTGTCTTCTGCCCACTTGAAATATTGAATATATATTGATATTTTTAATAACAACAGCCAGTGTGTTCTAACACTCACCTGTTTACATTATTTTGAAATAAATGACTAAAACCTTTACTGTAATTCTTTCTGCTTTCTTGATATCTGACGAGAAGTTTCTCAGTAAGGCTGTCATCCAGAACCCCATAGTGACTTCAGAGCAACAAAACTTCTTGATCTGTGCTTGTGGCCCCTAAAACTGTAGGCTAAATAAACCTTTCCTCTTGATGAGGTAATTACCTCAGCTGTTTTATAATAATGGTAGATACAAGACTAATGCAGTGAATAATGGAAATTCATACCAGAAGAGCAAAATCAAAACATTTTGAGCTGGATTTCCCTTCCTTTTAGAAAATTTTTGTGAAGGACCTCTTCCACCACACAATAGGAAGTTCTAAGTACACCACCAATTGTATATTGTCAAACCTTTTGACACAGTTCAACTCAGAAAATGTCAAGTAAAGATATATGTATCTTCAACGATCCTTTCAGGAAAGATTTTTATAATGAGTAAAAGGTCAGCTGTGAATAGGTCAACACCAATGACCCTGCACCTACCTGAACCCAAGCATCTGAACTGTTTTCACATGGACAGCTCCCAGGTATTGACCCTCAACTTTACCTCAGTAGTCATCTTCCTATAGTTTTTTATCAATTCCCTAGACCTCATTCTGGCCTGTGTGTTCAATATTGGTAATGAACTTTAGATATACATACTAGAGACAGCCTATATGGTTATGATATCTATTGTTGTGATTTATTTCTGTTCTTTAGGGTATTGTTGCTGGGACTGAGTAGAAGCAAACACAAAGACCCAAGAGGGTCCTGACCTAGAGGAAATTAGGCTAAAACACAATAAGGATATGAAGCCAAAATTCAGGAGCAGCAGGAATTTGTCACTTACAGATAGGGAGAAAGTATAGGTTCCAGTGTGTTGCATGAAAGAGGATGGGAAACAAGAATTTCAATTAAAGAGTGCAGAGTAAAGGAGATGACCAATGAGACTGCATCTTATGAATGACCATGGGTATAGAGCTAAGGTTTTACCCAGGGGATTGAACCTTATGAATGACCATGGATATAGACCTTAGGATTTCTCTGGGGACTACAACTTGTGACTATCCATGGATATGGGTCTTAGGGTTTCCCTGGGGGATATATTAAGACAAATTCATGATGGTGGAAACTTATTTACATAACTCTTCATTGATATTAGGTACTCTTAAGATTAGTAGCTATGGAGAGTCTTAGACTTTGAGGTGATGGGTCAAGAACAGTCAGGTTATATCACAAGCAACAACACAGGGAGGAATATTTTTAACTAGGCAAACGTGGCAGGATATATAACTTTTAAACATTTAAAAAGATATCAATCTCACCAGAGTCTCCAAGAGAAGAAAAGCAAGAAGGATTGATGTAGAGAAATTCTTAGAAAAAGTAAAGATCCTAATCTCTAAATTTGATAAAAAAAGAAGAATGTAAGTTCAAGATCCACATTCAACGAACTCAACAGAATAAACTCAAAGAATTTATATTTAGAGGAACCAAATCAAACCACTAGAATAAAAACAAACAAGAAATATACATGTAAATATCCAGGAGAAAGGGGGATATATATTTATAAAGAAAACGTTCAAATTATGCCATATTTTCCACCAGAAACTATGTAGACCTGAGGACAGTTGAACAACATATTGCTCTGAATTGAAACAGTGTTTCCTTAGTTACTCTTTTTACAAAAATAGCTTTCAGGAAAAAAAAATAAGCAAATCATCTAATGAAACCACACACACACACACACACACACACACACACACACACACACACAATCTAGGCAATGGAAGGAGGTCAAAAGAAAAATTCAAGTGTTTTATTAAATAAAATGTATTTACACTCTTAAATGTATTAGAATATTTTAATGTCCCAGGAAAGCCACCAAAATGGACCAATCCATGGGTAGAAAGGGAGATTTATTGGAGGATCAAATTTCCAGGCTGAATCTTGGGAGCAGAGAACAACATTCAAAAAGCTTGTCAGTTTTAAGGGGACATATAGGGGCCTGTGAGCCCCAACAGCTTGGGAGTTAGAGCAGCGTGAGGTAGGGTGTGGTTCAGAACAGTCTCAGAGCTAGTGTGGAGATTTTGATCTGCTGCAAGCTTCTTTGGATCTGTCAGGAACTAGCTGCCCTTTGCTGGAGGTTCTTGACTATAGCAGGTGCATAGGGGAAGTAATAGTTTTCTTGACAATCAGCTTCAATAGATTCCTATGAAACGCTCAGTTTAGGTTTCTATTTACCTGATATCAGTCCTTTTGTTTACCCAGAGTTCTACCTGAGCTGAACCCAGACTGCCATTTAGGACACTGTTAGTGGCCCTGCCATTTTGTGGGCCTGTTTTCAACCTGACAATTATGAATGGCTGTTAAAAGCTAAAATTGTAACATTTCCTGAGAGGAATTTCAATAAGAGTAGATATCACATCAAAAAGGTAACAGTATGGAGAATTTTATTCTTAAAGGAAGTTCTTGTGGATAGGGAGATGGCTTAGTAGTTAAACTACTCACTGTAAATACATGAGGACTTGGGACAGATCCCTAGCACCCACAGCATGCGTCCCACCTCGAGTACTGGGGTTGGGGAACAGAGACTAGTGGATCTCAAGGGCTTGTCAAGCCAGTCTATCTAAAACTTTGAGATTAAATTCAGAAAGAGACTGTTTCAAAGGACTAAGGCAGAGAACAAAAGTGCAAGACACACTGCACTGTCCTCTTGTCTTCACAGGTATATACACGTACATATGCACACACACACACACACACACACACACACACACACACACACACTAAACATACACACACACAAACCCTTTATATGCTTTGTCTAAACAATACACTCATTACACATAATAATTTAAGTAAAATGATAGTACATAAATACCATGCAAAACCATTTTTTTTTTTAAAAATTAAGTTCTCATATATTTACCAAAACCAAAATAAGCAAACTTCAGAAAGAAAATGGTTATTAGGAACAAAGATCAATATTAAAAGTGAATAATCAACTAAATAAAATAAAACAATTATGGAGTTCTAAAATACATGAATCAAAATTTGATAGAATAGAAATATCAGCATATATTGATATCTCACAAAGTGGTTTATAATCTCAAAAATTAAAATAAGAGTTTAAAAAAGATATAAATTATTAAAACCATGTAAAAAAGAAATACATACTCTGTGTAGTCCTCCACTTCTTCTCTATGTAGTCTTGACAAACATTAAACAAATTTTTAATATAATTCTGCAGTATTTCCTGTCAATAACAGAAGACAAGAGCATACACACTGCTCACCTTGAGTCCAACATTACTTTGATATAAAGACTTCTTGAGACTCATTGTGAAACATCTCAGTAAACCAAGAAATGGAATGCTGGATTATTTAAATAAAATAACACATTGTGTCCAAACATCTTTATGCTATGTATTCAATACAAGCCTAAAATCTGGTAAGCAAGCATTTGTTTCTACTATTTTAATAGATTAAAAGGAATCTCATGTCTATGTGTTAATGGATGCAGAATATATTTGTCAAATTTTCATATCCATTCATTGTTTAAAAGTCTTTGGATATTGTTTCAGGAATAAAGGGAGATTCCTTCAGTCTCATCAAGAACATCAAAGTGTCTTAAGGTCTAATTGTAGAGTGAAGGACCAAGTCCCTATAACCCAGAAATGATTTTAAATATTTTTGGTTAATTTTTAGAATAGAAATAAACCATCCTTGTTAGTTAGTGTAGTTCCGGTCAAAGGTCTAGTGAACAATCTTTACATTTTCAAACACCATCACTTTATTTCAGACAAAAGCAATTCAATAGAGAATAGACATTGTTTTAATCAAAGACTGTTAGAAGAATTAAACATCCACAATTAAAAAAAGAACCCGTGAACACCTTATACAGTATACAAACTGAGCTTAAGTGGCTCACAGAGCTATCTATAAAGAATAAAACAATAAAGAAATGTTCATCCGATCTTTTATGATCTTGGTTTATGCAGTCAGTAAATCAAAATCAAAAGTGTGAGTAAAAGTAAAATATACTAGCTTTTATAAAACTAAGAACTTCTGCTGTCTGAAGAACACCATACAAGTGAGAAGCAAGGGAGTAGCAGAAAATACCAGTCACATATTTGACAAAGGATTTGAAGCAAAACTTACACAGAACAAAACAAAGAAAATGTTAAGAACACAACACAAATAAAATGAAATAAACATTTGAATAATCACACAATTGAAGAAAATATTTTTCTAAATAGAAGCTCACAAAAGATGTTCAACATCATTATTACTACAGAAATTCAAGTTACTATGAGAACAACATACTACTAGGATTTATTCCAAATACCTACTTGTACACTGCTAATTTAGGGCACAAGAATTTAAATCCAAGCACATAAATTACCAAGGTTATTATTCTTTTTGTTAATTAAAGATTAATTAAATTAAAGTTGTTAAATAATATTAATATTAATTTAATTAAAATGAAAACAAATTAAAAATATTGGTGGTCTTAACATCACTTTTTTTCAATTGCTCTCCTCTGCTATCTGTAACTTTCAATAAGTATTTCTGCTTTTACAGTTCGTAGCACTAACTTTTGGGGTGACTTTATTATGAAGCCCTTGATAATATAGTCTTGTTTCTCTTTCTCTAGTGTGAATACTTCCTTCCCTTCCTCACCTCATGGAAACGACCACTGTGCACATTACACACTTCTTCCAGTGTCTTTTGCTTTAAACAATTTCTGGCAAAGCAACTTGTTCATTTATGTCACATGTTAGAGATTGTTTCACCTATATGACTTCTTTATCATTTATAGTAAAATTACTGTTTTATTTTTTAACAACGGTAGGCAAACTTGGAAGAAGACCTTTTTCCCTCTGCTTCTACAGTCCTTCTCAACTTGTAATGTACAAGATGCTGCTGTTGGCACACTGAACATCTTTCCCAACACATGAATCCCTCTCTTAAGCATATCATTGAAACCTTAAGTAATCTAATCCCATTTGATACCATATGTATTATATTTTACAGAGATTGAAAGAGAACGTTTTTGAAAATATTTTGGATCTTATGTTTTAAAACATTCAAACACATTGCACATTTTGTATATATCTTTTTAAACCGCAAAGAGTTTGAATAGAGCTTTTGGCTGCTCAGATATTATTGTCTCTACTAAACATTGCTTACAACTACTGTTTGAGACTTTGATTCCTGTGCAATTCTTTGGGAAGAAGCTCTTTCACAGGCCCAAATACGCTGCCCCGACCCCTGAAAGACTGCATAGCAGCCTCTATGTTGATACAGTTCAATTGGAAAGTGTGGTGTGGAGGGACTGGTACTCGATTTCATAGCCGAAAGTGCACCACAGCTTGAAACATGAAGTCACCAAGGCTTACCAAGGCCCTGAGGGCTGAAGGTGGCGTGGCATCTCCAGCCAGACTGGTCAGAGTCCCATTGGCTGAGCTCACAACCACAGCTCACCAGTTACGAAGACTATTTTGTGTGTCCGTCTCTATTTGGCATTTGAGCTCAGAGGTTCATAATAGCTAGCCTGGGCTGCTGTATATGCCACCAGGATGCTGGAGACAAGTAGAAGGGGTGCAGCTAAAGTCTGGGTCCCTGGAAAATAGAGAAAGTTCTTCACAGTCCGAGGGAGGCTATCAATGGACTCAGGGATCTAGGTTCAAGTGGACAACTTCCCCTCAAATGGGACCACACAGCTTAGAAGTGGGTTTAGGAAGATGTTGTAAAGTACGGGGACAGCAGAGATTGTCAGAACCAGAAGAAACACCAAGGGGAAAAAGAAATTTGCTGGGGAGGCCCACAAGGTGAGAAATGGCAGCGAGCAGATGGAGAAGCGTGCTTTCTGTCACCTCAGACCCAGGGTCGTCCTCAGCCTCACCTTCTTCAGCCAGAAAAGTAGCAGGAACCTGGTGGCATTGATCAGAGGTAGTAAAGGGCAGACGAATCTTCCCATCCAGACCACAGTCTGAGCAAAGGAAGATGAGCTCCAGCAGCTTGTCAGGTACCTGGAACTCCAGGCTTCCTGACAGATGACCCAGAGCCCCAGTACAGAGCCCACAGAGTATCCCTGAAATATACTTTAGAAAGTACATTAAGAAAGTCTGATTAAGTTTACTTGGGTCAGAAAATTAGTTCTAAACTAATCCCATAAGTTTATTCTTCTAACACGAGAATCTTATAATATGGGAAAGATATTCAGTAGATACCAGGGGTGTGAGAGGTATCTCCTTTGGAATAGTGCAAGAGAAGGATACCAACATGTCTTTACTTAGTCCTGGCTCTTTGGCTTACTCCTTGGGTCACCATGCAGACAGCTTATTCAACCTTTTGAACTTGTTTGCTCATTAATTCACCTACTTCCATGAATGCAGCCTTTAGCAACAGTTGAGACAGCTGTTACATAGCAAAACTTCATTCATTTATTACACCTTGTATACCATAGCCTGTCTGGGAAGAGAGCTACTCAGATTGGAATCTTGGCTACAGTTTTAATGATCTGTAGCAGATACAGTCTGCTTATATGTCTTAGTTTGTAAAATAAAGAGAAAATAGACCTACCTCATAGGGCAAGAGAAAACTGATAAAAATCACATAACAAAGGGCTAGGCCCGTAAAAGGCATTTTAAGAAGTGTGATGTGATAGTGAGAAAACTGATAGCAGTAATGTTATGCCTACCAATGTCATGTTAATTCCCCTTGGAATGCATGGTTTGGGGATTAAATTGCTAGCAATCCATGGAGTCTGCTTAATAATCAGAGGAATTTATTTGGGGGTTAACTCACAAGACAGAGTAAAGGAATTTGTTGCAGGATTTTGGAAGGGTGAGGGACAGTCCAATGTGGTTTTCTGGAGACCTCTGCCCTGGTCTGTCCCAGCATTCAAAACCACAAGGTAGTGAAGAAAAGCCACATATATGCATCCCAGGTCTTAAGGGTCCTGGAGCAACCACAATCTAGAATGTGCCTCAAGGCCATAGACAGGTGTAACAGTTACCTGATACCTCACTAGGGGAGGTGCTTCAGGGCATGGCTCAAACAGCTCCCACTACATCTCCCCTTTTGTCTAAATAAGAAGGTTCCAACCTAACACAAAACTATGTACGATAAAAATGATATTAAAGCCGGGCAGTGGTGGTGCACACCTTTAATCCCAGCACTCGGGAGACAGAGGCAGGCAGATCTCTGTGAGTTCGAGGCCAGCCTGGGCTACAGAGTGAGTTCCAGGAAAGGTGCAAAGCTATACAGAGAAACCCTGTCTCGAAAAACAAAAAAACAAAAACAAACAAACAGAAAAAACAAAAAAAGATTATTATTGTCCACGAGAAATAATGGTTAATGACCTAAGCAAAATTGAACAACATCAAATAAGAGACACATACTAAAATCCAGAGATGTCCAGAACATAGGTAAATGGTACATTAGAAAGATTATTCCGAAACTTTTCCTATCCTAAAGAATCTGAATCTAGTACTTAATATGTTATAGCTAAGACACAAGAAGATTGTAATGGTAATTATTAGTCTTCTACCCCATCAAAGACCTGAGAAGGAATATAATAATACCTGAGAAAATGGGAAAATTCACACAACCAATTTTCAAAAATCATTAGAGAATAGACAAAGACAGCTGGCAGCCTGGAGAGCCTCCTAAAGTTTCTCAGCACTGTTGGGACATCCAATTTGGCTACAGGCCTAGGATATCAGACAGACCATTTTCAGAAGCAGGAATTTTGAGAGACCACCTTAACCTGTCTTGGCAGAGTTCAGTAGTCACTTTTCTTTGTGTCCTACTTGCCCAGAAAAGGCAGCATTCATATTGTCAGCAGTCGAGGTAAGGTCAGTTCTTTGCCAGCAGCCCATTATGTGCCAGAAAGAAGACAAATTTCTAAACAGAGTGTCTTAGAAGCCCAGCATTCTCTTGGGATCAGATCGGTGCTGC
This sequence comes from Peromyscus leucopus, assembly GCF_004664715.2. NCBI lineage: Eukaryota > Metazoa > Chordata > Mammalia > Rodentia > Cricetidae > Peromyscus > Peromyscus leucopus. The sequence goes on from NC_051069.1 coordinate 52,801,963, forward strand.
CAGGAGCAATCATGTCTCACATCAACAGATTTCTAAGTTATTTAAATGCTATATTCTCTAGGTCTCTGAAGTGTTTGAAGATTACCTGTTCATCTGACTTATGTATCTGTAAATCTGGACAAGCTAACTAACATAACTATAGAGATGGCAAGCATGGTTGACTATAAATCTGTAAGCCTTATCTACCTAAATAACCTAAGGACTAAGGCTTCTTATAAACAAGGTAAAGTCTGTAAACAAATGTACAGTAAAAGGACAATGACCTCAAAATTGTGACAATACACAAAATGTCTTATACAGAGGTAGAAATATATAGTGCAATATGCAATATGACAATAATCCTAAATATATATCAATATACAAAATATCTTAAACAGAGGTAGAACATACATACAGTATGACAAATGTAATTTTACATTTGTATCAATATACAAGGTATTTCAAATAGGAGTAGAAATATATGTACAATACAACAAATATAGTTTTGTATTTGTCTCAATATAAATTATCTTAAATAGGAATATAAAAATAGTTTACATTTGTATCAACATACAAGAATCCATAACTGTGCACATTATCCAAGGCTGTTATTTTACTAAATTAGTTTACTAGTATATACAATAATCTACCTTAATATCCTATACCTACTCATTCCCCTTTTTTCTTTCCTTAAGGAGAATACTGTGCCTAATTTTTGTTCCACACCCAACCCTATAACCATCATCTATAACTCTGAGAAAGATGAAACCTTTGGGAGAGGAGGGCATCATCTTCTTAGAATTTTAAGAAGATATCATTGCTGTGATGTTTAGGAGTTGATGGTATCTCTATGGGGTCTTGTAAGAAAGCTCAGATAGTTAGGTCTCAATAGGGCTACCCATAGATTTTGTAGTCAGTCTCAGAGTAGTGGGTAAGGTTGTCTGAGACTCTGGCTAAAAGTGTAGTATGATGGACCATCTCATCTTGGAACTTGGAGAGTTTTTAGTCCAAAGTTGGTTATTGAGTAATGTTCCTGGGAACCATGGAATCATTCTGAACTAGATAAAGTCATTGTTGTGGGGTCGTATCTTCCTTCTGGAGACTTCAGAGATCGCTGTTGGAAAGACTTATTTTTTACTGTAGAAAACTTGAACATTTTAATATTAAAATGGAAAGTTTGAATTTATTCTAGATAGAGAAAGGACTCTCCTAAAGCAAGGACAAGCATGGAAAGAAATAAATCTTGATGGCAATGATTTCTAAATTACTGGTTTTCTCTGTCCCACACCAGGATAGGCTCTTCCAATATGAAGAGAACCTCCTAATTTTTCTTTTAGCAACATGCTTGGGTTTAGAGAAGGAGAGAGTTACATTCTAACTCCAAAGCCAGCTTGATTTATAATTGAATTGGAACCACAAATTTTCTAGAGTTAAAGAGATATAGATGTTTGGCACTGAGCTAGTACCCTGTGTATATTGGTATCAATAATTTCTTTGCTTCTGCTGTAGATGTCTGGGTATCCAAGGCCCTATGATTTCTGGAAGATGGGTATTTCTATTTTATTGTAAAGACAGAAAACAGAATCCTGCCCCAGCCCTTATTTGTTAATTTTTTCACAACTTAAGACATCTACAGAGATGTCACATTAATGGATGAAATATTACTTCTCCTCATCAAGGGGTTTCTCATGTTCAAAGTCAATTTTTTTCTTAATTTTGTTGGTATCCATAGCTTTTCTTCTGCAGAAACAAAAGCAAAACCTCTTCCCCAATGTAGGACATATCCTGGTTTCCATTCAGAGGTCAGCACATCTTTGAAATATACTGGTTGATTAAGCTCAGGAGTTTTTTCTGTCGTACAGTGTCTCTTCACAGCTGTTGTCACTTTCTCATGAGCATTGAGAAAATTCAAGGTTAAAAAACATTATATAATCTATTTATAGGGGTCATTGTTACCTCTTTTTATTTAGCATATTCTTTAAAGTTTGATTAGATCTTTCTATGACTGCTTGGCCTGTGCGGTTGTATGGCATACCTGTAATATACTTCATATTGTAATATGCAAAACTGTCTCATTTTATTTAACACATATGCTGGGGCATTGTCAGTCTTAATTTGTACAGGTATTCCCATGATGGCTGTAACTTCTAATAGGTGTGTAATCACAGAACCAGCCTTTTCAGAACTTATAGGAGTTGCCCATTGAAATCCTGAATAGGTGTAGGGAGTATGGTGTACATATTTTAATCTTCCAAATTCTGTTAAATGAAACACATCCATCTGCCAAATTTCATTTCTTTGTATACTTTTTGGGTTGCTTCCTACAGGTAATGGAATTTGGTTATAGAAGGAACAAGTAGGACATTTAAAAAAAATTCCTTGGCTTTTTGCTGAGTGATGGAGAAATCATTCTCCAAACCTTTGCTATTTACATGGTGTTTCTTATGAAATTCTGAGGCTTCTATCACATTGTCTAATAATAACTGGTCAATCTCATCATTATTTTGTGCTAGAGGACCTCGCAGACCCATATGGGATCTGATATGTGATATGTGATATATATATATATATATATATATATATATATATATATATATATATCCTATTTCTGATGATTTCCTGTAATTGTATAAATAGTGAAGCTAATTCTGTACTATCAAGAATAAATTAAATATATGAAACAACTCTCTCTGCATATTGAGAGTCAGTGACTATACTGAGAGGTTGCATGAAGTCCATTAGAACCATAAGAATGGCATACAGTTCTGCCTTTTGTAAAGAAATGTATGGGCTTTGAACCACTTTACTTAAGTCTCCTGATTTATATCCTGCCTTTCCTGATTTATTTGCATCAGTATAGAGTGTGGGGACTCCAGAAATTAGCTTTTGCCATAAAATGTGAGGAAGTACCCATTCAGGTTTTTTTTTATGAATTTTATTCTCTTGCTATTGGGATCACAATTGTTAATCTCTCCCAAAGATTACTTCAGGCTCTTTGCCAGTGTTCATTATCTTTCCATAAAGAGAAAATCTCCTCATTAGTTAAAGGTACTACAATTTCTGCTTGGTCCATTCCTGACAATTTACAAAGTCTTAATTTTCCTTTTAGAATCAAATCAGAGATCTTTTCTATATAAGTTTTTAATTTCTTACTCAGTTTATGTGGCAAAAATGCCTATTCCAATATAATGTCTTCCCTCTGCATCAAAATCCCTGTGGGGGATTGTCTAGAAGGAAATATGAATAGAATGCAGTTAGGTTCTGGATTCACATGATCCACATGTGCTTCTGTATTTTTTTTCTACTAGAGCCAATTCCTTCTCATCTTCATCTGATGATTCTCTTGGACTATTTAAGCCTTTGTCCCCTTTTATGGTATTAGCCAAATTTACTAGTCCATCTTTAAGTATTCCAATATAGCCTATAAGTTGGAAATGCTTCCTAACAATTTTTGAAAATCATTAAGAGTCCACAATTGACCTTTCCTGAGTTGTATCTTTTGGGATCTAAATTTTTGGAGATCTATCTTATATCCTAAGTAATTAATAGAATTTCCTCTCTGTATCTTTTCAGAAACAATTTGTAGTTCCAAGCAGGGCAAAATTTTCTTTACTTCTTCAAACATGCTTTCTAAGGTACCTAGCTTTGGATCAGCTAATAAGATATCATCCATATAATGGTGAATTATAGATTGTGGAAATTTCACATGAATTATTTCACATGAAATATTTTCACAGGTTATGGGAATTTAATAGTCATTGTGGGAGGACCTTCCATTGATATCTCTAGACTGGCTGGGAATTATTATAAGTAGGTATGGTGAGGACAAATTTTTCTCTATGTTTTTCTTGTAAAGCTATGATAAAGAAATAGTCTTTTAAGTCAATAACTATGATAGGCCTTTCTTTGGGTATCAGAGAGGGCAAGAGCATCCCATTCTGTAGGGAGCCCATAGGTTGAATTACTTTATTAATGGCTCTCAAATCAGTCAGCATTCTTCAATTACCAGACTCTTTTTTTTTTTTTTTTTTTTTTAATAACAAATACAGGAGAATTTCAAGGGCTGGTAGATTCTTCAAAGTGTTGAATATTTAACTGCTCTTGAACCAACTGTTCAAAAATTTGTAGTTTCTCGCTTGTCAAAGGCCATTGTCCAACCCAGACAGAGTTATTAGTTAGCCATTTTAAAGGTAGGGCTGTAGGTACTTCTGAGAGTTCAAAAGCAGTTGTGCTCTGTTTATATACAGCCTGAATGGCTGGTGGTTGTTTTTTATAGTATATTATAATAGGCCCATAAAAGGCATTTTAAGAAGTGTAATGTTGTACTGAGAAAACTGTTAGCAGTAATGTTATGTCCACCAATGTCATGCTAATTCCCTTTGGAAGGCATGACTTTCACATCTATAGAAAAATGGCATATTTACTCCCATAAAAATCATTGCAGTTGAGCCGGGTGGTGGTGGCACACGCCTTTAATCCCAGCACTCGGGAGGCAGAGCCAGGCGGATCTCTGTGAGTTCGAGGCCAGCCTGGGCTACCAAGTGAGTCCCAGGAAAGGCGCAAAGCTACACAGAGAAACCCTGTCTTGAAAACCAAAAAAAAAAAAAAAAAAAAAAAAAAAAAAAAAAAAAAATCATTGCAGTTTTTATTTGGTTTATTATTCAGCATTATTTGAGTATTCATGGATCAAGATTTTGTCCATTGGCCTTGAATGACAGGTGATATCCAGGTACTTTAGGCACATTCTCCCAGAAGCTGAAGACATGGGTGTAATCATTTTATGTGTAAGCCAGGTATAGTAGCACACACCTTTAATCCCAGCACTAGAAAGGCAGAATTTTATGTGTGTAAACAAGATGTAAACTTTTAATGGCCCAAAGAGCAGCACCACAAAGTTGCCTCCTCTCACCAGTCAAGTAGGTAAACCCCCTGAACAACCTCAGTTTTGTTTAGAATGAGGATACAGAGAATATAAGCATCTGCTTATTTGAAAATTTTCTAGGTTGGCCCAACAGTGAAGTATAAGTGAGCAAGCTGAGCCTTGCTTGGTTTGCTATTTTTGCCAGACTTTCTGCTGTGGTTTTGCTAAACAATTTATACTCAAAATCATGTAGAGTGTGAAATATAATGAACCGTAAGACAAGGGCTAATCAGGTGATATTATTTCACAATACACACATTAATGTGTTCATTGAGACTTGCGATGGACCTGAAGGTGTGCCACTCAGATTTCCTCTTAGAAACTGATACAATGAGTATAGTCTGCTCATGACCCCTGGCTTCTCATTTGAATCTGCCATAGTACTCATACTGTCAGTTTCTTACCATTTCTCTCCCCATTTTAATCTTGATGACAAGTGAACATGGAAAAGCAATAGCAGTTCTTTTCCCTGTGGACCAGGATCTTCTGACTTGCTCTTTTGACTTTGGGACATCTACTGGTCTTGCTGAGATTTCCTCAGGGCTGACGTGTAGTTGGAGTCTCTGCTTGCTCAATTCTTCCTTTTTCTCTTCTTTCACAGGAAGTCACCATGAATTGATTCCTGGCATCTGAACTTACCTTTTCCTAATTCTGTTCTGTCTCTTTTATCATCAACAGAAAGTTCCTTCAAGAAACCACTAGCAGCTCAATCCATTCTCCCCTGTCTCCTGTGTATGGAAGGACACAGTGTGCATAGCATAGGACAGTCTTTAGGATAAAAACAGAAGCAAGGCCACTTCTTTAATTATCATAACCAATTAAAAGCGTGTTCATCACAATAGATGAAGATAAAAAAATGAATAAAAGAAACCAGAAGTTGTAGAGTCTGAATGAGAATCCTGGTTGTGTGATAAAATTATTTCCTCTTCACTGGAGTTAGGAAAGGTATTTGGAAGGATCCCTATAAGAATTAGATGAAAAGACCTCTTTTTCTTATATTGTTGTTACACATGCACACACATACACACAGCTCAATTGCTATATAATGCTACTTGGGTGTATATGTTTTCAGAACTGAACATTTGGTATTAGTTTATATCTAGGCATAATGGTAACATTAATTGGGCTTAGTAAGCTATATTTTTAAAGAGGACATGAACTTGGAAGGTTGAAGGGTGAGTGTATCTGTGAGGACATGGAGGAGAAAAAGGAAGTTACATATGACATTTTTTATACATACATATTTCATGGTATATATACATGATACTCTCAAAAAATAATTATAGAAAAGAAATGACACAAAACATGCCAAAATAGAATGGTCACAAAATACAATGTTTTAGTTCCAATGGCTTCATCGAGGCCCTTGTTTAACTTTTATTTACATGTTTATTTGTTTTATTCATTAATGCTGATGGTGGAACTACAGATCTTGAGTTTATACATCAAACTATACCGCTGGCATGGCACTCCAACCTCTTACCTATCTGATTCACTAAGTAAATTTCTGTAATGCTGCTTTTATATTTCAATACTCAGGGCTGGAACTGGATCCCAGGACTGCCTATTCAGATGTCTTGCACTCATAGATCTCACAAGACCCAAGACATATGTTAATCTGACCCCATCTTTAGTGCAACTTCAAGCTGAAATAGACCAATTTTTCACAGAGAACAAGTTATAATGATGTCAGCCTCGTACAAAACAGCAGCAACTACTGATCCCAGCATTTCCTTTGTTGCTGTTGTTTGTGGAGAGCAAAATTGGACAGTAGATGTTCTTTTTCCATTATTGATTTTTCTGCTCACTTATTATTTTGGATCAGGTAAATGCTGGTTTCTTTTGTGAGTTTACAGAAAGGACATATCAAACAGAGATTTACAACTCCCAAGGAGACCAGTTTTAAAGAGAATATGTCAGGATGGTGAATAAACAGACGTTGTTTCTAATAGGGTAAAGTGAGACCTAGTCTTTCCATTTGGTCAGAAAGTTTGCTTTTAGTATTTGTAATAGCAGAGGTGTACTGAAGTTATTTACACCTGAAAAAATGTGCTTTCTGTGTAGAAGAATGAAACAGTAAATGGAGGCTCTGGAATCCTAAGACTTAGGATTGAATGAGGGCTACACACTTTCAAAAGCTGAGCATGGGTATTGTTTTTTAAGTTTCTAAAATTAAAACATAAATAATTTCCCCCACTTTTCTCTCTCTAAGATTTCTCATGTACCCCACTTGCTCTCTGTTAAGTTCATGGCCTCTTTTTCTTTAATTATTGATATATATTATTAAGTATAGAAATATGACTGTTCAATCTACCTAATGCTATTTGTATGTATATGATTACAAGGCTTACATGTGATGTTAGATAATCAACTGGGAGACTTCCCTGGGGAACACTATTTCTTATGGTTCCAGCATTCCTTAGCTCTTGTAGTTCTTTGTCGAGGGTTGAGGCCTGATGAGATTTCTCCCTTCCATGTCAGCATGTCACTATTGGTATCATCCTTGTTAAGGACTCTTTAGGCAGCTATATTGATGAGATTTCATGAATGTAACTTCTGTGACATTTCTAGGACATGCAATGTCACAGCAAACTTCCTGTTCCTCTGGTTCTTACAATCTTTTTTTTCCTTTTTCTGCAATGATCCCTGAAGAGCCCAGGTGTTTTAAAACTCCATGAGCTTCTATTTTGCTTATATGAAGTAGATTTATATAAAATATCAAATTACCTATTTCATATATTATAAAGAAATAAAGATTTTATTAATGGCTTTTTTATTCAGTCAAAATCATCTATTAATTTACATAGTCATTCAATATTTGTTAATAATTTTACAGGCTGAGTGATAATCTAGATGTCAGATGTTCAATGATAAAACAAATAGGTCTCTCACAGTGTGATATGAGAGATCACTGTGTGACACAAAATGTTTAGTAGATTAAGAGGATATTTGTGGGGTAATGTTAGTTTAGACAGGGCAGCCAGACATTTGAAGAGTTAGACTGATAACCAAAGGACACAGAGTGAAAGCCATGCAAATGCCAATGTGAGCACCTGAGTTGAAAGTATTTGCAATGGGCATTTTAAGATTAAAATTAAATATAAATATCAGAAATACTTGTCTGGATTCTTTAATCCCATGTTCTCAATAATTTAACCATCCAATCTATAGACAATCTTTTTAAAAATGTGTGTTTCTACCTAACGATACCTTATTTACTCTATGATGTGGGTCATTAATATTAAATTCATAGCTAACAACACAGCACTATATCTCATGTCTGACTGAAGCTTATTTGATGTGTTTGTCTTTATAAGACATGGAGGAGCCTTTTGGCACATAGTACGCCATACTACACAACCCTTCAGAGTCACATGTGGGGCCTGCTTTAAACAAACAATAATAAAAAAAATAAAAATAATAAAAAAAGCAACATCACATGTGTTGGAGCATGCACACACACATAATGTTGAAAATGTGGTTCTGCACAGAGTATGATATGGAACTTACAGGCCATGTGAGAAATGAAACAAGAGGTGACATTGCCTTGCTTGGTCTTAGTGTAAAGCAGGTCCATTGTGTAACTCAGCCTCTTTCAATCCTAAGTTTGTAACTCAGGAATCACAAGAGTTATTGAAGTACTAATTTGGCGATTACAATGCAATTTTAATGGGGAACAAACGTCTGAGCACTTGATTTGTGGCAGTCTTATATGTATGTTTGTGTAGGTCATATATGTATGCATGATTATGTGTGTCTGTGAGTGTGTATGTATGTGTGTTCATGGTATGTGCATGCATGTGTGTGCATGTGTATTCATGAGGTGTGTGTGTGCCTACCCACTTTTTGCTCCCTGTTACAGGAATGGCCCTACTGACTTTTCCTGATGTAAGAACACATTGGAGATAGATTTCCTGAGTGTAGAGTCAAAACTTTTAAATACATTTCCATGTGTAATTGTCTGACAGAGAGTCTTTAGTTCGTGGAAAAGTTAGTTCTAGGAGTGAATTGAATTTCTAGGCACCATCTGATAAATGATGTCGTTTAATGGCACAAAACTGGATTAAATCACCAGAATGATTGAGATGAAGTGTAAGGATTGATTTCTAGGGCACTTAAACCTTTAGGGGCTAAGAAGAAAATTGGAGCAATTTTATAAAAGGAGTAGTTGGGTAAGAGCAAAACCAGAATCGAGATATTTCAAGGAAGAAAATGTCAAAACACAAAAACAGAATCAGTGCTGCAGAAGACTTTAATTATGTGACTATTAGCTCTCATAACATGAAGATAATTGGTGACGTTGGCAGAAAAAAAAAACCCAGAAATTTGTAATATCAGACCATGAGAGTAATTTTTTTTTAAAAAAAAGTAGCATTTTTTATAAGATGGAAGAATCTGTCTGTCAATAGTTAACTAAAATGTCTTCACAAAGAATGGAATAAAGCACAAAAATATATCCCCTCAGTGGGATGGATATGGGGAACGTCAGGAAGGGCTTTACCTTAGACAGACACAGACTTCCTTGTACAGAATGTCGTAAGTGTGCAATTGCAAACAGGGCTACTTGCAGTGCCTGGTGTAGCTGGAGCCTTTGCTCTTGCTACAACTCACCTGAAGCACAAGCTTATTGAAAGTTTATTGTCTGGGTGAAATGAGAACTTTGGTGTAAGGAGGCACAGAGGTGTTTTTACCTTTGTATGTGGAAAAAGTAATCATTTATCATGGTTATGTATTTCCTTTAGAAGTTTCAAGCTATTTGAGGGTTGGCAAAACTAGATACTGAGAATTATATAAAATTGGAGTTTTGTGAGACAAATAAAGCCTATCAACCAATTTATAACTAGGCAAGCAAATAATTACAACTTAAATTGAGCCATGTAAGGGAGAATGTGAGTACATATGTAGTAATGGATATTTAAAATTCGCATGACTGGCAGTTCTTGTGGTGAAAAGTTGGGCTATTTAGGAAAGGAAGACTATATACAAGAGGAAGGATGCCTGATGTTCAGGCTTCAAAGGAGAATGGCATTGGTAACAGGTCTGTCATAGTTGTAATCAGCCCCTTTCCATTCAGATCCAAGATAAGAAACAATGGGTCCTGAAAGTCTGAGAATTGTGTGCTCTGAAGGACTTTGAATCTCTCTTAAATCTGCAATCAGGCCACACTGTTTAAACATGCACATGTATGTGAATGAAATATTCAAGTAATACGAAGTCATGTAACATTAGACAGTATTAGTTATTTTCTACTTTGTTTCACCATAGAAGCTGATTATTTAATGTTAATTTTCATGACTACTAAAGCAAATCATGTAGCTTGAAAAAACAACCAAGGATGAGTCTCAATTCTGGTAAAAGGAGATCATTCGGAGGAATTACTTTTTCCCACTTTATATTCATAGTGGGAAGGGCAATGTTACTGAAGTCTATGAAAAGAACATCCTCACAGTTCCAGGAAAGTGAGAAACAGCTGAGCGGACACAGGTTGTATTTTAAGCTTATACACTGTAGGAAATGTCTCCAAGATTCATTTCAGCTAGTATTTACTCATAATGTTGGACAAAGTTGACTACATACTCATGTGGTTCTTTGAGTGGATTCCATATTGTGGTATTCTGTGACTGTTCTCTAAGGGAAGGGACACACCTATCTCAGCAAGCACACACAGAATCTAAGACAAGTGCATCTAGGAGGCAGTTGTATGAGGAACAGATGCTGCTTGGACTGAATACCTGTGTACAAGACACTGCTCATTCCTTTTGCCAATTTTATTTAAGCTTCAAAATAGCTAAGAATTCGTTTTACATAATTCCTATGTTATGAACGTTTTGAGTTCTAAGAGCACTATAAAAAACAAAATGCACACATTTGTATAAAATTTAATGATGAGTTACAAAAGGAATGGAAATTTAGAGAAGCTAAACTCAACTATGTGCCCAGCTAATGAGTTCTAAAGGAGAGGAAGTGTCTGTCTTGCTCTCCAGCCTTCTAGGTTCACCTGCATAGACAGCTCCGCATCTCCAATCATCTCTCCTGTTAGCATAGCTCCATGTTTAAATGATTACAACTATTTATCTTTCAGGCTAAGCATTTCGAAGCCTTTATCCAAAATTTGCTCTTTTTAAGATCTATTCATTTCGTAAGCTACTCAGTAATGATAAACAATCGAAATTATATTGAAGAATTTCCTGGAGGTGGGGGATTGCACTGTGCTTTATACAAGGATGTAAAAATCTCACAAACATGGCACTTGACAGGGGAAAGGAAGTTTCAGGGAGGAAAAGGTCAAAATTGAGCTAGAAAAATCAAAACTCTGACTTTCCACAGCAATGCAGTGTGGAAGAGCCCTGGAAGCTGCAGTCCATCCACCACTGTGTGGTGATGCCATGGCTGTCCTTTCCCTACAGTGGGTCCATCTTAGGGTCCTGTGCTGACCATGCATCCAGTAAACACTGAATGACTGCACTGGATTCATCATCACCCCAGGACTTTGTAGTCTTTTTTATTTTTCTCCAAATTTGTCATTGAGTTTCTAGGCAAGTTTTCATTTTCCAAAATAAATCACATATTCTTAGAATGATTTATTCAATATTTCTTTAATATGTGATTGATGGAAAAATAAGACTTCGCAAAGAGAAATGTGCATTTTGTATCTAAACATAAATTTACAATGAAAAAGCTGCAGATATATATGGTCAAAGCTAAACTGCCAGGTACTTGATAGCCTGTCTGGAGAAAACAACCACACCCTTTAACCTTGAGTGATTGCTGACTCTCCCTAGGCTAGCCTAGGTCTAATATCTACTAATGCTGACTCTGTTTGCTTTGTCAGGAAGTGAATAGAATTATATTCTTCTTACCAAGGGATGTGAGATTGGCCTTATTTATTTCTTTATCTGCTTAAATAGTAAATAATTATAGATAACTGTGTGCCTGTAAAACACACAAAGTGATAAAAAATAAATAAGATACAACCTTTACCCTCAGACTAAAGAAGACAGATCAGAAAAAACAAACATTGATATTATGACATGATGAGTCTAAGTGGAAGTTCAGTGTAGAGTGAAAACCTTAGGGTAGTTTCTCACTCAAGTAGAGGTGTTGGACCATGGATACAGACATGGTCCCTGGCAGCAGCCTGGGCTTGGATGTCACCATGGTCCCAAATGGCACAATATGACACTCAGATTGGCATGGCTCCAGCAGCAGCATGGACTGGGGACACCAACGTGTCCCCTGGTGGTGGCCCAGACCCCTGGCATCAGCATGGCCTTTGATGGCATCAGGAGCCACAGGCATCAACACAGACCCTGGCTGCAGTAGGGTCACAGACCCAGACATGACCCTTGGCTTCAGCCCAGGCCCAGATGTTACCAGGGCACTTTGTAGAAGTGCAGGTCACTCAGATCTGTATGGCCCCAGACACAGCATGACCTCAGATCTCTACCTGGCCTCAAGTGATGGCCCAGACCCTGGATATTTGCACTGCCTTCTGTAATATCAGGAACTGTGGCTATCAATCCAGACTCTGTTGCAGTGTGGCCATGGACCCATACATGGGCCAACACCACAGTCTGGGCTTAGATGTCACCATGGCTCCAGGTGACAGCACAGGTCAGGGTGGCTTGTGCTGCCACCTGGGGTCATGGTGTCATCTAGGTCCAGGTTGTGGCTGTAGGTCATGTCTGGGTCTGTAGCCCTACAGCAGCCAGGGTCTGGATTGATATCCATGACTCCTCTTGCCATAGGGGGCTGTTCAGATGCCTAGGGTCTGGACAGCCACCTGAGACCATGTTGGAATCTGAGGGCTTTGCTACTTCTGGGGCCATATTCATCTGGGTGGCATGGCCTGTGCTGATACCTGGGTCATGGTGACATTCAGCCCAAGCTGATGATGAAAGCCAGGTCTGGGTCTATGTTCATGATGTAGCTGAGGTCTGTGATGTTTCCAGGGCCAGTGTTACCATGGGGGAATGGAGAAGAGGGTCATAGCAACTATGTGTGTTGAAATCCAAGGGCTGTGCTGAGCCAGCCTCACCCCTCACTGTCCCTAGGATATCTGGTTCTGCCCCTAGGATAGCTGGATGTTGCAGCAGGAAAGCTGAACCCCAACACTCTGCTCACCGTGGATGTAGAAGAACTGGTCCCAATGTCATAGGCCTAGGAGAGCTGACTCTGCCTCTCAACTGAGGGGGACAGTCCCAGTGGCTGGGACTGACCAACTTAGCTACCACCTGGGCCTTGGGTTGGCCCACCCTAACATCTATCCCATCTACGATTTGCTGGAGTATGTGAAGGGACTGGTCCTGCAGAACGATAACAGCAGGATCAATATGACTCCTTGCAATGGCAGGATATTTGAAAGGAGTTTAGGTGAGGGTCCAGTAACAATGGTGTTCCAGAGGCCTTGAACCAGACCAATGAGTCATGGCAATGAACATTTTGCAGGTGAGGCTGATTGAACAAAAGGGTATACTGCCTGACACACGGTGGCTCCCAATGCCCCCAGGATAAATGAAGAGGTGTTAGAAAGATGAAGGAGTGGGGTGTTTTTATGTTTCTTTTTTAATTAATTTGGGGTTTTCTTTTGGGGGGTATATTGTAGGAGTGAGGGGAAGATATGGAGGGACTGGGAGATATGTGGGATTTAGATGAGTGATGAAAAATTCCCAAAGAATCAGTAAAGAATTATGTTTAAAAAAAAGACATGGGTATTACTACAACAAAATTTCTGTAGTAGACAGACTTACAGAATAAAAAGGTTACAAAATGGGAGACTGAGTATCCAAGGTCAAGGCAGCCTTGTGGATGTGAGGCCCTGTGAGGGTGAATGATGCCTTGCAACATCAAGGAATGTATGCAGGAAGGAGGGACTATTCTCTAACAGACTCTCGGAATCACACAGGTGTTAAACTCACTCCTGTAACACCTGGGTTTCATGGAACCTCATATGTCTTGAGACCCCTCTCAGTCCCTGGTAAGGGTAGCTTCCTTGATCACAGTAAAACATTGTAGTATGTTCACAGTTAAAGAGTCTATGATATCTCTCACAAGTTGGTTACACATTAACACTTGGGAGGAAAATAAAAACCATAGCTTACTTCAGTGCATTGGTTTGGTGCAGAATAACTCAACACACAGGCATCGGAAATATCAGAAACAGATGGATGCATAGAAACAGAAAATATGAATGATGGCCAGGGGCTGAGGGTTGGGGGACTGCAGAATTAGTGATAAATGGGCATGGGATCTTTTTCCAGGCAAAGGAAACTGAAAATTAAAGTTGTGACACCTCACAACACTGAAACTGTACTGAGTGCACAGTAAGGGGCACAAGATTTGGCTTTGCGATGTAAAATTATTACAAAGAGAAGTGGAGAAAGTAATCGAAATCCAGTTATTCTTCTTCTCTTGATTACCTTTTTTTAAGTCTAATTTTTTATCAATTCTTTGTGGGTTCATATCATGTATCTTGATCTCATTTATCCCCTCATTCATTCCTTCATTATCTGTAACCTATTCCCCAATATAAAATAAAATAAACTTTAAAAGAAAAGAAGAAATGAAAAGAAAAAAAAAAGAAAGAAAAGTCTTGTTGTGGAAGCCGTAGTGTAGTGTGACACAGTGAATCACATGGCTTACCATTTACTCCATACATCTCTCTTGCAAGTGTTCATTGCAATGAGTCATTGCTCTAGTTTGAGGCCTCTGGTTTCTGCTACACTATCGATGCTGGGTGCTCACTGGGGCTCCTCTTGGATATCCTGTTGCTGTCCTGTGTCATGGAGATCCTGCTGCTTTGGGTCTGCAGGACCAGCACCTTCACATGATCCAGCACCTTCACATAGTCCAGTAGATCATAGAAGGGGTGGACTTTAGGGTGGGCCAACTCATAGCACTGGTTCTGGGCCTAAGTAGTTGTAGGGCTGATCAGCTTGCCAGTTCCCCCACATCTTCACCACCAGGGTAAGCTCTCTAGCACTGCCCTGGCTACCTCATGCTATTTAGTAAGCAGCAAGGTGCTGGCTGGCTCTTCTGTTCTTATGCCCTTTGGGGCCAATTTACTAATACCTACACCACCAGGGCCAGCTCTACTGTGTTGCCCAGGTGAGATTCTGGAGCCACTCTCCTGAATACTGCAGCTAGTGAGAGGCAGGGCTCTCTCTCTCTCTCTCTCTCTCTCTCTCTCTCTCTCTCTTGTCCTCAGGGCCAGCTGTCCCTCCTGCCAAAGGTGTCAATAGGTGGGAAGTTTCTTCTCTCCCTCACCTATGCTACTATGTGGTCAATGAGGGACAGGGCCAGACCTCTTATGCTCATGTTCGAAAGCTGATCACCTGAGCTCTACAGGGTCAGCTCTACTTTGCTGCCCAGGGTAGGCGCAGGACCTGCTTTCCTGAGTGCTGCAGCTGGTGAAGGGCAGGGTCAGTTCTCTCACCTGCCACAGGTGGTGAGGGGTAAGGGAGTGGGGAGGGCACCTTTCCCTTATCTTTCCCACCACTTAGTAGAGGAGGGGAGCTGGCCTGTTGTTCAAATCTTAGATGATCTTTTAATAAAAAACCCAGAGCCAGATATCAGGGTGAAAGCTGAAAGATCAGAGAACCAGAACTGCCAGCAACTAGTTCTTACTTTCCAAAATCCTCAGCCTAAAGAGAATGTGTTTCTGTTTCCTCACATCTTAAATACCTTTATCTGCCCTGTCATATTACTTCCCGGGATTAAAAGCTTGTGTGCTTCCCAAGCAAAGGCATAAGAAAGTGCTGTGATTAAAGATGTGTGCCACCACTGCCTGATCTCTATGTCTAATCTAGTGGCTGGCTATGTCCTCTGATATTTATTAGGGTACACAATATATTGCCACATTTCCCCTTTTTTGTCTAAAATAATAAAAGGTTATAATTAATATAAGAAAAATTATATACAATATGTACAATAAGTATATATAATATATACAATCAAGAATTACATTAACAATATCCAGACCATTAACATTTGACAGAGTCAGAGAAAATATTCCATTATTTATCCTATTTTGGTGAGTCCAAAATGTTGTACCTAATTCACTTCCTATCCTAACTTGTATTACCAACTGAAAACTATCTTTTCTTTTGATGTCTTTTTTTTTTCCCGAGATGGGGTTTCTCTGTGTAGCTTTATACCTTTCTTGGAACTCACTCTGTAGCCCAGGCGGGCCTCAAATTCACAGTTTCCCCAAGCCTCTCGAGTACTGGGATTAAAGGTATGCTCCACCACCGCCCAGCACTTTTGGTGTCTTTCAAACTTATACACTTTACACCTCTTTATTGAGCTTCTTTTCTGAATTTTCTAACAAGGAAAACTATAACTATAACTATCTAATCTTCAACTCCCTCAGAGACCCAAGAAGGAAATAATATTATCTAAATAAGCAGGAAGTACAAGCAAATGACTTCCAAAAAATGTGAGAAATGACAGAAACAGCTGGCTGCGTGGACAGTCACCTAAGATTTCTCTGCAGCATCAGGGCATCCATCTTCTGCCTACAAGCCTAGCATCTCTGACAGACTCATCTGTGAAGCAGGACTTTCTAAAGGAACTTCCTACATTGTCCTGGCAAGTTTCAGCAGTCCTTTCTTTTGTGCCCTGCTTGTCCATTTTCGACAACATACTGTCAGCATTTGAGGCAAGGGCACTTTCTTGTCCAGTGGCTAACTTTTGCCACAAAGTAAGTAAACTCCATGTGGAGTTTCTTCAATGCCCATCATCTTCTCTGAAGTATATTGGTGCTGCCAGGAGCAGACATGTCTCATATCATAAAAAAAAAAAAAATCTATGTTACTAAAACATCTTAAATGCTATATTCTATAGATATCTGAAGTGTTTGAAGATGATCTGTTTATCTAAAATATATTTCTGTTTGACCTTGAAAACTATTACAAGTTGACCACAAGTTTAACATCTGCTTCACAAAGGGGGAATGCATACCATATGACACTATAGCTTCTTTGAATCTCCTCAAATCTAACATTTGCACAGGAGTCTGGTCAGCTATTACACAGCCTTAAGCATTTGGCAGTTCTTGTAAGGTTACTGGATAGATTAAGGTTGGCTGTTTGAAAGTCTTAGGTTGTTTCTCTGTAACTGTATAATGCAATGCTGAGATTGGTTCACCTTTAAATTCCTCTGTCTGGGTCTGACTATCTCTATGCTCTATTTTAACACATTTTCTAAAATTTTTATCTTGGCACTCACATTGACCAACTTTTTAAATTATAAAACAGAAATTATCAAACAAATAATATTTATACTTAACATTACATAAATCCTATCTACATTAATTATTCTTTTATTTAATTGTTCCATTTCCCGACTGTCAATTGTATTATCAAACAGAGAACAAATTTTTACAAAGTCATTGTAAAAATGTTTCCCATTTTTTAATGCAGGAAAAATTTTTTTAAACTAATTTCTCCCTTTAAGAAATCACAATTGTCTCACGAAATCTGCCAACAATGATGTTTCAGATGTGAGGCTGATTGCTTCTGCATAGAACAGTAGAAACCCAGTGGGTTTCAAGGCAGCTACCTAGTGTGGTAGCAGCTCAGTTGGGCATCCAGGGAGAGCCTACAATCCACCCAGAAAAAAAGAAGCCAAAGAGCCAGCTGTCTGCATGAGGGAACTCGAGAAAATGGCTAACTCCTATGGTTTTTGGAGCCCAAAAGAACCCTATGGAGTTTGCTACAGATGGGCTACAACAAAAACTTAGGTTAGGGACTCTGGCCCACGTGGGGTGAAGACTCCAGCCATATGCAACCCAGGCCAGAGCTAGGGCCTGCACAGCCACAGGCACAGCTTTTTTTTGTGAATCTGTGCCCCACAAGTTGTATGCCAGATATTGTTCAAATCTTAGATAGTCTTTTAATTAAAAAAAAAAAAAAAACCCAGAGCAGGATATCAGGGTGAAAGCTGAAAGATCAGAGAAGCAGAACTGCCAGCCACTAGTTCTTACCTCTACGAAATTCTCAGGCTAAAGAGAATGAGTTCCTGTTTCCTCACATCTTATATACCTTTCTCTGCCCTGCCATAGTACTTCCTGGGATTAAAGACATGTGTGCTTCCCAAGCAAAGGAATGAGATCTCAAGTGCTGGGATTTAAGGTGTGTGCCACCACTGCCTGATCTCTATGTCTAATCTAATGGCTGACTCCATCCTCTGATCTTCAGGCAAGTTCATTAGGGTACACAATACATCACCACACTGGCCCTGCCTCTTGCCTGGGCAGCATGACAGAGCTGACCCTGTTGTTGGGGGTGTGGATGAGCCACCCCGAGAATAAGAGCATGGAAGATCTGGCCTTGCTGCTCATCTGTCACAGAATGGCATGAGTGAGAGAAAAAGGCCCTCTCTTCTCCCCCTCTACCACCTGTGGCAGGTGGGAGAGCTGGCCCTGAGATCATGAGAACAGGAGAGCTGGCCTGGCACCTCTTTATCACTTTTCACACCTCCATTCTTACTTAGTTTTCAGCGTTCTGCTTCTCCCTGCCCACTATAAAGCCTAGCACGTCTCCTCAACAGTTGTTCTCTTATTTCTGTTGATGTGACTTCCAATGCACATTTCTTTTACTAATGTAACTCAAATTACTCTAAACAGTTTGCCATTATAAACTCCCATTCTCACATTTATTTAGACACCAAAGCTTAGTACGTTTGAGGCTGAGAAGAGCAGTGTTGGTTTTTGTATCCTACCTCCCATGGTCCCCTCTTCCTTGGTATGTAGACCTTTTTGTGTTACATTTAATTTGACACAAAGTGGCCAAAGCTGGGAGCTGGTTGTACCTGGAAGAAGGCACATAACATTTGTTTTTGTTGCTTTTATTTTATGGACACATACAGTTGCATTGTTTGTAGGATACTAGGTGTTTTTTCCATACATTTATAATGTAACGTTCAAATAAATCTATTTTTTACACATTGATTTGAAGCTGTCTCTAGAAGCAAGATCTACTCTGAGTTTTGCTCCAGAGCTCCCTCCACTTACTATGAGACAACTCTATAGTAACACAGATTTTGGCTCTGACAACTGAGGAGTAGATTACACAAGAAGAGGTGGGGGGAATGGATTGCAAACATTCTGAAAAAGGACTCAGTGCAATAATCACATCAGCAGGGTCATGCCTTCCCCGTTTCCAAGAATAATTCCTGCTGAATCTCTGGAGTTCATGTATTTTTTCTCTACTTCTCAACCCTGAGTTGCATAGGCAAGTGATGATCACATAGCAAGTGTGCCGAAGTGGAGTCAATAGCTCTTGATGCCAAGGCAGTGGCATGTTTCTCCTCGCACTTTTGTAAGGAGAGATTTGATTGATTAATTGGCTGATCACTTGAAATAGTACCCAGGTCTCACAAGTTCTCTTCCACTAAGCTTTCCTCCAGTGCACTGTGAAATGATTCTCCTACAGTTAATCTTCAGATGATTTGGTGTTTGAAACTGATTATTTTTTTTTTAAGTTCTGGCAATTGTCATACATTTCTTTGTTTTAATTCTTTCTGTTTGCTGGAGGCCAATGTGGGCTGGTCTTTCTGAGGACAAAGATGGTCTTTATTGAATTAGACACTGCAGACTGTGTGTCCATGCTTTCGCTTGTTGAGGACATGATGATAGCATAAATGCCCCCTTTGCTTTCAGGAAACCATACGTGTTTGTCTTAGTCTATCACACACAAAGGTAATATTACTTTAATCCTTATTTTGTGTACATTGGTCTTAATTACAGAGGAACAACTCCTTCCTCCAAAATTAGTATTAGCATTCTCACATGTAGCTAATATCACTGCTCCTCTGTCCCCAGCCGGTCATCCATGCTGCGATGCTCTTATCTCCTTCCCCTCACAATGCACCTCATTCTTTTTCTTTTCTGTTATTCCCTCATACAATGCATTCTGACCACAGTTCCTTCTCTCTCTACTCCTCCTAGTTCTTACACTGGAGATGGAATTGGAAACTTTCATCTTTTTTTTTCTATAATGGGTACTTGATAATGTGAACTTGCATTGTCTGGAGAGATTTAGGAGTGGAGCAGAACACAAATAGCTTCAGGACCACAGCAATTTTAATTATGTATTTCAAGTAAGGAAAGGTTTAGGTAGACAGACCTGTCAGGAATCCTCAGAGCAAAGCCCAGGTTTACTAAGGATGGTTAGATGGTCATTGGTAATATTAATTCTTGCTTATACTGATAGCTTTCCTAGCATGTGATTCCTTCTTACTAAATAGAAGGGGTTTGCTAGCTTTAAATATTTAAAACAATTCTTATTCACACCACATATATTCCAATGATTGGTCTTGACCTTCTGTCTGTGAGATGAATAGTTTTTATTTGCTTTCATGTTCTGCTGAGTGCTCACTAGAACACTCTTGCTAAATAAATAATAGCACAAATCTATGCTCCTATACAATGGAGACTTTTTAGAATTGTTGATTAATGACTTTCTAAGGACTTATAGATAAATATCAGGCATAAAATATTTCCACTTATATATAAATAACCAGCTCTCAACATATGGTGTTCAGAAAGAAAGCACGAGTGCATATTCAAGGAACTAATTGAACTAATGTGCTGCATCCATATCCAGCATAATTTGTCCTAATGGTGCCATGGACCCAGGAATGTGAAAAATTAACATCTAATTTCAGAAAAGCAAAGAAATAGCTACAGGAAAAGACCCCCCAAATGCCTCTGTTCATGAACTAAAGAAAATGACAGCCAGAAAAGCACACTGACAGAGGCTAGTGGAGGGCAGCATTCACCTCCCGTGTCTGCACCCTCAGCACCGATTTTCTCTTAACTGCAGGAAGCCTACGGTGGCATCTGGCTCAAGGAAAACACGTCTGTACAGGCTTACCTGTGGATGACTTTTGTTAATTTTGCTGGCTTGTCATCTCTCATAGTGAGCATCTAGACATCATACCACCACTGTGGCTTTGAGCGGACCTCTCTAAGTTGGAGTTCTCCTCCCTCCTCACTCCTTCACTCCTCCTCTTAGTTGTTCCTTCCTCTTCCCAGTCTGTCCTTTATCCTCTCACTTCACATCCTCCTTCATTACTGCATTGAAAATATACTCACCAAAGCAGAAAACAGGAGGAGGGGGGGTGGCGGTTGCTCATGTAATTCAGGAGTCACTGGTGGTGGTATTTTAAATGTCTCCGCTCATTCTATAATTAAAACCTTCTGTCACCTGTGGTTCACTGAATAATGTTTGTGGTTTAGGAACCAAAATCTCAGAAAAAAAGGGAAGCCCTGCCCGTTGTCCAGCCCTGATACTCCTCCATGGACTGACATCAGCATTTTCCCAAGATGCACCAAGAGAACAGTCACATCTCAGAGCTAAGCTTGGCCTTTGGTACTCTTGGTATAAAGTCATAAAGAGCGTCCTGCCAGTCAGTGTGAGAGAGAGGCCCCACACACTCTGCACCAGCAAAGCTAAGGGGGAAACTTTTTCCAGCAGAGCCAACTCTAAACACTAGAGGGAGTTGTGATTTTGTTCACACCTCAATTTTCATTTTAACATTGCTTACATGTTTTACTTATTCAGTTTTTGTTTTTGGGATAATAATGTAATTACAACACTTCTTTTTTTTTTTCTCTCTCCAAGTCCTCCAACATACCCCTTTCTACTCTGCTTCAAATTCATAGCCTCTTTTATCATTGTTATTGCATGCATTTATGTATATTTAAATATATTCCTTAATATAACCTGCTTGGTCTGTAAAGTGTTATTTGCATATGGGTTTACATGTTTTAAATATCTCTTTAAAGAGGATAAAAAGAATTTAATTCAAGTTACAAGTGAATAAATGAAACTAAGTTTGCCAATGGAAAACCGAGGAACTGTTTGACATTCAGTTTGTGGAATGAGTCCAAGTGAAGAGATCCAGCTTTGAAACAGTGACGTGAAACAATAGAGTGATGCACATTGAAGACTTCTCTTGTGTACACAGCTTGAATTTTCTGAGCTTCATAAAGTGTACCTCTATCCCATGTTTTATGTGCATGAATGGCCATGTTCACATATACAAAAAATGTATGTGCATATATCTGAATGATGTGCTTGAATCAAGTATTAGATTTTTTTTTATAACATTTGTTCCAAGAACGGAACAGCAATTGAGAAAGCTGTTTTTATTTTCTTTCATTTTCCAGTTTAGAGCTATTATTTCTTCCAGAAAGAAGAAAGTATATGTTTTATATTATTTTCTTTATGTACATTGAAGTAAACTGTATTGTAAATTATTCAAGTTATAATTTTATACAAAATTGTTTAGTGAAATTTTATTTAAGTGGTTCCTTTTTATGCAAATAAATATAAGGAAAGGCTGAGTTCTGAAAACATGCATTGAAGCCCAAACATTACAACTTATTCTTGGAGGATAATGAATGTGTGAAAAGGAAAGAAATCATTATTTAAATAAAGATTTAATCTTGAATTATAACAATGATCTTCTGAAAGGCCTTGTGTTTTCCCCCAATTACACAATGACTAGAGAATATTATCTTTTCAATTTGCATTCACCTTTGTGGTGGTTTGAAAGAAAATGGCCCCCAAAAGGAGTAGCGCTATTTGGAGGTGTGGCTTTGTTGGAGTAGGTATGTTCTTGTTGGAGGAAGTGTGTCACTGTGGGGATGGGCTTTAAGGCTTTCTATACTCAAGATACCATACAGTGTGACTGTCTGTCGACTTCCTGATGCCTGCAAGATGTAGCATTCTAAGCACCTGTATGCTGCCATGCTTCCTTCATGATTATAATGGACTGAACTTCTGAAACTGTAAGTGAGCCACCGTCAATTAAATTACTATTTTATCAGCTGCAGAGGTCATGGTGTCTCTTCACAGAAATAGTAAACCCTAACTAAGACATTAAAACTCATCTAATGTTCCCATTTTATATTACTTTTGCATGTGCTTGCAAGTTGGTTAGTGTGCCTGTGTAGGGATGTGTGAGGGTGGGCATGTATTTGTGTGCGTATGTGGAGGCCAGAGGACAACCTCAGGTGTTCCTCAGAAATGGTGTTCATATCCTTTGGGACAGGAGGCCAAGTAGGCTAAATTACCCAATCAATCAAGGCCCCAGAATTGCCAGTGTCTGCCTCCCCAACTCTGGGACTAGGATATGCCACTGTGCCTATTTTTATGTGGGTGATAGGAATTGAAATAAGGTGTTCCTTACAAGATAAGTGCTTTACAACTGTGCTAGTTCCCTAGCTCTAGAACTCATCTCTATCACTTTCAGATCCTAGACTTAATTTTAATTCTAGAAGATTCATGAATTTTGGGAATTAGTGTTCTCTGCATATTATAGAATATGGGTTATATAAAGATAAAATTGAAAAAAAAAGATTATCAAATTTTATTCCTTAGCTTAACTAAATGGAAATCTGTGCATCATTTGTTTTCTGATAAACTCTATGAAGTTATGATTATGAAACAGTGTGAAAACTTTTGAGGAACCTGGTATATGAATGTAGGAATAGTTTTAGGAAACCCTTTTGTTCCTTTAGATAGATGCTCATTGCATATTTCTCCATGGTCTGTTGAAATCCCAGAACTCTCTTTCCCATGCTTTTGCAATAATTCTAAAGGCTTTTCCATGTGTATGTGTGTGCTTATGAATATAATTATGTGTGTGCGCATACATGTTCTGGAAATTACTTTAACTACATAAAGATGTGTTACATTTGTTTATGCTGTGGAATATTACTTTAATATGTAAAGGTGTGTTACATTTGTTTATGCTGTATTTGTTTAATTATGTAAAGATGCGATGCATTTGTTTCACTTTGACTGACTAAGGCACCTGATTGTTCTAATAAAAAGCTAGGTGACTGATAGCTAGGCAGGAGAGGGATAGGCAGGGTTGGTGAGCAGAGAGAATAAATAGGAAGAGAAATCTAGGTTTGAGAGAAGAAGAGAGGAACACACCTAAGGTCAGAAGCCAGGCAACCACCAGCCAGACATGAGAAGCAGTGAAAATAAGATATACAGAAGGGAGAAAGGTAAAAAGCTACAAGACAAAACACAGATGAAGAAAAACAGGTTAAGTTATAAGAGCTAGCAAGAAATGAGCTTAAGCTAAGGCTGAGCATTCATAATTAATAATAAGTTTCTCCATGTCATTATTTGGTAGCTGGTTAGTGGTCCAAAAGAATAATCCTGAGTATGTGTGGAGGACAGAGTTTGACATCAGGGTATATGTGCATGCTCATGTGTGTACACACATCTGCATGAATGCAGAAGGCAGAAGTCAATGTCAGGTGTCTTCCTACATTACTTTGCATCTTATTTTGAAGATAAGATGGGCTCTCTGAACCAATTTGCCTATATTGTTTAGCTAGTCAGCTCTAGGGATGCTCCTTTCTCTGCCTTCCCAGTGATGGAATTACAAGCACACACACCATGCCTGTTTTTATTTTTAAAATATATTAGTATAAGTCAATTTTGATAATGTATCTCATTATTGCATTTTCATAATGTACATCATGTATTTACTTTGCTGTCCTCTCATATTCCCACCTATTACAGTTAATCCCTTTTCTTTTCCCAACCATGTCCCTTCTACTTTCATGACTTATTTCTGGGTGTGTGTTACTCAGTGAGTTTCCATAGGCTTGTTTACAGCAGCATAGGCATTTTACAAGTTGGTACACCACTGATAAAATCTCTCTCTCCCTTTCTCTTTCCCATTAACTGCATATGAATTCTCAGAAGAGTGGTGCTTTATAGACCCAGTCCTTTCCAGAACAGGATGTGGTCAGGCTCAATTCTGTGGAGATCTAGTACAAGCAATCACAGCTATTATGCATTCAGGAGTGAAACAGTTAGGCTATGCCCACAAAGTCAGTATTCTATATTTCTTCTGCACCTTTCTATGGCTTGTACATTATTTCCTCTCCTTCTTGGATGATATTCCCTGAGCTTGAGGGATGGTAATGTAGACATCTCATTTATGCTGGGCATCTAAAAATCACTTAATTTCTGTAATTTTCTCAGTTATGAATCTCTACAGTCACCCCTGCAAAAAGCATTTCTGACCAAAGATGGCAGCAACACTATTCTATGGGCATAAGCACAATTATTTAGAAGCCAAATTGATAGCCACATCATTTCCATTTATCAAAACAATAGTGGTAGTTTTGATATTAGAGTCAAGGACCTCTCTAGTCACAGGATTTTGAACAGGTTTAGTGTACCAGATGTGAATCTCTTACTGTTGAAGGAATACCAAATACCATCAGAAAGTGATTGACTACTCCCGTAATATGTCACTATTGAACCAATGGGCTCATTTTGCCTGGCTGGACACTCAGCTTTTTACTTGACTCTATGAATTAAACTCTGGTCCTCATATTTGGGTGGTAAAGCAATTTACTGCTTAAGCTACTTCCACAGCCCTGGCTTCCCAATATTTTTAAGGCACAGCATCTCCCACTTACAGTCTTCTATTCCTGAACCAGCACCTGTTTGTATACACTGAAAATACTATGTGCCCTGACCTCTTCTGACCTAGAACCTTTCCTTCATCGACCATCTTTCTCAGTCTTAGATGCCCATGGTAATCATTCCTTTCTTCTAAAAAAACACTCATCCATTTTGTTTCCCAAGAGTACCTTCCTGCTTAGAAGCTCAAACTTTCCCACAGAGAAATCCAGGAAATGAAATTGTCCACAAACAGCTTCTGCTTGCAGCTTAGTAAGGTCATCTTCCCTAAATATGGGAGAGCAAAGGGTCCTGACTGCTCTCTTGGAGTTCAGGTTAGAAAATATTTTAAGAACAAGCACAAATTAACAACTTGATGTGGGACCCTACCATTACATGCTTTTTTGTTTTCTGAAATTTGTATACTAAGCATGCATTATTTTCTTAGTTATAAAAGTGCAATTTTATGAAATGAAGTTGCCTTTTAATTACTGTAACTTGATGTATTTAAGCCAAACATAAAATAAATGTTAATTTTTCCAGAGAGAAGATTAATGAACTACATACATTTTGACTTTTCAACTTTGGGTGATGCTATTTTTCAATTCCATTAAGTTTTAGTTAACACAGCTTGGCCCTAGTATATTATTACTAAAAATGGATACTCATTTCTTATTTAATTTTGAAAACAACTTAAAATTGTTCTAGTCTTTTTTTTTCTTTAACTCTCAGAGCACTTTTGAAACACAGAAGCCAACTGGCACTCTATTACTCTGATATTTGGTCAAGGTAGTCTTACCTTAAACTCCCAAGGCTGATTTTTGAGCACAAATGTCATCTGATTATTCCATTAAAGGTGACTCTGTCACAAACATAAAATAATCAACCCCCTCACAAATGCCACTCATCTATAAGGATCAAGTAGATGCCCTAAGCAAGGTTCTGTTGTTGATTATGTTGATCACTTTATTAAAATATATTACATAATTAGACTGAAGACACCATAATTTTTCACATTACTGAAGGATGTTATTGAATTAAGTTGGTACCTCTTTTTATAACTGGAACTTACCCAACATTTGGGATGAGGAAATATCAACCACATGTTTCAGATATGGCCTCATTTGTCTAACCTAAGTACCTGCCACACATCATTATGATGAATTTTCAGTAGATTAGTAAAACAAGAACCTATAAATTCTATAAATACTGTGTCTTCTGTTGTCTTAGTGTGATAGACTGAAATTAACCCAAAACAGCAGGAGTAGGGAAGGAAGTGTGCACGCACCTGACCAGTGGGTACAGTGAGATTCAAGGACATAAGGCATACTCCACCTTAAAAAGACACATAGTTATGGTGGTATTTTATTTGTACTGAAGTGTGATTTTAATTGTATGTTAATAAATAAAGTTCCTGGGGGTCAGAGCTATTAGAGCCATAGCAAAAGCTGGGCGTTGGTGGTGCACACCTTTAAACCCAGCACTTGGTAGGCAGAGCTCGGTAGATCTCTGTGTGTTCAAGGATACTGTCAACATTGGAGACACACGCCTTTAATCTCAATACCATAGAAGACCTGGAGGGCTGTACATACAGGCAGTGACGAGGCAGTCATGTGTTTGGGTTTACAATCAATGAGAAGGCAGAACAGAAAGTCTATATAAAGACAAACAGACAGAAAGTAGGTCTCTTTCGGAGAGGTCTCTTGGCTGAAGAGGCTAGCTGCAGCAGCTGGTAAGGCTCTTAGCTCTGTTCTCTTGGCTTTCTTCTTTGCATTGGTTCTGTGTTTCTTATTTAATAAGATGGTTGGTTACATCTACATTTGGCACCCAACATGACAAGAATCCATTAAAAACCGCTTGGCTTGGCTTGGTGGCAGGTCTGGTTTCCCACCTGGGCGACCGGCTCCCTAGCCCGGGTCCAGGTCGGCTTGGTCTCAGGCCGGACTGACTCTAGCCTGCCAAGCGGTTACATGCAGCTGGAGCTACTTGGTTAAAGCCGGTGCTACAAACAACTCAGGCCTGCCCTGCTGAACAGGGCCCCTGCCTATAAAGCCAATGCATATGGTCAGAGCTCAAGGAAGCCAGAGCCAAGCCTTGACTCAGCTCAAGAGGGAATATGTGGCTGGATTTAAGCTTTAGCTAGACCTTGTGGCTACGCTTTCATGCTTTCTCTCTCTCTCCTCTCTCTCTCTCTCTGGATTTATACCTCGGGCACTAGGTGGCTGTTTTGAAATTCCCTCGGATTTCTACTGTTCTATGCTGACTTGGTAAGTCACTTAACATATCAAATATTTTAAAGGAAACTATTTAAAGGAGAATTTTTCCCACATTTAAAAAAAATGGGTTTTATGTGTACATTAGAAGAAAATTGGGCTTTGTTTGAAATTTTAGGCAGTCTGACAATGGAACAACTATATGAGAAGATTAATGTTGATCGAATTATGCAGTTTATTACTATGCTTACCCTCATTTTACTATTTAAAAGAATAGTCAATTTAAGCACCAAGATAACAGTTTTAGAAAAACTTGTTAAACCTGTAAAAATGAATCATAGAGAAATTCAAATTCAGACAAAAGAAATTAACAATGAAGTTGTTTCAAGATTGGATCATAAAGTTACAGAAAGAAAACCTGTTTTCACACAGTCACACTTAATTTATCCTGTAACCGTACAGCAGTTGCCTAATCAAATGACTACACAAAATATTTGGGCTCCAATTGAAATGTTAGATTTACGAATTTTTAAGGAGGCAATAGTATCTTATGGCATGCATTCCCCATATGTAAAGCAAATGTTAAACTCTTGGTCAACATATAATAGGATTATACCACAGGACTGGCGGGAGCTGGCACAGGCTGTTCTGGAACCCAGGCAAAGGCTTCAGTGGCTAACTTGGTTCAAGGATGAGGCGAAAAACATAGAAAAACAATGGAGGGATAAAGGAATACAGGTCTGCCAGGATCAGCTTATTGGAGAAGGCCAATATGCTTCAGTACAAACACAACGTTTATATGATGTCCAAACCCTAATTCTATGTCGAACGGCAGCCTTGAATGCATGGGACAGAGTTGAGGAACCAGGAAAAAAAAAACTGAGTCATTTACAAAGATTATACAAGGCCCAAAAGAATCTTTCACAGATTTTTTACAAAGACTGGCTTCAGCAGTAAAGAGAATGGTCCGGGATTCAGAAGCTAGTCAGATAATAATCGAATCTTTGGCCTTTGAGAATGTGAATGCAGCATGCAAAAGAATAATCGGGCCACTAAAGGCAAGATCTGTAACTTTGGAAGACTGAATTAGAGACACGGTTAATGTTGAGGCTCATGACCATGATGATACGTGGGTAGGAGAAGCAATTTCAAAAGGTTTGAGGAATGTTAGATGTTTTGGATGTGGAAAGCAAGGACATTTGAAAAGGGACTGTAAACAGGTCATTCCTAGAAACAATGTTTCTTCAAGGAAGGATGGCAACAGAATGCCACTTCCTTCTGGAGTATGCAGAAGGTATGGTAAGGGAAAACAGTGGACAAACGAATGTAGATCAACAAGGGACAGACAGGGTAATCCTTTGCCTCGGGCTTTGGCAAATCCAGTTCAAACCTTTCCTGCGGTCGTAGAGGAAACCCCTACTCAGAGCAATTAAATAACCAAATGCCCATGCTGGTCAGGATGATGAAACAGAGAGAATAGAAAATTCAGGAGAAAACATAAAGACAATTTATGTGAATTTAGTGAAAGAGGTAGTTCGTCTTATGCTATCAGCTCCTAAAGAGGTCACTGACTGTGGACTTACATAGCCTGGAAACCTCTCACCAAAGGAAGACAGTTTGAATTTGACTTATCAAATTTGCAAATGAAGTTTTACTCACTGTTTGTATGAGCTACTCAATTTGTTCAGAAAATGTGTGGAAGAGTTATCTCTTGACTCATTGATTTGTAAATTGCAAAGAGATGATCTACAGTGTTTGATATAGAAACTATTGTGTGCCTACAGGCTTAACTACAGTTAGCACGGCTCTGTTTCTCTTCCTAATTGCTATGTCCATCAGAAACAATTGCACATCTTATTGATTCAATGGAAGAATTGGAAATAAATATGTTCAGAGCAAAATTCCCATGATCAATCCTGACTGGCATCTGTGTTGTAATTTACAGCAGAGGGAGGCAGAGTGCTCCCAATTACACACACACACACACACACACACACACACACACACACACACACAGTGCCACAGAGAATGCTGTGATCCCAGCAGAAGAGGCAGAGTGCTCCCACCCCCCACCACACACACACATATAGTGACCCAGAGAATCCTGTGACCCCAGCAGAAGAGGCAGAGTGCTCCCTACTACTACTACTACTACTACTACTACTACTACTACTACTACTACTATTACTATTACTACACACACACACACAGTGACCCAGGGAACCCTGTGACCACCAGCAGAGAAGGCAGAAAACTCCCTGCTCTACAAAGGCTCT
Organism: Peromyscus leucopus; assembly: GCF_004664715.2. Taxonomy (NCBI): domain Eukaryota; kingdom Metazoa; phylum Chordata; class Mammalia; order Rodentia; family Cricetidae; genus Peromyscus; species Peromyscus leucopus. Next base: position 52,831,799 of record NC_051069.1, read on the forward strand.
GAAGTACCTCCTGTTGGCCACCTGAGTTGAGAATTAAAAAATTCAGTGAGCAAACTGACAGGCCAGGCCATGCTACAAGAAACCCCAAAAGATGCATTCCCTCCAATGTGCTATCTCTGAGTGTGTATTCTCTTTCTCCAGGTGCCATGTGTCAAAGTATAATGGTCCCACTAGTTATTTAAAAATATACCTTGTTTTCTAGATTATAATTTTCTAGATTAAAATCTGGGCCAGGTTATTTGCAGAGACTTTTGTGTGGTTTTCTCCTCTTGGCTTTGTACACAGTTGTTACTCTTACCCAAATCATCCAGGGTCAACCCAGATGTGGCTGTATTTAAGGGCTCAGTTCAGGAGGCAGCCTTTCCATTCCTTCCTTAGTGACTTGTGCAGTCTAATTTAAAATGATGAAAATGATAAAACCAGAAAATTCCTTCAAGGAGAAACGACTGCATTGTCTAGCAGAACTCAACTGCTCTGGTGGTGTCCCCAAATTCACCATCTAGGTAAAAGAATCAAAAGTAACTGCTGAAAATTAATTTTCAGTTTCATTTTCAAACGCGTACTGAACAGTTTGGTGAACCCAAACTCCACAGAGATGATCAGTTTGAGAGAAATGGAATTAATTTCAGAATATTTAGCTTTAGAATTAAAGAGGTAACTCAGTGCAGAAAATACTTTGGTAACAGAGAGCTATTGGGCTGGCTGAGTAGAATCAGAGTATATTCTTGGTTAATGCCAGCCTTTCCATTCTTATGATGCCCTTCTTCCTAGCTGGGAGAGATGCAAAGCAGCCAAGTCCACGCTGCAGCCAATCTTCATGACAGTGAAAGTGTTCTCCTTTGTATTGCCCTTTCCCCAGCCTTCCCAATTCTAGCACAGCTTCAACACATAGAACACCACACTCAGTTTCCCCAGGATTTTGAAATCTTCTTTAATTTCTTTTCTATAGTTTTTGCACTCCTGATTTGTCATGTTTCGGCTATCTTTTTTTCTATCCTCGTAGATATTTGACCCCTGTTACATAATCTAGCAAGGTAGGTAGTGTTTAGAATATTAACTAGTATATATCTCTACATATCTACCTACCTGCCTATCAATCCATCTATCTACTCATCTGTCTGTCTGTCTATCTTCATGTATGTGCATGTTTGTGTGTATATTTGTGTGGGTTCTTGTGTGTGCTCCTGCATATGCTTGCGACTACTTACACATGTGGAGGTTAGAAGACAGCCTTGAGTGTTGTTATTTGGAAACGGTCCACATTATTTTTTGAGACATAGCCTCTCATTGGTCTGGGTTCCACCACACAGTCTGGCCTGGCTGGCCAGCGAGCTCTGGCTTCATCTTTGTCTGTCTCTCCAGTGCTGGAATTAGAAGAATGCATCACGACACCTGGCTTTCTTTTTATTTATGGGAATGAATCTCTTGTCTTCATTCTTGAGCATCAGTACTTTACCGCTGAGGTATTCCCTCCAGTGTGTGTGTGTGTGTGTGTGTGTGTGTGTGTGTGTGTGTGTGTGCAGAAATACATACATTTGTACATATACAGATTGGTTTCTATGTCCACCTTTATGTGGTTTCTAGGGATCAAATTCAGATTGTCAAATGACTTACATCATCAGGCAACAAATACTTCTACCAGCGAAGCCTTCTTTTTCCTTTTTATTTCCTATTTTACTTTATTCCTCTCTTTTTCCATCCTTGTCTCCTCCCTATGTTTTTGTTTCTGTTCTCTCTGTAGTCCTTTCTTCACGGTTTGCTTTTTTTTTGTCTGTATTTGCATTCTTTCTCTATTTTGGAGTTTTTAAAATTTATTTATATTTACGTGTCCATGTGTGAGACTATGTGGGTATTTGTGTACCATGTGCATGCAAGACCCAACAGAGACAAGAAGAGGCTCAGCTCTTCTGGAACTAAATTTGTAGGTTATTGTGATCCACCATGTGGGTTCTGGTTCCCGAACTAGGGTCATCTGCAAGATCAGCAAGTACCTTCAGCCACTGAGTCCTCATTCCACCTAAGCCCACTTTTACTCTTTTTTCCCTGCATGGCCAATTTTCTTGGGCTTACCATGAACCCCAATGGCCTGATATCATTTGAAATTACATTGTAAAATCTAGTGAATTTTCTAAATGAATCATAAACTTTTATTTCTTTTTAAATGCTATATTATATGTTACAACATTAAAATTATAGACTTAAATAAATACACAATTCCCTAAAGAGGAATTGTATTTTCTTTTACAAATTTATATTTTATTTGTTTCATTATGGTAAATTATAACTTTGTTAACAATGTTTGGCATCTGTTTATCACTGTTTTTTTGTTTCTGATGAGCTTACTCAACCTTTTGAAAGACACAGCTTATAGAAAAAACACAAAGCCAAATTGGTGGTTTCTAGCACTATGGAGCAGCCTGTGATGCTTTTAGGACATTAAAATGACTTCTGTAGTTAAAGTTTTATATGTTATTGAGGGTTTGATTAACAAAAATCCTAGTTGGCCGTCTGCAGAGGGAGTGATAGCCTACTAGTAGACATCTCGATCTAAGGATATAGCTGCACACTTGAGATGCATCTTCTGAGATAAAAGTTGTCAAGGATGATGTGCAAAGTCTTGACTCAGCAAGATGTAGGTTAACATACATTATATTAAGAAGTAAATGGGTTTTATTGTGTAGTTGGTTAGGTAGTAAGTGAGCAAGGCTATACACTATTCAAGTTTTTGGCTACTGTAAAGGGAGTTAATATCATATGAGCCAGAAATTCTTAACTCTTGATTGAGAAGGCGTTTTTCTATACTCGTTGTAAGCTAAATCAGAATTCTTATAATATGCTTAAATTTTATTTTTTATTTTCTCAGAATACATGATTATGTACAACTTCATGTTAAATTACTAAGGTTTCCCGCCCTCACTGTCAAACTATCCATAGCACAGAGAACAACAGGAAATTATTATTCTTGGATGCCACTCTGCTCCATTTTAGACTGGCTTCTTCCCTTCATTGTGAAGTCTTTCTCTTCTTGAAGTCTCCTTTTTAAACCATCCTGATTTGTGACCTATTTACACTTTTACAGGTGACATTGCCCGAATGAAGAGAATGATATGAAAAGTGCCCTCTAACCAGAAGTTCAGTAGATTGTATGTGGCAAGTTTTCTCATTAAGCAAAGGAATCATTTGATAGAGTCACTACATTTATCCAGACATGTCCAGGGGTTCGAAGCTTTCTTTTTCTTCAAATGTTAAAAGTAAAAGAGAGATATGGTTTACATACCCACTGACACACTGGAGAGACTTTGTTTTCCCTTTGCCAGCAGGTGTCAATTGCAAATATCTTGTTGGTTATGGGTAGAAAGAACCATGTCTCAATTTTTCCATATCAGTTCTGCAACTCTTTTAGGTTTTATCTAATGGAGATCCTACACACACTGCCATAGTCTCCATAAGTTCATGTGTGCATCAGTTCTGTTGTGTCTGGAAAACACAAATTTCTTGGTATCATCCACCACCTCTGGCTCTTAGAATCTTTCTTCCTCCTCTTCCGCACAGATTCCTGAGCCTTGAAGGGAGGGATGTGATGAAGACATCCCATTTAGGACTGAGTGCTTCAAAGTCATCCGCTCTCTTAACATTCTCCAGTGTGGGTGTCTCTGTTAATTACTATTTATGGCAAGAAAAAGCTTCTCTGAGTGTTGAGTGATGACTGAACAATGGGTATAGAAATTGGTCATTAGGAATCATTTTATTGCTGTGTTCCTTAAACAGAATAATAATAGTAGATTTTCCCCTAGGCCTATAACTTATTTAATCTCAGATTCTTGGTCACTTTAGCAGTTTCAGATATGGGTTCCATGTCATGGTGTGGATCTTAAATTCAATAAAAAACTAGTTGGTTATTCCCATAACATTTGTGCCACCATTGTACAGGTCCTGTTGCACAGCAGTGTTTGGCTAACACAAGACAAACTCCATGGCTTTTGTTTGTGTGTTTGTTTTTCTTTTGAAAGACAGAGAAAGAAAAGAGGAGGAGAACATGAAGTTGGATGGTTAGGGAAGTGGGGAGGATCTAGGAGGAGAAAACATGACAAAAATGTACTTTAGGGAGAAACGGAAGTGAAAGGGAAAATTGAAAGAAAGAAAGAAAGGAAGGAAGGAAGGAAGGAAGGAAGGAAGGAAGGAAGGAAGGAAGGAAGGAAGGAAGGAAGGAAGGAAGGAAGGAAGAGTGTAGCTGGAGAGTTTTCTCTCCGGGTCCCACCAAACTCCGGCAGTCCAATAGCTCACTTATAAAATAAACACATTGAGGCTTATGTTATTTAAACTGTTTGGCCTAATGTTTCAGGCTTCTAGCTATCTAGTTCTTTTTATCTTAAATTAACCCATTTTTATTAATCTATAAGTTGCCATGTGGCTCGTGGTTTACCTGTACCTTACATCTTGCTCGTCATGGCAGCGGCTGGCAGGTCTCTTTTCCCTCTTCCTGTTCCCTCAGTTCTCCTCTCTGTTAGTCCCACCTATACTTCCTGCCTGGCCACTGGCCAATCAGTGTTTTGTTTATTGACCAATCAGAGCAACACATTTGATATACAGACCACCCCACAGCAATGGAGCTCTGCAGATCTTTCTTGATCTGTTGACCCAATTGCTGCCAGCAACAGGACTTTTCCCAAGTTGTGCTGTTGTGCATATGTCTAAAACATATACAGTCATTTCACTGGGTCTGCACTTTACTTGAAAAATAACAATAAAAAACAACTTTCAAAGAATGACATGATATCAATGCATTATGCATGCCACTTTAATCAGGTATTGCCTTTATGTCTTCAGTAGAGTTTATTTATAGTAATAATGGACCACACAAAAGATGCTAAAGATGGACCATCTTTCTGTTTTCTACTTCTACGGTAAATATTTGAAGTTGGATTTTTTGAATAACATAAATTCCTCCCACTTTTACTGAAGAGAGATTTATTGTTCTCATATGATATATCCTGATTACCATTCCCCTTCCCTCTAACCCTCCCAGTTCCTCCGTACCTTCCCTCCCATCCAGATCTACATTTTTCTGTCTCTCATTAGAAAAGAAAAAGCTTTCAAGGGATAATAATAAAATAAAATAAAACAAAAACTAACAAATCTGAATAATACAAAACAAACAGAAGGAAAAGATCACAAGAAAGGCATAAGAAACAGACACAAAAACCCATACATTCTCAACTTGAGAATTCTACAAACATTAGAATGCAAGCCACAGTATATATGCAAAGGCCCTGTAGGGTAAGTAAATAAGTAAATAAATATATAAAATAAAATAAAAAATAAAAAGTATGATAAAATTTTTAAAAAAGTCATGACATGACACTATGATATAAGGATCCTCCAAAGAGGCCATTGAAGTCATTTTCTGATGGTCCTCTACTGCTGAGCATGTAGCTTCAGCCTACCCTTACCAATAGTTTATTCCCCCAGTAGACTCCCTTGGAGAAAACTAAATTTTCATTTACAAGTGGTTATCAATTAGAGATAGCATCTGGGACAGGGATGGGGGCATGTGTCTACATCCTCTTTCAGCTCTAGGATGCCATCTAGTACAGACCTGTGTAGGCCTTTTGCATGCTGCCTGAGTCTCTATGAGTTCATATGTGCATAAATCACCAATCCTGTTGATTTAGAAGGCATTGTTTTCTTGTCCTCCATCCCCTCTGGCCCTTATACTCTTTCCACCTCCTCTTCTGTAGGGTTCCCTACAGAAGTCCTGAGGGGAGGGATTTGATGGAAACATTCTGTTTAGGGCTGAGTGTTGCAAGGTCTCTCAACTCTCTGCTTATTGTCTGGCTGTGGGTCTCTGTATTTTTTACCATCTGTTGTAGGAAGAACCTTCTCTGATGATGGCTGATCAAAGTATTGATCTATTATTATAGCAGAATGTCATTAGGAGTCATTTTATTGATAGCTTTTTGTTTGCTTTTTAGAACAGTAGTATTTGATTTTATCCTTCCTAGTGGTGTCGCAGAAACCAGAGGCCTTGAGCCAGACCAATGACACCAATGACTCATGGCAGTGAACACTTGTAAGTAAAAAATGAATGAATTAAAAGCCAAATTGTGTGTTCAACAGGTCACACTACAGCTTCCATGATGAGATTCTTCTCTATCTCTCTTTTGTTTGTTTGTTTATGTTTGGTTTTTGGTATTTCTTGTAAATTTTTTTTTTCGGGGAGTTGCAAGGGCAGAGGGCAGATGTGAGGTGTTGGGGAAATAAGTGTGATCAGGCTATCTAGTCTCAGGTTCTTGATCATCCAAGTAGTACTGGGTATGGGTTCCACCTCATGGAGTGGACTTTAAGTGAAATCAGATATTTTTTTGTTACTCCCACAAATCTTGTGCCACCCGCGATAGTGTATGTTGGAGGCAGGACATCCTTATAGGTCAAAGGGTTTGTGCCTGGGTTGGTGTTTACGTTTCTCCTTAGGTAGCATACAGAGTTGTCCTGTATCAATGATGCTAGCACATAGGGATGAAGGTTCTCTGCAGACACAAACTTGGCTTCTCCATGTTCAATGAGTTGTGTAGGTGTTGTCTTCAGCAGTAGGACCCTGTTGGCAGTTTGTGGAGAGCAACGTATACATTTGGCAACAGCCTGGGTTGTTTGGGGTTCACATGGGATTTCATTGGCCAACAACTTAATTAGATGTAACCTAATCCTGGTACTGGAAACTTCATTTGGTGACAAAAGATGGCTAGTTTGGGTCTGTCTCCCCCATTATTTGATGGTTTCATTTAGATTTCCTACACATATGTATATATTTTAGGAAACTTTAACTGTATTAGGTTTCCACGTGACCCCTCAACGGTCTTTAATTTTAGCCATCACTCCTCGTATTCCCCCCTCATCCTCCTCTTTCTTCTCCCTTCCGACTTGATCCTCCTGTTCCAGTGCCCCCTCACCCATGTATATCTGTTTTATCTCTCTTTTTAGAATTCTTTTAACTTTTATTGATTATTTGTGGATTTCACATCATGTACTCTCATCTCACTTATCTCCCTGTCCCTTCATATTTGCTTTCTGCCCTTGCAACCTCCCCCCCACACACACACACACAAACAAAGCAAAATTTAAGTGGAAAACCAAAAACCAAACATAAACAAAACAAAACAAAAAAAAGGAAGTAGTATGGCTTATGGAGCACACAGTTTATCCTTCAGTTCCTTCATCTTTACTTGCAGGTGTTCACTGCCAGGAGACATTGGAGTCATTGGTCTGGTTCAAGGTTTCTGGCTTCTGCTATACCACCGATGATGGCTGTCACTGGGGTTCCTCTTGGATACCCTGTTGTTGTCCTGAGTCATGGAGATCCCTGTTGTTTTGGATCTGTAGGTTTGTCGCCTTCACCTGCTCCAACAGTTCATACGAGAGTGGGAGAGCGAGCCTGATCCTCACCTGCTGCAGCACACAAGAGAGCAGGGCTCTGCAAGCCATCTGAGACATGTACTAGATCTGACCCTGTTGTCGTGGACACAGGAGAGCTGGCCCTGAGGTCCTGAGAGCAGCAGAACTGACCCCACCTGCCTCATCTGCCATGTGGTGGCAGGGGTGAAGGATAGATGCCCTCCCCCCTCCACCTCCTGCTACCTGCAGCAGGCAAGAGGGCTGGTCCCAGGGTCAACAGAGTGAGAGAACCAGCCCTGCACCTCGCCAGCTGCAGCACACAGGAAAGAAAGCCTTGCACCCCATCTGGGCAATACACTAGAGCTGACCCTGTTGTAGGGAGCGCAGGTGAGCCCACTGTAGAGCCTGAGAGCAGGAGAACTGGACCTGCCCCCCACCCTTCCACCCCTCATATGCCACCTACAGCAATCTGGACAGAGGGCCCTACACCTTGCCTAGACAAAATAGTAGAACCGGCTGTGTTGGTGTGAGCGTGGGTGAGCCGGATCTGAGGACCTGAGAGCAGAACAGGCGCCTCTCCTTGCTGAAGGCTTCATTGGGTGAGCTAGCAGAGGCAGTGCTGGCGAGCTTGCCTTGGCAGTGATGATGAGGGAAAACCGGAAGGGTATCAATCCAGCTACCACCACCCAGGCCCAGAACCAGGGCTATGAGTTAGCCCGCCCCAAACATCCAACTCATCTGTTCATCATTCTTACAGAAATTTCTGTTTCCACCTAATCCCTACTTTATACCCACCCTCTGTGGTTCTATGAAGTATAGGCTTGTTGTCATTGACTTAACAACTAATATCCACATATAAGCAAATGTATACTATATTCATCTTTTGGGGTCTGGGTTACCTCACTCAGAATGAGTCTTTTTAGTTTCACAAGGTTGGAGAATTTCTAATAAAATGTGTTTATTTAGTTTATATTTCTAAGGATGAGGAACATTGATCAAGTTCTGATGAAGGACTGGGTTTTGTGACATGATTCATGGTGATAGGATCAGGGTAAGAGCTGGAACAAGAGGCAAGGGTCCCATACCATCACAGCAAAGCAGAGCAAGGGAGGAGCAAGGCCAGAAAAAGACTCTCTCATAAAATAAAAATGTAGAGAGAAGAACTCAGGGTTCCAAGATCAGCCTTAATTGCTTCTAGTGATGATACCACTATGATTGAAATGCAGCTCACTATGACCCACCTCCACAAGGTCTCAACCCCTCTTTATAATACAGTTCTGAAGACCATCTACTCAAACAGGATACCTCAGAGGATGAATCACATCTAGTCCACTGATAAATAAGAATCAGTGCATATAAAATCTCTGGAAGGTAGAAATCAAAGTTGTAGTGGGTAGCTGTTCCAGCTTTGACTTTGAAACACTGGCCCCAGAATGACAGCAGGTAACTGCCATACCTGGGGCGTGGCTGAGGGGGAGACCCTTAAGACTCGAGGTGTGTATGTGTTTTGCCCTTCTGGATACCTCATGGTCCTGGAAGCTGGATGGAACACCAAGACAGAATTCTCTGCTGAAAGGTTCTTCATCTCTCCCGGATTCTGTAACCAACCCTTATTGGCTATAAGTTAACCCAGAAATAAACCTCTCTTGATTACCAGATAAATTATGTGGAATTGCCTCGTTAATTACATTAATACAAAGTTTTTCTCAGTTAACTGAAAACACTGATATAAGTTTTACAACCTATTTTTATTATAATTGAATTTACTGAAATATTATGTTCTAAATTAAGATGGCTCCAGACATGCATTGTGGAGTTCAGTCTTTTCCTAAAATTCATGTACATGTCTTTTCCTAGAATTCAGCACCATGTAAATCTTGAGAACATGAAGTTTTCTCAATTGTGTCTTTGAATCATTATTATTCTATTTGAACAGAAACAAGCCTGCTCATTAAGGTCTCACTCTCCCACAGGGATCTAGCATGTGGTATTTTTCAACATTCTTCCCTTCAGTGAGGAGGAAGATCCTTTTTGTGACAATGCTACCATTATTCTCCTCATTTAAGGTGTGGTGGAGGCTCAACCATTCTTTTTGAAATGTGAGAAAGTTCTTTTTGGCCACATTTTAATGTACCAGTTAGGCACCCTGGTAATAGAATGCCTGGATTCTAAAATCTTAAAGTCATGATCTTCTACAGTTTATTGTATTTAAATATAAGATCAACTATAACATGACTTGTTATTTACTGTCCATATTTATTTCCTAGGGTATATTATCCCATAGCATAGTTATAAAACATCTATATGCTTATAGTTTCCTAATGTGAAACTACAGAATCATTCTGTCTCCTACTTAACGTTTCACCTTGTGTATCTGTTTATGTGAGTGTTTATCTGAGGCAGGTGTCTGAGCTTGCTTCCCTGTTGATTATTCAGCATTCCCAAAATGGCATATCCACTTGTGTTAAAAAAAACTCTGTCACTTTGCTCTCTTAGGGACACAATGGAGTATCACTTGGCTGTTAAAAAATACAACAACAACAACAACAGCAGCAACAAAAAAACCTGACACCATGAAATTTGCAGGCAAATGGATGGAACTAGAAAAAAAAAAATCCTGAGTTAGGTACCCCAGATGCAAAAACTAAGACCCAAAAATATAAACATGGCATGTGCTCATTTTTAATCGAATATTAGCTATTAAATAAAGGATAACCAGGCTTCAATCCACAGGCCCAGAGGAACTAAGTAACAAGGAGGGCTCAAAAGGGACACATGGGTCTCCCTGGGAAGGGAAAATAGAATAGATTTTGCAGGTGAACTGGGGGTGGGTAGGGATGGAAACAGGAGGGATCAGATGGGGGTATGGAAGGAGAGCGTACTGGGGGAGATGACTGGAATTGGCAGGCATTTTGAAGGTGATGTAGAAACCTAGTATAATAAAAACTCCCTGGATTCTATGAGGGTCACCCTAGGGAACAAGATTCCTCAAAATGGGGGTTAGGATATGGAACCTTACCTGGCCATCTTCTGTAATCAGCCAAGTCTTTCCAGTGGTGGGACTAGGACATCAACCTAGACACAAAGCCTTCAACTCGCATTTTTTCCTGCCTGAAAGATGTCATGGGGTAATGGTGGCACAGAACTTGTGGGAGTGGCCAACCAATGAGCCTACACCGTAAGAGGGAACCGTCACCTGACTATGAGGCTGGACAGCCCATAGGCCTAGGGTAGAAACACAACTGGCCAAAAACAAGCAAACAAACGAATGAATGAATAAAAATAAAAGAGTCAATTAAATGATTCCTAATGGCATTCTGTTTTACTTGTAGACCAGAGCATAGCATAATTGTCATCATAGAGGCTTTATCCAGCAACTTATGAGAGCAGATGCAGAGATCCACAGCCAAATATTAGGCAGAGCTCAGGGAACACCACAGAAGACAAGGAGGAAGGATTATAGGAGCAGAGGCATCGAGGACATGGGCCACAGAATCAACTAACCAGGCAGGGCTCATAGAGGCTCACAAAGACTGAAGAGAGAATCAGGGAATCTTTATGGGTCTTAGCTATGCCCTCAACATATGTTATGGCTGTGTATTTTGGTATCTTCGTGTGACTTCTAGTGGTGGTTGGCATGTCTCTGACTTATTTGCCTGATCTTGGGACCCTTTCCATCCTCCCAAGTTGCCTCATCTGGCCTTGATATAAGGGTATGTGTCTAATCTCCCCTGTATTTTTTTTATGTCCACATTGCCACCCAAGACAGTTTTATTAAAGGGTTAGTCAGTTATCAGTTATCGTCAAAGCTTGATTGGCATACCCTGTCATTCCAGTTACTCGTAACACCCACATACTCCGACTTTTGTGATGTTTATCTTCTACCAGTTGGACTTCAATCCTGCTGTTGCTTCCTTGAACCAGTCAGTGAGGAGGTTACTTCTGTTTTGGCTGCTTTTGTATTCTCTTCATATTTGTGATTCAATACTTGTTACTATGGAAAACTTTCCCCAAACCCACACTATGTAAAATAGTACATACTTTATTTTTCTTAAATCTTGTCATTTACCTTGCCTACTACAAAATGTGGAGCTATGTCTGTCTTAGGATTTGTAGAACTACCATTTACTTAATCATTCTATGTCTCTCCTTTCTTCCCTTAACTACAAAACAAATGCACTAATAGTACTTTCCTTAGAGAAAGATTAAATGAATATATATATATACATATATATATACATATATATGTGATTTATTTACTTCTATATCATGTGTATGCATTTTGCCTACATATAAGTATATGTTCCATGTGTACCTGGTGTGAAAGGAGGCCAGAAGAGAGTGTTGGATTCTTTTAACTAGAATAACATACAGGTGTGAGTTGCCATGTTGGTTCTGAGAACCAAAGCCAGGACCTCTGCAAGAGCAGCAAGTGCTCTTAGCTGCTGAGCCATCTCTCAGCCCCAGGAATTTTAAAAGGGCATGTCTGCCATATAGAGTTATGTGTTTACTATTATTCTTTTATTACGATTATTCACAACTGTTGTCATGGGACATATTCCATATTTATGCATATGACGTGGTCTAAGAAGCAAAGTTACTCATGTGCCTGTCATAACGAGGCATCTGATAATGTCACATATTGGAATTGTCAATGCCACTTGGTTGCTTATTTTGGCTTCACCGCATGCATTGAATTGTATTTTCTTTCAGCAGAATCATTGAGTAACGGGACTACATTGTAGTCAAATATTTCTCTCCTGGATCCTCTGGCACCTTTACACCAGAATATGAGGAACTGCTTTTTCAGGTGGAGTGTTTTGAACACACAGTAATGAAACTCTACAGAGCAGTATTACCCTGGAAATGCAATAGTGTTGAGGATACAATGAAATAATTAAGAGAGGCTAGAAATCAAATTACTGTTCATTGTGTGTTTTCTTTCTCAGGGGAAACCTTAGTCATTTCAACTTCCATCTTTTAAAAGGCTTAAAACCTAATTTATTGCCATGTCAATTAGAATTAAAGTTATGTGGATATCTTTTATTCCCTGAAATGATATTGAATCCAGAAAGTTGAGTGTCTTGGGTGCCCTTACTTTCTCTGAAAACAAACTGCAATTTTCCTTTTTTCATAAGAAATAGGCTTTACTTGATCTCTAAAGAAGCTTCACATCCCTTGAAGACAAGACTTATGAATTAATCAGATATATTCTAAAATATCAGAAGAATAAACATAGATAATCCTATTATCTTCATAGTATTTGCACATTTCTACCCACTTACCATTAAATCAAAAGTCAGTTTTAAATGCCCTAAATCTCTTGGCCCTCTCAAGTAATAGGAAAAAAAAAAGAACTATAATAAAGATCTTGAGACCACTTCAAAAGACTTTCTGAACGGAACCACCTGAATTTGAACTTGTGACTGATAAAGCATAGGATGGTACATGGGAATTTTCATTACCTCCTATATACATTGAAAATATGAACACAGAGTTGTTAAATGTGATCTTTTCAAGACCTACGGCTGGCATATGCCTCATTTCCTGGTTAGCTGACCGTGGGGTGTTTACCCACCAACCCCACAGTTCTCCAGAGTTTTTTGAGTGCGAGAAGCAGGAAATAGTAGAAGGATTTATATTGTGGCGATAAACAGATAGAAAATAAAGGATAGCCTCGAGAGTGCCTGGAACCTTTTCCAACGGGCCTTGACTGTCTCTGCCCCAGGGTATTTATAGAGACGCCAAAGGGTGGAGCAAAAGACCTCCTCCCCCAACACAGCCAAGTGCAGACCATTTCAGACACCTGCACTCAGGCCCGTGGCCCTAATCATCCTGTATACGGACCTGCTGGGTAAAGCCACGAGGAACCTGAAAACGGGGCTCCCACCACTGACTCCACTGTTTTGGGCCTGAGGCCAGACAGAACATCATGGTTATGGGAACATGTAGTTAAGGATCATGGTAGAAAGCAAAGTTAGAAAAGAGGGTGGAAAACAAGAGATTCTCCCCAAGACCTGGCCAATTATGTCTTCCATTCTTCTGCTACCTCCCAATAACCCATCAAACTCTGAGCACACCAATGGGTTAATCTACTGAAGAAGTCAGATCCCTTTTGAGGAACTCTTCTCAAAAGCCTCTCCCTTAGAAGGCAAGCCTCTAGCTCAACACCTTAGAGGACGATCAGTGTTCAAACCACAGCACTATCATAAGCTTGTACTTGAAGAGAAGAATGCTGTGGTCCATATGGCTAAAATAATTTGTATGTGGTTATACTACACAGTTAGTAAGGATTGAAACTGACTTTGAATATTAACCATGTGTTTCCAGTCCAGGTCACACACTGAATTACAGTACATTTCTATAAAATAAAGTTCTGAAAATATAAGTAGTATTCATTTTTCTCCAGTCAGCAAGCCATAACCTCATCACAGAACTGGAATTAGGATTACTGGAAAATATTTGATATCAAGATTAATACTATCTCAGTGCTATGGTTTATATTTAAGAAATGTACTTCTAAAGGATTATTTTAAATAAAAAATAGGCATTTAAACTCAGAATATTAATGACACTACAAAGTTATGCTTATTCCAATTTATTAAAGGATACATGTACATAATATTATATATACAAGCATATTTAAACTTATTTTGAAGTGACAGTAGACTGACGTATAGCTACAAAAATAGAAATTTTATGCACCCTTTGCTTATTTTTCCATAAGAATAGTATGTTCTTCAGAACTTCCCAAACAGGCAAAATGTGGCATATTCTACTACACAACTTTACACTATACTCTATCCATCATGCTGTTAAAATTACTACAGGTTTCTAGCTAAATCTATGCATAGTGTCGCTTTATGGTCTAGAAATCGAATGTCTGATCAGGTCTGACTGGCTTTTAGAGTCCTCAGGACTGTATCTTTTTTCTTGAGCACAGAGGGAAAGAATTGTTTTCTACCTCTGGAGTTGCCTACTCCTGATCGCATGATCCGTTGCTCTTCAAACCTTAAATCTTTAAAGCACTCTATCAGCATGACACTAATTGCTCTGCACCTTTCTTCCACATTCTAAAGACTCTTATTAATGGAATGTATGTGAAAGGAAAGCCTAAGTTGGGACAATTTGGGAGGAGAAAGGGGATCAACAAAAGGGAAAGAGATGAACAGGGAGTGTAGTGAGGAGGGGCATGATTAAGAACAATGTAACAAGTATGTAAGAATATTCCATTATGAAACCCATTAATTTGTATGCTGACCTAAAAAATGACTATAAATGAATCAATATCCAAAAGGACTCTTGTGATTGCTTCAGATCCACACAGACACTGTCAGGTGATTGTTTATAGTTGCATGATGAGCAATATTCATGTTACCTGAAACTTTAATGGCTATTAGCAAGCAATATAACATCCACAGTTCCCAATGATGGAAGTGTATCTATTGGTGGGGACCAGTATAAAGTGGCCAATATTCTACCTTCACACTCATGTATAATCACCCCAACTCCCCTTTGTTTATCTGGGGGCATGCTCTTAAACGGTATATCTTGTTATTGGTCTATTTTTGTTTTTGTCTCTCTTTTCTTTTTATTTATTTCTTTCTTCTCCCCCTTGAATCTTATTTCTCCTTTTATCTAGGTTCTACATAAAAAAAGATTATTATTTGGCAATTATTGTTTTTAAATTAAATGTCTATTTTATCAGCCTGTTTAAATTGACTAAATATTAAAATTGCACAGATTTCTGGCGGTAACTGTTATCCAGTGACCGGAGCAGACATTGCCACCAGCTGATGACAGCTCAAAGGACCTTTAAGCTCTGAGCTGCTATGAATTTAGCAAGGCTATTCACAGACCCACACAAAAGTTGACTGTTCTGATATCTTCTTTTGCTACTTCACTGTCCTTTTCAGCTCTGTCACCAAAGGATGGATGTTAATAAATGCCCTGTGACTAACTGCCTCAAACAACCTCTTCTTAGTTAATACACACATCAGACTCTGATGTTTTTCTTCATACCAAGTAGTCTAATTTCTTTTTTTGTTGTTTTTGTTTTGTTTGTTTTTTAGACAGGGTTTCTTTGTGTAGCCCTGGCTGTCCTGGAACTTGCTTTGTAGATCAGGCTGGCCTCAAACTCACAGAGATCTGCCTGCCTCTGCCTCTCAAGTGCTGGGATCAAAGGTGTGCACCACGGCTCCCTGCCTAATTTCATTTTAAAAATACTGATACGCTTTGATACATTTTACTGTACTAGTTCAGGCTTTTAATTAGCTGTGGTCTTAGTTTATTTTGTCTTATTTCACTTTCTCTTGGATGAAGACATCTCTATCTCAACACTCTTTGTCATTTTTTTGGGGACAAAGACAGTCTTATCTCCTTTTCCCTTTGAAGCTACTCTGATGTTCACATTATTTCTTCTATTTGTTTCTTAGTTATCTATCTTTGTTTCCATATAAACATTGACAAAAAAAAAAACTTAGGCAGTAAAAATTTTATTTCAGCTTTAACTTCCAGGTCACTGTCATTCATAGAGTCAAGACAAGGTAACAACTCAAACAGGAGCGGAGGCAGAGACTGTGGAGAAGCGCTCCTTACTGGCTTGCCTGTTCTCCAGCTCACACTCAACCTACTTTCTTATACAGCCCAGATTCACCTGCCTGGGCGATGTACTTCCACAGTGGGACCAGCTGTCCATATCAATTAGCAGTCAGGCAAAGCCCAGACATGCCCACAAGTCAATCTGATTGAGGCAAACCCTCAGCTGAGGTTCCCTCTTCAGAGACAATTCTAGTTTGTGAAGATCTGAACAAAAACTAAACAGTACATTACCATTGAGGTTGCATTTTATATACTGAAAAAAATGTTCTGAAGCCATCAAAAGAGTAATAATTATATTAAATTATTAAATATTAAAAGAACAATCATATATCAACTTCTATAGTAATACATATGACCCAGGTGTAGCTTTTTCTTTAGTGCAAATCTGAGATATAATTATAACCACATTTCTAAACAGACAACATTTGCTTACACTGATGTTCAAGCTTTTCTTTTTTTCCCTTTCTGTGGTTCACACACTTTAGTCTTCTCAGAGTCTCTGTCTTTGATGTTGTCCCTATGGCTGGATGCACTTGGTGGATACTCCCTTAGGTAATACTGAATGATTATAAACTCTCAATTGATCTACTATTAAGATATAATTATTCACCATCCTGACAGCAAGCTAGTTTTCTTTGTACATCTTGACACCATGATGACATTGCTCCCCTCCTTTCTCTATATATTGCTCTTTGGGAAGCTATCTTGTTCACTTATTAATCTTATTCATTTATTTTGTCTTTGTGATTTTGGATTACTGCTATTATTATCTATCCTGTTGTTAGAGGGATGTGGGCACACACAACTGTTAGGAATTGTATGCTGATTTTCTGTGTTTCTTTCTTTTCATAGATTTATTTCACTTAGTGATTTTTAGCAAATTATCAGCTTTCATATTTTCAGTTTTTATCTTTCCAATAGTTTTTATTTTCTATAGTGTCATATTAATATATGAAGCTGCCATTCTTCCCTTTCCATCTTGAAGAGTTTTAAAAATGATTTCATCTTTCTATGATGCTTTCCATGTAATTTGTTAATCTATACCTTTTGGATAGATCTTTTATTCCTCAGTGAAATCCAATTTATTTTTCAACTTTCATGTCTTTTTAAATTTTGATTCCTGTCTACTTGTCACTTCTATATGTTTCCTTAGAAATTCGTTTTAAATCTATTCAGTCATTCTAACAATGTCTTTTATCATATTCACATTTTCAGTTCCCCAGTATTTATCTAGACATGCTGAGCTTACCCATTTTACCTTGAATAGAAATAACCTCAGGTCATATTCTGGTCTGTTGCTTTTCTTATCTACCACCGTATCTTCTTTGCTTAGTGAGACCTCACACTTTGATATAAATATATCATTTTTCACAGCAGATGATTTTTGTATTTATTTTGTTTGATTTTTTTTTAGGCTTCTGGGACAGCAAATTTAAAATAATTGACGTATGCCTGGCCCTATTTGAGGAAGACTCTCAAATAGGACAAACTTCTCTGCAATGAGAACATACTTTTTCCCATGGTGAACAGCGCTTAGGTTGAAGTTGGTCCTGTGCGCACCTTCTGTAGCTCTGTGTGGGAAAGCCCTGTTAAACTCCCAGCTGGCAGCTTGTTTTCCTTTCCTTGGTGTCCTGTGCTTCGGCATTAAATCTGAAAACCTGGGTATCAGGGGCTCCCACTTTCTTTCAAGTTGAAAGTTATCATGAGTGCTTGTTTCTAACACAGTAATAACAGTTTTCTCTTCAGTTATGGTCCCTAGAATGTCCTACATTTTGCCAATAGAATACCATATGGAAAATTTTATAATTTACGTGGTTCAGTGATACTTTCCGTCAGAAAAGTTTGTTTCAACTTTAAAACCTAAAGCAGTATTTTTAGATGGATATCAGTGTTCATTACAGGTCAGTGAGTTTCAGTGTGCAAGCAAAGATGACAAGCTAGTGTCTGTCCCCAGCTTGACCTTCCTGCAGCTCATTTTGTCTTCCCATCAGACCATGATGAGCCCTCCAGTGTGGAACCACGGCCTTTGCCTTAGCATTATTTGACCTAAGATTCCTGCTACATGCTCCATAGTAGTTCACTGAAAATGCATGGGGCAAATAGTCTGAAGTTATATAACGCTAGACAGCAAATAGCATACCAGCAACCAGAAAAAAAATATTTCCAGTCCAGTTGTAATTCAGCGGGCATAAATAAGTTTCCCTTTTAAATATATTACCATATTCTACTGGAGCGTGGGCAACTTACTAGAGCTTACACACCCAAAGAATGCCTCTCCCTCTCCAGCCTCCATCCACAGCAAATGGCTCCACGGTCAGGAGTGGAGCCCCCATGAACTCCGCTGTCCTCCATGACTGGCTTGATCTTGTGCAGGTCATACACAGGTCACCACAGCAACTGGGAGTTCGTGGATGTAATAGCCATGGCATATGTCCAGAAGACAGTTTTCCATGGCACTCTTCCCCAATCTTTGGCTCTTATGTCTTTCCACCTTCTCTTCCACAGTGTTCACTGAGCTTTGGCTGTGTGTCTGTATTCTGTAATGTGTGGTTTATAATAATTTTATCATGAAACTTACTGTATTATTTTTAAAATATCAAATGAAACTTGGGTCCGTTAAATGCATCCTATGTTAAGTAGAAATTACCTGAAAGGGTTGGTGTCCTCTTACTATATATAGAGTGACTAGAGTCTCTATCCTAGTTTAGTATCTATTGGTGTGAGAAATGCCATGACTAAAAGCAACTTAGGGAAGAAAGGGTTTGTTTTATCTTATACTGCTGGGTCATAATCGGTCACAGAGGAAAGTCGGGTCAGCAACTCAAGATAGGAACCCAGAGACAGAAATCAAAGCAGAGTTCATAAAGGAATGCTGCTTACTGGCTTACCTCCTCTAACTTTCTCAGCTACCTTTTTACATTGCCCACATTGACCTCAGATCTCCTATATTAATTAACAATTAAAAAAATTTCTCAGCTACATGATCATAGGCCAATTTGACCTAGGCAATTTCTCAACTGTGTTTCTCTTTTTGTAGGTCCCTCTTGGTCATGTGAAGTTCACAGTTTAAGTTAACTGTAATAATAAGAACAGTTGCCGGGCGGTGGTGGCACATGCCTTTAATCCCAGCACTCGGGAGGCAGAGCCAGTCGGATCTCTGTGAGTTCGAGGCCAGCCTGGGCTACCAAGTGAGTTCCAGGAAAGGCGCAAAACTACACAGAGAAACCCTGTCTCGAAAAACCAAAAAAAAACAAAAACAAACAAACAACAACAACAAAAAAAGAACAGTAGGTTTCCTTTAGGGCTATGACTTCTTTAGCTGTGGACTTTTGAACAAGTTTACAATACCAAACATGAATTCCCTTCTACAAGAAAAGCTTCAGATCCAATCAGGGAACTGTTGGTTACCCCCATAAGAGTTCTGGAGTTGTGCCACTATTATCCCTGTATTCCTTGATTTTGAAAATTTACTTCACAAAGATGTGTGGACATTGGGTTAATTATTTGTTTATTGTTGTGACAAAACACCAGGAAAAATACAAGTAAAATAAAGAAGAGTTTATTTTATTTCACAGTTTAAGGTTGCAGTAAATCATGGTGAAATCATAGCAGCAGAAATTAGGTAGCTGCTCATGTATTCACAGTCAAGAACCAGAGAGGATGGGTTTTGGTGCTCAGATCACTTTCTTCAGTTTTGCAGTGAATCCAGGTCAGTACCCGAGTCCGTGTGATGATGCCAGCACATTTATAATCAACCTTCGGCTAACTTCTCCAGAAACACATGTGCACACCCCAAGTGTGTTTTCCTGGTGATTCCAAATCTCATCAAGTTGAAAACAAAGGTTAACTATCTCAGAAAGAGGTGCAGAAAAATAAGCAAAGAGAATAGTAGTTATTACAATTATTATGATTATTATAATTCTAAAATATTTTATAATTAGAAAGAAACTAGCAATTGACTTTAGCATTAATAGTTTAATATATCATTATTAAACAGGCTCCCATGGGTCGCTTACCATCGTACTTTACCTATGAGAAACTTTAACCTGAGTTCATTGACTTGCATAAGGAATAATTCTTTTACAAAAATATATCAAACCATGAGAAAAAAACTAAATTTTAAGACCAAAAGAAGTTTGAAAGATGTCAAAACATAGTAATATATTAACACCTCATATTCATTGTTTTTTGGCTCCTTGTGCTACTATGTGTTTGGACATCTCAGTAGGTTTAAAGTAATCACAGTTTCAAAATTACATTTTATAAAATTGTAAAACAAAATAAAAAAAGTGTTTTTCTCAGTTATGCATTTAAAATGATTGTGACTTCTTGTTTCTTCTCTCAATAAATACATCCCCATCCCCATCACAATTTCCCCTTCCTCCATTCCTCCCATTTCCTTTCCCTCCCTCCCCTCTCAAGATCCATTCCTCCTTTTTCCCTTCTGCAAAAAAAGAAGAGCAGACCTCCCTACAGAGACTGAAGAGGCAATCATGGAATCTGCATGGGGCTGTGTTAGGTACTCAGCAAATATGTTATGGTTGTTAGCTTGGTGTTTCTGTAGGACTCCCAACAGTGGTGGTAGGGTGTCTCTGATTTTTTGCCAACTGTTAAGACCCTTTTCCTCCTACTAGGATTGTGGCTTCTTAAATTAATAGTTGTTTTTCATCATGATTAGCTTGCTTTGGTACATGAAATTAAAGTTTGTTAGTCAAATTACAGACACATGTGAGTTTATCAGATGATTTAAGAAAATATTGGGCCCTTGAATAATCTTTTGTGGTTTGACTTATAAGTCAAACTTTTGGGTCAATATAGTAGCCATAAAGTTATAAATTTATATAGAAATATTCAACATTATTAAAAGACCAAGAAAAGATAAGGTTACTTATCATTGACTAGTTTGCAGTCTTTGAGAAAAAAAGCGCCCTCTTGAGATATTTTCTAGAAATAGCCTCTAGGGCATCCCAAACTTTGCAACTGAAAAGAACAACCAAGCTTTGTAGGCTTATTTCAAGCTGTAATAGGACTTTAAGACCACTTAGCCAGGTACCCTAATTGAAAATTACTTCCTTTAGTGTGGAATAGTGATGTTATTTCAAGCCTAGGAGCTGGAGCAGAAGCAATGACCAGAGGGTTCAGAGTGCTCCTTCCCTTCTCAGCACCTCTGAAAATTGATACAACTGTGTCTGCTAAGCAACCCCTGCTGTGTGTTGGATTACCCTGCATTAAGGTTGCTGTTCACCACATCTGGATAGCTCGGAGCTCAGAGGACTCCCTTTTCAACAGGACTTCCTCTCTACCTTATTTGGGTAGTGTCTCTAGGTGCAGATGCTTGACTTATTTGGAGGATGATCCCTGCAAACATTGCATGACTCAGTGCACCCCCCAACTTCCCTCTCCCCCCCCGCCCCCCCCTACCACTTCCCCATGCTCTGGTATTTGAATGGATGTGTCTGTCCTCAATCAGGTCCATATATGTATATTAGGTGCATTCCCTTCCTTATTCAGTCCATCCTCCCTTCTCCGATGACCTGGGCCATAAAAATTGGCCTCAGGGCTTCAATAAACTGAGTGGTGTCACTGAAGGTGCCCCCCAGATCTTATACTCTCTGCTCAGGATTCACCTTTGGCTTCACTGGTGCTAGGCTGTTCCCCTCCAAACCATGCCAGGAGGAAATGGGGCTCGAGCCGGACACTGTGGTAAACCTGATGGACATTTTGGGGCTAAGTTTCATGTGATAGGACCTGAAAGGAAGTTCATGAAGGTGTAAGCTCTTGCTGCCTTCCTCCATATGCTAAGGATAACCAGAAGAACTTGTTTGACTTGTTACCAGTAAGTGGTACAGGAAAATGAAATCCTCTTTTGATTCTCCTTCAGTTCATCAGACTACAGTTTCCTGGCTTACTAATAGCTGAGGTTAAAAATTTGAAAATAAAAAAAAGTAAGTAAAAGAGAATATTAAAGAAGAATTTGTTTAAAGTATGTATTACAATCAGCATTGAAAACAAACACATTGTAAAGTCTATAACATTTTAACCTTTTCATAGCAAACATTGTTACCAGTAATTAAATTATCTGGATCTTGATACTGTTTTTTCTTTCTTTTTTTTTTTTTTTTATTAAAATTTTTCATTTAGTTTACATACCAACCACAGTTTCCCCTTCCTTTTCTATTTCTGTCCCCCCCCCAAATCCTCTTGTCTACTTGACCCTCCTCATTCACTCCTCCTCTGTTTAGAAAGGGTAGGCCTCCCATGGGAGTCAACAAAGCATGGCACATCAAGTTGAGGCATAGCCAAGCTCCTCTGTCTGCATCCAGGCTGGGTGAGGCATCCCAGCACAGGGAATAGGTTCCAAAAAAGCCAGCTCATGCACCAGAGACAGCTCCTGATCCCACTGCTAGGGGCACAAACAGACTAGGCTACACAACTGTCACCCACATGCTGAGGGCCTAGGTTGGTCCCATGCAGGCTCCCTAGCTGTTGGTTCAGAGTCCCTGAGCTCCCATTAGCTCAGGTCAGCTGTCTCTGTGGGTTCCGCTGTCAAGATCTTGAGTTCCCCCTCCCCCTTCAACTGGACTCCTGGAGCTCAACCCAATGCTTGGCTGTGGATCTTTGCCTCTGCTTCCATCAGTTACTAGATGAAGGCTCTCTCTTGACAATTAGGATAGTCACCAATCTGATTACAGTAGATGACCAGTTCAGTTACCCTCTGCACTGTTGCTAGGAGTCTTAGCTGGGGTCATTCTTGTGGGTTCCTGAGAGTTTCCCTGCCACCAGGTTTCTCCCTAACACCAGAATGCCCCCCTCTATCAAGATATCTCTCATTACTCTACCCCTCTGGCCCTCCCCCAACTTGGCCATCCCAATCCTTTATGTTCCCATCCTCCCATCCCCTCCTGTCCACTTCCCCCACCTCTTACCCCCTCCCACCCCCAGTTTACTCGGGCACTAAAGTGATTGATTAATCCTTCCCTTTCTTGAGGTTACAAGTTCCTTAGAAACCATGATCATGTCCAGTTATTTATTACCCCCTCTTTTCTGCTATAGTACCTCATCATAAATATACTCAGTAGTACTGCATTCCATTTATAAACATCAATAGAAAAACATTACCAGATAATTTTCTATTGATCTTTGAAAAATATTAAAATACATCAGCTTCTTCTTGTCTATCGGTAATATATAGCTTGCCTTTCCATCAATACCATTTGGTTTATGCAATAATATAAGTGCCTAAATTTATGTTACCATATTCTATGTACAAACAGTGGATAATACAGCTAAAGTAGAGCGGAATGGTTCTTTCTTGGGGATAAGGCTGTACTATGTAGCCAAGCTGGCTTCAAACTCAGGATGGTCTTTCCTGCCTCTGCCTCATGAGTGTTGGTATTACTTGTATGTGGTAGCAAACTTGCCTGACTTTGTCAATCCTAAGAGATGTCTCCAATGTATGCATGAAGAAGTGGGGAGACAGGATGTATAAAATAGGAAATGTGATGAGGTTCTGCAAAGACTGTTTGCAAAAATTGGTTATAGATCAGTTTCCTATGTGCTCTCATTAATGTAATTTAGTTTTAATTCTATTGTTCCATTTTCCTCTGTCATATTCTTTTTCTTCTTCACAGATTGTACTTCTAAAATTTTTATAATAGACTATTTGGTTTTTAAGAAATTTCTACATAACTTATTCTATTTCAACATTTTGAGTATGCAGAATTCTTTTTTTTCCCTAAGAGTTGCAGTGAGAGTATTTAATTATCCCCAAACATCCTTTAAAATCCACTTTCTTTATCTCTACTCCTGTGAAGTGTCTTTAATGCTGATTTCATCTTCAGGGGACCATATTCTTCCAGTTGTCAGAAAAGAAGAACTGTGTTGGTTTACCAAGTGCTATGGTATGAATGTAAAATGCTCCCCACAGTGCATGTGTTTGAAAACCTGGTCCTCTAGTGGGCGTATTGTTTGAGAAGGTGCTATAATCTTTGATAAAGCATGTTTGTTTAATCTGCTCCTTTTATTACTTCTTTTATTTTTGGAAATTATGAGTATATCATTTCCCCCTCACTTTTCTTCATCCAAACCCTCTCCATGTACCCCCTCCAGCTCTATTTCAAATTATGACCTCTTTTTTCATTAACTGTTGTTACATTCATATATCTATGTGTCTATGTATATTTACCTGTATATCTATATGTATATCCCTTAATGTAACCTGCTCAGTCTGTATAATGTTACTTGTATGTATGTTTTCAGGTCTGACCATTAAAAGAACAATGTAACAACCAACCTTATTTGCTTTTGATTCCCAATGTAATCAGCTTTTATAACCTAAGCTAATACATAGCTTTCATCTTTTTTTCCATTTTTAAATTTGTTAATTAATTAATAAATTATTTTTCCCAGAGTGATCATAGTTTCCCTTCCCTCCATCCTCTTTTCTCAGTCCCCCCCTCCAACTCCCCTCCCTCATCCATTCCTTCTCCATTGTCATCAGAAAAGTGCAGGCCTCCCATGTATATCAGCCAGCCGTGGCATATCAAGTTGCAGTAAGACTAGGCACCTCCTCTCCTACCGTGGCTAGACAAGGTAATCTAGTAGGAGGAAAGGGTCCTCAAAGCAGTAACGGAGTCAGAGACAGCCCTTGATCAGTCTGTTAGGAGTCCCACAAGAAGACCAAGCTACAGATCTGTAACATACATGAGAGGGCCTATGTTAGTCCCATGCAAGTTCTCTGGTTGGTAGTTCACATGAATCTCACTGGGAAGGGAGAACAGAATAGATCACACAGGTGGATGTGGTAGGCATAAGGCTGGATGGGGGCTTGGCATGGGAACAGGAGGAATCAGGTAGGGGAGGATGGAGGGAAAGAGTACTGGGAGAGACCATTGGAATCAGGCTTATTGCTGGGGTGATCTAGAAACCAACCCAGTACAACTGACTCCCAGGAATATATGAGGGTGACACTAGCTAAAACATATCTAGCAATGGAGATATGGAGCCTGAACTGACTAATTCCTGTGTCCAGGAAAAACTTACAGTGGAGCAACTACGACCCCAACCCAGCCACATAACCTCTGACCCACAGTTTGTCTTGTCTACACGATATGCTGGACACAGGTGGCACTGAAATTGTGAGAGTGGCCAATTAGTGACTGGTCCTGCTTGAGACTCACACTATGAGAGGGAGCCCACCTCTGACAATGCTTGGGGGGCCAAGACCCAGAGGCTGCAAAGCCCAGAGACCTAAGATAGAACCAAACATGAATGGCAATAAAGAAAAAAAAAAGCCAATGAAATAAGCGATTCCTAACTATATTCTGCTATACTCACAGATTGTTGCATAGCCCAATTGTCATCAGAGAGACTTCACCCAAAGCTGATGGGAACAGATGCAGAGACTCACAGCCAAACATTAGGTGGACCTTGGGGAATCCTGTGGAAGAAGGGAAGGAAGGATTATGGGAGCCAGAGGGGCCAAGGACACCACAAGAAAATGTTGTGGATATCGCTCTGTATGTGGGAATGTGTTGCTCTGATTGGTTGATAAATAAAATACTGATTGGCCAGTAGCTAGGCAGGAAGTATAGGTGGGATAAGCAAACAAAGAGAATGGCTGGAAGGTTGAATCAGTAGCAACATCCCGCCATCCAGGGAACATCCTGTAAGGGTATACAGCTAAAGCCACAGAACACGAAGCAACATATAGATTAACAAAAATGGGCTGAGTTTAAATGTAAGAGCTAGTCAGTGGTAGGCCTGAGCTAATGGCGGAGCAGTTTTAATTAATATAAGCTTCTGAGTGATTTCTGAGTGATGATTTTATAAGTGGCTGCGGGGTCCGTAGGGCTGGGTTACCTTTCTAGAGCTTTATTGGGAGAGAGAGGGAGGGAGGGGAGGAGAGAGAGAAAGAGAGAGAGAGAGAGAGAGAGAGAGAGAGAGAGAGAGAGAGAGAGAGAGAGAGAGAACGACTGCACAGAGGAGGGAGAATACGGAAGGAGAGGCAATACGGAAAGAGGGTGCACAGAGGGCATACCCGCTTTTTAGGCTGGGACACCGTCACAGGCTGGTGACGTAAATAAGGACATAATTCTTACAGAGATGACAGCAGACACAGGGGAGAGAAAAAGAGAACTCAAATCCAGGCTCAGTCTTGGTAAACCCATCTAAGTAGAAGTGCTCTGATTTCTTTTCCTTAATGTGGCACCAAAACATTTTGGGTGCTCTAAGGTAATTAGTAACGCATTTAAACCGATATGTCTGTTAATTGTAGCTCAGGCAAGAACC
This sequence comes from Peromyscus leucopus, assembly GCF_004664715.2. Classification (NCBI taxonomy): domain Eukaryota; kingdom Metazoa; phylum Chordata; class Mammalia; order Rodentia; family Cricetidae; genus Peromyscus; species Peromyscus leucopus. The sequence continues at coordinate 52,858,079 of NC_051069.1, forward strand.
ACTATTTTATGACTGTTTTCAGTTACAATTGTTCTGATATTCTTTATTAATATATATTTTAAAAGGTGTTTCACCTCCAACTGGCAATTCCCTTCTATATGCAGCTCAAGTCTGTCCACTCATTGGAGAATAGTGCTGACTGAATATTTGCAAATTGTACTGAGGAAATTTAAGTAGAAGTATTTATTTATTTGTTCATTTAAATTTTTTCTCTTTTATTTCTGCATTTAACTCTGTTAATTTTCAAACTGCTTAAGGTTGCTCTCTGGGGAGTGAAGAGAAATGAAAAACCTTAGCAGACTTGGCAGCCAAGGTTCTTTCTTAACTAGTACCAACTGGCCTGAGAAAACAGTAAGGTTGGATTTTTAGTCAGATGTATTCATGACTTCCTTGGAGGCATCATATGGACCTCTCAAAGCTGCCATTATTTTCCCACACAAGTGCTATATGTGTTAGTTATTTAGCTGCGTTGTGTTCTTACCCTGCAAGGAAGTGTCATGAAACACGACAGAATCCTCTTATAAGAGTTTATTAGAGATAAAGGGATAGAGAGTGTGCAGGCCTGTGGGAGAGGAAACCGAGAACATGGCGCTCCACTTTAAAACCGGCTGGGGGCGTGGCCAGGTCACGTCACTACTCCACGCGTGTGCGTAGATCACATGGTCACATTGCGTGCTTACGTGGCCATGTAACGTCACGGATCCTGGTTACGTGAGACGCCTTGACCCGGAAATGGCTATCTTGACCTGGAACTGGCTAGGCGGAGGTGTCCAAGTCCACCGGGTATCCTGGTTACGAGAGACGCCCTGACCCAGAAATGCCTATCCTGACTTGGAATTGGCTAGGCGGAAGTGTCCGCCTGGTATATGCGACCGTGGGGGGCGTGTTGTGAACCCTTCAATGTGGATCTCCTTTTCCTCAGGGCTTGTTTGTCACTGGCCCATGAGGGCGAATTGAACAGAAGCAGCTAGCAGGGTTCCAACAACTGTGAGTGTGACAGCAAGAACTGGGAGTCAGCTTCAGAGTGACAGCTCATATCATTGCCCCAGGAGTAAGGTTTTTAAGGGTTCTTAGGGTTGCAACCAGAAGGACTGATTGGTCATGTCAGAACACCTAATTATCACACAGGTGAGAGGAAAGAGCAGGCCTTAGGTGCTCAGCCATACAGCATTTGTGGGGAGCTCTGTGAAAGTTCATCCTCCACATAAGGTCAGGCATCTGAGCTTAGAGACACTCTCCAAATAAGGTTAGTAGAGAAGAGGAAGCCCTGCTAAGAAAGGGAGTCCTTCATTTTGTACTGAGCTCAGAAAGCTATCTGGACACGGTGGACTGCAACTTTAATGCAGGATTTTCCCAATAGTGGTACACTTTTTGATGACCTATTGAATCATTTACTGATCTGCTGTCCTTGTCACCTACTGCAAACTATTTTAGTCCTCTTCTTCCTATAAGATACTGCCATGTGCAGATGTAAGTTTAACCACTCTCATGGCTTTTCCTTTTCCTTCTAAAGATTCAGGTTTTTTTTTTTTTTTGAGTGTGTGTGTGTGTGTGTGTGTGTGTGTGTGTGCATAAATTATAAATTTGCTAACAAATCCCTGCATATCCCTCCCTAAATTCTCTCTGAAAGAGATGTTCACAGCTTATTTGCTCGTGTTTGCCTGTAAAAACTCTAACTCACTGAAGGGAGTATCAAAATTAGCTTTGGAAACGTAAAGAGCAGAGCAGTACTCAGATGGGTCGGAGGTGGTAGCTTTTCTGGCATTTCTTTTTCCAGGTACTCTCAGCTTCTCTAATGAGTTCTCCTGGAGTGCTTTCACTTCCTTACTGAAATAGTTCTATCCTGTAGAGATAGGAAGGACCCTCACAAAGCACTTTCCTCTAGGTTAAGTGCTTACTACCTCAGCCAGTGTCTGCGGCTTTAGTCTTTTAGTTTTGTCATCAGGATTTGGAAGAGGGAAAGCATTAAAGACCATGACTTGTACTCTCTATGTCCTATGGAGAAATGAGTTTCGGCCTGTATGGGAGTATGTAATGGTTAATCTTGGCTGCCAACTCGACTGTATTTGGAATCTCCATGGAAACAGAGTGTATCTACAAGAATTTTTCCAGAAATTTTTAAAAAAGAGTGAAAATCCACCTGGAATGGGGTGGGTGAAGATCCATCTGGAATGGGGTGTGTGAAGATCCACCTGGAATGGGGTGGGTGAAGATCCACCTGGAATGGGGTGGGTGAAGATACACCTGGAATGGTCACCCAAGGAAGTCTTTTTGTAAGCCACACAGAGGCCATAGAAGATGTCCAGGGTGGGGAGGGGGGGCTAGACTAAATTTTGAGCTGGCAGGAGAACTTAGCAGTGACATCCACATGGTAATCATTTTGCAAGCATGGGGGAGGCAAGGGTGAAGGGGGCACTGATTTTTTTCCCCCAAGGCTCCAGAAAGACTCTGATAGCAGACGTCATATGGCAGACTCAGTTTCTATGCAAGGAGACCTTGGGAGACCATTTCATAAAGCTGAAAAGTTGAAATTTAAGTTGCCATGAAGAACCCAAGATGTCTAAGATGGTAGGGCCACTAGGCATTAACCAGGAAAAGCTGTATGCATGGAGTAGACTTGGCTCAAGTGTCTATGTGTGAGGCAGATAGCAGAGCTGGGGAAGTCAGCTACACAAACCTCTGAGTCTATATAAGTCCATCACAACCCAAGATACTGTGTATGTAGCTATTGGATTTGCCATTTCCCTGCTGGGCTTGGGGCTTGCTTTGGTCTGATTCTTCCCTTGCTATTCCTCTATTCCTCACTTTTGGAATCGGAATGTTCACTCATTGCTATTATGTCATGAGAATGTTACCTTGTCTTAGTTAAGGTTTTTATTGCTGTGAAGAAACAGAAACTCTTATAAAGGAAAACATTTAATTGGGGCTATCTTACAGAGATTTAGTCCGTTATCATACTGGGACATGGTGGCATGCACCAGACATGATGCTGGAGAAGGAGCTGAGAGTTCTACATCTGGATCCACAGGCAGCAGAAGCAACTGTGTGTCACATTGAGTGTAGCTTGAGTGAAGGAGACCTCAAAGCCCATCCCCACCATGACACACTTCCACAAAAAAAGGCCACACCTACCCCAACAAAGCCACACCTCCTAATAGGGCCACTCCCTATGGGAGCAATTTTCTTTGAAACCACCACATGCTTGATATATATATATATATAGTACTTTATACAGACTCACAGTTAAAAATTACCCCAAGTCTCACAAGAAACTTTAGACAGATTTTGTCTAATATTATAGAACCAGCCTTAATATTATACTATCCCAGGGTGCCCAGGACACTATCAGCATCTCGGGAATGAAACTAGATACACAGAACCTAACCGAGGACCTGTGACTGCCACTGCCACTGCCACCACAGTACCGCATCAGGACTGTGCTTGCAACCGCTGCTGCTGCGTCTCCCACTTCCGCCACTGCTGCATCTCCCCCTACCACACGTGAGTCCCCCACCATTTCCCATGGCTGCAGCCTGAGCTATATTACTCGAGCCAGACCCCTGGGGGGGGTCCTCAGCTGTGTACCATGACACATTCTCAAGATGCCCTGAGATGCACACACGGGAGGGTCTGAAAACAGGCTAGGATCCATACAGATAAGTTTGCAATCAAAACCCACATGGGCATCACAATACTAGGAATGGCTCTTTAGCCAGAGATCAGTTTATAGCCTGCTTCCTGGCAGGTCTTCCTAAAGCTGTCATCAAGCCAGCAGACATCAAAAGAAAAAAAAAAAAATTCAAGATACAGAGTAAAATCTGTCTCTTGTCCCCCAGACCTCCCCGACATAGGACTAAAACTTAAGCATCTGGAAAGCAAGGCTCCTGACCCCACAGGCAGAAGTTTCAGCTGTGGCATTTAAGGTATACCAGGGGAGGGATGAAAAAAAAACTGAGAACAGAATTGCCAAGTGCTGGCACATGCTGTCCGACTGGCTCCTGAAAGCTGCTGGGTGCCCCCCCCCCAAAAAAAAAAATGAGGCCACGGGGCTAGTGCGTGCCCTGCCACGCCAGACCATCAATTAAGCCTTGTTGAAAGTGCCACCTAGAGAGACAACCGGTCAGCTGACTGCACCCAGGCACCAAGATGGCATAGGAACATCAAGCTAAGACCTCCAGCAGAACTAGGCTTGGTCACAGGCTCGTTTGCAGGGAATCCAGAACACAGCATGGAAGAGATTCATTTCTTTCCTTCTGGATACCAGAGCTACTAACCCAGTCCTGGGAGTTTTGGGGTCTCACCTCTCCTCATTTCCCATGTTGTCAGGGTAGGGAGGACAGCCTTACCCTCCCCCAGCCCCCAGATTTAATTGTACTTTCAGGTTACTTAATGGGAACAGATTTTCCAGCTAAGACAGGAACTTTCATTTCATTGCTCCCTCCATGTGCCTCACTCCAGACTGTCAGCAGTGCTTCTCCTCATGCACACAGACAGGGCCCTAATCTCTGCCTTGTTCCTAATTCCAAAAGAATGAGTTCTCACCCCACAAGCTTTTCTTTCCCTAGTTCCCTCTTCTAATTAACTTCTCAGCTAATGGCTGCTTTGGGCCACCACAGAACTGGAGTCCAGGGATCATCAAGTAAGAAACTGTAACAGCTAAAAGGTATTTACACCCCAGACCCAAAAGTGTCTGGGTTCTACAAAAACAGACTTTAATGTAACCATCAATTACTGTTGAATCCTCTCAACCTGTGTTTCCTGGATGCTGAACTAGTAAAGGAAACAGGTGCCTTAAATAATTTGTCTCTGATAAAGCTTAAGAACATGTTCCAATCTCTCTGTCTCTCTCATTAACACTAACCAAAATAAGCAGAGTACTAAACACCACAAATGGTCACTAATTTTGTCATGGCTGCTTCTTAACATGTTCAAAAAATTTCCCCAGCCCCAGAAACTAGCTGAAATCTATCTGGACAGGTCGGATCTACTTCAGGCTTTTTCTGTCTCACCAGCATCCTGTCAGATACAAAAGTGGCCAGAGTGCCAAGCCAAGAGGGATGGACGGCTCCTGGGCAGCAGGACAGTCCATCATCCCTCAACACCTGTCTACCTCAGAAGGCCCCCTTTCCTACCCCCTCCAAGAGTCAACTGACACCCACCAAGTCAGCTGGAAGCAGTTTTTCTGGGAGAAATAACGCCCCTATTCCTATTCAGTCACTTTTTATAATAAGCAAAAAGTTTGGAATGTTAGGATCATGCCCTCACTCCGGCACATACACAGCTTGGGGTCTTGCATCTTACATCATCAGTGGGCACTGACAACTACGTGGTCACACAATCTGCATCTTAAAAAAGCTGAATGCAGACCCCCCACCCTCTCTCTCTGCTGTGCTCCCTGCTTCCCTCCCTCACCAGGCCTGGCTCTCCTTTCTCCCCCCCACCCCTTCACTCCTAATAAAGCTCTAAAACTAGCACTGGGTTCTGTCATGACCATGACATTTCCACTGATAACCAGTGCCACCAACCAGCGCTGTTTATCTTTCAGTTTCTTTGAGTGAAGATCCATACTGAGTATAGGCAGAATCCCCCTATGTGCTAGTTCCTAGACTGAATAAAGAGGACATGGAGGAAGAAGGAGCTGAGCACCAGCTTCTATCTCTCTGCTTTTCTAGAAAGCAGATGACATCATGCCCCTCCAACCCATTCTGAGGGCTGATGGATGTTAGCCTCAAACTGTGAGCCAGTATACTCATTTGCCTCACATTGCTTTTATCAGTTATTTTGCCATAGCTATGAGAAAAGCAACTAAAATATAATACATACATATCAAAGTTGCCTTTAGTCCATAGGAAAAATTCTATTATAACAGCACAAATATGCCATTTCAAAAAATTGAACTGTGAGAATTTTTCTTTGCAACTAAATCAAACTCATATGTCAGTCTTTTGCAGAAGCTCTTCATAGCATCTTTTTCATGAAACTAACAGTCAGAATATTAATAAGATATCCAAGACAGGATGAAATCAGGCAGTGATATGCATGGTCCACACAGAACCAAGGCCAAGGTCAAGGTATGGCGGGAGTTCAGTGCTAGCACACATCTGGAGGAGGCAGGGCATAGATAGCAGGGCTACCACCCTTCCGTTCTTCATTAAAAGCAGCATTCCATCCCAAAGGAAGGCAGCAGGCAGCTTGGTTTCTACCACAGTGATGGTAATGAGCTTCATTTTCTAGTTTCTCTAATATGTGAGTGATCATATAGTCAGGACTCCAGCCTCAGTAATACTGATGATGATAATTTCACTAATTTGCCAGTGAAAGGCTGTTTGACATTATTAAATAAAACTATTATTATTAAAATTAATTTTCTATTTGTCAAATACAAGAAAGGTGCCAGGGAATTCAGTTAATGTTGACTGCAGCAAGTAATCATTTCTATAAATTTATAGAACGTCTCTGCATGAATATAAATTATGTGCTGCATTTTGCATGCCTAGTTAATTAACTGAACACATTTGGTCTTAGTAAATGTTATCAATTCTTTTATCAATGGAATGCTGATTGAAGGGTTCTTTTGTTATATTCTCAGCACTTTTCTTTCCCTGGGGAGAAAGAATAGAGAAGTCATAGATTTTTTTTTTGCTCACTTTCTTTCAGTGAGCTAATTATCAAATAATAGTCAAAACAATCACATAAAATGTATTGTATACTACATTGTGATGTGCTTGTCCATTAGAAATCCAAGAAAGCTTCTTTTCTGATGATTTTTATCAGTGAACATTGAACATAGCTCTTGTTTTGTTATTTAGTACTAAGTGTCTAGTTCCTAGACATTAAATGCTAAAACAGAGTGCTTTGGACCCATTAGCAGGGATGAAATATGTTTAAAACTGGAAATAAAACACTCTATCACATAAAATTAAAATGATATTAGGAATCACGTCTGTTGTTGGAGTACATAAAGGAAATAGGTCATCAAAGGCAGTTAGAATCACTACCTAAACCCCAAGCCTGATGGTTATAGCACTGAGACTCTTACTTGACAATGCTTAAATTGAGTCTAGTGGCCAAAATTCTTACCATGTTTTTCATATTTTATGTTTTTATGTGCCCTTAGTAAAACTGTGATCACACAGGGACACTTTTGAATTATTAACCAAGATGAAGAATTGGAAAGATAGAAGTTAGGAGAAAGAAACAATAGTTTTCATCATTCCTAGAGTTACAGCTTTAGACCCATGAGCATTGATGGATAAAAACTGAGAAAATATGAAATGAAGAGCATCTTTGGTTTCCCTGGGGTTGTTATTGCCTTCAGGGTTTTTTAGAAAAGGGATAGAATCTACAATAACATATCAGCTTGAACAAACATGGCCCCTCAGTTTGTAAGAAACAAATAATACCAAATACAAGACCAGTAAAAGTAGTTTTGTAAGTAACTTTTATTTTCCTTGGGGGTCAGTGAGGCAGAGTTCACCATGTTCCAATAAAAATAAAAGTGGGTCACTGACACCATGAGGAAGCAGCTCTCAATGCCTATGAGGTCAGGTTGAAAAAGAAAGCAGAAAGTAGATGTCATTGCAAACATCTCAGAATATTCTAGTCTTCCTGAGTTTCCACAATAGAATTAGACAGTCTGTGACTTTCATTCCCCACAGCATTGGCCCACTGTCCTGCTTCTGAATCATTTTCTCAAAGCTCCAAAGATTTTCTATTAACATTAAAGTATTCTGTCTCTCTTCATTTCACACACACACACACACACACACACACACACACACACACACACCACTAACACAATGATATTTATGTATCATTTTTAAGTTGAGGACATGACTGGGAGAAATTGCAGTTAAGGGAAATACTTAATGAAAGGATACACCTGATTTAGAAATTAGTATCAACATGCTAAAATTTTGGTTTATCACTGAAGATTGCCATATTGATTTTTATTTCTTTAAAGTTTCATCATTCCACAATATAATAAGGAATAATATGGAGTAATAAGGAATAATCATATTAATAATGATTCAGTTGTACAAACCTAGACCATACTTAGTGGCCTTAGGTCTCTATTCTGAAAAAAATAACTATATTATTTTATAATTAAAGACATATGTAGAGAGTAAGAGATGACACAAGACATCATTTTACTGTTCACAAGCTCAGAAGGGAAGAGATTCTTTAGCTACTTTCTTTATAAGTATGACAAAATACTATAAAAGTAACATAAAGAGAGAAAGGTTTACTTCATCTCACATCTCAGAGTGCAGTTTTTCAGGGTGAGGGATGCATGGGGACAGGAGTCTGAGGCAGATGGCCACATTGCATCCACAGGCAGAAAGCAGAGGCACATGAATGCTGGTGCTTACTCACATCCTCTGTCTCTGTCTCTCCCTCCCTTCCTCCCTCTCTCCCTTCTTTTCTTCCTGTTTTAAAATTCAGTATGGTTCCTAGCTCACAAGATGGTACTGACTACCATCAGGGTAGGTTTTCCCCTCCCAGTTAAACCTCAGGAGACGTCTTCTCAGACACATCCAGAGGCATTGTCTCTTGGGTTGGCACTGAAGACTGGCCATTACAGAAGTCTGTGCTGTGCTTTTTCTGGTTTTAGTAATCCTTCCTGCATCTCTCCTCCCTATTTCCAAGTCCTGCCTCTAGTCTAAAAAAGCAGTGTGGATGTCATGCTCTCTTTGCTTCTGCTACAACTATTTGTAAAGAGATGCAAATGTTTCTGATGGGGGATTTTAGGTCCATTTATTGTCAAGTGAAATATATACAAGACAAAAGCAAACATAATAAAATGAATTTCTTGTTAGTGCTGAACAACTTTCACAGCATGCTTTTTTTTTCTGTTATTTTACATGAAAATGTTATTCTCTTGGGATCTTTTCCAGTTGAGCATACACTATCAAGAATAAATTATGAAGAAAGTTGGGAGTAAAGGTAGCAGAAAACCCAGCAGTCTTGTGAGACATATTGGTATGATAAAACTGCAAAGGTCCAAGTCTAGATAAATCCATAGAAATCTCAACACTCAAATGATGAATCAGAGTGAGAAAAGCACCATTAGAGAATAAACTAGAGCTCAGGACAGTAGGGGCAGAAACAATCAGACAAAGGATACTTGAGTTCTATTTCTCAAGGTTGAAGAGTCCTCTGTGGTTTATTCCTTCTATGTCTCTACACAGAAGGATCAAATCAAACCTGAAGAATGGATTTCTTAGGAGAAAGACCTGTGGTCCCTGAAGATCATTAGTGGAGAGAAAAGCTTCATAGGGCCTGGTGGAGCTGAGAGACTCTATTATCAAAACTCCAGCAATTGTCTAGCTCTTCATATTTCACTCTTACACCATAGGCTGGGCTCATAGATTCATATTATTACTCTGAGCACAGTGATAACTCTTACAGCTGTTTTTCTGTGATGGTAAATAAATCCATTAATTAGTATTGTATGTATGGGTATACATGTTTATGTGTACAGGCACACATGCATATGTGTGTGTGTGTGCAGATGTGCACACATTTATGTAGAGGTCAGAGGTCAACTTTGGGTGTCATTCTTCAGATACCATCTATCTTGATTTTTGAGCAAGCTCTCTTCATCAGCTCAGAGACCCCTAATTAATTTATGCTAGCTTGTGAACTCTAGGTTCACCTGTCTCTTCTCTTCTCAGTTCTAGGATGAAAAGCCTGTGGCACCATGCTCAACTTTTTATGTGATTTCTTGAGACTGAACCCAGGATCTCATGCTTTCATGGCAGACTGATCTTTTACTCTAGCTCCATTAACTGCAATTTTTGATTGAGCCAAATGACTGTCTCTGGTGAAATAATTTTGTGATCCCTTTTCCTGTAAAATAAGAAATACAAATCTACTTCAGATGAAAAAGACTTTTTGGGTTATGAAAGTTGGGTAAGAGGCACCATTGCTTCCCTTGTGTTGATGGACAATCTATCTAGACCTGTGTTCTCTTTCATGAATTGAAATGAAGATGCATAAAATTATTTAGAAATTAATCATATATGCAAAAATAATAGGACTCTCTGGGCTGATAATTTGTATATAACAAATCTTTGTATTTTGCATGAACATGATAGTGATTATGATTAAATTAACTAATTTGACTTAGTTGATGAAAATGAGTTGTATCCATTTTCCTTGTGTGGAGCAAGATAAATGAACACTTTCCAACTCTGTTTTCCTTAAATTCTCACTGAAACTGCAAATCTTTGCCAATGTCCTCACAACTTCTGCACTGTTTTCTGCCTGATTCAGATGTAGGAAGGTTACCCCCCCCCCAACATAGTATTTTTATTAGTTATTTGGGAATTTCAAACAATGCACCCTGATCACACTTGCTTCCCATTTCTCCTAGGTCCACCCTCCCCCCACCCCCACAAATATACCAAGTATAATTTGTGTTGTTCATATACTTATTGGAGCATGGTCAAACTCCCAGTGGCCAACCCCTTAAAGAAAACAGAATCTTTTTCCCCTCCCCGCTCCAGAAGCCATCAACTGTGAAGAGCTGCACTTCAGCATCTTTATAACAACTTTTCAGAGCTGTCTTATTGATTCCTGTGTAAACTGTTTCTTCTTCTTCTTTTTTGGGTGGCATGGGGTGGGGAAGTTGTTGCAGAAGTCTTCAATGTTTCTCATTCTCAACTATGAGTCTAGAGTCATTGATACCACTGTAATAGAAGCTTCCCTGACCATTATAGCCAGCAGCAGCACCAGATCATCGAGTTGCACATGGTTTCCTATGGCAACATGGATCATGGACAGCCACAAGGTCTCTGATGGCATCATAGATCACAGACCTCATCATGTCCTCTGGTGGTATCATGGGTTGTGGTAGACGCCAACATCGCCTCTGGTGGCTACCTGGTTCATGGACATTAACATGACCTCAGTTGACAGTGTAATCCTAGATGTCACTGGACGTCCATGATTTGTGTTACAGCCAGATGCCATGTGGATGTTCCAGGTCTGAGCTGCTTCCTGAAGCTATTTGACATCTATGACCCACCGTGCCAACATTGGAAGGGTATTTTAACAAATGAGCATGTTGCAGTATGTCCTGTCATACATTAGAAAACAACCAGTTCTTCTCTGGATAAGGCTCTCCCTTTCAATGTTGTTTAACACCTCAGTCCAGACAGAGGAATATGGAAACTCGTTGCTGCCCACTAATGAGTACAATTTTCTCTGCAGTTACCAAGCAATGATTTATATCAGTTTCTCTGTGTTCAATTGGCCTTTTCTCACTCTGATGTAACGATAGATTGAAAAGTACTAAGAACTCAGTATGTTATAAAAAAAGATGTGAAGTTGAGAGAAAGGTATATTCAAGGTTATATGGGGAGAGCTGGAAGGGGAAATAGGGAGTAAACACAGTCATAGTTCATTGTAGACACAGGCACAGATAAGAATAAAAAAATTTTTAAAGAATTGCTAGAAATACATTAAGTGAGGGGAAAATGGGTTTCTATTGTAATGTTTGCATGGCACTTATTACATTAGAGTGAATACTGTCAAATTGTTCAAATTCTAATCTTCACTTTTCCCTATTATACAGCATATGTTGCATTGTATATATGCATGTGCAAATGCATATATCTGTGGAGAGAAAGAGAAAGGATTTTTCCAGGCTATTTGAAAGGGCAGAAGGCAGTACCCAATTGTGTACTGAAAAGTTCACACAAAAAGCTTTGAATCAATAAGGGATATTTTAGTACCATTGCATTACTCCAGACATCCTTTTCATTCCCCACATTGCTGAACATTGAACTGCTCTGGAGGATACCTGCTTCATGTACATAACACACAACAGCTGGAAAACAAGCCAAGTTTATCACCAACAATCTGATTACAATAATTGTAAAACTTATGTATCTTTGCATATTATAAAGTTAAAGTTAAGTGATTAACTATGTTTTTATTCCCATACTGCTTTGGGCTATCTTGAGAGTTTCTTTTTCTGATAATGTAGAAAAAGAACCAGAGTAAGTTAGAATATTCTATCAAAAACTGTTTTGATGTAAGAAATGATGATATTTGAGGTAACTATTGGCCATAGGCTTCAAGAAAATACTGAGAGATAGTACCAATTTCCAAAGAACTAAAAACGTACATGGCTTATATTTGTAGACTTGGGAAACTTGAAGAGTGGAAGTTGATGGATACGTAAGGTACAACACTCAAGGCATTATACAGAACCTGTGTAACAAGCCTATGGCAGCACTGGGGAAGAGGCTGTGTCTGTTGAGTTCTTCCTGTCCTTAGCATATTTACTCCTTCAGAGTAATCACCATGGTTTCTCTTTTGCAGACATTTTTGGTATTAAAGTAGCGCAGGGCTTCCTCCAGGGCGGTCTGCTTCAGCTTCCTAGACCGACTAAGACATTTCTGTAGCAAGAAAAATATCGGAGGTAATGTCAGCACAGAAAATGAAAATAATTCCCAGTCTATTTCTTGGTTTACTGTATCTTGTTCACTGCTATCGAAACTCAAATTCTTTAACATAAGTACACTTTTTGGAGAATCTGGTTTTTGTTTTGTTTTGTTTTATAGGTGCCACATGAAGATAGTGCCTCGAACTAAGTCAAGTATTTCTGGATAAGAAAGTCAGAGGTACCAGGAAAACCAAACAAAAGAGGTGTGTGTGTGTGTGTGTGTGTGTGTGTGTGTGTGTGTGTGTTATAGTGGCAGACATGGTAATTACATCTATATATACAGAAATACAGACAAGGTCTGTAAAATATTTGGAATAAAAGTTTTAAATAATTTCTCCCAAATTATTGCTAAACTATTTGAGAATTTGTATGAAAGATCATTTATTATTATTAAATGGAAACTCAATAGTTATTAATATTAAAAAAACTCTGCCTATCTTTTTTATACCATTTTCAATTTAAGGCAGAACAATTACATATTTTAAAATTTTGTGTCTAGAGAAAGTGAACCATGCTAAATTCTGTGATACACATGCAGACAAGAGGCTTAAGTAAGGTTACATTATAAACAGAGGGCAAATAAAACTAAGGATGAACAATTTGTTTGCCATACTGTTTTATCTTTAAATATAATACAAAAGAAACAATAGTCAACATACATTTAAAAATAAAAACTAATTATACATGTGTATAACAATCTAAAACACATCCATACACAATTATCCTCCATACTTCCAGATGCTACTATTCATTTATGCTTACTTATGGCTTGATGCAGTGAAGTCACAGTCTGAATATCACCTAGTTATTTTAATAAGTAATTCTACTTTAGGAGATGTTTTAAAAGTTTTGTGCAAATGTACCACATTTTTTTTAATCCGTTCTTCTATTGACGGTCATCAAAGTTGTTTCCAATTCTGGCTATTATGAATACAACAGCAATGAACATGGTTGAGCAAGTGTCTCTGTGTTAGGATGGAGTATCCTTTGGGTGTATGCCCAAGAGTGGTATAGCTGGAGCTTGGTGTAAGATGAAATCTCAAAGTAGTTTTGATCTGTGTGTGGATGTGAATGGGTGGAAAGATGGGGAGGAACTGGGAAGAGTAGAGGAAGGCGAAACCGCAATCAGGATATATTATGTGGGGAAAAATACATTTTCAATAAAAGTAAATTATATAAAACCTTAAAAATATAGGAGTCACTTGTGGCTACAATGACCAGTTTTGAATAATTGTTCCTTATTGTTCAGACGATGTTATCTCCCATAAGGATCTCACAAGCTGGTCAAGAATTTAGAATTGTCAACTGTATTTATTAGAATAAATAATCTACTCAGTTTCCAAGTGCTGTATTTCTGCCTACCACTATCTCTTCCAGGCTTTATTGACATAAGCACCCATTAGATCTCACCTCATGAAACTGAAAGGTTTCTGCATGGCAAAGGACACCATCATTTGGACAAAGAGACAGCCTACAGAATAGGGAAAAATTTTACCAACTACACATTTGATAGAGGGCTAACATCTAAATTATATAAAGAATTCAAAAAACTAGAAACCAAGAAAACAAATAACCCAATTAAAAATGGAATATATATCTACACAGAGAATTCTCAGAGGAGGTAAGTCAAATGGCTGAGAAAAACTTAAAGAAATGTCCAGTATCCTTAGACATCAGGGAAATGCAAATTAAAACGACTTTGAGATTTCATCTTAGTCAGAATGGTTAAGATCAAACAAATGACAGCTTCTCTGGCAAGGATGTGAAGTAGGGGGAACACTCATTCATTGCTGGTGGGAGTGCAAACTTGTAGAGCCACTGTGATAATCAGTGTGGCAGTTGCTCAGAAAGATGGGAATCAATCTACCTCATGATCCAGTTATTCCACTTTTGGGCATATGCCCAAAGGACACTTCATCTTACCAGAGACACTTGCTCAATCATGTTTATTGCTGTTGTGTTCATAATAGCAAGAAATAACCTAGATGTCCTTCAAAAGAAGTATGAATAAAGAAAATGTGGTGCATTTACACAATAGAATATTTATTACTCAGACATTAGAAAATGAAATTCACAGATAAATGGATGGAACTTGAACAAATTATCCTGAGTGAGGTAACCCAATTTCAGAAAGACAAATATGTCAACTATTCTCTTATATGTAGATATTAGCTTTTAAGTAATCAATAAACAGGCTACAATGTGTATGATGACAGAGGTTAATTACATATTATGGGACAGAGGTGGGGGAGATTGGATTGCCAATGGAAATGAAAATTGAATAAGACAGTTATGAGTGGAATGGGTCAGGAACTGGAACGGAATGATCCATTAAAGAGAGTAGAGGAATATGGGGAGGCCCATATTCCTTTTTTATAGGTAAAACTAAGGATAATTTGAAGGGTTATATAGAAACCTAATACAGTCGAAATTCCCTGAAATATATACATATCTGAAAGTGGTATAAATGGAATAACCAAATAGTGAAGCCTCAGCTGAACATCTCTTGTCACCAAATGAAGCTTCATTTCTGGAGCTGGGTTACATCTAGTTGAATATTTGGCCAAGGGGAACCTGTGCCAATCCCCAAACATCCCAGGCTATTACCAAGGCTATTTGTTTCTCTTCACAAACTGGTAGTAAGGCCCTATTGCTGAAGACAATACCTACACGATTCACTGAATACAGGGATGTTGAGCAGGTTCTTATCTAGAACTTTCACCATGTTGACCAGTGTTTATGGTCAATGTTTAGTAGTTGCATGCTACTAAAAGAGCTACAAATCTTTTCATCTGCAGGCATTCAGCCTGCAAGACACACTAGTGCAATAGTGGAACAAAGAGTGTGGGAGTAAACAACTGGTATCTGATTTGACTTAAGGCCCACTCCATGAGATGGAACCCATTCCCAGTACTGTTTGGGTGACCAATAACTTGAGACTAGATAGGTCAGGGACCTGGGGTAAAACCAAATCTACTGTTCTAAACAAAACAAAAAACAAACAAACCAAAATTAATAAAATGACTCAATAATATTCAGCTATTCTTATAGATCAGTGCCTTGCACAGCCATCATCAGAGAAAGCCCCATCTGGAGCAGATGCGAACAAATACAGAGACTCATAGCTGGGCATTAAGCGGAAAATGAAAGACCTCAGAACAGTCATCCTGAAATGGGATGTCTCCATCAAATCTACCTCCTTAAGGCTTAGGAAAACCTGAAGAACAAAGGTGCAAAGAGTGTGAGAGCCAGAGGGGATGGAGCACACCAAAGAAACAAGGCCCTGTAAATCAGTAAGACTGATGCAGATATTAACTTATACAGACTAAGGCAGCATTCACAGGGACTGCCCAAGTCTTCATGAAATGAGGTCCTAGAGCTGAAAGAAGTGGATATATGTCCCCATCTGTCACCCAAAAGTTTTCTCCAGTTTACAACTACTTGCAAATGATAATTTTCTCCAAGTGAGTCTCATGGGGGACAAAACTACCCTTAAGCATAGGCTGAATGCCAACAGAAAACAAATTAAATTTATCCACTATCTATGGAGGTTCCTTGTCTCAAAATGTTGTATCAGGGTTTTAAAAATTATCTTATTTATTTTAGTATAATTCTATACATATAAATATGTGTATACTCTTTCTTTTTACCCTATAGGATCCTCTGTGTATATATTATGGCTTCTATAATTCCAGTGTTTTTACTGGATACCTGAATGTGCAAACAAGTGGGCCTCTAGGTCTGTACCTGTTTCTTGTGCCTTTTCTTAGGCTCTTTTTCCTTCTGTTTTTTCTTACTTTGATATATTAATTTCTTGTTTTATCTCATTATATTTATTTTTTATTATCCCTTAAAAACTTGTTTGTTTTTTTAATGAGAGACAGAAAGAGGTTTGATCCTGATGGAAGGGGAGGTGGAGAGAAACCTGGAGGATTAAAGGAAAAGAAAACCATAATTAGGATATATTCTGTGAGAGAAAAGTCTGTTTCTAATAAAATGAAAACAAACAAACAAACAATTTTCTCCAATGAAGTCTCCTTGTGGATACAAATCACTCTTAAGACCAGGCCCATGCCCAGCAATAGACGGCCAACACAAAATGAACTCAATGACAATTTTGGAAGTTATTTGTCATACAAGGTTATTATTATTATTATTATTATTATTATTATTATTATTATTTTACCTTGCCCATCCTTTTTTATATTATGATTTCTGGTTTTTATTTTTTTAATGGTATTTCTGTGTGGAAGTGTGTGTATCATCATGTTTTTTATGCGGCACATTTTCTTCCATTTGCTTGATTTGTCCTGTTCTGGTTTATTTTCTCTTATATTCCTCCTCCTCATCATCATCTAGATGCTTCTTTGTGTTCTCCTGAGAGAAAGTAAAAAGGATATGAATTTGGGTGGGTGGGAGTTGAGGAGGATCTGGGAGAGAGAGGGAAAGGGGAAACAGTGATCAAATTGTACTGTATGAAAAGTAAACTTTCAGTAAGAAAGAGTATTTTCATACAAAAATAAATTAGCAAATAAACAAAATTTTAAAATTAAAAGTAAAGAGTAGTTTACTGCCATCCCCCTCAAAAAGTTCAAAAACTATTTCATCTTTGTACAATTGAAGAGTTGAATAAACATATTTAGTGTAAGTGCTATTGAGCTCATTAAAAAGAAATATTTCCCGAAGAAAATAAATCTGGTTAGTGAATGTGTGTCTATGATTAATGAGGCATGGAGTAGCTCATAAAGAAGGACAAAAATCCATAGCATCTGGGTAAATTATATGCAGGAAGCATTACATGGGATGACAGAAAGCTGGTACCTCACAAAGTGCCTCGCTCAGCCTTCACACTGCTTCCAATGCTCCTTCCTCAGACACCATCATTAATAAAGAACTAGAAATGGAGGTGAATGGATGTGCTTTGTTTATGTGAGGCAGTGACCACGGCAGAGGGTACATACCACCTCCCTCTTCTCCATTCACCTTTTTAAAAATAAACACCACTATAAAATGCTGTCTCTGTATTAAATAGAAAACATCTGATAATAGTCTAATGTATCTACTTATCAGGATCCTGAATCTCTTCAGAGTAAATAAAATCCAGAAAGTGATCAGCCTCCATTCTGTGTCATCCCCACCTACCCTCACACAGCTGTGGCTAACAGTAGTCTGTCTGACTGTACCATATCCTTCAGCAGTTTTGCATAAAAATACTTCTAATTTGTTTCATTATGTCTAAGCACCCCTCCTTATTTTAGATGGAAATGTACTAGGCTGAATTATTTTACCATTAAGAAGGTGTACAATATTGCTTATGCCTCAAACTGTAGAAATATATATTTTTGACATTGAAATCAATTTCAAAGCTGAACACTGGACAAATGGGCTACAAACAATTCACATCTGGTCAAAGTAGAAACAATTCTGAAGAACTGATGATATCACAAGCAAAGATACTGTGCACCAAGATAAACGCACTAATTGAAATGGAAAAAAATGAACCCTAAGCAATTCATGTAATACCCTTTTGCTTGAAACTGGTATGGAAACGCTTTGAAACATGCTGTGTCACTTGTAACAAATTAAGCACATGGTATTTAAAATATTTCCAAGAGGTAACATTGAAGTGGCAATATTCTAACTTGATATCAAAAGGGCAGAGAAATAGAGACAAAGAAGAATGGGGTCCATTTTAAGGGTTGGCCATGTGTTTGAGAAGGCCAGAGAAATACAGAAGAAATGCCATGTTTACCCCCTTGATTTTATCTGGCTTCCAATCTCTGCTGAAAGTTTGTATAGAAGAGAGACCATACATTTACTTTTAGAGCATTTCAAATCTTAACTAAAATATTCCTTGCTCTGCAAGCTAATCAAAGCCTCCCCACCTTATTTTGATTTTTTTCGTGCATAGTGAGGATAATAATTTTTAATTCATAGTATTAAAGTTAAGATCTAATAGTAAAATAGGAATATTGATATTACTTATGGGGTTTGGAGTGTAGTGTATACATATTCTTATTTTCTGCTTCTTATGAAAGGATGTGAAATGAGCAGCTGTTCAAACATTTTATATCCCAGTGACTCACATCATCATAAATAAACATCACACTGGAATAAATATCAGAAGAGGCATCTCATACCAGCTTCACCAGAATCCAAGAATGGGATCTACATGATGCCCCTTTTGTTTGTAGCTCTGTGTTATCAATATAACACAGATCGCTTCTGTGTGTAGTTAAGAATCAAAAATAGTAATAATATCATGACAGTAGTTATTGAATTCAGTAGGATTTGTTACATAAAAATGAATAAGAGTAACTGATAGAAATAAATAAGGAAGACACTGAATAATTTGTACATGCTACTCTGGGTCATTTTAACAAAGCATCTAGGACATGGAACATTCAGTATGAGTGGAGTGTTTTAAAAAGACACAAAGAATTCAAGAGTTTTACTTTCAAGCAAATATGTCTCCTAAAAGTGAAATTTGAGGATGTTCTTTTGTGTTGCTGAGGAAAATGTGCCATGGTGACAGATTGATTAGTATTGGTGACTATTTAGTAATGTTTCCCCGTGCTTGCTATGTGAGGCAGACAAGGGCTAGGACCATGCTGATTCTCAGCCTAGACCTAAAGTATTTCTTAAGAGTTTACTTGATTTCCCTCAAGTTATATGAGTGGGATTGTTTTTTTCTAAAACTTTTTCTGGAATTTTTTCTTATGAGGTTCTCAGACACCTCACTCACCTCAGAGAGGAAGTTCAGGGTGAGCAATTTTGGTATTAAGGCTTCAGAGAGACTTTTGTGAGTGTCTAAACTTCCACAAAAATGTGAAGAATAAGCCAAATGTTGGTAAGTGTGTTATAGTGTAGCCAAATCAGGACACAGCAAAGAAGAGGGGTGGTGACTAGGATGAACCACTTTCCAGTCATCTGTATTTCATGTGTCATCTGATACTCACAATGTGCCCCCCAAAGAAACCTCTTGAAAGTTTGTGTCTGAGGTTATATTTAGTGATAACATCACAACTTATGCTAGGTCCTAGGTTCAACCCACAATAACAACAAAAGAGATAAATACCACCACCAAACCACCTGACTCTAAAACAGTTAAGACTCACAACAATTATACAAATAAAATATTACTATTAATATCTTAATAATAACAAAATCAAGGCAAATCAGTTATATGAAACAACATGATCACAGCATTCAGGGCTGCTAGTATCAAATACCTCCTCCCTCCATTGTATAAACTTAATTGATAGTGTTTCCTCTCCTGAGGACTTTGTATTTTCAACTTTCTGAACTGGCTTAAGTATATTCAACTGGGTGCAAGGTCAAGTCCCCAGGCCTTTCCTTTAAAAAGTCTAAAAAGTCTGAGTCAGTATTTCTAGAACAAGCCACTAGGTTGGTTTCGCAAACGTGTTGCTATGTGATGCAGTGATCTCCTCAGACACGACATCCTTCTGAAAGCCTTTTTTTTTTTTTTTTTAAATGTCTCCTTATTTTCCATCATGTCTGGGGTATTACTTTGCTTGCCTTGTGCTAAAACATGTCTTCTGGAAAATACTTTATATCAGTCATTGACACCTGAGAATGAACTTAATTGATAGTGTTTCCTCTCCTGAGGACTTTGTATTTTCAACTTTATTTAGTTCAGGATGTGGGAGGAAAGACGCTACCTTCTGGTTAGAGAATAAAATGTTCAGAAAGCTGGAAAGTGAGAAATGTAGGAGGAATGAGAAAAGGACGATTTGGGGCCCTTGAAATCATGAGAGAGGGATGATGACGCTCGGGCTCTGAGTTTAGAATTGTTCTGATGAAATTGGGGATGTGACAATTACTGCATGAAAATTTGTGTAGATGTCAGATGTTCACACGGAATTAAATATGATTTAAAAAAGAGGAATGTCAGTGTGCACAGAGATGGTCCCCAAGTGCCTGGCTCACACAGCAGGTGACAGAGTACATGCATTCCCGGAATAGAGTGAAGCTTGCCAGCTGGAATGACAAATATCTGCTTTGATATACACTGACACATTTAATCAGCTTGAGAGTTCCCTTTGCACGTGTAGTTGTAGTGCAAGACACTGTCTCTTGCATTCTGGAGATCAGTAAGTTGTTCATCTCTGAACCCTTAGTGCTGTGCTAGATATTTAATGAAGCAGTAGCACTGATGGGGTCAACTACGTCTTGATGCAGATATAAACTGATAAAACACGGGGGAGAAAGTGCCCATCTAGGCTGGAGGACAACATGGTGCAAAGGAAGCCAGCCCACAGGCAGGTATTTTGCTATGGTAAGTGTCATCATCACCCCTGTTGAGGTAAGTTACAGGACTGACTTCCATTTTTATCTTGATGTATTACTCTGTGACTGAGTGATACATGGAGAATTAAAAAGCTATCACACATATGGTATCCAGAAAAAACACAGCCATGTACCAATATATGGTATTGATGCTAATAGAGGCAGTGACTTAGTTTGGTTTCTATAGCTGAGATAAAACACTAGTCAAAACCAACTAGGAGAAGAAAAGGTTTCTTTGGCTTACAGGCCACAATCCATCACTAAGAGAAGTAAAGGCAGGAAGTCAAGGCAGGAACCTGAAGGCAGAAACTGAAGCAGAAACCATGGAAGAATGTTTCTTACTGGCTTGATGTCCATAGATTGTTTAGTTTGCTTTTTTTATATAGCTGAGGACCACCTGCTGAGGAGTGATACATCAAAAAACAAACAAACCAAAACAAAACAAAAGAACCTCCCAGGCATACCCACAGGCTGATCTTATGGAGGCAATTACACAGTTGAAGTTCCCTCTTCCCAAATGAATGACTCAAGTTTGTGTCAAGTTGACAAGACTAATCAACAGACACTACAACAATCCAGTTGTTTATTTCTTAAAGTAGCATGTGTTTGTTGTGTAAGAATTTGGTTTAAGGCAATGAATTTAGAGGAAAGATGCCTTGGCTCTGGGTGAGTCTGCGTGTGATGATACCTCCAACATTCATAGTTATGTATATTAATTCAATATACGGGAAATGTTGAACCTTGTGTGATACCTCAGTAAAACCCCCCACTCTATCCCCTACAGACAAAGAGAAGCTTAAACCAGGATTCCTAAGTGTAGATAAGAACTTAGACCCCTTTTCCCCAGGTGGTTGTATCTGCTACAGGGACTTTGGAAAACAGTCAGGATATTCGACCAAAAGACTAAAAAGGGAGGCGGGTTAAAATAAATTATATGGTCTGTGCCTTTAAGAACTAGCCTCACAAAGAAAGGGGAGGGCTCCTTCCCACCTCTCTGCTGTGAGTGAGAGATTTGGAAGAGCCTCCCTGGAGACTTGTAAACTTAGAAAACACCTTACTTTTGCATTCTGTACCTAAAGTATTCAGTGGCAGCTTTGGGGACTGTGATCCAGGCCAGGCCAGTTTCAAGTCCCCAGAAATGATGGCACCAGCCCCAGGAACAAAAGAACAGAGTCAGGATGTCTGATGGTAACCAATTAACCACGAGATGCCCCTCTCCAGAGATAACAAGACCAGACCCCGGAGATGAGTTGTAAAACTCCTGACAGGGCAAACAGATAAGATAAAATAAGGTAAAGTCCAGGCCCGGGAAAAACTTAACCAATCAAGGATGGACCCGTACTAACCCCCTCCCCTCTAAGAAATTTTATGGGTTTTGCCTATAAAAACTAACTTCCCCAAGAAAGAGGCACTCCTCCCTGCCTCACTGTATTGGGTGTAGGAATGAGTCCCTGTCTAGACTTGTATCTGCAGAATAAACCTTGCTGTTGCATTCTGGACACCCAAGATTCCTGGTGGTCTCTTTGGGGGGTCACAATCTGGGCATAACACCTTGTAACTTCAGTTTCATGTTTTACCAAGTGAGAACAGAAAGGTGAGTGTGTCACAACGCTATACACACATCACCGTATACATAACACAACAGTGAAAAACACATAAAACTATTTATGCATATATATATAGATATACTACAGATTTATAAATTGTATATTTTAAATATACAAATACAGTATATGTATGTACACATTGTGTGTGTGTGTGTGTGTGTGTGTGTGTGTGTGTGTGTGTGTTGAAATCCCAAGGAAACAGAAAGTACATTGAGGTCAAGGTATTTGAAGATGTTTTTATTTGAAGACTTTACTACATATGCATGCATGAAGTTCACAGGAATACTATGTGAGTGTGAAGGCAGTATGAACACAATACAAAGTAGAAAGGTCATTGAGTTTCTAGAGGGCCTGAAGAGAAAAGGATCCCTTATATTCCCGAAGAGGCTTGTGCTGGGCCAGCTGGGGAGGAATGGTGGCTTTCTGTCGGGAGTGGCCAGCCTAAGGACTCCTCAATTGTAGCACGAATCCTAATTGGTCTTAATAATAAAAACCCAGAGTCAGATATAGGGGTAAATGCTGAAAGATCAGAGAGACAAAAGAGCAAGCCACATTCACCACCTCTTATCTCACCAACTCAGCCTGAAAGGCAGCTGAGCTCCTATCTCCTCCTGCCTTATATTCCTCTCTCTGCCCAGCCATTTCACTTCCTGTTTCCTTCTCCCTACTGCTGGGATTAAAGGTGGGAGATCCCAAGGGCTGGGATCAAAGGTGTGTGCCATCACTGTCTGGCTGTTTCTCTTTTAGACTGGATCAATCTTGTGTAGCCCAGGGTAGACTTGAACTCACAGAGATCCGTCTGCCTCTGCCTCCAGAGTGCTGGATTAAAGGTGTGTGCCACCATTGCCTGGCCTCTATGGTTAACTAGTGGCTTAGCTTTGCACTCTGATCTACAGGCAAGCTTTATTTGTTAGGTCACAAACAAAATATCACACTGAATAGTTCTAGAAAAGAATCTAATATCTACTGAGTCCTATTTTAAGTCCTTAAGGATATAATAGGTTTTACATGGCTCTCAGTCTTTCTAGTTCCAGGTCTTCCTTAATAGTTTATTAAACTCAGCTGAGGCCTGTTTTTAAAGAATAGCTCTCTGGAATGCAAGCCAATGGCCATACACATCTCATTTTTTTTTTTATATTGCACATTTTATCCTACATCATTGAAAAATTGATATGACCATTTATCTCATCAGGAAAGACTTTAAGTCTTGAGAATGTGAGAACTTACAGTAAAAGATACAGTTTCTCTACCCTAAGTTGTGTGTGAATTTTGAATCTTATCATTGGCAACATAGTTTCATTTTGTCCATTTGTAAGACAGTGCTTGTCCAAAGGATAATTTGAATAATCAGAATTTGTAAACCAGTTGTTATTTTTAAGTAAAAATGTTGTTCTAGAATAAAAAAATAGGACATAGTATAGGGCACTAAGTTACTTTTTCTCAAGGAACTCCTCAGTCTTTGGCACATAACACAAATGCTTCCTTTGCTTACTATCTCATCACATGGACTATTTAAAACACAGCATGCTTAGGAATGGAAATTTAAAACTTGATGAAATGTATTTCTTCATTGAAAGCTAGAGATGAAGAAAATAATCCTGGCATGCTTTGGGAAACCATCTCGACTGCTTCAAAACCAGCAATTGTCTCACTGTGACTTTGGAATTATCAGAAGTTATGTCAATATGGCAAAAGAAAAAAATTAGCATAACTATATTTTTGACTGACCATGCCACTTGAAAGTTGTTGAGTATATTCTGTATCCATGTAGCTTTTAAAAAGAAACTGTGTCCTACATTTCATAAATGAGAAAAAAATTTTTTGAGAGCCCAGGATAAAACAACGAAGTTTAGTTTGATGTCACAATGTCAGTCTCTTATATATGACACAGTAAACAGCATAAATGGGCTATTCCTAAATTGGAATTGAGAGGTATATCCAAGCAAACACTTATATACTAAGAATATAAAATGTTGATCACCTTGGGTGGTTATAGTGAGGGTAAAAGAGGGAGGGGACTTTGCAAGCCTGAAATTGTGCTCATTTTCTGTTCTCTACTGCAAGCACCTCCTGCTTTACTCTCCTGAGGAACGATGGTTTTCTTCTCTGAGTTCAGGTGCATTATGTTTCTATCAAGAATGGTTGTAGAAGAACAAGCAATAAATTAACTCAGTTGATACAGAAAGCCATGGTAACCAGTTGATGCCTATCTATCATCTATCTATGTATCTATGTATCTATGTATCTATCTATCTATCTATCTATCTATCTATCTATCTATCTATCTATCATCTATCATCTACCTATCTATCCATCCACCCATCTATGCTTTTTTGAGATAGGGTTTATCATGTAGCCTACTCTGGCTTTGAACTTGCTTTGTCATACAGGCTTGCCTTGAATTCAAATTACATTTATTGTAAATGAATTACATTTATTATTATTATAGTTATTATTATTAAGTGTGTGTGTGTGTATGTGAGATATGCATCAGAGTGGGTGTATACATGCCACAGCAGGTCTGTGGAGGGCAGAGCATAACTTTTTGAAGTCAATTGTTTCCTTCTACCCATGGGTTCTGGAAATTTCAAACTCATGTCTGAATGTTTACGAGGCAAGTGTTTATACCACCAACAATATACCTCTGCATTTTAACTTTTAATGTCCTTATGATTTATATATTGTTCTTTTTATCTTTATACAGATATTAAATTTAAGTTAATGAAATATAGTGAATATTATTATAATGTTTATAAATGTATAGTATTACATTTTGCTCATATTCAACTCCCATCATTATATCTTATTTCTCTTAACCCTCTTTCTGGCTCTTGGTTGCCCTTAAGGTAATGCCATCTCTGATTATAGATGCATATACATATAAGTACATATACATGGATGGATGCATATATAACTAAATCCTCACTGCACAGATAAAAAGTATTTTGTTTCCTGCTTACCCTCTCTTGTCCCTTCTCTCCTCAGTCCTCTTCCTATTCTCACATGCCATCTCCACCTGTATTTTTTTTAGACACAGTTATTTCTATTACCAAATAACTAATGCCTTTCAAAAGTTTGTTTTTCCTTCTAAACTTATTTAGGAGATTTTAACCAATATATTTCAATGAAGAAAAGCAATCCGTTAAGTAAGTCATCTCAAATATGGATGCTAGTTTGTCAATTAAGTAAGCCATGTTTCATTCTTAGATTAAACTGAACATTCCAGAAGATTTGCATTTAACTAATTGAACTTTTTTTATACTACACTCAAGGTGTTAATGATTAATTGCAATTATGAAAAATAATTTCAGTTTTCTATATTTCTGTAGCTTTAAATATCAATGTAAAAGTGTTTTCATGAATCACCGCTTACATGCCATAATTTATTTTAGTTTATAAAATGATAATTTTATCACACCATTTACTGGGCCCCAGTCCAGTGTTCGGGGAGGTGGCTAAATCCTATCCATGAATTGTGGAACAATTGAGCTATTACCACAAAGCTGTTTGGGCTATTGCACTGCATTATATAAATGAATAATGTCATTCCATAATCTAAGCTGATAATATATTGGTTTACATTTCATACCTGAATTCATTCAGCAAGACATCTGTTTGTTCAAACACTGTGGGGATTCATCAGAATTTCTCTGTGATTAAGTGTGGTCTTAATATTTTTAGGCATCCTCTCTCTCTCTCTCTCTCTCTCTCTCTCTCTCTCTCTCTCTGTCTGTCTCTCTGTCTCTGTCTCTCTCTTTCTTGACTCATTTCCTCCAGGATCAGTCTCACTACATTATGGTCATTAAAGAATGAAAGTGGTAAATCTTGAATTAAGATTACAACATATCATTAAGACCATAACTATCATGCTTCTGAAGTTATCAAATTGTTTCTAAGAACATTTTAATGTGGACATAAAGTTCTGGGTCAGATGTTTTAAGTTAATTGCCCAGCATGTCTACTGCAGTGGTCACTCTTAACAGTAAGGATCAGAGAAGAGCTGCAAAGCTAAATGTGATCTTTGCAACAGTATGTAATAAGCCAGGGTAGTACCATTAAGTTTCCAACATTATTGGAAAATTTCAGTGAAGACAGTAGTGTCAAGAACATTGTCCAAATAATGGCCAAAGGCAACAGGTTCAAACACAGTAGGCAAGTAATAGCTGAGGTTCAATGTAGAAGCCAGGTGGGTTCTGGTGACTATGATTAGTTCTGTCCCACATGGTAATCAGGACATCCACATAGAGGAAGCAAAACTTGATTCTATTCCTTATCTTGATTTGACTTAGTCAATAGTGCTTTGCATTATGAGAAATTAATAACATTGTTAATGTATTTATAATTCATGGTTTTAAAAGCACTGTAACTGACTAATTGGTAGGATAGACTATTGAGCTTCATCAAGGAAAGAATTATCTGTGCTCATGAATGATAGGATGGTTTCCTTCTGTACTTTCTGTAGGGACTTGTAGGATGTAAACTCCCAAGCGGAGATATGTCAGCCAGCTGAGAGATATTAGTACCTGAAGCAAAACTGAGAATTTGTTAGCTTACATGGATTTACCATTTTTACAGATGCTTATACCACCATTATATCCTGTTTCTAGAACCAGAGACATAATATAGACATGCACATAAGCAAATGGACAACACAACCCATATCAAAAGGAGTACCTGTTATTCTGCAGAGGGCATCAGCAATACTTGATTTCAGGGAGATACTTCTATGATAAGTGCATATAGCACTGAGACAAATGGGAAAGATATTAGGAGAGAAGTGATCTTTATGGTCAAGTTTTAAATCTGCAGAATTTGGCTACAGAGGGATGAAGATGGAGACTCAGTAAGAAGTCTCCTCAGCAGCTGTAAACTCAGCAATTGCTTTTCTCTGAAAAGTGACAGGCATGTCCATGTTCAATGTTGTCTACAAAGTTCATACCTGAGAACTGTGCAAACAGCAAAAATCTCAAAAAAGATCTCATAGTTGAAGTTATATATTTTGTTTAGGGTCACATTAGCTGTTTTCCATGGCTGCATGAGGCCTCTGGGCTGTAGGTTGGACACGGTCTGTAGTGTATTTTATAGAGGCTAATATTAGCTCTTCAGTACCATTTAAACTACACTTAAAAATAAGCAAAATACCACTTCTCATGATATCCTCTACCTCTTCACAGCAGTACATTTTTTTTTCATGTTCACTGCCAGAAAAATACTACTTACATTACCTAGTGGCATTATTTTGGGATGATAACCTCAAAATGTTACAAAGGGGGCCAGAAGATATTGGCTATTTGAAGACATATAGGACATAGAATTCAGTGAAAGAGAGCAATCCTACCACACACAAAGCTTTTGCATGGGTTGCCTGATTCCTATGATGTTTTTGAGTTGACTTAGTTCATGTGACTTTGCATTATGAGAAATTAGAACATGGAAACATGCAGGAGAATGAAAATAAGTCATGGCTGAATAGTATTTTATGAGAATTGTAACCGGTCACTATTTGATGGACTAATAAAGTACACTCAGGTAAAGAATTATCTGTTATATAATGGTAGGACAATTTCCTCCTGCATTTTCTGTGTGGACTTATAGGTCTCAAACTCTAAAGCAGTAATGTGGCAGCCCCTGAGAGATATCTGAATTCTGAAGCAAGGCTGAAGATTTGTTAGTTTGGATGGATTTAACATTTTTTACTGATGCTTATACCACCCACAGTCTGTCATAATGACTCATGCTCAGATTAGATTCTGTAACTTCTAAATATAAATATTAAAGTTTACTGTTGAGGTTCTTTTTTAGAAAAAGGTAAAGAGGGAAAAATCACTTTCATAGTTTGTTGCTAAGGAAACTAATATTCTCTTTTTCTATGTTCTGCCTACAGTACTTGGCATTTTCCACACATACTCATCCTATGGCTTGCTCTCAGGTTAAAATATGGGCTTATGGTAAAGGTTTTAATTGTGGTTCAGAAAGAGAACATTATATAATTTCATGAAAAATATTTTCTAAACTGGGCAGTGGTGGTGTATACCTTAAATCCCAGCACTTGGGAGGTAGAGGCAAGTGGATCTCTGAGTTCAAGGCCAGCCTGGTCTACACAGAGAAACATTGTCTTGAGAGAAAACAACAAAATTTATTTCTTTTTAAATTTTTATACAATATATTTTCCCCTCCCCATCTCCTTCAAGATTCTCCCCACCTTCAAGATTACTCACCCAACTTCATGTTCTTTTTCTGTTTCTCTCAAGAAAAGGTCTAAAACAAATGAAAATCAAACTAAACTAACTAAAAGAAAAGACAAAACATCTCAAAACAAAGAAACAAACAAAACCCCTCCATTTGTCTAAGATTGAGCCAGTAATTTACTTGTAAGTATCTACTAGCTCAACTCTAAGGGAGGAGAGCAAGCTTAGAAACATCCAAGGCCTTCTTCTTGAACTAGGACTCAAAGTTTCACTCACAGAATGATCTATTTATTTGTTTGTTTGTTTTGCAGTAGACCTCTGAAGCCAGCATTTTTCCATATGCTTGATAGTCAAAATCTGTGTTCCACCCAGCACTTTAGAAAATTATACAGCACAACTAATTGTCACCCTGTAAATATGGCAGTGAATTGAATTAAATGCATAATTTTGCATGTTATCATGTAAATGTTCTAATGGAAAGGCCAAAAGAGCGGTATCATCTCAGAGATAAAGAGACTGGACATACTATCTCCTTTTAGATTGGAGAACTGATAAGTAACATGGATAGGGCTGAGCTGTAACATTTTCATGTCCATACAGTGAAATTAAAAAAAATTAAATGTGTGGGTCATCTGATGAAATACTTTAGTTTTATATTTACTTGGGCACAGACATATGACTGCAGACGAGAACTGAATCAGAAGGGCCCAGCTGTGGACATTACTTTTATGACTTCTGAACATGATCCAGTGAGACTTAAGGGAATATTTAGACTCTTGCATGCAAGAATGATTTATTTCCAGCCATCAGTTTTTGTTTTTTTTTTCTCCACATGAGTGGCAAGAAAGACTTCCTGGGAGTTAGCTTCTGCCAAGGTGTGGTAGAGAAGAGATTTCCTATCTTATCTCTTTGTAAAGGACAGAAAACTGTCTTTGGAAATAAGCCATCCTCACTTTTGACAACTGCTACCTGCTATCTATGGAAGCAGGGTGAAGGCAGGAAGCTCATTCACAGTTGATGACACCATGCCCCTGAGTTGATGTCATGCCCATGAAGTGTGGACTCTAAGCTTCTCCTTCAGAGAGCACTGTGTGTCTCAGGCTTGGAAGGAGCTTCACTCTCAGCGAAAACTTTTCTGAGACAAATATCACGACAGCCGCAAAAGAAGAGCCAAGCGCTTATGGCAAATTTGAGAGACGATTTTAGATACAGAGTGAACAGTATACCAAGTCAGATGGCGACCATCTGACAGCAACCAAGTCAGATGGCGAATACACTGATGGAGAGAGGAGAGCTAAGACACGAATCTTGAGGAATGGCTGCTCGGAACAGTTCACTCCTCCAGAGAAAAAAAACTGAGCAGAGGGAAATCTCAGTTCTAACAAGTACACAGGTAAGGAGTGAAGATTCTTTAGAATTCTCATTTTCTCTGTAATTTAGTTCAGATTACTGAAACTAACAGTCTGCTCTTTTGCCTCTAAATTCCTCAGTAACTTAATGTGAAAAATAGGAAGAGACCAGAGTATTTCTGTAAGAAAGCTTTTATATACAGCATACAGACTGTAAATCAAATGCTTAAGAAACAGTCTATCTGTGGTGTATGTTTAGGGTCTCTGCTGCTACCACAGGGCAGTCCAGCCCCTGATTCCCGATCATTTTCCTTTCTCTCACAGTGGTACTGTTCCTCAGGGATTCCTCCCAAAACACACAAGTCATTCCACGAGGACCCGTCCTTGCATGAGAGCTACAATCTTAGTGAAACCAATTTTTTTTTAGCTGATAGAAATACCTGCATTCAGTTTCCAACTCTTCCTTTTCCTGAATAGGGTAAGAGCAGCCTGGTGCACTAAAAAATATCATCATGGCCAGTCTACTATCCTTAGATATTCATTTATAGGTTACTACAGTTGTTACTGAAAAGGTATTTTTCAGATATGACTTAAAAGCACATGGACAGTTGGGAAATCATATTTAATAACTGGGTCACCCTAGGGGAAGGGCCTTAAGCACAGAGCACACTGGGCATGGTGGTAGAGGCCTGTAACTGCAGTACTTGGGCAGTTAAGGCAGGAGGACTGTTAAAATTCAAGCTAGCCTGGAGCATCTTGTGAGTTCTGTGCTAGCCTGAGCTATAATGTGAGACCCTGTCCCTCACAGTGACACAGATCCCAATATGATCCGAGGTTATGCAGTATCACATACTATGTCTGATGTTAACTGGTGTTAATTGAGGCAGCAAGAGAAGGAAAGGATGACCTATACTTTCACCAAGTAAAGTCAAGAAAAATTATTAACGCTACAGGGTAAATTTGTTTAACTAAATTGTTAACAATGCTGCGGGCCACAGGAATATATCATAAGAACTCAGCTGGTTATGGCAAAGTCACTACCTGGAGGGATCATGGAATTCCTCCAGAGGAAGCCAAATCCCAAGGAGTTTTTGGTGTTACGTGGCTTGTTATATATCAGCTGTCTTCTGTTATGAAAATCATGTGTGCCTTCATAGTTTTCCCAATTGACTTTCCCCTAAGAAGGACTAACAGTGTAGACTGAGCACTCTCTGGACATACACATTCCAGGTATTTGGAGAACAGCCTCAGGAAAGGCTTTCTCTGGAATCAGATATCTCCCTTAGCCACTTACAAGGACTACAGGAAACACCACCCAGGTGGGCACCCAACTTCTGAAGACTAACAATGATAACAGCCCACCTGCAAGTCTCCTGACTTAAATTCCACAAGGAGACGCCACCAAGGGGGGCGCCCAACTTCCGAGGACTAACAATGATAACAGCCCACAGGCAAGTCTCCTGACTTATGGTAAATCCCACAAGGGTACACCACCTAGGAGAGGTGGACATTAAGTAATAGTTTTACACAGTTTAGCTCGGACCCTCCCTTTATATACCGGGACTTCCAGGGCCAGGGAGGGAAGAGAAAAGAGAATGGAAGAACTAGATGGGTAAGAACTTGAGAGGAACAAACTGAGATGGGAAAGAAGTAGATTGAAGGGCTACAAGAGAGTACTAGAGGAACAAGATGGAAGAGGAGGAAGAGCCAGATGGGGAAGAACAAGATGAGGAAGAGCCAGATGAGAGAGGAGACAGGAGAGGAGCTGATAGGGGAAAAAACTAGATAGATGAGAACCTAAAAGGGACAGAACTAGATGAAGGAATTAAGATAGAACATAGAGGGGATCGCAGACAAGTGTAGAGAGAAATCAGGCTAAAGATGACCTAAATATGAGAGCAGAATATAAGCTTGTAACTGTCACAAAATATTAAAGTATATGGACTAAGGAGTTTCGTGTACATAGATTCATTTCTTGCCATTAAAGATTAATTATCAGCTGGTTGTAGATTCTTCCCGGACCTTGGGAGGAGACTATCGAGGTACTGGACCCCCGTAGTCCCCGATACTACAACATAGCTAGAAATTCTTAAGGAATGGTGGATTTCACATGATCAACATTGTTTGTGTTTTGCTGTAAGTTTGTATGTTCAATAGCAGAGAAGCTATTTGGTGAATCGAAGTTTTGCCAGAGCCCTTTGAATAGCCTCCATTAATGATGTTGCCTATGACTGCTGCCCAAGGGCTGGCAATGGAGTACTGGTACCAGAGGCTAAGACACTTGGTGAGTAGGATATAAAATGCACTGTCCATAGTAAAGTCTCTCATATTTCATGCCCATGGGCTTACCCAGATGCTTCTTGCATATAACTTTGTGTCAAGGGCCAGTATTGTCATTTTTTCTCCCAAGCCTGTGAATTACTGTATAAGTCATTGAATACTGTCCTTGAGTCTGTGAATATTTTCACCTCTGAATATTTCAGAATACAAATGTCTGTCATGTTCACTTGTCAAAAGAGAAGCTAGTCTGCCATTCACACGTGTTCCTAAGCATTCTGAAGCACAGCCACGGTCTTTCTGATTTCACAAACAGACTGAGCTGTCCTGGTGTAGTCTACACTTCATTTCTTGGTCTTTGTCAGTTGTTCATACAGGGACTGTCCTCCAGGGACTTGAGAGTGCTGCAGGACTGGAGTTCTGTGCACTGAGTCATGTAACTGTCTTGTGTTTTCTAACTGTACTGAACCTCGGCCCCAGATAATCACTTACATCCTGTGATGAATGCTGCTAAGCTTGCTCCAGTATCTGTCAAAATCCATGTCACCATGCCACAATGGACACTCTGGCTATGTGATCTCATGGCTACCAGTGGCCAGGTATTCTTCTCTGTCAGTTGTATGGGCATTGCTACAAGCTATTTTCTTAAAGGTGTTGAATTATCTGTTCAAGATTATATCATCTTCCTCCAGAGCATAAACATTTGCATTTAGATTTTTCTTCTGAAGCAGGACTAAGATATACAGTCCATGGGGCCTCATATTGTGGATGTGATTCAAAGCCCTATTCTGTACTTGGACAAAATCAAGCCAGGCAGTTCTTTAAATTATCAGTAACTGAGCCCAGACAAGTCTCCAGAGAATAGAACATACTTACTTCCAAAAAAATTCTAAGATCCCCACATGACACTGTGGTTCATTTATAAGAGAATGTTTTCAGTGTTCCCATCAGTTGCATTGCTAATGGATTAAGTGAGAGTCAAGCCCTCCAGATCTTGCTAGCCACAGCCGTAGTGCTTATCCTGCCATCCACCATGCTTGTCTTAAGTTCTGTAAATCATCTCTGTAGGCTCTGTGCTTCTATCAGCCTGGCTGCTGCTCTGTCCGCGGTGTTATTTTGACAACTGCTAATTGTGTTTCTGTCCATTAACTGTCCCCAGTTGGCTTGTGATACTTTGGACCTTTGAGCTCATGGCCTTTAGGAAGCCACATTCTAAAGGAACACTCTGCAGCCTTGGGTCTGGCCTCCAAGGAAGAGTTCTGTAGATGTTCTCACAGGATTCCCCTTAACACCTGCCATTTGGGGGGCACTAGAGAGGTTTTTAGAACCTTGGTAGACTGTAAGCATAGTTTTGTTTGCAGTGTGATCTGTCCTCTGTGAGTTCATTGTTCATGTCTTTCTGTCTGCCATGGAAATTCTAGAATGTCTTTTTGCTTCATGTAATATTCATTTTCTCCAGTCTTATAAGATGATTCCAGCTATATTTTAGCATTTTCAAGGTCATTTCCATACATTAAATTGTATATAGTCACAGAGTCTGGTATTCTGATATCAGTAAGCCTTTTTTAAAACTCAACTTTATATCATGCTACATGTTCTCCCCACACCTTGGAATCTTGAATTTCTCTAGAAACATTGTTTTTTTTTTGTGTTTGACTATAGATATGGGCCAAGCTACATAACTCTTTCAGGGTAAATTATCTTCCTTCTCAGTATTTTTTCAGCCAGGTTACATTATGTTACATATTTCTTTATTATTGCATACTTTTCTGATTGCCCTGAGGCATATTGACGAGTATTCATGGAATCTGGTCCAGTGTTGGACTGAAATGAGTTGGAACCAGTTCCTGGAAGACAATTGCCAGGTAGGAGTTCCATTACATTCTGAGTAGCTTCAGATGGAAGCTACTATCCTGTTAATATTTCTTTACATTATACAGATTAATAAATACTGGAAATCACAGCATTGCTATTTGCTTTAGTTTCCTCTCAATGTCAGCTAAGTGTTTATCAGAATATAACCCTAAATAATCATCCTTGAGCACCCAAAGAAAGTGAATACCTTCCATAATCTCAAGAGCTGAGAGAATCTGAGGAGTTAAGATTCTTTATTTCTCTCACCTAGATGTCAGTATCCCATGTCTTGTTGATTCCCAATATTGTCTGTAATCTTATCTAATTTTCAGAGGCTGAGAATAATGAACCACTCCAGGAACTCTTTTATAGCTGTAAATTGGCAGCATTGGAAGGTTTATATTTTGTGTTCTATTCTTTGGCATAAAGGGAATGAAGAGATCTTTACTTGTTGCCAAGGAAGAGCAAGAGTTTCAACTCTCTGACTAACCACTGTTATCCTTTCACCAACACTTTCTAATGGATTGATTTACCCAGAAAGAGCTGTATGACTGGATAAGCCTCATAATTACCTTATGATTGGTGATCCAAGATGGTGCACCATCCTTTGCTTTTTGTGAGATCTTTGTCCTATCTAATTCTATTATCCTTCAAAGACTTTACAATATATTTCCCCCTAATTTACATCCAGCTTGCACATACAACTTTAGGGTCTGTTTCCTATGCCCACTTTGAAATTCAGTATCATGCGTTGGTCTTTCAAGAAATCATTCTTTCTGCATATGTTGGGATTGTAGCTGAGAGACTGGGGACTAAGAAAGAGTCACATGAGGTAATGAAGAAAACAGGACTGGAATGAGGAAAATATTGAACCACCATAAATTTATGTAAGAGATCTCCACTAACTCTGTGGGGTACCTTGTGACAGGAAAGGCCTGTATACAATAGGTTTCCATCAAGACAGGAACTTAGACCTTCTTTGTACTATGTGAAGAGTCATTGCAGACAAGGGATTACTTTCCTACCAAAGGATTTAAAACTGTGCACTGGCAGCAGGTGAGTCCTTTAGTCTGTAGGTAGTGTTTGGATAGCTCTTTAAAGTTTTCAGTGAAAAGAATAATTAAAATGACAACTGAAGAAACATTTTTCATAAAACTATATCCCTCATATTTATTTGTAAAAGGAGTTTAGGGACTTTTAACTCAAGAGGGTTTAAAACAACATTTCCCTTTAAGAACTCGGAAGATCTTCACCTCATTATTTTGAAAACATAGAGAAAATAGAGGTCATAAAAATCAGTCTCTCTTGAAGGTACCCCAGGGTGTAGGTAATAGAGATTTTACAGCATGTCTGATCTTTAGACTAAAATGAAAAAGTCAGAAGCAGCTCTACAGAAATTCAAACACAGCCTCATAAGAATTTAGAATGAAGCATTTGGTATATATTAATGATAAGGGGAAATAGAATTTTTGCTCATAATATCCCACATGTTTCTCCAATGTAAATGGGTCAGGTTGTCCATGGAAATGAGAACTTTGAATAAATTATAATAGTGTTAGCATAATTAATATTCTGAATTTCAACTACTGTTAGTAGTTGTATGTTTGTGTAACCATAGTTATTTGTTGTAGTTCGTTTCTTTCACAAGTCCAAAGTCTCTTCTATTAGAAGGAAGGCTGTCAGTGCTTTGGGCTCTTTCATACACCAAAACTAATCTACTAACATTACTCTGTTGTAGACAGTTTTCTAAATTCAGAGAATTTTTCAGTCCAGTGATAATTTCAATTGTCATTTCCCTACATTTAGATTTAATGGTGTTTTTCAAAAATAAGACCAGTTACTGCTGTTTGGTATGAGAATAGGATTGAAACATCATGAACTTTTTATAGTATGATATATGTGTGAATAGGAATTATTTGATGTTACTACCTATTAGTTTATATAAAATGTGTTCTGAATGACCAACAATATCCAGAAATTATCCAGAATTATGGGATTCTCTTAAAGATATTAGTTACATTTTACCATAAAATTAGCAAACCATAGATTAAAAGGCATTATAAATTATTAATGAGGAAAGATGTGGAGGGTAGATGTAACTACAATAATGTCATTTAAGGGCCTCAGTCCTCATTCTGTCTAATACAAATTTGCATGTGCAGTCCTCTTTCCGGGACAAAGAATACCTCATCTTATAGATACATACCTATATAAACATTTAACAACAATTGCCAGTAACTCCAATCAATGCGATTACAATAATTTATCCAACTGTAAAAACTATTATTTTACTTGGTTAGACCACTAAACATGGGTTATTTCTATATCATCCCCTCTCTTTCCTGTTTTTAAACCTGCATTTGTGGCTCAGGAGTACAGCACTTCCTCAGCTTGTGCAGTGACCCAGCTTCTCACCCTAGGACTAAAAAACAATAGCAAACATTTTAAACACTGCCTGAGGTATTTTGGCTCTGATTTTTTAAGCTGCTGACTGACCTGTTCAAGACTGCCTGCAAGCACACAGAATTAAGCTTTCTGAAAATGATTTATGTGAGTAAACACAAGAGTGGTTAGTAGTCCCTCTGAGCCAGCTGAGAAGTGGATATGTGCCCGAGAGATGCAGGCCACTGTTCAGGTGGGCCTATGAGGAGCTATGTGTGCACATTACACAACCTCTGCCTCCCTCATGAACATTAAAGTCCTTGAGAAAAACGAGAGGAAGTTAGAGAGGAACTGAGGGAAACAGAGGACATCTGAATAATTTTTAGTTGTATATAAAAGAATTCTACCCTCTATAAAATGATAATGACCATAATTCACACTAAGACCAACCATGACACAGAGCATTATGCAGGATAGATTCTAGAAGCATAAAGCTACTTGATATTTGTTTCTACAGAACCACTGAGCAACCTTGATACAGAAGAGAAGATATGTTTTGGCAGATGCAGAGACTTTCTGAATGCTCCAAGTGACAGAAACTGCAGGGAAGAATTTAGTCAACTCAGTATTAGTTCTGTGTGAAGAAGGATTAATTAAATTAAGGAAAGAGTAGTATTTAAGTGGAAAATAAACCATATAGTAAATATTTAAATGACACATACACTTTGAAAAATGATTGCTTTTTCTCCTTTGTTTTAATATGAAGTGCTGATAATATGTAATTATCTCATGTTGCACATGTATTATAATGATCTATTAACCTGAGTATTAACTCACCCAGAACATGTATTCCCTAGCTAGTCTAGATAAATAAGTCTGATGCATACCTCTATCCACATTCATATTTTAGAAACTATTTACATGTAAATCAACTGAAAATTTCTTTTCACACGTGCTTCAGCGAAACTTTTGAGATTTGTAATACTTTAGACACAGCACAGGACAATTAGCAAGAAGGCAAATCACTGAAAGATATCTGTATCTAAACACCATGCACAGGTATTGCTGAGTTCTCTACATTTGCTTTATTAATTACAGGAATCCTTGTGCCCCCTTTCAAATATCCCTAAGTTCTTGTTCATTGTTCTCCTAAAGGTGAGTGAAAGGAAACTTTTTGAGTCCATCCTCCAGTCTTTCTTGGAGGAAGTGATTGGGGACAATTCTCTCCTCTTAAATGATGATAGGAGCTTCTGTTCACTGTAGCACTTGCCGACACAGTATTCGCTTTGTTGGATTTTTATCTAACTTAACTTATTACATAAGAATTATTATTACTTATTCATTTTAGACACAAGGACTCAGTCTTGTCCCAATATATATAGCTGAAGTGGGGTTGTGGCCTGAAGACGAGCTCTACCACCTATAGCCACTTGAGAGTTCTTTTCAGAGACCTGTACTCAAGTGAAAGCAGGATCCTTGAATTCACCCCACAAGGAGTCTCAAGGTGTATGTGTGTTGTGGGTTTTCATTTTTGTGTTTATTTTTGTTGTTATGTTTATTTGTTTTCCTGTATGATTTCTAAAGAGAAATAGTGTGGAGTTGGGTGAGTGAGGAGGTGGGGAGGATCTGGGAGGAGTTGGGTAAGGAGAAGCTATAATTAGAATATATATATATATATATATATTTTAGACTTAAAATGTTGCATATATTTTATATAGTTACAGATGTCTTTCACTCTTCTTTCTCAGTATCCATTGATACAAAAGCTTGCTCAATATTCTCATAGTCAGCATTTGAAAATTTTAAACTTTCTTTTTATTTGTTCTTTGTGTCTTTCACATCATGCATCTCAATCCCATTCATTTCCCATCTCTTCGGATCCACCATCTGCTCTTGCAACCTCACCCCCAAAATAAAATAAAGTAAAATTTAAGAGAAAAAAAAAGAAAGAGAAAGAAAAGAAAAAAATCTCTTTATTGAAACTCTAGTGTGATTTAGTGAGTGCTGAGCCCTCACCAGGACTCCTTTTGGATGTCCTGTTGTTGCTCTGTGTTGTGGACATCCTGCAGCTTTGGCTTTTGGCCCCTTCACGTGTTCCAGCAGATCATAGACGGGGTGGATGTTGGGGTAGGCCAACACATAACTTTGGTTCTGGGCTTGGGTAGTTACAGGGTTGGTCAGCCCATCAGCTCCCCTGTCTTCACTACCAGGGTGAGCGCTCCAGCACTGCCCTGGTTAGTTCATTCCCCACAGTGATGAGCAAGGGGTGGGGCCAGTTCTCCTGCTTTCACATCCTCAGTGTTGGCTTTCCCACAGACACACCCTCAGGGCCAACTCCACTGTGTAGCCCAGGCGAGGTAGAAGGGCCACTCTCCCGAGTTCTACAGCTGGTGAGGGGTAGGGACAGCTCTCCCACTCTTACAACCCGAGGGCCAGCTCTCTCACCTGCCACAGGCAGCAAGGGTAGTGGCAGGGAGAAGGTCATCTCTCCCCAACACACACCATCATGTGGCAGACGAGGGACAGGGCCACATCTCCCATGCTTACATTCTCAGGGTGGTTCACCAGCACCCCTGTCGATAGGGTCAGCTCCACTGCGCTGCCCAGGTGAGGAGCCAGGTCCACTTTTCTGAGTGCGGCAGCTGGTAAGGGAGAGGTCACTTCCCTCATCCACCACAGGTGGCAGGGACAAGCTTGGGAAGACATCTTTCCCTCACCCTCATTACGACCTGGCAGATGAGGGTTGTGTGTGTGTAGCTGGAGAATTTCTCTCCAGCTCCCACCAAGTCTCGCCAGTCCCGGAGCCCACTTACAAAATAAACACATAGACTCTTATATTATTTAAACTGCTCAGCCATTAGCTCAGGCCTACTATTGTCAAGCTCTTATTCTTATACTAAGCCCATTTCTGTTAATCTGTGTTCTGTGGCTTTACCTGTTGCCTCTACATGATGCTCCCTGAATAGCAGCTGGTGTCTCCTCCCCTCTGCCTTCCTCTTTTTCTCTCTCCTCTCTGCTAGTCCTGCCTATACTTCCTGTCTAGCTACAAGCCAATCAGTGTTTTATGTATACAGAGCGATATCCACAGCAGATGTGGTCAGCTATCCCATTCTCACACCCCAAGGGCCAGATCACCCTCACCTCTGCCAACAGGGTCAGCTCTACTGTGCTGTCCAGGTGAGGAGCAGGGCCTCTTCTTCCAAGTACTGCAGCTAGTGTAGGGGCAGAGCCAACTCTCCTTCTCTGCTCTTTTGACCTCAGGGTCAGCTTTCCCACTTGCCTCAGCCATTGAGTGGCAGAGGCTTCTCTTCCCTGTCTCTGTCACCATATGGCAGATGACAAGTAGGGCCAGATCTCCCATACTCTTGTTTTTAGGGCTGGCTCACCTGTGCTCCCATCAACAGAGATTTAGAATATGTTTTCTGAAATTGTTTTTCAATAGAAAAAAAGAGTTGATGAGCCAGTAAAGTTTATTAGGAAAAGATTTGATGTAGACTTAAGCACTGGGATTAATAGAAAGTGAAATAGATGTAGATTTAAGCACTGGGATTAACAGAAAGTGAAATAAGAGGGGAGAATCTTAAGAGAGAGGAGGGTTGAAGTGTTTTAGCAATCTCTGTATAAAGGTTTCTGTTGCCTCTCAAGTTATATCACAAAATGTTGCTAAAAAGCAACATTTAGAGATTAACATGCTTTTTTTTTTCTTTTTATCTTTTTGGGAAATGAGATTATAGTGTAGCTTTGGAGATATCTTAGAAGGGATTAGGATCCAATACGATAAAACCTTTGGTCACAAGGTTTGGACAAGGTGATTAATTAATGTCCTTCACTGTGGTGATATTTTCTTTGTGCATCCCAATAAAGTTTATCTGAGGATCAGATGAAAAAAGCCAACCACTATAGTAAACAAAGATGTCAGGCAATGGTAGCACATGCCTTTAATCCTATCACTGGGGAGGCAGAGATCCATATGAATCTCTGTGAGCTCAAGGCCACACTGGGAACAAAGCCAGGCATGGTGGCACATGCCTTAAATTCCAACACTAGTTAACCATAAAAGTCTGGAGGTCTGTACAGACAGACAGGAAGTGATATAGCTAGGCAGCGTGAGGAAATGAGATGGCAGAACAGAAAGGCATATAGGCGTGGGTATACAGGAAATAGTTCTTTGAAACTGAGATGAGATTTTCTGTTGCTTGTTCTATTTCTCTGATCTTTCTGTTTTTCACTCCAATATCTGGCTCCGGGTTTTTATTAATAAGAACATTTAAGATACATGCTACACTTCACTGTAAATGGATTTTCTTTGAAATTCTAAGAAAATTTTATAGCTGGGATGGGAGAAAGACCATATTTGACATGCTTAGACTGTAAGCATGATACATTGCTATATTAATAATCTCATTTGAATTATCTATATAAAAGGAATGTAGTCTCTGTATCTGCAACATCATAGTAAACATTGATTGTGATAGAATTTCTGCCTCTACTCTGGTGATAAACTGACCAAACTCAGACTCCATGCTTCCTCAACTTTCCTGTCTTTTCATACTATTTCACAACTATCCCTGTGAATAGCTGTGATTCTTGATCCTATGATATAATCTTGCTGTCTTGTTCCCTGACCCAAACTTTGTTTGTTGGCACCTGATTTTCAAGCTATGGTAGATCTGAACCATCTGTTTCAGACATCCACATTATAAAGCACTACAGAATAATGGTTCTGTCCATTGTACTACATGCATAGTCTGCTCGGTTGTTGACTCTCTGAACATATTTCCTGTTCATTAATTTACTACTTCACTTTTGGATCTGCCATGTAGAACTGAAGTTGTTTTAGGAGACAGCATGAGTCCATCTTAATATCTGAGATAGAACAATCTGGGCTGTAAACCAAGTTTTATGAAGTATTTATTCACAAATTTATGTATAGACGTGGGGTTCTAATATATATATATATACATACAAATATGTATGTACTAGCAATGTGTAAAGTCAATATATTGCATTTAGAAATTTTTAAATTATAATTTTATCTTATAGTATGCAATTATTGTTTTAGTATTCCTTTTCTATGGAGCTTATGAAATCTTCAGCTGATGAAATAATTCCTTTTCACACATTCAGGTGTTTGGTATAGCAAAGCAAAGTTTAATGCATCAGATATTCTTATTTGTTTATATTGATGTTGTTGTGTTAGCTCAAGTATTTTCATAATTTCTACATTTTCCTCCAC
This sequence comes from Peromyscus leucopus, assembly GCF_004664715.2. Lineage (NCBI taxonomy): Eukaryota > Metazoa > Chordata > Mammalia > Rodentia > Cricetidae > Peromyscus > Peromyscus leucopus. The sequence continues at coordinate 52,899,739 of NC_051069.1, forward strand.
CAAAATATGATTCTGCTGTGCATTATAATAGCTATAGCTGCAAAATGGGGTTTTGATTTATGTCTTTTCCCTCCAATTTCATCACACTACACTACAGAATACAGATCTGACCATAAAGTCTTAGGAGATTGGCCAAATTTCTTTCTGCAAGTTAAATATTCTAGACTAAAATTATGAAATTCAAAAGTAAATCTCTTCTGTGATGTGAGTGCTCATTGTTTAATGATTCTATTTCAATTTTGTTACTGGGTTTATTGTATACTTTAACATTTTTAACTCATTTTTCTTTTATTTTTGACATTGTAGCATAATTACATAATTTCTATTTCCCTCTCCCCACCATCTCATATACTGCTCCTTGCTCATTTTCAAGTTCTTGGCCTCATTTTTTCAGCAGTTGCTGTTACATACACATATATACATATTTATGTATATATTACTAAATATAGCCCACTCAGTTTGTATAATGTTACTCAGATTAAATAGAAAATGTCTTTGACCTGGGCAGTGGTGGTGCACACCTTTAATCCCAGCACTCGGGAAGCAGAGCCAGGCAGATCTTTGTGAGTTCGAGGCCAGCCTGGGCTACAGATTGAGATCCAAGACAGGCACCTAAACTACACAGAGAAACCATGTCTCAAAAAACCAAAAAAAAATTGTCTTTGAAAAGTGATACTAGCTAGATGTAGATGTTGAAGGAGAAAAAGAAACTTGGTGAATTGATTACATGACTCAAAGATTTACTATAAAGACAAAGCAACTGAGACAATGTGTTTTTTATGCTAAAACAAACATATAGGTGAATGAGATGGAGCCCAGAGTCTAAAAATAAATCCACATGTATATAGTAACTGATATTTACTCAAGGGACAAGAGTAATGCATTGGAGGAGACTTGGCCTTTTCTGAACATGATGCTCAAACCAGTGGACATTCACATTCGGAAAATAGAATCTAGATAAACACAGACCTCAATTAAATCCTTCACAAAAATGTGTATAACTCAAAATAAAATACAGACATAAACAAAAACCTAAACTATCAATATCCTATATTGGAGAGATCTGGAGGGCATAGAATATGGGTTTGACAATCTGTTTATTTATTTTAATTAATTCGTTGGGATTTTTTTTTTTTGTTTTGATTTTTTAAGACAGGGTTTCTCTGTGTAGCTTTGCGCCTTTCCTGGGACTCACTTGGTAGCCCAGGCTGGCCTCGAACTCACAGAGATCCTCCTGGCTCTGCCTCCCGAGTGCTGGGATTAAAGGCGTGTGCCACCACCTCCCGGCGGGATTTTCATACAAAGTATTTTTTTCATATTCACTATCCTCTCCCAACTTCTCCCTGATACTGTAGCAGGATTCTTAAAGGTTCTTATTAATAAAATCAAACCCGAGGCAAGTTATTGGGGTCCATGCTGGTAGATCAGAGAGACAGAACGAGCCACAGCTAATCTCACCTGGTCAACTTCTCAGCTGGTCTTGTTTCCTCAGACTGGAGGCTTCTGTGTCCTCATCCCAATGGCTCTCAGCTGAACTGCTGCTCCAAAGCCTGAAGCTTAACCAGCCACATGCTTAACCAGCCCAAAAGCCTAACCAGCCAAATGCCTAACCAGGCCAAAATGCCGCTAGTTTCTGGTCCTCACGCCTTATATATCTTCCTGTTTTCTACCACCACTCCCTGGGATTAAAGGCTGGCTTTCTGGGATTAAAGGTGTGTGTCACCATGCTTGGCTATTTCCAATGTGGCCTTGAACTCACAGAGATCCAGAGGGATTTCTATCTCTGGAATGCTAGGATTAAAGGTGTGAGTGCCACCATTTTCTAGCCTTTGTATCTAGTGGCTGTCTGTTCTCTGACCCCAGATATTTTTATTAGAGTACACAATATTTTGGTGAACACAATACCACCACATCTCCTCTCTTTTTGTCTAAAATTAAAGAAAGCTTATAACTAATACAAGAAAAACTATCTAATAAGTATATACAATATATACAGTCAAAAATTACATTAATGATGTCTAGTCCATTAACATTTGACAGATTCGGATAAAACCTCCATTATATATATTAACAATGTCCAGTCCAGTAACATCTGATAAACTCAGACCAAAAAATTTTCATTACTTATCTTATTTAAAACAATTAATTCCTTTTTAAAAGTAGATTCCATAATCTCCCTTTTTATCTTATCATATCCATATTTTCTCTTTTTTCTTTTCATAATAGATTCAGTAGTCTACCTTTTGTCATTTTTATATCTTCCCCTTTTCTTCAGTGTAGATTCAATGATCTACCTATTTATCCTATTATTTCTTAATCTTTTTTCTCAGAGTAGATTCGATGATCTATCTCATATCTATATTCTCTTTTTCTTTTTGCTTTCTAGGGGTAAAGATATCTTTAGGGAATCTTGAAAAGAAAATTTTGGGTTAATCATCAAGTCCTGTATCATTTGTCCAGTCTCTGCATAATAGGAAAGTTCAGGGCTTGTTTCAAGTCTTTGTTCACGTAGTCTGTCAGGCCCTCTAGCACAAGGCAATGATGAGATTGATAAATTATTGATAGGAAATGTGCTGGAAGCCTCAGAATTTCATAAAAAACATCACGTCAATAGTAAAGGTTTAAAAAAGGATTTTTCCATAACCTGGCAACAAGCCAAAGAAATAGTAAAGAAATGTCCTACTTGTTCCGTCTACAATCAAACGCCATTACCAGCAGGATGTAACCCAAAGGGTACTCAGAGAAATGAAATCTGGCAGATGGACGTGTTTCACTTTGCAGAATTTGGAAAATTGAAATATGTACACCACACCATCGATACTTATTCAGGATTTCAATGGGCAACTGCTTTGAGTTCTGAAAAAGCTGATTCTGTAATCACTCATTTGCTAGAAGTTATGGCCATTATGGGTATACCTGCACAAATCAAAACTGACAATGCTCCATCATATGTCTCTGTTAAAATGAAACAGTTTTTTGCTTATTACAATATAAAGCATATTACAGGCATACCACATAATCCTACAGGTCAAGCAGTTATAGAAAGATCAAACAGAACTCTAAAGGATATGCTAAATAAACAGAAATGGGTAACAAAAACCCCCAGAAATAGACTGCATAATGCTCTTCTAACTTTGAATTTTCTGAATGCCAATGAGAAAGGAACAACAGCTGCAGAGAGACATTGGATAATAGAAAAAACTACAGAATTAAATCAGCCTATATACTTTAAGGATGTGCTGACCTCAGAATGGAAACCAGGGTATGTATTACATTGGGGACGTGGTTTTGCTTTTGTTTCTACAGGAGAAGATAAGCTGTGGGTACCATCAAAATTGATAAAGGTTCGATTTGAACAAGAGAGACCTCTTAATTAGAGGAGGTGATAGTTCATCAACCAGCATGAACATCCAATTTAAACTAACTTGTATCAATAAAACTTGCCTTTTCATTTAATCAGATAATAACCTGCCAAAAAGGAACATCCCCAAAATTAGTCTTGGGGAAAGGTTTTTGTTTTTGTCTTTTAGGAAAATGAAGGTTAAGGAATCTGAAGAACACTGGACAAATGAGACAACTGAAGAAAAGTGACAAATCATCTATCCCAAGAAACAGAATGAAATGGTGTATGGGTATATATTATCTAAAAAAATTTTATGTCTTCCTAAATGTTTGTTTCTGCTTTTCTCTAAGGATTTAACACTATTGGTCTTCTAACAGTCCCAGTTCAATTAAAATTTAAAGCTGACTTTGGAGTTGGAGAATGGCTCTCTCCTTCTTTAAAATCAAGCATGTTGTTAAAAGGTAAATGCAAACTCCCTGTATCATGCCAGAATAAGAGCCATCTTCTGCTATGGTACAGGACAAAAGCAAAATTAATTAAGGGACTATTCTATTACTAATCTCAACTCTTTGATTCTATTCTGATTCTTTAAACTTTTCTCAAAGTATAAATTTTATATCAAAATTTACAAGATTAATATATATATATATATACATTTTAAACTTTGTTAAGATATGAATGGTCACATAGAGTACTAACTAATTCTAGAAAAAAGGCTAGCTGCATATATATGTTTTTGTGTTCGAGTCTCTTATCAGTTTTCTGCAGGAAATCACGGCCAGGCCTAACATCAACTGAAGTCTCCAGAAAGAAGATGGGGCCCCACAACAACAACAATTCCACGTGGACAATAATAATATCATTAAGCTGACAAACATCATCCATAGATCAGCTTTGAACTACAAGGTGCTCAGAGCAAATTTGAGATGACTAGCTGAGATGATCCAGTCTCAAAGACTACTTGAATAAGGACTTGAGATAAACCCTGAACTTTGGCATTATACACAGACTGGATAATGAAGGATATAGTTACCTCTCCTAGAATTTGACAATTAACCTAAAATTTTTCTTTCAGGATAAAGAAAACTTCGCCCATACCCAGCAGGAAGCAATTTTAAGAATACGACGCCCACATTCCCAAAGAGGTGGTGTGGGGCGGGTGGTTTTTTGGTCTTTTTAATGGGTTTTGGGTCTGGGATAATTTTCAGTATTTAGGGGGGTTGGTTACAAGTTATTGTCAAGGGTTAGGAAAAAGGCTAAGCAAAGGAGATTAGATTTAAGGTTCTTGTTTAAAAAAAAAAAAAAAAGAAAGAAAGAAAGAAAGAAAAGAAAAAGACAATTACTAATTTTAAATACTTTACATTGGATTGGATTGTTTTATATTGTATACAAATTTGAAATTGATATTGTTAGAAAATGCTATATGTATATTTCTAATTGTATTTATTCCATCCATTTAACAATGTAATGCAAATTTCTGATCCTTGAATGTTATTATTATCAACTATTAGGATATAAAGAAATGAAAGCTAGTAGTTAGACATTATCATAGAACTTGTAGTCAGATTAGATATGTTTTAAAAATTAAGCAGAGATGTTTTAGACAGGTCATCTTCAAACCCTTCAGAGATCTACAGAATATGGCATTTAAAATGTTTTAATAACTTAGAAAATTTTTCTTTTTTGAGACATGTCGGCTCCTGGCAGTACCAATCTACTTTAGAGAAAATATGGGCATTGAAGAAACTGCATATGGAGTCAACTTTCATTCTGGCAAAAGTTAGCCACTGGACAACAAAGTATCCTCGAATCAACAGGACAAAATGGACAGACAGATCACGAAACAAGGGACTACTGATTCTTGCCAAAACAAGTGTGGTTATGGCTTTATCAAAAGGCATCTTCTGAAGCCAGGACAATATGGCCCCATCCCTGAAGTGGCCTTCGCATCCGGAAAAGGTACAGTGCCCTTTTCTTTGAAGGCAGCTTAACAGGCAGAGGTCCGATGGATTCTGTTGTACAATGGAACAGCAGCTGAAAGCTCATGCCTCTCAAAAGTAGACTGGCATTTAATAGAGGGATGTGGAGAAGAAGGGGATGCTGAGATGAAGCCATATATACACAGCCAAGAAGAATGGACAGCTGAATTAAAAAACTGTTAACAATTTCCAGAATTTAAAATCCTGAATCATGACAGGACACTAGTGGAATTCAGGTGTTTCTGGTACGTGGACTACTCTCACCCAATGTGAGGTTGAACTGTTGACCTTGTGTACATCCTACTTCACAAATGAGTCTGTCAGATACACTAAGCCTATAGGCTGAAGATGATGCCCCAACACTGCGGAGAAACCTCAGGTGACTGCCCAGGCAGCTGGCTGTTTCTGTCAACTCACAAAATTTTTTGGAAGTTGCTTGCATGCACTTCCTGTTTTTATTTTTGTTAGCTAATATTATTCCCTTCTTGGGTCTCTGAGGGAGTTGAAGATTAGTTAGTTATGGTTGAAGATTAGTTAGTTATAGTTGAAAATTAATTAGGATAGAAAGTGCATTAGATACATCTTGGATTTACCAAAATAGGATAGAAAATGGAATTATTTTCTCTGATTTGTCAAATACCTGTTTAGGTATTTATTACTTGTATATATTGTATATAGTTATTGTACTTTTGTATATAGTTTTTCTTTTGTTAGTTATAACCTTTTGCTTTTTTTCTTTTTATTAAAATAGAAAAGGGGAAATGTGGTGGTAATCTAATTGTACTGAAATATTATTTTGATTGTATGTTAATGAATAAAGTTGTCCGGGGGTCAGAGCTATTAGAGCCATAGCAAGAGTGTGGCGGTGGTGGCACACGCCTTTAATCCCACAAGATCTCTGTGTGTTCAGGGTCAGAGCTATTAGAGCCATAGCAAGAGTGTGGCGGTGGTGGCACACGCCTTTAATCCCATAAGATCTCTGTGTGTTCAGGGATACAGTCAGCATTGGAGACATATACCTTTAAGACCTAGGGGGCTGTACATTCAGACGGTGACGAGGCAGTCATGTGTTTGGGTTTACAACCAATGAGAAGGCAGAACAACATACTTTAAAAAAACTAACCGACAGGAAGTAGGTCTCTTTTTCGCAAAGCTGGGACAGCAGAAGGAAGGGTGAGATTTAGCTCTGAGCTCTGACCTCTCGGCTTTCTCTTTTACATTGTTTCTGTGTTTCTTATTTAATAAGACAGTTGGTTACATCAACATGATACATTCTCACTTCTCTACTTTATGTCTTAAATTTTTTAAACCCATTGTTTTAGGATTTCTTTTGTTTTGAAGAAACACCATAACCACCACAACTCTTATAATGGAAAACATTTAATTGGGTGGCTTACAGTTCAGAGGTTCAGTCTATTATCACTATGGCATGGAAACATGCAGGCAGACATGGTGCTGGAGAAAAAGCTTGGAGTTCTACATCTTGATCTGCAGGCAACAGGAAGGAGTATGTAACACTGGGCATAGTTTAAACATAGGATACTTCAAACCCCACCCCCAAAGTGACACACTTCCTTCAACAAGACCACACCTACTCTAACAAGTCTATACTCCTAATATTGCCACCTTTTATAGGGGGCCATTTTCTTTCAAATCACCACATTCTACCCACTGGCCCCAATATTGTGGCAATATCATAATGCAAAAATGCTTTCAGTCCAACTTCAAAAGTCCCCATAGTCTATCAAAGTCTCAAACTTATTTAAAAGTCTAAAGTTCAAAGTCTCTTCTGAGATTTATTTAATTTCTTAACTGTAATCTGCTGTAAAGTCAAAATAAAAAAAGCAGATTACATACTTCCAACATATAAAGTCACAGGATATACATTACCATTCCAAAACATAGAGAAGGGAGGAGAAGGGAGCATAGTGAGGAAATACTGTACCAAAGCCAGACCTAAAACTAGCTGAGCAAACTCCAAACTCTGTATCTCCATGCCTGATGTCAAAACACTCCAGATCTCCAACTCCTTTCATCTTTGTTGACCACAAAACATTTATTTCTCTTGGGCTGGTCCCACTTCTTATTAGCAGCTCTTCTCAGCAGGTATTCCATGGCTCCATCATCTCCAACATCTTGGGGGCTACAAGGCAATCTAGGCCTCACCTTTACAGCATCATACAATGATATCTCTGGGCCTCAATTCAGGGACACCCCTGACACATGCCTGGCCTAGGCAGCTTTCCTTAGTAGCAGAGGAAGTTTCCATAACCCTTTTCTTCTGTCCTTGACTCTAAAGCCAGAACCACATGGCTCTACCTACCAAGTTCTGCTTCTTTATGGGGCTAGAATATGTCCTTCTCATTCAGTTACATCTTCACCAATGTTCTGTTTTTGATGGTTTACTTTACTGCCTAAACTTGGCTGTCTTGAAACGTAAACTGTAGACTATGCTGGCCTCAAACTCAGAAATCTGCCTGCCTTTGCTTCTGAAGTGCTGGGATTAAAGGCATGTACCACCATACCTAGCTCTGAGTTTTTATTTAAAATTTAATCCCTTTTAACAAGTTGGAAACTTAGCTGGGTGTGGTCTTGTGCTGAGGTCATCCCTCCCTTTATTATGTTTCTTAGTCTATTTATCTCCTTGAACACAGGACTTAGCACCATTTCACTCCCTGGTCCTCCTTTTCTCCTCAAATTATACACTTTGTATTTTTCCTTGATCAGCCTGCTCCTTTTCACTATAAATCATCATTAGCATTAACACTAATAACCATACAACAGAGTCAACACTAAGGTGTTTTGAGATTTTTTTTGCTCAGAGAATTAATCCAATATTCTTTACTTTAGCCTCAGGCAAAATGTTTGGACAAGGGCAAAAAGCAGCCACATTCTTTACCAAAATATCCTAAGACTTGTCTCAAGACTACATACTAACATTCTTCTTCCACAAAAACTCTTCAGCGATGCTTCCTCATTTCAAATCACCCTAAGCAACACCTTCTTCTATGATTTTACTTGTATTGGCCATTAAGCAGTGTCTATTAAACTTCACTGTTTTCCTAACCCAAACTTCCAAAGTCCAAATTTCTCCAAAAACAAAACACAAAACAAAAAAAAGTGTGGTCCGGTCTATTACAACAATACCACACTTCCAGTATCAACTTCTGTCTTAATGTTTCTATTGCTGTGAAGAGACACCATGACCCTGGTAACTCCTATAAAGAAAAAAATTTAGTTGGGGTTGTTTATAGTTTCAGAGGTTAGGTCTATTATAATCATAGTGGAACATGGCAGTGTTCAGACTGACATGGTGCTGGAGAAGGAGCTGAGAATTCTACAGCTTTATTATCAGGCAATAGGAAGGAGTATGTGATACTTGGAATAGTTTGAGCATAGAAGTCCTCAAAGCCCACCCCCAACAGTGAAACACTTCCTCCAAAGCCACACCTCTTAATAGTGCCACTTTCTATGTGGGCCATTTTCTTTCAAACCACAGCACCCATTGGGTCCAAATTATATTGCTTATATATTCTTGGGCATTGTGTATCCACCATAGTATGATTGACCTAATATGGGTAACAAATTAAAGAAAACAGACTCTGCATCTCCTAGCAGATATCAATTGCTGCTATTTCCTATGCTAAGTGTGGGACTTTGGAGCCCTTTCCATGTTGGAATTTTCTTTCACTTCAGCTTGCACAGGTCACAACTGTTGTGAGTTTATATAGGCCACTGATCTGTTGCATTTGGAAAACACCTTTTCTTTGTAGTTATCTATCATTTCTGAATCTTAGAATCTTTCTGTCCCATCTTCCACAATGATCTTTAAACCTTGGGAAGAATGTGTATGATATAGATATTCTATTTGGAGCTCAGCATTCCACAGTGTCTGATTATCTGCAACTTGACTAGGTGTGATCTTTGTGTTAACTGCTGAAGAGAGAAGTTTTTTTTTTAAATGAGGGTTGAATAATGCACTAATCTACAGTATGATGATCCAATATGAGTCAGATTAATACTATGATCCTTTTGCAGAATAATGGCATTAGATTCTTCCTTGTGGCCTATTACCCATGTAGCCATAGGTTCTTGAACAACAAGTGTTGGTATGGATATAGTTAAGGAAGAACAAATAAGTACTGTTGGTGGGAGAGAAAACTGATATAATCACTACAGAAATCGGTGTGGTGCGTCTCAAAAATCTGGAAATATATCTACCACATGATCCTGCTATGTCAGTTTTGGTCATACATATACCCATGGAACTCTTTATTCTACTTGCTCATACATGTAAACTGTACTTCATTTAAAATAGCCTAGTCATGGAAGAAGCTTTGGTACCCATCAACTGAGGAACAGATAGTAAAATGTGGTACATTTACACCGTGTGATATTATTCATCTGTTAATAAATGCAAAATTATAAAATTCACAGATAAATGGAAAGAGGTGGAGTCAATCATTCTTAGCAATGTAACCCAGGTGCAGAAAGACAAATGTCTTACATTTGTTCTTGTGGATGTTAGCTCTAAATCTTTAGACATATGCTTCATTTGGAATACCCACAGAAGTAAGGGAGTCAGTAAGGTGCCATAGGAGGAGTGGCATTCAAAGAAGGAGAGATAAAACAAAGTGATACAAAGATTTAAAGGGGAATAATGGAATATGGAGGATTAAATTGGCAGAGGGATGGGAGAACAGAGTAGAAGGACTACAGAGAGTGATCAATAACATAAAACTCTTTTGGAAAAGCTATGTAGTAGCTTAGTACTGTAGAAGCTTCACACACACACACACACACACACACACACTCACGCACACACACGCACGCATGCGCGTGGAGAGACTTGAAATGACGTTGTCCTAATAAGAGAGTAGTAATGTTTTTACCAAAGACTAACAAATAAATAGTCCAGTGCCCAGAATGGGTAACATCTTTTGGATTTGTTGTCCAATGAGGTCACACATACTCCCAAGAATTACAGGTTACTGTCAATTCTTTAATGCTTTTGCTTACTTTCTAGAACTTGACAATGAGACCCTATTGATGAAGATACTATATACTTGTCACAGAACGTGGAAAAATCAAGCAAGTATTCACTTGGAAGCTTCATCCCTAAAAGCTAGATTTCACAGTACTAGAAGGTGGTATTCATGCTACCAGGGAGAAAAGTAATTAGGAGTCTTTCTCAGCTGTGAACTCCTATGAGGTACAATGACAATCAGCATGACAAGACATGCTCACTGGACACAATATTGCCAGAAATGCCATGCACGTAACCAACCACTTTCTGATTAGAATTATGACCCATTATCCAATACAAAATTTATACCTGGCACCATTATTTGGTTTGACTTTTAGATGCAACACCAATGGCATGACCCATGGGAGAATCAAATTGGATATCACAAAGATTCAACCTTTTTTTCTTCTTTTGAAAGGAAAATATCAACAAGGTAATATGACAAGCTCCGTACTTGAAAAACATTTATACTAATTCATCTGATAAAAGTTAGTTTAAAGTACACATAACATTTGTCTTTTATATTCTTTATCTGGGCTGCTTTTAAGAGGTGTCACCATATTTAGGGTAGAGCTTTCCACTTCAAATAATTTTATCAAGGACATTCTTTATAGGATTGCTCAGAAGCATGCTTTTATTTTAGTTCAAATCTAGTAAACTTGACAAGCAAGATTAAATTTATAATTTCTGTTTAAAATATAAAGTTGTAGAATCACTTTCAAAGACAATTTAGCATTTTCTTAGAACACTAATGTGCTATTAACATAATACCCCCCAGTTTTTTTCCTACAAAGTTTGACAACATGTTCATCCAAATCCTACATACAACCTTTAAGATTTCTTTATTAATTGCAATAATCTAGAATTGATCAAGATGTTACTAGTAGATAAATGAATAAATAAATTATAATATATACAAACAATAGATGATTACTCATCAATAAAAATAAATGAGATACAAAAGCGTGTTGGATAGTCTTATGTCAACTTGACATACAAACTAAACTTATCTGAAAAGAGAGAACCTCACATTGAGAAAATGCCTCCATAAGATCAGATTTTAAGGTATTTTCTTAATTAGTTATTGATGTGGGAGGGTCCAGCCTATTGTGTGTGATTGATCCATGGGGTAGTGGTCCTGGGTTCTAAGAGAAAGAAGGCTGAGCAAGCTAGAGTAGAAAGCCAGGTAGCAGCTTGCTTCCATGACAGCTGGATCAGCTCCTGCCTCCAATTTCCTGACTTGTTTGAATTCCTGTCCTGCTTTCTTTCAATGATGAACTGTGCTGTGAAGATGTAAGCCAAATAAATCTCTTTCTTCCACAACTTGCTTTTTGGCCATGGTGTTTTGTCACAGCAGTAGATACCCTAACTAAGACAAAGAGGAAGAAACGTGTGCCTGTTATAATTTGAAAGGAAAGCATGTCTTACAGGGCTGGTCACTATGGTTCCAACTAAAACATTCTAGAAAATACAAAAATGCAGAGAGTAAAAAGGTTGTCAGTTTCTGGAGTAGCACAGGGAGCAAAGAAAGAAAAGGCAGAACACAGATGACTTCTAAGGTAGAGAATCTATTGTATATAGCAGTATAATATGGATACCTGTCAATACACATTTGTTAAAACCATAACATCCACAACACCAAGAGCAAACTCCAGCAAATCTGTGTGAAAAAAAAAATGTTCCTCAATATTAACATGTACACCAAGAAGCTGTGAATGCCAATAGTGAGTTTGTGCATGTGTGGCAAAAAAAAATGGCTTCTGCCTCAAACCCAAAAATAATCTTAAAAATAAAATTAAACATTAGTGCAATGAGTCTCTAAGACCTGCGTAAAATTGTGCCCACAAATATTCTGTCATGGCACGGGAATCAGGAAGCCATACTCTACTTTGAGTATTCATAATTAATGATCAATGAAGCAGAGACATTTTCTTAAGTGATGTAGCCATTGTAAGTTATCCATGCTCTCATAAAGAAGCCCTTAATCATGCTTCTACATCAGCCCCAATAAAACTTATTGGTTCCCACACATGTAAAGTAGAAAGGGGACTAGCTATGAAAAGAAAGGGAATCGGCAAGAATGGGAAGGAGACAGGAAAGTAGATAATAGGATGAATATGATCAAAATACTTTATTTGCACTATCTGCAAAGTACATTTTTTGCATTAATGGCTTTTACTAATGAAACCTACTAATATGTGTGTAATGAATATAAGTTAATAACATATTATAAATAAAATAGGAACAATAATCACAACAATCAAATTCAATTCATGAAAATATGATTTTAATATACTGAAATCTTTCCTTTTTCTTTAGTTTGTTTTTTTTTCCTTTTACCAAAAATAGATTCTTTTCTCTTCCAATTATAATTTCACTTCCTCTGCTACTCCCAGTTCACTATACATTCCCTCCCTTCTGGATTCACTCCCTTTCTCTCTCTCATTAGAAAAGAACATGCTTCTAAGAGATAACAACCAAACATGACAAAATAAAATATAATCAGTTGAAGCAAATACTATAATACCCAAGTTTGACACAGTAGGTCAACAGGAGGAAGAGTCCCAAGAGCAAGCACAATCCTAGACTCATTCATTTGCACACTCAGGAGACCCATAAGATTACTAAACTGACAGCTACAACATATGTGCAAAGGATTTGGTGTAGGCCCATGTAAGCCCTGTGTTTGCTGCTTCACTTTCCATGAGTTCATATCTGGCTTGCTTTGTAGATTCAGAGGGTTTTGTTCTCCTGGAGTCCTCTATCCCCTCTGTCTCTTATATCTTTTTGTCTTCTGTTCTGTGGAATTCCCTGAGATCTAAGGAGAGGTATTTAATGGAGACTCCCCATTAAGACTCTCTCTGTATGAAATGTCTGGCTGTGGGTCTCTGAATCTGTTCCCATTTGCTGCCAGAGGAAGATTATCTGATGAAGATTAAATAAGGCACTGATTTCTGAGTATAGCAGAATATTATTAAGAGTCATTTTATACATATTTTCCCCCACATCACTAGTATTTGGTTTTATCCTAGGTCTCTGAGATATCTAGTCTCTGGTTCTTGGTTACCCAAGCAGTGCCAGATATGGCTTTCTTCTCATGGAGTGGCCTTAAGTCAAATCAGACATTGTTTGGCTACTCTCACAAGTTCTGTACCACCATTGCTCTAGCATATCTTGCAGGCAGGACACATTGTAGGCCAAAGATTCTATGGCTGGGTTAGTGTTCATGTTTCTTTTTTGGTAGCCTACAGAGTACCTTCCAGCACCAAAGACACTAGTACACAGCAGAGAAGGCTCAATGCAGGCATCACTTTGACTTCTCCATGTTCCGTGAGCTGTATGAGTGTTGTCCTTGGCAATGATGCCCTGCTTTCAGTTTGTGGAGAACATTCCTTTGCTTAACAACAGCCTAGATTGTTTGGAGATTTCCATGGGACTACCTTGGCCAACAACTAAATTGAATGCCATCCAATTTTGCAACCGAAAGTCTTGTTTGCTAGTGAGATGGTCAGTTAAGAATCCATATTCCTTTTTTTTTTTTTTTTTTTTTTTTTTTTTTTTTTTTTTTTTGGTTTTTTGAGACAGGGTTTCTCTGTGTAGCTTTGTGCCTTTCCTAGAACTCACTTGGTAGCCCAGGCTGGCCTCGAACTCAGAGATCCACCTGCCTCTGCCTCCCGAGTACTGGGATTAAAGGCATGCGCCACCTCCACCCAGCTCATATTCCTTATTATTAGGAGACTTCATTAGGATCACCTTCATATATTTTAGGAAGGTTCCACTTTACTAGGTTTCCATATCATCCCTCAAATGCCCCTTGATTCCAAGTACCTTAGTGCAGAAAATACCTCTGACAAAATCCAACACCCCTTCATGATAAAAGTCCTGGAAAGGTTAGGGATACAAATGACATACCTAATCACAATAAAGGCATTTTACAGTAAGATTATACCAACACCAAATGAAATAGAAACTCAAAGCAATTCCTCCGAAATCAGGAAAAAGACAAGGTTATCCACTCTCTCTATACCTGTTCAATATAGAACTTGAAGTCTCAGCTAGAGAAATAAGACAACTGAAGGAGATCTAGGGGATACAATTTGTAAAGAAAGAAGTCAAAGTATTATTATTTGCAGATGATATGATACAATACATATGTTACACCAGAGAACTCCGGTAGCTCATAAACATTTTTAGCAAAGTAGCTGAATACAAAATTAACTCACAAAAATAAGTAGCCCTTAAACATGTAAATGAACAATGAACTGAAAAATAAATGAAGAAAACAACACCCTAGACAGTAGCATCAAACAATATAAAATATCTTGGTGTAATTCTAACCAATCAAGTGAAAGACTTGTATGATAACAACTTCAAGTCTTTGAAGAAAGAAATTGAAGAAGCTATCAAAAGATAGAAAACCTTCCAGGGCTGGAGAGATGGCTCAGTGGTTAAAAGCACTGGCTGTTCTTCCAGAGGTCCTGAGTTCAATTCCCAGCAACCACATGGTGGCTCACAACCATCTGTAATGAGATCTGGTGCCCTCTTCTGGCTTCCAAGCATACATGCAGGCAGAACACTATATACATAATAAATAAATAAATCTTTAAAAATGTGTTTAAAAAAAAAGAGAAACCTTTCATGTTCATGGAATGGTAGAACTAATATAGTAAAAGTGACCATCCTACCAAAAGCAATCTATAGATTCAAGGCAATCCCCACTGAAATTCCAAGACTATATTTTATAAACCTTGAAATGACAATTCTCAACTTCATAAGGAAAAACAAACAAACAAAACAAACAAAACAAAACAAAAAACAAACCCAGGATAGCTGGCATGGTGACTTTAATCCCAGTACTTGGGAGGCAGAGGCAGGCCAATCTTTGTGATTTGAGGCCAGCCTGGTCCACAAAGAGAGTTCCAGGACAACCAGGGCTATTACACAGAGAAACCCTGTCTGGAAAAACAAACAGCTGAGAAAAGAAAAGAATAAAAACCAAGCAAACAAAAAACCCAGGGTAGATAAAACAGTTCCGAACCTTAAAAGAACTGCTGGAAGCCTCACCATTCTCAGTTCCAAGTTACAGTAATAAAAGCTGCTTGGTATTGGCAAAATATAGACACATGGATCAGGGGAATGGAATTGAAGACCCAGACATAAATTCACACACACATGCACACTTCGTTTTTGAAAAAGAAGTCAGAAATACACACTATGAAAAATACAGCATCTTTAACAAATGGTGCTAAGCAAATTGGATGTCTGAATGTAGAAGAACGCTAAAAGATCCATACTTATCACTGTACACAAAACTGATATCCAAGTGGGTCAAACACCTCAACATAAAACCAGATACACTGAACTTGATAGAAAAGAAACAGCCTTGTGGGGAATAGCCTTGAATGCAGTGGCACAGGAGAACTATCTGAACAAAATACTGATAACACAAGCACCAATATCAACAATGAATAAATGGGGCCACATGAAACTGAAAAGCTTTGGTAGAGTAAAGGACATTATCATTTGGATAAAATGGAAGCCTACAGAACAGGAGAAGATTTTAGTAACTCCACATCTGATAGAAGACTAATAACCAAAATATATAAAGACTCAAGAAACAAGATATCAAAAAAACCAAATAATCCAATTTAACAATGCGGTACAGATCTAAGCAGAGAATTCTCAATAGAGATAATTTAAACAGCTAAGATATCTGAAGAAGTGCTCAGCTTTCTTAGTCACCAAAGGAATGCAACTCAATCTGCTTTGAGATTCCATCTTACACCCGTCAGAATGGCTAAGATCAAACCCACAAGTGACAGCTCATGATGGAGAGGACGTGGAGCAAGGGGAACTCTCCTCCATTACTGGTGAATGTGCAAACTTGTACAGCCACTATGGAAATCAATATGATGGTTCTTGAGAAATCTGGGACTCAAGCTACTTCAAGATCTAGCTATATCACTCAGGCATATACCCAAAGGACTTGTCATCCTCCCCCAAGTACCCTTACACAACCACATTCATTGCTGCATTATTCATAATATTCAGAAACTGCAAACAACCTAGGTGTCCCTCAATAGAAGAAAGGACAAAATAAATGTGGTGCATTCACACAATGGAGTATTACTCAGTTGTTAAAAAGTGGTATCATGAAGTTTGCAGACAAATGGATAGAACTAGAAAAAAAAATCATCCCAAGTAAGGTAACTTAGAACCAGAAAGATAAATATGGTATGCATTTGTTTATAAGTGGATATTAGCCATTAAGTAAATGATAAACAAGCTACTATATATAGACCCAGAGAGTTTAGGTATAGAGGAAGGGGCTTCAGGAGGGCTCACATGGATCCCCCTGGTAGGGGAAACAATAGATTTTACAGGTATACTCTGGGCAGATGGGGACAAGAATGGGAGGTGAGGAGAGGGCAGGAGATAGGCTAGAGGTAGACACTGAAATCATATTTAAGTTTCCAAAATTTTGAATATTTATAGATTTTAATTTACTAGTGGCAAATAAAGAGAGCAATCAGAGCCACATTGAAGTATGTTTTAGTAGTTCAACAACAAAATTTTATTTCCCTTGTATTAACCATATATAAAGATGTCTGAACATTGACTGCATTTGTTTTAGCATCTGGAATATCTATAATTTCTGAAGTCTTGAATTTTATGACTATCACAAGGTTTTTTTCTCATTTGTGATTCACAAGCTTCTTAATTTGATAGGAGTATTATTTTATCATGATATTGTGTCACATCAAGATTTATATATTCAGAAAGGTAATTATATATATTCAGAAAAGTAATTTACAATTCTATTTGCAATATTAACCTTTTTAACTAAATTGACAGTGAAAATATACTAGTTTTATCATAGACAGACAAGCTTTTAGAAAGTTCAAAATATGTGATACAAAATTGATCAATTATAAATAATTTATCCTATTTGAAACTTAATAGAAATAGTAAAAATTGTCATCATGTAATTTTGGGAAGTTCTGTTACTTAAACTAATGAATAACTATTTGTTATGACATGTTAGTATATGCACAAGTCTTGGAACTTAAATAAAAATTATTCTACAAGAAAATCCATTTTATTCAAATGAAGAAATCCCTCATGTGCAGAAAATGTTGAAGAATATTTTATGGAAGTAAAATGCAATAATAACTTGCTTAAAATGGAAATTCGGTATTTTTTATTAAATAAGTACTCAGAATTTTCATATTTCAACCTTTCAGGAAAAGACATAATAATGTAACCTGAAACTAAATAGATATTTAGATAGGAAGCCACCTTACGAACTGACAAATTCTTGTGGCAAGAGTGCTATTATGTACCCATTTTAAGACTGTATAACTTTTATTTCCTATAAACATTTCACAGACTTGTTCAATAATTTCCCAGTTCTGATCTTGGTTCCTGCTTCTCAGAGTTCCACTGTTTGAGTTATGGCTTGAATCTGTAGCTAAGTCATCACAGAACAAAGACTGGCAGAAAAACAGCAGATCCTCCTTTTTCCGTCATCTGAGGTGGAAAGAAGTATGGTATTTCTACTACATGTCTCCAGATGACTCGGTTTTATCAAGAAATACCCGTGTATATTGCTCTTGAGTCAGCATTTAGTTACTTGGGGTTTCAATAAACTCCTGGAAATAGGAGTAATGTCACCATCTTTCACATTTAACCATGTATAAAATGTGCTTCATGAAGCACTATAAAAGATCATGGAATAAACTGGAAATGCACAATAGAGATTAAACCACAATGTTAGTGAGAATGTGTGTGTGTGTGTGTGTGTGTGTGTGTGTGTGTGTGTGTATGTGTATACATATAAATGTTTTAAGGTTTCTATTGCTCTGAAGAGACACCATGACCATGGCAACTCTTGTAAAGGAAAACATTTAATTGTGGTGGCTTGCTTACGGTTTAGAGACTTAGTCCATTATCATCATGGTAGGAAGCAAGGCAGCATGCAGGCAGACATAGTGCTAGAGAAGGAGCTGAGAGTATTTACATCTTGACTCATAAGCAACAGGAAGTAGTCTGAGACACTGGGCATGGTTTGGGCATACAAGAGGCTACAAAGTCCACCTCCACAGTGGCACACTTCCTCCAACAAGACCACATCTCATAGTAGAGTCACTCCCTTTGGCGGCTATTTTCTTTCAAACCACGAGTACATATGTGCATATATATACATATATATATTCAGCAGTAATTTTTCAAAGCATCTACATCAAATGGTATGTAACAAGAGACATTAGGAAAGCCTTCATACATAGATAGCTTTTCTTGTAATTGGACTTACCTACTCATGCTCCTGTGGCCTGCAGCACAAAGCTTTTTTTTTCTCAAGAACAGTGTCTTTATATTTGTGCAATCAAGGCTCCTGTGATAGTTTCCAGAATAATTTTCAAATGAAGAGCAAAGGAAGATGTTTAGGGAATATAGAATGCACCTTAGAGCTCAGGGAAACCTGTGAAAGAGAAGGCAGAAAGATTGGAAGAGCCAGAGGAGATGGAGGACATCTAGAGAACAAGGCCCTTTAGATCAATTGAACCCAGCTCCTATGAGCTCACAGATATTGAGGCAGCAAGCACAAGGCCTATGCAGGTCTGTAGCAGGTCCTTTGTACATGCATTATGCTTCACAGTTTAATGTTTTTATGGGACTACTGTATGTGTGAATAAGTAGTTCTCTGATTCTCATGTCTTCTTTTGAGGTTCATTTCCTTCTGTTGATTTGCCTTGCCCAACTTCTGTGTGACGCTTTTTGTTTCATCTTATTATACTATATTATATGTTGTTACGTTTTATTGTTGTTTTTTAGAAGACTGTTCTTTTCTAATGAGAAACAGAAAAGGAATGGATCTAGAGGGGAGGTGGGGAGAAACTTGGAGGAGTAGAGGGAGTGGAAACTGTAACCAGGATATATTGTATGAGAAAACAATCTATTATCAATAAAAGGGGGAAGGAATAGGAAATAAATGCAAATATTAATTGTATTGCTTCATCAAAAAGACTACTTAAAACTTACGAAGTATTCTTTAAGAGTGAGAGCAAGGTGCTTTCTTTTAACTAAGTATTCATGGAAATCCAAGATTGGGTTTTCTAAGGTTCTCAATGAGTAAAACTCTCTTATTACTGAAAACCTGCTTTCAAAAAAGAAAGTCCCCTTTCAGGTGTATCTGTGGTGAAAGTTAGCATTGCATGCTGATCTCTTCACTTGTGCTTAAAGGCTTTAATGTTTGCACTCTTTAAATGACAACAACAACAATACCACTATTTATAAGGCTGGGTGAATTCAAGGCAAGTGCTTTTAAAGATTTTATTTATTTATTTATTTATTTATTTATTTATTTATTTATTTATTTGTGTGTGTGTGTGTGTGTGTGTGTGTGTGTGTGTGTGTGTGTGTGTGTGACTTTTGTATGGGTGTCCAAGAAAGCCAGAGAGGGCATTTTTCTATGTGCTGTGAGGTTATCTCCATAGTGATAGGTTGTGGTAGTATACACACTAATTAAATAAATGAAGGGATAATTGGGGATCATAGAGTTTCTTGGTCACATGCCAATCACCAGGAAATCATCAACTATGGGAAATTTTAAAGTAAGATTAAAGCATACTATACAAGGGAACACATACATACAAATGATCACATGAATACAAAAAGAAAAAAATAGATAATGCAACATTTTAAGTCCATAGAATAGACTACACAGCAAGCTTCCAGTTTAGAACTAAATCATCATGTCTATAGACAATTGGCAACATTTCAGAGATAAGAAAGCAAGACTATTTTTGGTTAGATGTAAAGAATGTCTCTTTGTGAAGTGTTCATAGGCGCATACCCATTACTATAAATTAGCAAGAGTCTGATTGAGATCTTCTTTCAACTCCACAATGTTAAGCAATGTGAAGCTGTTCAGTTTCAAAAATGATGGAAAATCCACACATAAGCCTATGAATTTGCAGTTTAGAAATTGCTGTTGGAAACCACTTCTTCCTTTACAAACTTGGCAGTGTTTCACTTACCTGAGGTTGAATCCTGTACGAGGGCTATTAAGGCACATTATACCATCTCTAACAGACCAGCATTCCTGTCTTCTTTTTAGTGGTTTGAATATGTATGGCTCCTTATATTTGAATGCTTGGGCATCAGGAAGTGGCACTACTGGAGAGGAATTAGGAGATTAGGTTTTGTTGGAGTAGGTGTGGTCTTACTGGAGTAAGTGTGTCACTGGGGGTTTGCTTTGGAGTTTCAGAAGTCAAAGCCAGGCCCAGTGTCTCTCTCTATTTGCTGCCTGCAGATCTGGATGCAGACCTCTCTGTACTCTCCAGTACCACATCTACTTCTGTTCTGCTATACTCCCTGCAAAGGTGAAAATAGACTAAATGTCTGACATTGTAAGTATTTCCCAATTAAATATTTTCTTCAGAGCAATAGAACACTGATCAAGGCACTCTCTATCTCCCTTACCAGAACAGCATCACCTTTGCCAGAGGGGCATTCTGAGCAAATGTTTTTGAAGAGAGTAAAGAGAATATCTTTATAATCAATCTTCTTGTTCACTATTCAATAGACAGTCATAATTCTAAAACACTAAAAATTAACTTATCCTCCACTAAGGCAATATTATACCCAAGGTGCTTTTTGTATACTCAGATTAGTTATATCATAATATCATTCACATAAAATCCCTTCTGAATCTCTGACTTTTACTTTTAAGTATGTCCTAGCTATAATGGTTGACGTACATTTCAAATTCCATATGCACAATCCAGAAACTTCCACTTGTTATCCTCCAAGTATTTCTATTTCTGTCAAGACAAGAATGATTCATTCATTCAGATGACAAACCAAAGTCCCAAAACTGTTTCTTGAGACTATTTTTCTTTATTCAGTAATCCAAGTCTATCTCTATTTCCTGTTTCTTATTTCTAAGCTGTCTTCAAGTTCAGTGATTTCTCCATGTTGTCATGGACACATCCTGAGCTCAACTTGCCTAGAGTTTGGCATAAAATATATCTAGTTTCCTTGCATTCTGTTCTCTTTTCCAGTATGTTCTCCATGATACTGTCAGAGAAGACTATCCAAAATACAAAACTACTTATATCACATTCTAGCTTAAAAGGTTCACTGCTATTCTGAGAAAAAATTTACATATGCAATTTGGTCAGAAGATGAAGATGGTTTTCTCTCAGCATCAACATTTATTATAATCCATCTCACTCTCTTTTCCAAATTACCCTTTCTGATTTTCCTCCCATCTGCCATGCTTCCTTTCTGTTTCTGGAAGTCCATGAAGTGGGTGGTTGGTGCAAGATATTCCTTCACACTGTGAACCTAGAGTTTGCATTTGCTTTGATTAAATAAAATCAATCTTGGGTCAGGAGGACCACCCAGCAACTAGTTGACAGAAGGCAATCAGTAGACAGGCAGAGAGATGCACAGGAAGTAGTAGGGAGAGACTATGAGTGTGGGGGTCTCTTTTGGTTTGTTGGAGCTAAAGGAAACTCACTTTCTGAGAAACTGGCAGAGAGGGAAGGTCAGCTAGTTACTCCATAACCTCTCTGAACTAGCAAGTTTTCACCCCTTACTCTGACTCCTAAGTTTTATTGATAAACAGAATGATAGAGATTTAGTTATAAACTACATTTGGTGGCAGCCACAGGAGGCGGATCTGGTGGGATGTAAATGTTCTGTCAGGCTGCTGCCTGAGAGGGGGGCAGTAACTATGGACCTGCAATTACTAGCTGACACAGCAGTAGATGGAGATGCAGCCACTGTGCTGGAGGGAAAACAACAGGCAATTGTGATCACTGAATTGCATGATTATGGTGGTGAAGAATGGAGACAAGATATTTGCTAGAGTAATTAAGGTTTCTTATCTTTAGCCTTATTTTCCTTAGCTTTTAAATTGAGTTAGTAAGATTTTTCTATTTCCTTTTGTGTGTGTGTGTGTGCATGGGATTGTGGGTAGGTTTTTAAGACAGGGTCCTACCATGTAACCCAGGCTAGTCTTGAACTTTCTATGTATCTTATGTTAGTCTTAAATTCACTATCTCTTTCCTCATATTTCTAATTACTAGGATTGCAAGTGTGAACCAGCAGACCTAAGTTCATATAGGCTTTAAGGGCTCATCAGATAGTATAAGCTTAAAGCCCAGTAAGTAAATTAAATAAATAAATAGATAGATAAATAAATAAATAAATAAATAAATAAATGGTATAATAACCCAGCATGTTAGTCAATGACTTTATGCTTCTTACTAAGTAATTTACCAACTAATAATAATTATCTGCTTCAGTAAGATAATATACTGCATACATTATATAGTGGATGTTGATATGAAATATGAACTGCTTACTAATGTTAATCTGTGGCTGATATGTGAAATTAAGTTAATTATAAAATAAAAATACTATAAAAAAAAAACAAACAAAATAAAAGCATGAACCACCATGCCCTGCAACAGAAAAAAAATTTTTTTTCAACTTCCAGGTAAGATGGTGGAATGAAGAGCTACTGTGACTCAGTGAAAGCAAAGAAGCAGGATATTACTTTGGAATCTCTATTATTGCAAAAGACAACAGCTGTAAACCATTTATTGAACTGTGAGATATCCACAGAAGCAGGGAGGAGAGTTAGTAACAGCCACGCCTACTCCATGTGGCTCCAGGGAGCTAAGTGAGAAGTGCCAAGCAGCCCTGTGAAAAGAGCTGGAATACCAAGGACTGGATGCACAATTGATGGTAAGGCCACACAACTTACAGGGCTCTAGCTGAAATCAGTGGGAACTGCCAAACAATGACCGATAGTCTCCCCTCTCATGGACACAAGTTCTAGTAACAGCTGGAGAGAACTCCTAATCAGATATGTGAAACTGCATGGGCAGAGTCTGTTAATCAGTCTTAGATGTGGAGGCTGAGATTGAAATGTGGCACTCTAAGGCTGAAGATATCCCCTTACACGTCTCCTGCGAAGGTCAGCAGGTACTCCCATACAGGGCTCTTTCTTCCCACATATGTAATTAATTCTGCTAAAGTTGGGGGTGAAGCAGGGACAACCAACACAGGCACAGAAAACTACACTGCCCAGCTTAGTGCAATTGTACCAGAAATTCAACTCAAATTGTTTAAATTCCAGTAAGGTAAATACATGCTCAAAATCTGCTTTTGTAGAATTGCATTTGATCTGTGTGTTGTAGCTTCCGCACTGGAAGGATTTAATACATGAAACATCACAAGGAGGGAAATACTTGAAAACCACAATATTGAATGATGAATAAGTCATCAAGAAAACAAGAAGGAAAAGAAATGAAAACACAAAAATAACAAAATCTATGAGATACAATGAATGGATCATACAGAAGTTTATTGCCACAGGTGCCCACATTTAAAAAAATATGAGATCTATATAAAAGACTTAATGGTGTACTGTAAGGCCCCAAATCAGTATGTGAAAAGAAAAATTAGTTCTGCACAAAAGTTAATGAAATACAAACAAAAGAGAGACAATCACCAAAATACACAGTTGTGTTAGGGAAACTGTGATTGGGCTAGAAAAAAAAATCAAACCCTTAGCCAAACTGGCCAAAAAAAAAAAAAAAAAAAAAAAAAACCAAACAAACAACCCCCCGCCAAAGCAACGAAATTAACGAAGAGTAGAAAAGATAACCTTACAGCAGATAACTATAAAAGTCAGAAATAAAATATTAGAATATGTTTTGAAATCATATATTCCACTGAAGTTGTAAGTATAAATAAGTGAGTGAATTCTGAGATGCATATAAACTACCAACATTAACTAAAAATGAGATCCACCACTTCACCAAAAAACAGAGAGGGAGAACAAGGAATAGGAGACCATGGTAAAGGAAGACCACATGAGAATAGGAAGAAATAAAGTGCTAGAGAGGCCCACAGAAATCCACAAAGATACCCCCACAATAGACTGCTGGCAATGGTTGAGAGGCAGCCGGAACTGACCTACTCTGGTGATGGGATGGCCAAACACCCGAATAGGCGTGCTAGAAACCCCACCCAAGGACTGAGGGATCTGGATGCAGCGATCCATGGCTAGGCCCCGGGTGGAACTCTGGGAGTCTAATTAGCGAGAAAGAGGAGGGTTTATATGAGTGAGAATTGTTGAAACCAAGGTTGGATAAAGCACAGGGACAAATAGTCAAACGAATGGAAACACATGAACTATGAACCAATGGTTGAGGGGCCCCCAACTGGATCAGGCCCTCTGAATAGGTGAGACAGTTGATTGGCTTGATCTGTTTGGGAGGCATCTAGGCAGTGGGACTGGGTCCTGTGCTCATTGCATGAGTTGGCTGTTTGAAACCTGGGGCTTATGCAGGGATGCTTGGCTCAGTCTGGGAGGAGGGGACTGAACCTGCCTCAACTGAGCCTACCAGGTTGATCTCAGTCCTCCTGGGGGAGGCTTTGCCCTGGAGGAGGTGGGAATGGGGGGATGGGCTGGGGGGAAGGGGATGGGGGCAGAAGGGGAGAGAACAAGGGAATCCGTGGCTGATATATAGAACTGAATGGTATTGTAAAATAAAATAAAAGGAAAAAAAAAAAAAAGAAGCAATGAGATTAAAGCATTAATCAAAGTCTGTCCACTAAGCAGGTACTATGCTTCAATGGATCCACTGTGGAATTCTCCACTGAGAAGGTTCTAGGCCCAAATGGAGCCACTGGAGAATTCTAACAGACTTTTAAAGAAAGATAACATAAATGCTTCCCAAACTGTTTTGTAAAATATAAAGAATGTATTAATTTTTTATGAAGACAATATTATCCCTATATTAAAACTGAGTAAAGAAACAACACTAAACAAAACTACAAGACAGTCTCCTTGAACATAGATGCAAAAATTGTCAGTAAAATATTTACAAGTCAAATTCATGAATACATTAAGATCACTCATGGTGATCAAGTTTGCTTCATTCAACAGGTACAAATTAATGAATGTAATATTTCACTTGAATGTACTCAATCACAAAAATTATAGGATTATCTCAAAGGAAATGCTTTCATCAGAATCAAACATCACTTTATGATAAATGCCCTGAAGAATGGAAAAGAGAGAACATATCTCAACATAACAAAAGCTACATATAAAAAACTGTAGCCACTTGGTTATCCTAAAAGGGGGAAAAATGGAAAATATTTCCCTAAAATTAGGAACAAGATGGGTGTTCTATTTCTTCACTCTTATTCAATATAGTGCTTCACATATTAGCTACATCAGTAAGACAAAGAGAATAAAATGGGCTCTAAATATGAATGAAGGAGTCAAAACAAAGCAGATGGTATGAGTCTATACATAAAGACTCAAGGACTCAGCTATAAAACTCTGAGATCTGAAAAACACTTTCAGAAAAGTACCAGGATAGAAAATTAACATAATAAAATAGAAGCCCTCCTATATTTCAATAGTTAACATTCTGAGAAAGAAATCAGAAAAACTGTCTAATTCATACTTCTATAAAAATATTGGAATAAATCTGGTTAAACAAACTAAGGCCTTATATAGTGAAAACTTTTAGAGCATTGGATAAATATATTTAAAAGACACTGGAGGATGGAAAAAAGTCTCCCATATTCATAAAGAAATAACACTGACAATGACTGTACTAACAAAAGCAGTCTGATGAGGCAATTCCACAGTCAACAAAATTCAAATGTCATCATTTACAAACACTGAAATTAAAACAACTGTAAGCTTCATATAGACACATGAAAGACCACAGGCAGTCAAAGCCACCCTGAGCAAAAAGGAATAATGTTGCAAGAATTATCAAATCTGATTGGAAGTTATACCACAGAGTCATACTATGATGAAAGCAACAAGAAACTGACACTCAAAAGGTGTGTGGATCAGTGAAATAGGATAGACTCTAAAATAACCCCATGCAGATACAGCTACTCAATTTTTGACAAAGATGCCAAATATAAGCATTGAAGAAAAAGAGTGTCTTCAGCAACTCTGCTGGGAAAATTTTGTATCCACTATGAAAGAATAAAATTAGATCTGTAGCTTTCATCCTGTATGATAGTTAACTTCAAATGGATGAAATTATTGAAATAGAAGAGCTGAAATTGCTAGTGGAAAAATCAGGGAAAAACTTCAAAACATAAGCATAGGCAAGAATTTGGAGGATAAGAAAGTTATTTGGTAAATAATACTAACAGTTGATAAATGAGATTTAATTAAAATAAAAAGTTGCTGAACAGTAAAGGGAATAATTTATCAAGTGAAGAGACAGCCTAAAGAATAGAATAAAATATTTGTTGTTTATATATCTGAGAAAAGATTAATATCTGAAATAAACAAAGAAAACAAAAATTAAATGATAAGAAACCAAACAACGCACTAAATGAGCTAGCTAATGAAATGAGCAGACACTTCTCAAAAGATGAAGGACTGGTAGGCAATAAACAAGAAACGTTGTTTAACCTCACTAGCTAGAAGATAAATGCAAATTAAAGCAACCTTGATATTTCATCTTACCTCAGTCACAGTGGTAGTGGTTAAGGAAAAAACAAACATTGGCAGTGATGTGGACAAAAGTGAACCCTTCTGTACTGCTGAGGGGATTGTTCCATCGTGGAACTCAGCAAAGATGTTTTCAAAAAGCTAAAAATGTAATTATTATATACCACTACTGCATGTTTACCTAAAGTACTACGGGTGACTGTACCAGAATGGTGCTTGCACACAGTGTTTGTTGAGGCAATAGTCACAACAGGTTGGTTATGGAACCAGCCTAGAAGGACGTCAGCAAAAGCATGGATAAAGAAAATGCAGTTTTTATTCACAGGAGATTTTGGGCAGCCATAAAAAGAACCAAATTGCATTGTTTGTATGAATCTGGATGTAACTGGAGATAATCCTGTTAAGTAGGTTAAATAAGTCTCAGAAAGACAAATATATGTTTTCCCTCATTTATGTGTCACAGATTTTATATTGACACATAAGCATGTATATACTTACAAGAGTAAGAAGTAATATTTTCTCGAGCTAACAGGAGGGGGTGGGGAAGGAAGCAGAGGATTGTGGGGTATGGGTGGAAATGTGCTCTAGGTACATCATATACTTATATTAAAATGGCCTTATGTAGCCCAGTATAATAAAGAATAAGTCATTCAGAACAGGAAATAACCTTTTCTCATTTTAATTTTAGTCTTCTGGCAAAACGTTGAATAAAAGCATTACCAAATTTACATAAATCGGATATTGTAAAATTGGAAAGTTTTATGCTTTAGTTTTATCAGTTTTTCAGAAATTTAATATGCATGAGAATAACCAGGGGGTCTTCCAGAAATAATAATAAAAGATTGTATGCATCAGGGATGCTTTCCAAAATTCTACATTTCTTATCAGTTCCCAAATGATGCAAAGCTTCCTACTTTTAATTCACATTTTCATCATATCACCATGGGTTTATAGAGAACAGCAACAGCATAAAAAATCAGTCTGTCAATGTCCATTTCAGTATGTATACTTCTGAGTGTTGTGCCTTTACCATCATTATAATTAAAATATGAGGTAGCCAGTAGGAAGTTTGGGCATGATATATACTTAACATTGTATTCTCGCACAAATTATTATCACTAAAGAATATGAAATTGCTGAATTAAGGTTTGACAGATTGATAGGCATTAGATTTTGGGTACAAAGCACAAAGAAACTTCAGGTTGGAAAGTAATGCAGACCACTCAGGGAAGTGAGACACAGTGCATGTGACAAAGAGGAGTGCTATTCAGCTGACAAGACTTCATAATACTTTTTCTAAGCATAAACAATTTATTATTATTTTATATGTATGAGTGTTTCATCTGCCAGAATAGGGCATCGGATTCCCTAGAATTGGAGTTATGGGTGGTTGTGAGTCACCATGCTCATTCTGAAAACTGAACCTGGGTCCTCTGGAAAAAGAGCAACTATTTAACCACTGAGCCTTCTCACCTGCCCTACATGAATGTAACTACTGAATCTTCTCATCTGCCCTGCATGAATGTAACCACTGAGCACCCTCTCCTGTCTTGCATGAATGTCTTGACACATTAGTGAGTCTTGGTTTGTTGTAAGTAGTTTACTACTGATATAATTTTAAGAGAATACTCATATCACATAAAATAGAGCAAGATGAATATTCAGTACTGTTTGTGGAATGACAACATTCAGTGATCCAACTACTGTCCTTGAGAATCAGGAGTAAAAGAGTAAGAGCTAGCTCTCCAACATATTTGTATTTCAGGCATGACTCAAGGGTGAACATCATCCTTTAGGATACTATAGCAGTGCAAAACATAAGCCTGTGCAATAGATAAGTGCTTCATACCTGACAGTACTCAAGAAAACACTCCTTTCCTGAAGCATGACAGTGATAAATGAATGAGCTCCATAAATAGAAATCCCTTGTAATTAAGGTAGATTAAAATATTTAAACTACATTCACTTTAGTTATTTTGTTTATAAAAGCATGCATATATGTTTGTGTTCTACAGTATGCATGTGATGTGGGGTTGTAGAACAATTTGTGAGAGTGGGTTCTCTCTAACAGGTAGGACTCATTAATAAAACTTATGATGCCAGCCTTGGCACCAAGCACCTTTACCCACTGAGCAATCTTGATGGCCATAATGTAGATTATTAGAGGTTCACTTTTTTTTTAGAGAACTAAATTGTGATGCCCCTAATTCTGTAGACAAAACCATGAAAGTCCTGTTTTAGGAGATTACTATTTAGAACATATAAATAATTATGAAATTAAATACTCCTCCCTCACACAATCCCAACAATAGATGTGAAAATTAATTTAATGTACAGTTCCCCCCAAAAAGAATACAGAAAAATGACAATATGAAGCAATGTTCAACACTCTTCACCTAGTGATGTATACAAATCAAAACTACCTTGAGGTTCTATCTCAACGCAGTGCAAATAGCTGTAATCCAGAAAACTAACAGCAAATGCTGGCGAGAATGCACATACAAATGCAGCCTCTACAAAAATCTTTGTGGGGGATCCTAATAAAGCTAAACATAGAAGTGCAATGTGATCCAGCTATACCTCTCCTACATTTATATTTGGAGGATTTTGAGTCAGTTTGTCCCATAATTGCATATCTTTTTTGTTCTGTACTAATCACTAATCATCCAATAGTCAAGACAAGGAATCAGAAAATATGACTAGATGAAGAGAATGCAGTACATACACAATGGAGTTTTATTAAATCAGCAAATAATAATTAAACTAGGGGATGAAGGGAATCCTCAGGCAAGAGAAAGGTGGTACAAAAAGAGTAATAGGAAATAGGTAAGAGTATGTGATGAACATGGATTAAAGTACTCCCCAAAGTTTTGTGCAATTAACATATGCTAATTAAAATCCAAAATGCTATCATGTTATCATTTAGTAACCAGAAGCCTGAGATAGTTATTTTTAAAAAATTACTATGTTTGATCATCCCATCACCAGAGTAGGTCAGTTCGGGCTGTCTCTCAACCATTGCCAGCAGTCTATTGTGGGGGTATCTTTGTGGATTTCTGTGGGCCTCTCTAGCACTTTGCTTCTTTCTATTCTCATGTGGTCTTCATTTACCATGGTCTCCTATTCCTTGTTCTCTCTCTCTGTTCTTGATCCAGCTGGGATCTCCCGCTCCTCCAAGCTCTTTCCCTCGACCCTCGCCCTTCATTACCCCCACTCATGTCCAGGCTGTTCATGTAGATCTCATCCATTTCTCTGTCATTGGGCCATCCCCGTGTCTTTCTTAATTGTCATGCTAGAAACCGCATCCAACGACTGAGGGATCTGGATGCAGAGATCCCAGGCTAGGCCCCTGGTGGAACTCTGGGAGTCTAATTAGCGAGAAAGAGGAGGGTTTATATGAGTAAGAATTGTTGAAACCAAGGTTGGATAAAGCACAGGGACAAATAGCCAAACGAATGGAAACACATGAACTATGAACCAAAGGCTGAGAGCCCCCCCCAACTGGATCAGACCCTCTGAATGGATGAGACAGTTGATTGGTTTGATCTGTTTGGGAGGCATCTAGGCAGTGGGACTGGGTCTTGTGCTCATTGCATGAGTTGGCTGTTTGAAACCTGGGGCATATGCAGGGATGCTTGGCTCAGTCTGGGAGGAGGGGACTGGACCTGCCTGGACTGAGTCTACCAGGTTGATCTCAGTCCTCCTGGGGGAGGCTTTGCCCTGGAGGAGGTGGGGATGGGGGGTGGGCTGGGAGGAAGGAGAGGGGGGAGGGAGGGGAGAGAACAAGGGAATCCGTGGCTGATATATAGAACTGAATTGTATTGTAAAATAAAATTTAAAAAAAAATTAAAAAAAGAAAAATAATTTTGATTTCTTTTTGTTATATAAAAAAATTACTATGTTTGAAAGAGACTCTGTGTTTAGAGCTCACATATGCATGGCTTACCTGAGTATTTTAATAATTTCTCAAATCCTGAATGTCATAGATTAATTAAAATGCAAAATAGTGTAACCATTTACATCAACAATAAAAACTGGAATGAGTTCCAGTTTCCATGAAAATAATCTCTCTGTTATTTTCTCATAACCAAATTGGTTCATGATTTTTTTCTGGTTTAAAATGTAAGGATTCACATTTCCCTATGCTTCTGCACATTCAATGACCCAATAATCAATGCAATACCTTTTAAGTTAAGTTACCATTCCAATACTTCAAGCTTTACATTCTTTTTTTTTATCTTTTTTTTTTGATATATATTTTTTATTTTACAATACCATTCAGTTCTACATATCAGCCATGGGTTCCCCTATTCTCCCCCCTCCCACGCCCTCCCCCTACCCCCAGCCCACCCTCCATTCCCACCTCCTCCAGGACAAGTCCTCCCCCGAGGACTGTGATCAACTTGGTAGACTCAGTCCAGGGAGGTCCAGTCCCTTCCTCCCAGACTAAGTCAAGTGTCTCTGCATAAGTTCCTGGTTTCAAACAGCCAATTCATGCAATGAGCACAGACAGGACTTGGTCCCACTGCCTAGATGCCTCCCAAACTGATCAAGCCAATCAACTGTCTCACCTATTCAGAGGGCCTGATCCAGCTGGGAGCCCCTCAAGCTTTACATTCTTATGTCATATTTAAACTAGAAATATATTTATATGCATGCACCTATCTCTTGGTATTTGAGTTAATAGGAAAATAATAAAACAAATGGTTGAGTATTGGATACTTATTTTAATGATCACTGACCAGCTTTCCAGGGAGGCCAGGTCAGTAACATGCCACAAAATGATAAAATCTTAATGAGTGACTCATCCATCAGCAATGGAATTCTGAGGCACAGAGCAGAATTACTTTATTGAGTGTAAATGAAGTTGAGACTGAGAAAAAAGATGAAAAGATTTATGTGACAATTAAGTGCAGAAATAAATACATAATTTCTAATCCTTGATACTTTTATTTTCCCACTGTCAAATGGTCTTTGAAGCAGAGGTAAATTATTTTCAAATTCACCATAAATATCTTATGTAAGAATGGTTAAGGAAATATGTTTCAAAGCCAGAAGATATATTTAGAAGTACATATTTAAAGTTACTATGATTAATTCAAAAGTTACCTTATTTAGTCATTCCTTGTATTCAAAATCCCTTGTAGAATTTTTTTTTGTTTGTTTAACTACAAGCACTTGGACCTCAAGAGATAATAGCCACCATCCATATTTTACTGCTTTAATGCAGGTAAGAAATCTCTCTATGAAGGTAGTTGACTTAAGTATTATTGTAGTTCCTTAACTCAATCAGCTATGGTGCTGAAAGGCTAATTCCCAGGTCTCAAGAATGCAGTTTGTGTCCTGCTGGCATGTGGTTAAGTATTGGGGCCATGGACACGTCTCTGAGATGAGACAACACTTAGTTAGCCAACATTCTATTGTCTATTGTTTTTTCCCTTCTTGTATTGAAAAGAGATATTTTTTTTCTCACATAATGTATCCTCTTAGGGTTTCCTTTCCCTCTACTTCTCACAGCTCTTCTCCACCTCTGCTTTTATCACATCCACTCTCTGTTAGTGTCCCATTAAAAAGCAAACAGGCTTCTTTAGGATAATAATACAATGAAATAAAATATAATAAGATAAAACAAAATCTAACATCAAAATTAGACAAAACAAACAGAAAGAATAGAGTTTAAAAGAAGGCATAAGAAACTGAGATCCACTCATTCACACACTCAGGAATCTCATAAAAATACTAAACTAGAAGCCATATTATATGTGTAGGACTTGCAGGATAAAATTAGAGAAGACAAAAATATCTATCAAGTCTCCTAAATCTAGACTTACTTATTAGTTGGAGGTTTTCACTGAATGTCAAAGATATAGAGAAAGATATCTGGCTCTCATGTAATTTGAAAAATGGTTGTGAATCTCATGGAAGACTTCACAAGGAGGAATGGAGAGTGGCACAAAGCTTGTGTCCATCATGACTCAAGAGGATTCACTTAGAAGAAGTAGAAATAATGTAAGACCAATAGATATCTTTGGGTAAGTATCTTTATTTGGATCAATGGAGGAAAATTGAACCCTTGAGATGAATATGCTACTGTATGAAACAGTCCTCAACTTTAAAATGTTCTAAAAACATGAGTTATTAACTGTCAGATGTAATCAGAGATTTCACAATTGTAACATGTCTCGTGCTTTCATGAAATTAACTAAATACACAAATGATTTAATGTATGCCAATTATATAAAACTGCCTCCACCATATAGAGTAATTGCTGTTGGATAATGCTCTTGTACACCAGTTTAATAAAATGCTGATTGGCCAGTAGCCAGGCAGGAAGTATGCATGGGGTGAGCAGACTAGGAGAATGCTGGGAAGAGGAAGGGAGGAGTGAGGAGTTGCCAGCCAGACACAGGAAGCAAGATGACAAGGCAGAACTGAGGAAAGGTACCAAGCTGTAGCGTGAATCTTAAAAGATCTTATCAATAAAAACAAACGCGGGTATTGGAGTAAATTCTGAAAGATTAGAGAGATAGAACAAGCCACAGCTACCTCACCATGCCAATTCCTCAGCTGATCTGTTTCCTCAGACTGGAATCCTCTATGTCCTCATCAGAATGGATCTCAACTGAACTGCTGCTAAAAGTCTAAAAGCTTAACCTGACTCTAGTTCCTGGTCCTTACACCTTATATACCTTTCTGCCTCCTGCCATCACTTCCTGGGATTAAGGCATGTGTCACCATACCTGGCTGTTTCCAGTGTGGCTTTGAACTCACAGAGATGTATCTCTGTCTCTGGAATGCTAGCATTAAAGGTGTGTGTGCTACCATTGCCTAACCTCTATGTTTAATATTGTGACTGTTCTGTTCTCTGACCCCAGATAAGTTTATTAAGGTGTACAATATATTGGGGACACAATATCACCACACCAAGCCACGTAGCTAAACATAAATAAGCATTGTGGGTTAATTTAAGTGTAAGAGCTAGTCAGTAATAAGCATGAGCTAATGGCTGAGCAGTTATAATTAATATAAGCTTCTGAGTGATTATTTTATAAGCAGGCTGCAGGACCATAGGGCTGCGTGGGACTGGAGAAAACTTTCGACTACAAGTGACTTTTAAAAATTATTTGTTCTTATTTAGTTCTTTTGTATATCATAATTTGATCATATTTTTCCTCTTTCCATATCCTCCCAACCTTCCTACCTTCCTAACTTCATGTTATTTTTCTCTCATTTAAAAAGAAAAAGAAAAAAATCAAAACAAATAAAAAATCAATAAGATAAAATAATACAAAATCCAAACCAAACCAAAAGAAAAACCATACAAAAACATGGAGTTCTTCTGTGTTGGCCAAATATACCTGGGTCCTAGCCTGGAGTATGATTGGTATACACAATGTCAACCCATTGGATAAAACTGGTTTTCCTTTTTGCAACAGGTATCAATTACAAATAGCTTCTTGGTAATGGGTGAAACTTTGTGTCTACTTCTCAGTGCTGGGATTTTTTTCTGGATTGAATTTGGGCAGGTCTTGCATATGCTGTCACATTCCCTGTGAGTTCCTATATGCACCTTATATCTAGAAGACAGTGTTTTCTTGTAGTCATCCACCTCCTCTGGTTCTTACAATCTTGTCTTCCTCATAGATTCCTGAAACTTGAGGGGAGTGGTTGCTTAAACACATCCCATTTAGGGCTGAGTGCTCCAGAGTCTCTCTCTGCATATACCCAGTTATGGGTTTCTGTGTTAATTACCATCTACTGCAAGAAGAAGTTTCTCCAATGAGGGCTGGGTGATACATTGATATATGGGCATAGCACTGTGTCATTAGGAGTCATTTTATTGCTATATTTTTTAGTAGAACAACAGAAGTAAGTTTTTCTCTAGGCCCATGACTTACCTAGTCTTGGGTTCTGGCCACTTTATCAGTGTCAGGTATGGGTTTCGTCTCAAAGAGTGGACCATAAATTCAATAAAAAAGTGATTTACATACTCCTATTACATTTGTGCTACAATTATACCAGAATATCTTTAGGCAAGTCATGTTTTAAGTCAGAGAACTTGTTGGTAGATGATTATTACTCCTCTGGTAGAATGCAAAGTACCTTACAGCACCATGAATCCTAGTTGATCACTGGCTCAACTTTTCCATGTTCAATTACTTAAGTATGTGGTATTTCAGCACAGTGATAGTGTCTTACTATCACTTTGAGGAGGATACCAAATAGCTTTGTCAATAGCTTATGTTATTTCTGTATATGTATAGTACTCCTTTGGTCAATGAGTCAACAACGTGGAACTTTTTTCTGGCACTGAGGGTTTTACTTAGCGGCGTAAGCTATCTATTTGAGTCATTTTATCCCCTGTTATAATGACTCCCTTTAAATTCCTTATATAGATGTATATTTTTTTAGGAAGCTTCTAGAGTAGTAAGGTTCCATATGGCATTTTGGTGTTTGTTGTCTTTTTCCATAGTTCCTTTTTTACTCTGCATTCTCACCCCTCCTAGTTTAATTCTCCGGTTCTATTTTCCTCTTTATAAAGCTATTTTCTATTTCCCCTTCTTTGGAAGATCCTCTTTGTGGGGCGTTTATCCACCAACCCCACAGCTCCCCAGAATTTTCTTGAGTGCGAGCAGCAGGAAATATTAGATAGAAGGATTTATTGCGAGAATCTTGCGGAGATAAACAGATAGAAAATAAAGGATAGCCTCGAGAGGGCCTGGAACCTATTCCAACGGGCCCAGACTGTCTCTGCCCCAGGGTTTTTATAGAGACGCCAAGGGGTGGAACAAAAGACCTCCTCCCCCAGCACAGCCAAGTGCAGACCATCTCAGACACCTGCACTCAGGCCCGTGGCCCTAATCATCCTGTAGACAGACCTGCTGGGTAAAGCCACGAGGAACCCGAGAATGGGCTCCCACACCTCTTCTTTCCTCTGGTCCCTTGTTAGCTACCTAACCTCTGTGGTTATTCTAATTGAAACATACATGCATAAAGTTTAAATGATAACACCCACATAAAAAGAAAACATGCAATATTTGCCTTCCTGGGGTCTCAGTAACTCATGCAGGGTGACTGTTTTTATTCCTATCCATTTACCTTCAAATGTCATAATTTCATTTTTAGCAGGTGAATAATATTCCATTATGTATATGAACTACATTTTCTTTATCCACTCTTTAGGTGATGGACATTCAGATTGTCTCCAATTTTTAGCTGTCATAAATAGAGCAATAATGAAAATGGACAAACAAGTATCTCTGCTTTGTCATGAAGTGTCCTTTAGGTATATGCCCAAGAGTGGTATAGTTGTATCTTTTTTCCTAGCTTAGGTCCCTTTATTCTGTTAGTTTTGCCCTTACACATAACTTTTCAACAATACAGATCTGTCCAGGTTACTATTGCTTCATAAATCCTTAAGTCAGATAATATACCTCTTCTAACTTCACTATTCATTTTTAAAAGTTCATTGACTGTGTTCATTTTCTACTCTTTTGTGACAAATTATCACAATAGCAATAGCTTAAAACACATTATTTTTGAAGAATGTATGTTTGAATATTTTTTAGTGTTTTTATTGAAAATAGGTTATATACATATGATATATCCTGATTATGGTTTCCTTTCCCTCTACCTCTTCAGCTCCTCCCCATCTCTCTTTCCATCCTGATCCACCTCATTTCTGTCTCATTTGAAAACAAATGAATCAGAATAGGACAAAACAAATAAACAGAAGCAAAAGAGCCCAAAAAAAGCCATAAGAAAAAGACAAATGCAGAGACATGCTTGTTTGCACACTCAGGAATCATATATAAACACAAAACTTGAAGTTATTATATACACAAAGGCTCTGTAGGTAAAAAAAATATATATAATAAAATAATGATAGATTTATTCTCAACTTCCTGAGGAACCACCACACTGATTTCTATGGTGAGTGTACAAGTTTGTACTCCCATCAGCAATATGAGTAACTATTTCCCTTTCTATGCAGATGCTTTCTTTCTTTCTTTCTTTCTTTCTTTCTTTCTTTCTTTCTTTCTTTCTTTCTTTCTTTCTTTCTTTCTTTCTTCCTTCCTTCCTTCCTTCCTTCCTTCCTTCCTCTCTCTCTCTCTCTCTCTCTCTCTCTCTCTCTCTCTCTCTCTCTTTCTCTCTCTCTCGCTCTTTCTTTCTTTCTTTTTTAAGTAAGGTTGGCCATTTTGCCTGGGGTAAGATAAAATCTCAAAGTAGTTTTGATTTGCATTTCTCTGATATCTAAGGTGAACATTTTTTAAGTGTTTCTCAGCCATTTGCATTTCATCTTTTGAGAATCCTCTGTTTAGTTCTTTATCCATTTTAACTGAGTTGTTTTCTTGATCTTTAGGATTTAAAAAAATTA
Organism: Peromyscus leucopus; assembly: GCF_004664715.2. Classification (NCBI taxonomy): domain Eukaryota; kingdom Metazoa; phylum Chordata; class Mammalia; order Rodentia; family Cricetidae; genus Peromyscus; species Peromyscus leucopus. The sequence goes on from NC_051069.1 coordinate 52,936,984, forward strand.
TTTGTACATTCTTGGTATTAATTTGTCAGTTATACAATTGGTAAAGACCCCCCTCTCATTTTATAGGCTGTTGCTTTGCTCAAAAGATGATGTCCTTTGCTGTACAGAAGCTTTATAACTTCATAATGTCTCATTTACTAATTGGTGGTCTTAGTGCCTCTGACTTCAATATCATGTTCAGAAAGTCCTTTCCCATGCCAGTTAGTTCAAGCCTTTCCCCTACATCCTTGTCTATAAGATTCAGGATATCTGGTCTTACATTGAGTCCATGATTCATTTGAATTGAGTTTTGTGCAGCATGATAGAAATGTTACTATTTATGTTCTTCTACAGACAGCTATGCAGTTTGATTAGCCTGATTTGTTAAAGACGTAATCTTTTCTTCAATGTGAATTTTTTGCCTGTGTGTGTGTGTGTGTGTGTGTGTGTGTGTGTGTGTGTGTGAAAATCAGTTATTCATAGCTACATGGCATTATGTCTTGGTCTTCAGTTTTATTCTGTTGATCTGTATGTTTTTAATGTCAATACCATGCTAGTTTTATTACTATAGCTCTGTAATACTACTTGAAATCTGGGATGGTGATACCTCCAGAAGCTCTTTGATTATTAAGGATGTTTTAGCTACCTTAGGGTTTTTTTTTTTTTTTGATGCTTTAATATGAAGTTTAAGAATTTTTTTCCAATTTCTATGAAAATTCATGTTGGAATTTTAATGGGAGCATATTGAATCTATAGATTGTTTTTGGTAGGATGGCCATTTCACTATATTAATCCTAACAATCCATGAGATTATGAGGTCTTCCTATCTTCTGGTGTGTTCTTCCATTTCTTTCTTAAATACATTAAAGTTAGTACTATACACCTCTTTCAGTTCTTTGATTATTGTGGTGATATTTTGTTTGTGCTCTAACAAATAAAGTTTGCCTAAAGTTCAGAGTGCAGAGCTAGCCACTAGTTAACCATAGAGGTCTGGAGGTCTGTACAGACAGACAGGAAGTGATATGGCTGTGTGGAAAGAGGCATAAAAGGCAGGATGAAACAGAAACTTGGCCTCTTTTCAGCTGAGGATGTCATCGAGGTAAGAAGTGACTGTGGCTTGTGCTCTGATCGTTCACTATTTACTCCTATATCTGACTCCTGGTTTTTATTGCTAAGACCAATTGGAATTCACACTACATCTGGTGTCCTAACTTGAGGGCATGAATTCATGAAAAAGCCACTTGCCTGTGTGGCTTTGCAGCCACCAGTATAGGCTGGAGCTGTGTGTGGCCCCAGTCACTGTGCTGCCTGCTAGGTTTTCCTCTTTTTTTCCCTTAAACCTCTGAGAGAGTTTGGGATTGTTGCAACCTCTCTACAACAAACTCCAAAGGTGCATGGGCTGAATACACTGCTGGAGTTAGCCCCTCACCACCAGTCAGCTCTGCCTTTAGGCAGCTCCTGTCATATGTGTTTCATCCCCATGCTCCACTGTGTGCGTTTTTTCAGATGGCAGGTTCCCTCTCCCAGTGGGTTGTGAGTTTTCCCTAGACCCCCTCATCAGGCTGCTGCCATGCTAGGTCGTTGCCTCACTTCACAGTCATCTGAATTGTCATTGTTGGCAGACTTGGTGAGACAATTGGGAATTCTTAAAGGGGGGAATTATTTAAAGGAGAGAGTTATTTCCCACAAGAAAAAGTAGGAAACAGTATTAAAATAGAGGGAATTAGGTCTCTGTATGATAATACATTGGACTGTTTGAAAATGGAACAATTAAATGAGAGGATAATTAATTTAGATGGGATTTATATAATATCAATTATAAACATTATCAGTTTTATAATTTTTGTCTTACCACTAAAAAGTTGGTTAATATGAATGTTAAGATACAACTTTTAGGAAAACTTATTAAAACATATCATAGAGATATTCAGACCCAGACAGAGAAATTTAAAGGAAAACCAATCTTAGTGATACATTACAGGGTGAGAGAGGAACAGCCTAAAGTTTTCAAGCAACCAACTTTAATTTATCCACTAACCTTATGGGAATAGACGAATGATAGATATCCCCAAGGTTGTATAAGACCTGAATGAACTCCTGTGCACATGTTAGATTTGAGGAGATTCAAGGAAGCAATAGTCTCATATGGCATGCATTCACCTTTTGTGAAGCAGATGATAAACTTGTGGTCAACTTGTAATAGAAAGATCCCTCAAGACTGGAGAGACTTGGTTAGAGCAGTCTTAGAGCCTGGTCCTCAGTTACAGTGGAGGATCTGGTAGAAAGATAAAGCTAAGACTAATAAATAACAAAGTAGGGCTAGAGGTATATAACTCTCCCAAGACCAACTTCTTGGAGAAGGAGATTATGCTAATGTAGAAAGGCAATCTCTAGATGATGACCACATCCTGGCTTTATGCCATACAACAACCTTAGATCCTTGGGACAGAATTTAAGAAGTAGAAAAGAAAATTGTGTCATTTACTAAAGGTATACAGGGCCCAAAAGAAGCCTTCAGTGATGTCTTACAAAGATTGACTTCATCTGTAAATAGGATGATACTAAATTCAGAAGCTATACAATAATTGAATCTCTGGCTTTTGAAAATGCTAATGCATAATGCATAATGCAAAATGGTATTTAGGTCATTAAAGGCAAGATCAGTACCTTTAGAGGCATGGATCCGAGATACAGTCATCATTAAATCTCATAACCATGATGATCCTTTTGTAGGAGAGGTAATTTCCAGGGGCTTGAAGAAAAATTGAAATGTCACATGTTTCAATTTCAGTTAACAAGGTCCCCTAAAAAGGGATTGTAAACAGGATATTCCTAGAAACAATGTTTTTTTTTTTTTTTTTTTTTTTTTTTTTCTAAGAATAACCCAAACAGAACTCCCCTCCCTTCTGGAGTGTGCAGAAAATATGGCAAAGGCAGACATTGGACTAATGAATGTAGATCAACAAGAGACAGGCAAGGTAACTTTTTGCCATTGGGAATTGCCTTGAGAGGCCTCTTGCAGGCTCCATGTCAAATATGGTTCAGTCCTTCCCTGTGACCATTGGGGAAAGTCATTCCAAGAATAATTAAAAGATCTAATGCCTATTGTTAAAAAAAAAAAAAAAAAAAAAAAAACTACTGCCTGGAAGATAGAATAATTTTAGAAGATAAAAATTTCAAAAGAAACCATAAATCAAAATGATAAAGATTAGATTTAAACAAGAGAGACCTCTTAATTAGAAGAGATGATAGTTCATCAAACAGCAAGACCATTCAATTTAAAATAACTTTAAAACTAACAAAAGCTTTTTATTTGATCAGACATAACTTACAAAAGGGAACCTCCTCAAAATTAGGGTTGGGAAGAGTTTTGTTTTTGTCTTTTCAGGAGAATGAAGGCAACCACCTAAGGAATCTGAAGACCACTGGACAAATGAGACATGTTAAGAAAAGGGACACATCATCCAGAAAAAATATATCAAGAAGAGTAAATTAACCTATTAATATATCACATCTCTAACAGGATAAAATTTCACAAATATTCCCAAATATTTGTTTCTGCTGTTCTCTGCAGACATATAATGCAAATGGTTTTTTTGTAGTCCCAGTCCAATTAGAAATTAAAGCTGGCTTTGGAGTTGGAGTGTGACTCTCTCTTTCTCTAAACCAAAGCATGCTTGTTAAAATAAAATCCAAAATTTCTGTCTCATGTCAGAAGAGCCACCTGATACAGGACAGAAGAAAACTCAAAATTTAGGGACTGTTGTATTGTTACTAATCTCATAATCTTTTGGTTTTATTTTAACTCCTTAAAGCTTTTCTTACATTATAAATATTATCCCAAAATTTATAGTATATATATTTACTATATATATATATATATATATATATATACATATATATATAATATCTTGTCATGATATTAATGGTCATATAGAATACTAACTAATTCTAGAAAAGACTTCATCTAGCTTCCTGTAAATGATTTTGGGTTTGAATCTATATTAGGCAACTAGAAATTAAATTTTTGTACTCTGGGTGTACATAACAAATATTGATCCTTTAACCTCTTCGAGATCTGCTGCATATGACATTTATAAGTTTCTTTCAGTGAACCATGACCATGCCTAACACTGACTTTTGAAGTCTCCAAAAGGATGATGAGGCCCCACAGTGACGATTCCACCAGGACTCTGATAACACCACTAAACTGCAAAACACCACCTAAAGATCAGCTTTGAACTACAAACTGCTCAGGACAATTTTGAGGTGGCTAGCTGAGATTATCCAGCCTCACAGAATGCTAAAGCCAGGACTGGAGACAAGCACTCTACTTTCTCCTTACACAGAGACTGGACAACAAATGTCATAGCTACTTCATCAGGGCTTGACAATTAACCCAAAATTTTCTTCTCAGGATCCCCTAAAGATGCCATTGCCCCCAGACAGCTAGAAATAATTTTAAGAACAGGATGCCCATATTCCCAAGAGTTGGGGTACATTGTTTTTGGTTGTTCAATGGGGTTTTTGTCATTGTTTAGGGTGGTTGGTTACAAGTTGTTATTGGTAATGGTTAAAAAAAATGCTGAACTGAGGAAATTAGATTAAGGGTTCTTGTTTTGAAAAGAAAAAATGGAAATATAGATATGATAGGATGAAAGAGTAGATTTTTTGTAATTATTTTATTAAGAATTTTTTAATTTATTTTATATACCGACCACAGATCACCATCTCTTTCCTCCTCCTGCCCCCCCCCTGCTGTCCCCTCCAACCCATCCCTCATTCCCTCCTCCAACAAGGTAAGGCCTCCCATGGGGAGTCAGCAGAGCCTGGTACATTCAGTTGGGTGACATTAAAAGATAGTTTTGGTAATGCAAGTTAGGATGTAAAATGAATTAGGTACAAACTTTTGGACTCTTTTATCTAAAATGGTGGTTGTCATTGATAATAAAGTAAAAATTTTGGATACAGCAAAAGATGGATACTATTTTATAATATAATCTATTAGTCTGTGTCTTTATTTTAGAAAATCTAGACCATTAATATTAAGAGTTATTATTAAGCAGTGTTTATTAATCCTTGCTATTTTGTTGTTGTGTGGTGTTTTTCTTTTTCCCCTCTTTAAATGAACTCTTCTGGTTTATTTGTTCCATGTATACTCTTGAATGTAGTGTATGCTCTTCAGTCTGGTGTTTTCCATCTAGTATTTTCCAAAGAGTTGGATTGGTAGGCACTAATTGCATAATGACACTTTTTCCCTCCATCAATTGTTATTGATAGTTTTGCTGGGTATAATATGCTGGTTGGCATCAGTGGTTTTTCAGAGATTTTAAAACATCCAACTAGGTCCTTCTGGGTTTCAGAGTATCCATTAAAAATCTATTGTTATTCTAATGGGTCTAATTTTATGTCTGACTTGGTGTTTTTACCTTTCAGCTTTTAAAATCCTTTCTTTGTTCTGTACAGTTAGTGTTTTGATTGTTGTGTGTTGCAGGGAATTTATTTTATGATACTATATGATGTTCCATATGTTTCTTGTACCTTGATAGGCATCTTTCTTTAGATTGGGGAAGTATTCTATGATTTTGTCAAAAATATTTTCTGGTCAATCACCTTAGGTTTCTCCCCTTTCCTCTATACTAATTATTTATCAGTTTGTCCTTTCACAGTGCCCCAGATTTCCTAGATGTTTTGTGTCTGGGCTCTTTTTTTTTTTTTTTTTTATCATTTAACATTTTATTTGCCTAAGCTATCCATTTTTTTCTACCTTGTCTTCAGGATCTGTAGTTTTCTTGTCTTTGTCTTTTAAACTGTTAGTGAGGCTTATCTCTGAGCTTTCTTTTTGAATTTATGAGTTTTCTATTTTAAGTGTTATTTCACTTTTATGTCTTTAGTTGTTTTTATTATTTCTTTCAAGTATTTGTGTTTATCTTCATTATGACATTTATTCATATCCTCTTTATGGTCCTAGAACATATTGATAATTGCTACTTTGAAATCTTATTTTTTATGCTTTTGCCAAAATTGCTTTTTAAGAGCCTATTGTAATAGAGTTACTGGCTTCTGGAGGAGGCATATTGTCTTGGTTGTTCATGTTTACTCCGCAGGATCTAGGCATATGGAGTTATGATGCTTTTCTTAGTGTAGATATCTGTCTCACTTTTTAAGGGTGGATGTTCTATTCTTTGACTGCTGTTGACCCAGTTAGGGTCCTAGCCAAGTGTGACTCTGTGTGCCCATGGTAGAGAGTGATTCTATGATTCAACAGGGAGTCACAAAGTAATGGGAATAGACTAGAAGGAAAGGCTAAAATGAGTGCTGGGGAAGAATTAGTCAGATTCTGGGTCTGCACCATGTGGTACAGTACAGTACCAAAGGTTTGGAAATGGTCTGGGAATACGGGATGCCTAACTTGGACTAAGATTCACATTCAGTGACCACTTAACTGCCATATGTGGTTGATATTGTTATCAATACCTTTATTACCATGTCTTGCTAATTACATACCAGTCTGATCTTTTTATTTCATTGCATGAACTTTCAGATTGAATGGGATCTTACAAATGCAGCATTTGTTTTTGTTTTTGTTTTTCTCTTGGTAATACATAAACCACTGATACAATTTAAAATCAATCACGGTTGGATAAAATGTGATATCTGTTTTGTCACAGTATATGATTTGCAAACTCCCTCTCTGATAGCACTGTCACACTAATAAACACTTTTTCAGGTATAGATATTCGCTCATGACACTGCATTAACCTATAATTTTAACTTGACCTTGGACCATACACTACTTAAATTGCCAAGCTATCTCCAAGTAACAACTTTTTTGGATATCAACTATTTATATAAACTGGATGGGCTCCATCCAGAACTTGAATTATAGAAGACTTGCAGCTTGCTCAAAAGGAGCAGCAGAGCATTTGGTCTGCTGCAGTGTAGGCCACAATGATCTGCATTTGAGACTGTTAAAATGACTTGCCTCTTACGCTATTTTATTTTCTGTTTAAGGTTAAATTTTTACTACTGTCTTTAAAACATGTCTGAGATCGATTTAGTTAAGGTGGGTGTAATATATCAATCTAAATCCACAGATATAAAGCATGTCTGAGTTTGAATAACTCATTCAAGAAAAGTTATAGAGTTAACAACACAGAGATGTAAGAGGATATCTAAAATGCAAGCTTCTTTAATCATTTGTTTGTGTGTTTGGCTGGTTTTTGGTGAGAAACATCCAAGGATTTGTATATTTGTCTTTGGCTAAACTCTTTTTTTTTTTTTAATGTTATTATATTTGTTCAATCCCGAAAAGCACATAGTGAGAATATTTTCATTTTCTAAATATGTTTCAGTTAAAATATAGCTATATCATAACTGCCCCCATCCCTTTCCTTCCTCTAATCCCTCCTCTAAGTTCTCTCTCTCCATCTCTTCCTGTGTTCTCACTTCACTCTAAAATTGGTAGCTTTTTCTTTCCCAATTATTACTATTATACACACACACACACACATACACACATGTACACTCACACACACAAACAAAATGTATGTGTGATCACAAATGTATGAACAAATATATAACTATAGCATCCTGGGTCCATTTTTGTTGTTTGTGTATATATGGTTAAAGAACTGCCTAATTTGTATTGAACTCATCCCTGGGAAATGCTAACTCTCCCTCTCTCAGCTGTCATGGGTTGCCTTTAGTTCCTTGTCCAGGTATGTAATGCCATGAGTAAGATTTTCTCCCTTCCACATTAGCATGTCTACTGACACTGCCATTGTTCAGATCCCATCTATGCAGGCATTTCTATGAAAGACTGTTTCACACTAGACTTGCTGGTATTCTACCTCTTACACTCTTTCAAACCCTTCTCCCATGATGATCCCTGAGCTGTAGACACAGAAATGGTGATGTAGATGTATTCATCAGTACTGGGCTATCTATAATATGTTATCTGTGTTCTCTGCATTGTGAACAGTTGTGGTTTTGGACATCCATTTTCTGGAAGGTGATGCTTCATTGATGAGGTCTGATCGCTACAGAGATTTAGAGTATAGTTAGAAATTACACTGATTTGGCAAAGTGGCAATAGTAGATTCTCATCTAAGATTCATGATCTCACTAGCCCTGGGAAGTTGGCTAGGTTTCTATTACCAGGCATAGTTTCTCTCCAGCTGAGTGGACTCTAAGTTCAATTAGATAGCTATTGGTTACAGTTATTGGTTACCACCAACATGTGGCACATTTATAAATGGATATGAAGCAATGCTGATCACTGTCTTGGTCACAGTTAGGTTGGACTATTAATTGCTTCCCTTCCTTAGAAGCTTGCATCGTATTTTCTGATACAACCTAACCTCCGGTTAGGTCCAGCTTAAATCATCTGAGTCCTCTGTCCTAAGTGGTGTCTTCCTTGGGACTTATATCTAACACTGAGAGGCAACCAATTACAGCAAATAGTCTAAATTGTTCAGGGAGTCAATTGAACTACCCTGACCAACCATTCTAAAGGTGATATTTTTTTTTTTTTGTACTTGGTACTGTGTTATATTTAATTGTTTTTGTGGGGAACATTATCAAATAGATCTTTATTTTCTGAAGGTAAAACTCCTGTTTGAAACACTGCAATTATCATAGGTTTTAAATGACTGAATATATAATATGGATTGAGTAGGAAATAATTTGTACTGGTTGTTGAAGAATCTTTTAGAAATAGGTGCCCCTGGCATGACACTCCTATATGCCTCCATTTGTGTTTTCTACTTATTTTTATTTTGTTTTTTTTTTAAGTTATTTTTTAATGTATGTATTGGTTCAGTTAAGGGGATTATTTTCCAATATACATCACAGTTGGAATGACTACATTTTAATTTTTGTTAAGGGGGGTAAGCAAAAATGATTATGAAGTTCCAAGTCACTTTCATTTCACCAAGTTGCCTACTCTATATCTTCCATCTTATGAAAATTCAGGCTGGATGGAAAGCCCAAAGTAGCCATCCAGAAAAGAGGATGTCGAGTGCAAAGCAAGACAAAAGGAACAAGACCCTTTATATGTCTGGATGTAATGAGGACTTTAAGTTGGCCTCATAATTGAATACTGATGTGTCTTTTCTTCATGTTTCCTATGAATTTCATCACTTCAGAAGCATCTACATTATTCAACTTACACTGTTGCTTATATAATATTTCTCACCTACCATTTACTTATCTAATATCTATCTAGCCCTTATTTGTCTATCATTTGCCTAGCTCTCATCTGTCATTTGTATATTATCTATCATTTATCTATCTCTCAAATTATCATCTACAATACATTAGATATAATTTTAAATATTGGAATATATATATATATGCCATTGAGAGAGCTTTTAATATTTTTAATTGGGTATTACCAGACTTACCAAGATATTTCTAGGTAAGTCAGCTATAATGTTGAAACTTTTATTTTAAAATTGAACAGTAAGTTTTTTGAGCACATATAGGTGATGATTTTATAGATACACATTTGTACATTGGACTTTGAAAATTATGCTGCTAAAATATATTTTTCTAAAAATGAATTGTATTTATTGGGATTTCAAAAACAGTTTAGTATTTACAAGAAAAGCTAATTTAATTTTTGGATAAGAAAAAATTATTTTGTTCTCTGAATTTCTCCTATAGAAATTAAGACCAACCAACACATGTTTTGGACAGCATGTGATGATATGTAGAAGGAAATAAATGAAAACTATAAAAAGTCCTGCTAATTAGGTCATGTTCAATGTACAATGCAGAAAAGCAATTACTTTGTCCTTCACTAATTGCTAGAGCTGCAAACAATATGAACTCTATTTCCCTTGGATCACAGATGGGAAATCAGGAGCCAAACAGTAGGACAACATAATGAGATTAACCAAGGTCGCAGAGTACTAGGGAAAGAATGGAACAGCAGCTTCGTTTCCTGGGTTCCTCTCCAGGGATCTTCCATGTATCCTTAGAATCCTACTTCAGAACAACTCAGGTTAAAATTATGGCTATGAAAAAGAGACAATTATTTTCAGGTAGCCCAATCAAATGCAAAATTCCTGAAAGGTCACTCAAAGCACATATGGCCAGAACACCCTCTGTAGCAACTGTGGTAGATGTTAAATCAAAGAAGCTGGCGTCTGACCATGACCAGGAGGTGTTGCAAAGTCTAGCACAGTAGGCAGCAGTGATTGAGGCTGCATTTTTACTGCTGGAAAGAAAAGGGAGGACTTAAGCCTCAAATGGGCTTAAAAGAAGAATAAATCTGTTAGCAGAGCAATTACTCATGTCCTCAGTAAACTGCCTCCTACAAGGATTAGCAGATAAATCTCAGCCTGGGCATTAGTGTTTTCTTGGCACATCTTCCTCTTTCTACACATCAATAACAATGTATTTACCCAATTATCAGATAATCCCTCTTAAATTGATCAATTGATAGTTCCCCCAGCCCTTTCAAAGCACTGCTTTGTTTTCTTTGGCCTCAAACACCTCAAAATATTTCTGGAGGTCAGGAAAGTACAAATTGCAAATTTATTATTCTTAGAGTTGCAGAGTGACCTTTCACCCTGTGTTTCAAATCTCTGCATGGTGCCTTGGAAAAGTGATTTCCATTAAAGTAAGTAGGAGTCCCAGGGCTAAAGGCTGAATGGAACTGTGAGACTTAACCCTTCCATGTGCATAGCCTGAGGAGGGGGAGTTGACAGTGGCTTACAGCTTTTGTCAGGGAATATTATTCTCAGTTTAACATTTGGTGGTCATATGAGTTTATGCAAAGGGATGAGATTCTCAGATGTATGTATACACCCGATATGACCAAGTCAGGACACTTGCCATTTTCAAATCACTTTCCTCTTAAATGGATAAATTGTATAATTTATTTCATTTCTTTTTTTTTCTTTTTTCTCTTTGCAACTTAATATAACACAGTACAAACTAGTACATTGGTAATGATCACTTCTGTAAAAAAAAAATCCTTCATATAAACAGGCCATGTCTAACATGAGTCAAGCTTAATTTAAAAGATAATTTTACAGATATTTGATTCTTACTTCTTATTGTTCCATAGGGAATTCTCAAGCCATGTGTTTATCCATTTTTATCTGAAATGAGAAGATAATGACTCTCTTTTCAGTCAGATGTTTTACTGGGAAATAGGAGAAACAATCCTTGCATTGTACCTGTTCATGATGTGGTAGCTTCTACAGGATGGAGTGACGCACCAGTCAGACAAGACACACCATGCACATTTAATCAGACACCAGCTTCATTAATTATTACCACAGCAAGAGATTTTTAACAAGTGTCTTCATCAATACCTCTTCTGCAATATGCCTCCTGTCCTCATTTCTTGTTAACCCTGGAAGTCTATTATTTGGCACTGCTGTGTGTGTGTGTGTGTGTGTGTGTGTGTGTGTGTGTGTGTGTTGTGTGTGTGTTGGGGTATGATCCTAGGGCCTTTCACATATTATATATGCATTCTGCTGCTGAGCTGTATGACTAGCCAACAACCTAATGTATTTCTTTAAGTTTGTTTTCTGTCTATTTCTCATATATACACACATTCCTTGTATTATTTTTTGTTAAAATGAAATCTAAATGAGAGGTACAGAAGTTTGTTTGATTTTATGTATTTTCCAATGAATATACAAACAATGAATATATCTGATCTGGGTCAATGGTTTCAACATTTAGCCAATCTCCTAACTGATGTTATTCTCTATTTCTTTGAATTAACTTACTGCTATTTACTAAGCATCAGCCATGTAGTAAGTACTTCCCTAGTTTTCAGATAGGGGCTATGAATGAATTTACTTTGCTCTGATCAGCTACAGGAAATAGAAAATGCTTGTGGAAGTTTAATAACTGATACATTGAAAACACATGGCTTTGGAACTCATTATTGTATAATAACTAATGTTATAACTATGTTTATACAGTATCTTTCCACTTATGTTCCAGGGACATGTACTGAAGCATAATTGTTAGACAGAAAGAGTGATGAAGAATGATTAAAAAGTCAAATTTGTTGTAAACACAGAAAACTTGATTAGTAAGATAGGACTAACTCTCCTCTACCTGGGTTATCCTAACTCCAGCTTTTTTAGCTACCTGAAGGAGAGCTCGCCTTTTGTAACATTGCCAGGTATTTGAAAGGGCCACATCCTTTTAGTCCTTAGTGACTGTCTTTTATCTAGACTGTCACTAATAGTGCAGTGAATTCTGACAGTGTGTCTTTGCTGGCCTAGCTTCTGTGATACCTTGTTTGTAAATGAGAAGGTCATACTCTTAAGAACATTCACACCTTGATCTGATTTAAGACTCCAGACTTAGCTATAAATTCTCTCCTTTATACTCCCATGCTTTAGTCAAACCCATCTAACTCCTCTTTGATGAGAATCTAATCAATTTTAGGGTAAAATTCTTGATAAATGTAGGGGTGCAAAGCATGGAAAGCTATTATTTGTTTGAAGCTTACCAGCCACATCATGTAGTGCCTTAGAAATGTCATTACTGCCTAAGCAACTCTTTGATCATGTTTGGTGAAAATCTCTAGACATCTAGTTTGTTCTTGTGCTATGTTTTATATCATGTTCATCAGCCTCTGGGTATCCCCATAATGTCTGCCAGAGTGACTGAAGGAAACTGTCCCTCACCTCTCCACACTTGGCTCACCTTTGAGCTCCCTTAAAGAAGATGTTCTGCTTTGTTCATTTCTCTGTGTTCCAGGTTCCCAACATGTTACTAGAACACATGGATTATTAAAATAAAGTAGCTGTCTGAGTAGGTGTTTCTTCTTCATGATCCGTATAGGAAAGTATTCCTCTCCACCACATCCTAAGTTGGTCTCATTCTTCTGTAGTCCTTCCTATGTATGTTCATGAGCCTCATTGTGTCAGGCAAGGTCCTTCTAGAATTGCACAGTGGTAAGAGATTCAGCATGTTCATACATATTCATGAAGGCAGGGAAGAATTTCAGAGATTTCTAAATTTGCCAAGTTGTTAGGCCAATATTATACATAAGATGTCAAAGATCTAATCATAGAATTATGATTCTAGGTCTCTAACAGAAGTCCAATCTGGATGAAAACACCTCCTTTCTAAAAAAAATTATATGTATATTATAAATATATGATTCACAAAGATATCCCCACAAAAGACTGCTGACAATGGCCGAGAGACAGCCGGACTGACCTACTCTGGTGATGGGATGGCCAAACACCCTAATAGTTGTGCCAGAAACCCCATCCAAGGACTGAGGAATCTGGATGCAGAGATCCCCAGCTAGGCCCTGGGTGGAGCTCTGGGAGTCTAATTAGCGAGAAAGAGGAGGGTTTATATGAGTGAGAATTGTTGAAACCAATGTTGGATAAAGCACAGGGACAAATAGTCAAATGAATGGAAACACATGAACTATGAACCAAAGGCTGAGGGGCCCCCAACTGGATCAGGCCCTCTGAATAGGTGAGACAGTTGATTGGCTTGATCTGTTTGGGAGGCATCTAGGCAGTGGTACCACGTCCTGGGCTCATTGCATGAGTTAGCTGTTTGAAACCTGGGACTTATGCAGGGATGCTTGACTCAATCTGGGAGGAGGGGACTGGACCTGCCTAAACTGAGTCTATCAGGTTGATCTCAGTCCTCAGGGGAGGCCTTGCTCTGGAGGAGGTGGGAATGGGGGTGGGCTGTGGGAAAGGGGAGGGGGGCAGGAAGGGGGAGAACAAGGGAATCTGTGGCTGTTATGTAGAACTGAATAGTATTGTAAAATAAAATAAAATAATAATAATAAAAATGTTAAAAAAGAAACACATAAAACGCAAAAAATAATAGTAAAAGAAAAAGATAATCACTTAAAAAAATAAATATATGATTTAGTAAGTTAGTACTTAATAATCTGACTAAAAATCCCTTGCCAAAAGCCACATAATTGATAAACTTCAGGCTATAAATTTAGTCCAGACTCATTTGAAAGACCATGCTCCTTTAAATAGTCTATACCCTCTCCAGATTCAGCTACTAATCTAAACTTATCTTGTAAATGTGCTAATGGAGATTCCTTCCTGCTCAGTTAGATCTATCTCTGTTGACTCTGTCTTCAATCTCTGTGACTGGAGAAAATAAAACTTATGGATGCTGTTAAATACACTCAACATGCAAACATAAAGTAACTAGTGCTTCCTTGTTCACGCCCATCTAAATTATTTATACTAACTTTCTATGATCTGCATGTAGATATTTTTTCAAACACTTTACATCTGTAATATAATTTACTATCAGAAGAAACTTTGCATCGCCTTTTAGAAAATGATGAAATCATTGAGAGGTTAAATAAAATGCTTAGTATCAAATTGCTAGTAGTATTAGAGCTCACTGGTCTATCTGTAGAGACCTGCAGAGGGAATCTCTCCCTACAGGTCAGCCTCATCAACAGCCCTCAGAGTGGGGGCAAGCAATAGGGAAGGGGAATTAGAGTCTATCATGCTAGTTTCTAAGGACATTCTATTACTTTTAGTGAGATGTGTGCATTTATCCAAATCATGCTGCTATCATTAATGTGAGATGATGTCTCCTTCTGTTAGCCCTGGAAACATTTACTCAGGTCTCTGCTTGACCATATAGTAGGTGTTGAGTTGGAAACTAAACAGGAAAATAACATAAGTATAGGTTATAGTATCAGTTAATTTTCCAGATGACAGCAGCCCTGTGTTAGAAATATAGAAGTATATTTTGAGGAGCCATATGAAAACACATGTTCAGACATCATTTACGGTTTTTGAAATAAGTATTGTTTTATTTTTAATCTATTTTCATTCCACTTCTTTTTCCTCTAACAGCTATGTTCTAATATATGACATCCAAAACGAAATGGCTTAAAAACACCACATAAGTTGGGGTGATTTATTCAGCAGATGTTTTTATGCAGTGTGATTAGAGAAAATGAAACTTGTAGATGCTATTAAACACACTCAAGATGTTAGCATAAAGTAATGAAATACAAAAAAATAAGTCATGTGTGTCTGTTTATGGACATATAGAATATATGGAATGAAAGCATACATAAAATATGTAGGAAGATGTTGGCAAGAGGATATATTAGTCACAAAGAGGTTATAAGGTTAATTTTCAAGCTTCAGTTCCATCATAGTTTTTTCTTTCTTCATGGTGGGTAATTGAATTCAACTTTCAGGGTATTGAAGTAGCAACAACCATAATAAATAAATGAATAATGCAATTGATAGTAAATTTGAAACCAAACTAACTCCAAGTTCAGCTCTATTGTTAACTGTACAGAAATTCACTGTCATGTATAGAGTTTGGGAATGAGCAAATATTTGAGTGGTTATCTTTTAACCAGCTGTGTGGTGTATTTATTTGTAAATAACATGGAATACTATAATTTTATTTTTTGAAAAGAGAATACATTTTTGGAAAAAAATAATCTTCATCATAAGATGACATAAAGGTTCTTTTTCCTCCATTACATTCCTCTTGGCTAAATTCAAAGCCCAAATCATCATCGTTGCAGTCTACAGAACACCTGCCAACTTCCAGTTGTCTTCAGGGTTTACCTTTTAGACAATGCATTATGATTGTGTCTACTCATCGTTACATGTAAGTTTATCCTATATTTCAGTACTCTGAAGCCAAATGATTCATCACCGTGTGTTAGGAATTCATGTTTGCGTTATGCAACTGTAATGAATGTAGATATATGTAATCACCAATGTATTCACTGGTTTTGATGACTCTTTTGCTGTCAGTGAGCTCTATTACACATGGCATATTTCAGACTTATGTAACTTAATTTATCAATATTTTATGTAATTTAATCAGCAATATATAAATAATTTATTAATATGTTATATTTGGGAAGACATCAGGGTAAATAAAAATTTTTACTGTGTCTCTTGTATGCTCATATATCTATTTACTCAATAGAAAAATTTTTATATAACTGAAATTTATGTAGTTGAAACTTAAGAATTATGCCCAACTTCATGTTTTGCTATATGCATGTCCCTTGTTTAAATTCCATTTGCTGATAATCTGCATTTTCACTAATGATTTGAAATCTCTTCTAAGAATCTAATTACTGTAATAAAATGGCTTTTCTTGGGTTTTTGCTTAAGTTCCAATGACATTCAATAAGCTACTATCATATTGTTGTAGTAGTTGTGACCCTAAAATAATTTTAGTATATATGTTTTGACACTGGGTTGTATATAGTTCAGACTGTTTTGAAATTTCACTGTAGAACTGAGGATGGCCTTTATCTATAGATTCATATGCCTCCATTTCCTGAGTGCTAAAATTACTGGCATATATCATCATACCTGTACTGTGTTCTCTATCTGAGAAGCCCTTCTGTATTGAAACATTGTAGATTGAAATATGCTTAATGACCCCAACTTTCTAAAAATAATAGCTTAGTATCCAAGAGCATGTAAATTTTAGCATTTCACTTCTAGGTTGTATGACAGATTGGCAGTTGTGCCATGCATGGCCATAGGTACTGATTACCTATCACTAACTGTGGGAAGTCAGAATTGAAAGTGCACTTTCTCCTAAAGACATGTTGAAACAACTTAAGGGGAACCATTATTAATTAGAGACCCTATTTTCAATGACAACTGAACTAAGAAGAAATATCATTGTTCAGTAAGTGGTGGCTAGGCATAATAAGGAAGCCCCATCTCTCTTACTTTTCCAGAGCTAAGCTTTAGCTATACTTAGCAAAAAGCAGGATTTTAAAAAAATTGGAATGTTGCTTTGGAAACTGGGTAGATGATCCCTATGAGTTTGGCTTATCACTGTTTCTGATTAAGATATCATGACTTAACAATGCATTGTACAGAATTTTTGAATAAATATTCCTTCATTTTCAGTACCCTGTTCATGATATTTGCATAAGTTTAAATAGTACTACTTCTAAACAAATGAAATAAGATGTATTATCTTTGTTTGTAAGTTTCATCTACTTCATTTGAAAGGTATCATAGGTAGGCCCTTATGCTGTCATAGCAATGAAGAATCATATTTTTCTTTTAGAATGAAAACACCTTCCTTCCATGTTTTTTCTTAGTCCAAATATGTCTCAAATTCTAGAGATAGAGCCTCAGAAAAGAGGTAGGGTTATTCAAACCATTGCAGATTCTACATAAAAACACAGGAATTGCACTACAGAATCCTGGGGAATCAGTCTTGGAATTATGCATGTTTATATTTAGTATTTCTTATTTTTTAATTAAACTCATCATTATCTAAGAAATGCATTTTTTCATATTTAATATTGTGGACCAGTTTCTGTTAATACAATTAAAAACAAAAACAAATAGGGAAAAACTCAAAATAGAAAGCTGTCAGCTGGTCCTTCTGCCCTTACCATTCTATGTCAACAAAAACCAAGTCATCCATGATGATCTGTGGTGATATTTTGTTTGTGCTTTAACAAATAAATCTTGCCTGAAGAAAAGAGTGTGGAGCTAGAAGCCAAGAAGTAGTGGCATACATCTTTAATACCACCCAACACTTGGGAAGAAGAAACAGGAAGTGATATGACTGGGTGGCCAGAGAAAGTGATAAGGTGGGGTGGAGACAGAAACTCCGCCCTTTCAGGCTGAGGAGTTGGCAAGATAAGAGGTGGCTATGGCTTGCTCCTTGTCTCTCAAATCTTTCAGTATTTACCCCTAAATCTGGTTCAGGGTTTTTATTATTAAGACTAATTAGGCTTCGTGCTACCTCTGGCATCTAACTTGTGTCCCACAAATTCATGAAAAAGCCATTTGCCTATGGCTTTGCAGCCATTGATACAGGCTGGAACTGAGTGTAGCTGGAGTCACTACCCCACCAGCTAAGTTTCTGTTACAGCCTATTTGCAGCAAGCACTGTAGGCTTTTGGGTTCCAAAAACTGCAGGAGTTAACTTCCCTATTGGTTTAAATATTAAGGCAACTCCAAGTAGTTAAAAGGGAGGTTTATTTTGTCGGGTAACTTACAAGTGAAGGGATAGGTTACAGGGTCTGGGAAAGGTGTAGCGCAGTCCAGCGGTGTTCTCTGGAGAACTCTGCTTGGTCTACCTCCAGCGTCCAGGATTCAGAAACCAAGAGAGCCAGCACATCTGGATCTTGGGTCTTCAGGGGTCCTGTCTTGGCTCCACCTTATAGGTGTGACAGTTACTGAAGCCTCAAAGGGGATGGTACTTTCAGGTCAAAGCTGGAACGGCTATCTACTACACTTCCCCACATCCTTTTCCTTCTCCCCCTGTGCAGATGGCTAGCTCTTTGGCTTCTTCCTCTCCGAGTGGGTTGTGGGCTCTCCCTGGACACCGTCCTCGGGCTGCTACTACACTAGGTAACTGCCTTGAAATCTGTTTGGGCTTCTACTGTTCTAAGTAGAAGCAGTCAGCCTCACATTTAAATCTTCATCATTGACAGATTTGGTGAGAAAATTGGGAATTCGTAAAGGGGAAATAAATTAAAAAAAAAGTTTTTTCCCCCACATTAAAAAATGGGAAACACTATTACAATGGAGAGAGTTGGGTCTCTGTATGATAATATGCTGGACAGTTTGAAAATGGAGAAATTAAATGAGAGGATAATTGATTTAGATGGGATTTACATAATGTCAATTATAAATGCTATCTGCTTGATCATTTTTGTTTTATCACTAAAAAAGTTGGTTAATATGAATGCCAAGATAAAAGTTTTAGAAAAATTATTAAAAGAGATCATAGAGATATTCAGACCCAGGCAGAGGAAGTTAAAGGAGAATCAGTCTCGGCATTGCATTATAAAGTTAGAGAGGAACAGCTTAAGGTTTTCAAACAGCCAACATTAATTTATTCAGGCACTTTACAAGAACTGCAAAATTACAGATATCCCCAAGGCTGTGTAAGAGTTGAATGGGACACCTGTGCAAATGTTAGATTTGAGGAGATTCAAGGAAGCAATAGTCTCATGACATGCATTCATCTTTTGTGCAGCAGATGTTGAACTTGTGATCAACTTGTAATAGAATTTTCCCTCAAGATTGGAGAGATTTGGTTACCAGCAGTCTTGGAACCTGGTCCTCAATTTCAATGGAGGACCTTTTGGAAAGATGAGGCGAAGACCACTGATAGATACGGAGTATTTTCTCTGAATTTGTCAATTGTTCATGGACTAGACATTGTTGATGTATTTATTACCTGTACATGTTATTGTCCTTATTGTATATGGCTTTTCTTATATTAGTTATAACCCTTTTTTTAATTTTAGACAAAAAGGAGAAATGTGATGATATTTTGTTTGTGCTGTAACAAATAAATCTTGCCTGAAAATCAGAGTGCAGAGCTAGCCACTAGAAGCCATGCATTGGTGGCACACACCTTTAATCCCAGCACTTGGGGAGGATGAAGCAGGAAGTGATATGGCTGGGTGGAGAGAGGAAGTGATAAGGTGGAGTGGAGACATGAGCTTGGCCCTTTCAGGCTGAGGATTAGTTAGAGGTTAAGAAGTCTCTGTAGTGGCTGGCTTCTTTACTGATCTTTCAGCATTTACCCCTATATCTGGTTCAAGGCTATTCTTATTAAGACCAAGGCTATTCTTATTAAGACCAATTAGGATTCATGAGAGAGAGAGAGAGAGAGAGAGAGAGAGAGAGAGAGAGAGAGAGAGAGAGGGAGAGAGAGAGAATACATATATTTGTGTGTGTGTATATATATATATATATTATATATATATATATATATATATATATATATATATATATATATATATATACTTGTTCCACATCTAGTATCCTCCTATGAGTGAATACTTACCATATTTGTCTTTCTGAGTCTGGGTTACCTCACTCAGGATGATTTTTTCTAGATCCATCCATTTGCCTGCAAACCTCATGATGTCATTGTTTTTCTCTGCTGAGTAGTATTCCATTGTGTATATGTGCCACAATTTATTTATCCATTCTTCAGTTGAAGGGCATCTAGGTTGTTTTCAGGTTTTGGCTATTACAAACAATGCTGATATAAACATAGCTGAGCAAGTGCTCTTGTGGTATGATTGAGCATTTCTTGGGTATATGCTCAAGAGTGGTATAGCTGGATCTTGGGGGAGATTAATTCCCAATTTTCTAAGAAAGCACCATATTGATTTCCAAAGTGGTTGTACAAGCTTGCATTCCTACCAGCAGTGGAGGAGAGTTCCCCGAGTTCCACATCCTCTCCAGCATAAAGTGTCCTCAGTGTTTTTGATCTTAGCCATTCATATATATATATATATTCTCACATCACATACACACACACATATATACTTACATGGAAACATGGAAACATACTTTCGTATGCAAGATCATTCCTGGAATTTCATGGATTGACAAGAGAAGGGACTCTATAGGCCTCTTTCCAAATAAAGTAGGTATACTTAAAAAATGAGATTAATGTGACTTATTGTGCACATGCACATAAACACATGTGCTCAGACACATGTTGCCATTTATCTAGGTATTTAACTGTTCCTAGCTACTTTTCCATATTGTTTTATGTACCTTTGCTTACTCACTATCAGAAACCCTGAAATCAGCCACGGTGGAGGGAACTACTTGGTCTCTGTTGCTACCAGATCTTACTTTCTCTGTAACCCCAGGCTCAGACAGTTTTCCTTATTATCTGGAGTTTTGACTTTAGAACTAAACCTTGAAAGACTAGGGTAAAGAGAACTCATTCATGGAACATCACTCTCAATCTTCTCTGGTGGCAGCATGAACAGTTCAGCTCCAGATTTCATGCATGCTGGAACTGTTACACATTGAGCTAATCCAGAATCTGTTTGAGATGTGGTCCTGGAATCCTGAAAGTTCATCTTGTCACTACATTTATTATCATTAATTTTCTGATTCTCTAGTCTTCCAAGAACTTTGGGAGTTATGTAGATAGTTCTGTAAATTATTTTCCTACTTGAAAGTATCCTTAGAAATTTTGTTACTTCAGGTAAGAACCTCACTGAATCGAACTTTAAAAATGACATAATAGATATAACTTTCTATTTTTAAAAACTTTGACTTGTCACTTTGTTGTTAGTTAACTGTCTTATCTTCAGATTATTTTCTTTCTCTGCCTTTCATCCATTGAGAAGATGCCTGCAATGTCAGAGCTTGTCTATTTAGTCATTGGGCACATTCAGACAGTGTTTTTCATTTATCTACAGGGTAGTTTTCATCACACCTTACAAGATTCTGTCAGCATTTCAACCTTAGGATATGTGCTAAAATGATATTTGCTGAATATTTCAGCTCCTTTTCCATTCATGGATTTACTGCCTTTAATGAATTTGTCATTACAAATTTAAAGTTATAAACATAAACTGTAAAGTGTATATGTTCCTCCAGTAAATAGCTATGTTGTCTTTTGCTTTCATATCTACAAATCTCTGTAGCATTAGAGTTTTGTGGGTAGAATATTATCAACAATATTATATTTGAAGCCATTTCCCACTCTATTATCTGGAATTAATATTTTGTGCTAAGAGTGACTGTCAAGTTAACCATGACCTACATGCTTTCTGATCATCTGTAAGTTCCATGGGAGCCTCTGTGTCTTTGTTTTGTAAACAATAACAAGAAGAGAGTACCCTTGTGTATTTGAGTTGCTGATATCATATGATAATTCATCAAACAGAACATTAGAGCATATTTTTCTAGCATCTATCAAAACTCAAAGGGAAATGTGTTTTTCTTGGGTTTTAGAAGAAAGCACAAGTGGTCTGCATACTTCTTTTCCCACCATTCTCCTCCAAATACCCTTCCTCAATACTAATATGGCATCAAGATTAAGCAGTCTTAAACTAATCACCTCTGATTGTGATCTGCCTTGAGTAAGCAACAAAATTGGTACAACACCACTTTTACTTTTTGCCACTGTAACATTCAATGCTAATTTAACTCAACTCATAAAAATGATGGTGATCAGAAAAGACACGTTCCCACGGACCTTCATTGATTGAATCAACTAAACAGTTCTCATTTGCTGGTACTATGCGTCCTTCCAGCCAGAACTCTGTGACTGCATCTTGTTCTTGTCAACCCTGCCAGTGTCACCATGCAGCATCACTTTGAATATCTTGATTTCCAACTTTGGGCTATTTTCTCATTGTCAAAATGTGTAATTAAACATATTCTGTGCCATTAATTCATTAAATGAATTTGTTGAATACCTGTGATGGGCTAGCTATTGTTTTATTGATTGGAAATATATTGTAGAGCATGCCTTCTTTCCTTATGTGGTTTAAATTCTGCTGGTGAAAGCAGATGGTGAGCTACTCAATAAGTGTATTGCTTACCAGGTAGTAGAAAGTGCTGTTAGATTGATAAGACTGAAGCTGAGACAATGAGGTTGTCCTCTTGGTGGTATAACTAGGGGAGGTCTAAGTGATCAGATGTCATTAGAAGGATTCTAGCAAGGAGATGATAGAAGACTTAAGTGTGAAATGGATAGTCAAGGAGAAAGATCTGCAAGTTGCAGTGTCCATAAGCAGGAATGTGAGTGATATGTTTATGTTTGATGAGCAGATCATCTAGGCAGAATAAGTGTCACGAGGGGTAAGGTTGCACATGTGTGATGAGAGTAACCACAGGAATTCATCAGCCCCTTCAAACAGACATTTTTAAGAAGAATGAGAAACCACTATAATATAATAAGCCCCCTCCCAATGCCTAGCTAAGCATACAAATATTAAACTGTGTTTAAAATGTACTGTGGTACAGTGCTCCCGTGAGATGACATTTATTTTGGGATTTCCCAGTACAACTTACCAGTCAAAGCATAGCAGGAAGTAATAAAACCCTCCTACTGTACATGGGGATGGAGGCTCAATTTGATGAGCTATAGGCAGGTTTACAACAACAGCCAATTTATTAAAGTTGATTAGAAGGTTGTGTATGCCAAATAGCAGGACAGACAGCTTCCTAAACTGCTAGGACCATCCATAGCAGCTTTCCCCTCAAAACTACCTTACTCTCCTTTAATCCCTGTGATGGAGCACTCACGCCTAGCATGTTTACTCCCTTCATGTATTTTTTTCTCTAAGTTGTCATACTGTAGAATGTTCTTTGCTCCTTCTAAAAGTCTCAAACCTGCCTTTTAATTAATTAATTGATTTATTCATTTTTTTGTGATGATGTTGAGATTTGAGCCCAGGGTCTGATACATGGTAGATAAAGTGCTCTCACATAATCATCCCCATTATTGATTCTAACTCCCCCTTTCTTCAGTTCCTAGAGCCACTAACTTCTCAGGTTCAAAGATCAATAATGAAGCTTTTATCGGCTAAGAACTTCACAATGCACTGAATTCTCACTCTTTTACCTGGTTCTCAAAGATGTTTCTGTGTGAGGCTCAGAACTATATATATTTTGATGATTAATAATCTCAACATAAGAAATTACAGTAACTGCAATAGCTAGTGAATTGATCAGGAGGCACATGGGTCTCTCAGACTCTGTTCTGTTTACTGTTTTTCATTATTTAAACTTGTTTGATAGCTTGTGACTCCTGTTGAGTTCCCTAGAGTCCCTGAAATAAGTTTGATAGCTATGATGACTAAGAGTTTGGGATCAGACACACAATTTGTGTGAATATAAAAACTTGTGTTTTTTTTAGAACTTCTATTTCTAGCAAAATACACATTCGTCTTTTTACTATTATTTCTTTTAAACATGAATGATACTGATTTAATATTACTTTTGCTGATCTTAGATATTGTACTACTCCAAGACTATATTTGCTATTAGTGAATTACTTAGGGGTAAATGGATGTGATATTCCAATGTCTTTCAAATGTTTAAAATCAAAGGTGGGGAGAGAGAGTGAGAGAGGAGAGGAGATGAGAAATCCATATTACAAGAAAAAGAATAATAAAAGCGTCTAAACATAATCTGTTGGTAATTTTGAGAAAAGGGTTTTACAAGAGTTACAAATTTCACTTTTGCAACTTGTTTCAAGTTTTAAAATATATAAATATATAAAAGTTATAAAAATGTACTATATTTAATACATCAAGTAGCTTCACCCACCTCTTGCAATGTAGAACAGCTGAGCTCTCTTTGTAGTCTCTAGTATAAAAATATTTAACATGTAGAATCTCTACCAAACATGTTTCATCTGAAATTAATCAAGTTTTCTGCTTTAATTGTATGCTGCAGGAAATCTAGGAGACAAACTAGCAAATGAATACACAACTGAGGAAAAAGATATCAAAAGTCAGAAGTTGGAATACTCACTTGGAAAAAGTGACTTAATCTTCAACAGTCTAACTTATTTAGGTATGGGTCTGTTTCATGTTAAATTTGTTATGAATATAAGAAAGAATAGATAATTTTCAAGCAATACAATAGTAAAAATTTGGAAAATCTGCATAAGGAGTTGTCATTAAATTATTGTAGAATTATTGTTAATTTCATTTTGAGCTCCAATAAAATTACATATATAAGGGAACCTTTAAATTGAATTTTCATTATATTCTAGAAGAACATTAAAATACTTAGAGGCATCTATTGTAATGTCTGAAATTTAATTAGTACCTTTCAGGCAAATTGATCTAAATATGGAAAACAATAGTAAGTTTTAGGTTAAAGTGATTGCTATATGAATTAAACTACTTCTAAAATTCTGTACGGTTAGGTGTCTGTAATATTTTCTAGAATAGCATGAAGTGAAATAACAGTGAGCTGTTAACCTAAGCTGACTGGTGAATATTAGCTTTGGTTGATGAAGAAGTCTGAAGACAAGCATTTGCAAAGTTACAATCACAGACCAGCAAGGTTGGTTGACATGAGTTAAAATTAGACATAGGAAGGCACAGGGAAAATAGAGTTATCAGGACTCATCAGGTCAGAGACAGTTGTAAATTATAATATGCTCTCAAAATAGAATACACACTTAACATGAATTCAGATTTTCTCTTTTCCCACCTGTGTATTTTGGTAATAAAAGAATCACATTGAAAGAGAAGAGATAACAGCTTTTCTAGGAGTGCAATTTGTTTCTATCATTTTGCAGGAAAATAATTCTACCTAATCCCCCCTCCCCCCCCAAAAAAAATGACAAGAAGAGTCACAGGTCACTGACTGACAAAGTAGGAAGTTAAGAAAAGTGTTCTGGAGACAGAAAGGGCTTCAAATTGGAGAGAAGAGCAGAACAGAGCTGAGTTCTTTTAGCCAGAGAGTTGGATCATGAAGGGGCTTTATTTTTATTTCATTCAGATACTTTGTCAAAAACAAAATGTGGCAGCTTGCGATCCCTCTTGTAGCTAGAGTTTTCCTGCCTGGCCCACAGTCAGGACAAATCTCTCTCACCCACCAGTCCCACAGCTGCTCAGACCCAACCAAGTAAACACAGAGACTTATATTGCTTACAAACTGTATGGCCGTGGCAGGCTTCTTGCTTACTGTTCTTACAGCTTAAATTAACCCATTTCTATAAATCTATACCTTGCCACATGGCTTGTGGCTTACCGGCATCTTCACATGCGACTTGTCATGGTGGCGGCTGGCCGTGTCTCCTTCTGCCTTCCTTTTCTTTCTTCTCTCCTCTCTGTTAGTCCCGCCTATACTTCCTGCCTAGCCACTGGCCAATCAGTGTTTTATTTATTGACCAATCAGAGCAACACATTTGCCATACAGAACATCCCACAGCAGTTTCTGGGACATGTTTACTGGGTATGCGTAGCTACCATACTTCATCAAAAAACCTCTCTTTGTGGGAAGAGCCAGACTGCCAGGGAGTGTACAGTGCAACAAGACCAGAACAATGACAGTATCAGTAAACATGTTAATGCCAAAGGGGAAAGGCTCATGGGGCTCCACCCTTGACAAAGAACTACAGGTGACCAGTGGCTAGGGAGGAAGGGTGAATCAGCCCCTTAATTGTTTGCTTCTCCAATAAAAATGTCCCAGTCCCAATACAAACCCTGACACCATGTCCACATAGCAAGCAACAATACTGATTCAGCCAATTGTATTTATATATTTATGCATATTTACACATATGTACTAACAATAATCAAAAGAAAAAGAGGCTAACAGTGTGAGATAGGTGGAACATGGGAGTGATTTGAGAGACGGTAGCTGGGAGGGGCAGGAAGGAAGAAGGTAGTAGATGTAGTACTATTCCAACTTAAAAACATCTTTAAAACAGCACTAGAGATATGGAACTATGATGATGGGACCGCAGTAGCACTTAAATGGTAAAATGTCCAATTTTTCAGTAAGAAAGATGAAAATTTGAGGACATTTTGAAGAATTTTATGGTTGCTGAGAAGGAGGTAATGAGTATAAATTTCCATGTGGAGTCTCCCAGTGTTATTGTAGAAATAAAGTGATTTTTACCATGCCATAAAGGTTTTTTTTAATTAAAAAGGAGAAAGTGTATATTCATTATAATATACTTACATATTCATTAGTGGTATTTTCAATAGTCATACAGATAAGATTGGGAATACCAAGAAAAAAATAACATCTTAGCTCACTTAAAATCTGCCAGCAGACAATTACCACTGAGGTAGAAAATTTCAACAAAATGAAATTTATTCACATCTAATACCTCTGGGAGCTATTTGCTGAAAAAATATAATCTTTACAAACATTAAACATTTGAAGAAACAAAAGCAAAGTTACATACCAATAAACACTAGAAATAAAGGATCCTACCTTAGAGTGATACATAGATCTTGTCAAATAGAGAGTTAATAAGGAATTTTTGTTTGTTTTTTTTTAAAGACAGAGTTTCTCCATGTATCATTGGTTGTCCTGGAACTCTCTCTGTATAACAGGCTGGCCTTTAATTTATGGAGCTCTGGCTGCCCCTGCCTCCCAAGTGCTAGGATTAAAGGCCTGCAGGATTTTTTAATTGTTATTTTCTAAGGAAAGTGGTTGACATCTATGTAGTACAGTAATGATATAAGCTTATCATTTTGCATGCTCTAGGAAGGTGTAATGAAGGGGGAGTAAGAGGAATCGTGAAGATAACTGAAGTGCTGACCTGAGCATGAGGACCTAAGTTCCACAATCCAAACCCTTGTCCAAAGAGTCAGATGTGGTGACATGCACCTGCAGACCCAGCACAGAGGTGGCAAAGACAGGCAGCTCTCTGCGGCTCACTCATCACATCCGTTATCTTTTCTTTGAAAGGTTAAGATAATGACACAAAACTAGGTGACTTAAACTGAAGGTTCCAAATTGGCTTGGGAGAAGTCAGAATATATCACATGATGTCAATGTCAGGAAAAAAAAGGAGGGAAAAACACAGAGTGGACATTTTCACCTGGTTTCAAGCTCAGGATGTTTGTGGTGAGGTAACTGTGGTCACTACTAAAGAAAGCTGGAAATAAATGTTTTTTGAGATTCCTGAATTGTTTCTAATTTTGCTATTATAAATGAACCTAGTTTTGGGCATTTGAATACTATTTCTAAGGATACCTCATATTTTTCTTCATAGATTGAATTATTTTATATGTCAATTCTTATTGTTTCTCATATCTAGAAATATCAGTTAATGTTTTTATGTGGTTCTTATATCTTATTGGCTATCTTTTGGAATATCCTACTAGTTTGTCTATATACAAAGATAATTTTATTTTCTTTGTACTTTACAGTCATTTCTCTATTCCACCTGTTTACAGTGGCTACAAATTATAGATTGGTACTGAGTAATGAGGATGGGATCCTTACTTCCTTGGTCCCAGTCTTAGAATTCTGTTAACCACAAAACATATGTGAGGTTTGTTATTTTCTTATTATGTTTTGCTTTGCATGTCCTTCACCTTTTCAGAATTTCCTTCTCTTTTAGTCTGTGGAGAGATTTTATAAGGAGAAAATGGTGATTAATTTTTTCCTAGGTATGATCTCACTATGTAGCTCTGGCTGGCCAGGAACTCCCTATGTGAATCAGATTGGCCACAAACTCATACCTTTTGGAATTAAAAGCATGCAGCACCACACCAGATGACTGTGAATTTTACCATTTTTGTTATTCTGCTGTTTATATGTTTTCCTTTTCTTCTTAGTAATATGGTGATTTTTATCGATTCTTTGTTTATAGTGCTAACTCAACTTTCTTAGAATAAACCTGACTTAACTGGAACATATTGTCCTTTCTATTTATCATAGAATTTAATTTTCTATCTTTTAAAAAATATTCCATCATCTTCATGAGTTGTATTGATCTGTGATTTTTTTTCCTTGTAATGCTCTTCTTGGTTTTCTGTAGACTACCACTACTGCTGGACATGCTGCCTGATGTACCAATAAAGGAGCCTAAACAAAACGATGCCCTCATCATCTGAATCGTTCTTGATAATTGCTATACCAGTCATTTCCAACATCTTTCATATGAACAAAATATATCATGTCTAATTAACAGCTAGTTGAATTTTATTCTGTAACAATTCCAATTCACCTCCCATTATTCTCTTGGTAGCAAGCTGCATATTTTGGCCACATTCCCTCTGCATAAAGCATGGTGTGAGTCTAGAGTGCTCTCAAAAGTTATAGAACCCCCAGGTGCACCTTGCCCCTGCTCTTTACCTTGCTGCAGCCTTCTCAGAGTGGACTGTGATCTCCTTGCTGACTGCCATGCTGGAGTAAGAGGTCTAGTGCAGTGATTCATTTGCTATGTTTGTTCCTCAACCATTGCCTGTTCAAGCCTAAAGGTTATCTGGCAACTCAAAATACACAGCACACTTAAGCTTGAGCACTATGGCTGCCTATACTCCCAATGTGCCCAACTCCTCCACAAAATAGCTTGCCAACCTCAGTCTACCTATACTATCAAAGAGAGTTTCTTCTTTTCTTAGTGATCAAGGTTCCATTCTGTAATAAGGATTTGCTGAAAATTCTTCAGTATTGTGTCAACCAAAACCATTCTTCCAAGGATGTATGACTTTCAGCCTTTTACAAGAACACCTCATCCATGATGCCACTTTCCTATTTACACCCTTGGATGGTTAATATTGATTATCAGCATTACTACATCTGAGATCAATTAGGAGATAAAGCAATGAGTATACTTATGGGAAATTATCTTGACTAAGTTACTTGAAAGAGGGAAAAATCTCCCTAAATGTTGGTGGCACCTTCACTTGACAGCCAGATAAAAGGAGGTGGATGGAAAAGCTTTGACAATTTTGGTTCATTACCTCATCATTGCTGATGGGTTCATCCACCCCATTGCTGCTGTCGCTGTCACTGCTGCTGCAGCCTCTGCTGCATTTTTACACTGATGTATGAATCCAGTGTCAAAAGACGGACTGAAGACCAGTAGCTCTCCAAGAATCCCCAAGGCATTAAGAATCAGCCTTCCACTGTTGTGCATTCATCTGAGATTTTGTTAAACTCTACTATTAAGGTTAATATTTGCCTGTATTAAACTTTTTCTGTTCAAATTTAGTCAGAATTTTCTTTGACTGTGTTGCTTTTGAAAATGTAATTTGCCCCCTCCTGTTGACGCCAAGTTCCATTGGAAAGAATGTCTTCAGTGCCAAATAATTTATTATCTCATGCAAAGCTCTAAAAGTTAAAAATTCTGTTTCTCATAAAATGTTTAACTCATAATATCTAAATAGTGAGTTTTTAAATACAGTATTATAAGAGCAAAGCGATGAACATGATAGCTAAATCCACCCAGAATGCAGCAAGCAAGAGCAGAAAGCAGGCTCCACAGCTGGTGCAGGGTGACTGCACCTTGACAGCATTTGCACCCTGAAATGAATGATGATGATGAATGTTGGTCTTTTCAGACTGAACAACTTTTGTTCTTACTTGTACTTTAAAGCTTTATCTTTATTCAGGAAAGGGAAGCACTGTGCCATATGAATCCTTCTGTACCTTACGTGCAGATTTTCAGGATTCTGCTCTACCTTGGCAATGTTGCATGTTAATACATTTTCCACATTTTGAATGGATCCTAAAATTTCTTTGTTCATTACATATGTAAAATATAAACATCTGATGGCAGCACCTATGAGAGATAATAGGTAATGTTCAATTGTATTCTACAATAGTACTGTATCCTCTTTAGATGCACGCATATACTGAGGCCCTCATTCACAGTCTTGTAATATTTGGAGGCAAGGTCATGAGAGGCAACTAGATTTACATAACCTCTGAGGCTAAGGTCATCCTGATAGCATTAATGTCCATATAAGAAATGACCATAAAATTTGTTCTCTTTCTCTATCATATGACAATATACCATGAAAGTGTTATCAATAAATGAGAAAAATGTGCCAAATTTGGAGCTGATTCAAATAGAAAATTTCACATGCTTCTTATAACTCATAGAGTTGAGAACTGTCACTTGTTAAGAACCATGAGAATAAAGTTAATATTGTTGTCATTTGTTCAGTGCACCTGGTGTGTGGTAGTCTGTTTCAGTAGCTGTGATACATCATGATATGATTACACTGAATCAAAATTGGCCTCTTCAAAGTTTCTTCTAACCCATCTTACCTGTTTTTCCAAAGTTACATGTATGATACCATTGAAATGTAGAAGACTCTAAGATGTTAAATGATCATCAAAATTAAATGTTTTTTGACAGAGATGTCTCTATGTTTCATATTATGTTGTTCAAGATGATATTGATGTAAGAAGAGATATCTAGTAAGAGAGTTGGCTTACACAGGGCTGATCAGGAGTATGACTGGATTCATCTTCTTGCTTGGCCTTTGAGAAAGAAGTTACTGTGACAGCTGTGGGAAGGAGTTTATCTATTGAAAACAAACAAGTAAAAAGACTTAATACCAGATAGCAATGACATCTTTAACTATGTCTGAAATTACAGTTACAAAGAAATTCCAAAGGAAGAATCTGTTAAAACAGTAAGTGTTAGGTTTATTTTTGTGGCCTCATGTACATTGCTATATGTATATATACATATATAGTATTGAAGTAAAATAATGCAGGGAAATTTAGCCATGTTTAATACACTTAAGGACATACTCACCATATTGAGCTATGACTCTCTTCAGTGAATAACGTATGTCACATTCTTGTCCATAGCAATCATAAAAATCTGGAACCATCTGAAACAGTAACAGCAGCTCAGGGGATCAATAGTGGTTGATGCTCACAATAGATCCTACTCAAACAATATGGATGATAATTCTAAATACTTGCTTATTAAAACAGCCTGACAGAAATACATGAGATATTTTTCAGAAACTCTACAAAGTTTAAGAACCAGAGGGCTGGTAGACACCAAGGAAACAAGGCTTTCTTAACACAACAGGGTAGATGAACATATGAACTCAGAGAGACTGTAGCAGCATGCATAGGGCCTGCATAGGTCTGCACTGGATGGGGTCTTAGAGCTGAAAGAAGTGGACACAAGCCCCCATCCCTAACCCAAAAGCTATCTTTAATTGATAATCATTTGCAGATAAAAATTTAGTTTTCTCTAAAGGAGTTTCACTGGAAAATCAAACTACTCTTAAGGATAGGCTATGTGCCCAGTAGTATATGACCAAGAGAAAACAAGCTCAGTGACCTCCTTGAGGATGCCTTGTCTCAGAATGTTATGTCACGTCTTTCTCTTTTTCTTCTTTTTAAAATCTTACTTATGAGATAGTTTATTTATTCTCTGTTTATACCCTACAGTTCTTTTGTGTACATATTATGGCTTCTTGTTTTTGTTTTTATGGATTCCTGAGTGTGTGAATGAGTGAGTCCTGGTTTCTATGTTTCATGTTCCTTTTCTTGGGCTTTTTTATTTTTCTTTCTTCTTTTTGTTTGTTTTATCCTATTCTGATGTGTTTGTGTTTTTGTGTTAACATTATATAATATTATAATATATATTATTATTCTGTATATGCCTAATTGTTTTCTAATGCAAGACAGAAAGGTGGTGGACCTGGATGGCAGAGGAGGGGGGAAGAACTGTGAGGAGAGGTGAGAGGAACTGTAATTAGAATGTATTTTATGAAAAAAATCTATTTTCAATAATAGATTAAAAATAAAATTTAAAAAGAAGCCACAAATAAATCTTTCAATACATGATTATAATACAACAACTAATTGGCATCAGTTGGAGGGGTGTTTCCTTTGAAACTACACAAGAAATAAAGTTATGAAGGAAAATGTTCTATTTCCTGACTATATAAATGAAAGCAAAGTTTAATATGTTTATGAAAACTCATCAGTCTCAACATAGCTAATATAGGTACATATTTGCTCATATAAATATTACCTTCATTGGTTTAAAGTAAAAGAGAAGTTATATAATTAAAATCTTAGTCTACATCAAAATGTTCAGTAAATTATATTGTTTTCTAAATAAAAATAATGGTTACTGTTACTCTACCAGAAAGATGAAATCCCTGTATTCCATACATACTGTCTAAAGCCCTGAATATTACATAAACAGTAAGATCTTGAATGGTGCAGAATCTGAACTGGGCATTCATAATTTTTACATTCCATACATGAGAAGGTAATGTTTACCTTCTCTAAAAGAATTATTTCATTTAGCATAATGTACCTGTGCTTCATCCATATTATTGCAAGTAAAATGTATATTATTTTCATTATGATAAAATATATTCTATCTTATTAAAAGTGATACACTTTTCTCTAAAAGGGGAGTAAGATAGTGCAGATACATTCTGCAAATTTTGAGGTGAAAAATTCAAATAATTATAGCAAGTGACATATAATAAACTCATAATTCAACAAAAACCCTCTAATTTTAATCAGCGTCTCACTGGTGAGGTGTTTTATTGAAGATGTGTCATTAAAAATAATCACATGAGCTACATTCACCGTCATTGGATACTATAAGGATGGTGAATAAGTCAGCATGCATCTGTTAAAGCAGTGAAAATAGAACCAAATAATACCATATGTTGTCAAATGTTGTTAAGAACAATACACATGGTTGAAATAATTATGAAAATGGCTAGGTAGTTTCATAAAACAATTAAATATACACTTAAAATATGATTTTGTGATTACACTTCTGTACATTTCTTGGAGAATTCTCAGTGAATTAAGAATTAAGTTAAAAGTACATGTTCACAGCAGTAGATTTAGGTGATTGCTTAAAGCACCTTTATAATAGCCAGGCAGTGGTGGCACATGCCTTTAATCCCAGCACTCTGGAGGCAGAGCCAGACGGATCTTTGTGAGTTTGAGGCCTGCCTGGTCAACAGAGCGAGATCCAGGAAAAGCACAAAGCTACACAGAGAAACCCTGTCTCAAAAAAACAAACAAACAAACAAACCCAACCAACCAACCAAACAAACAAAAAAACCAGCCACCATTATAATAATGTAGGCTGAAATGGTCAAAGTGTTCTATGGTAAGTTAATGATTGATCTGTGGTACAGCCATGCTATGGAATACTGTCAACCACTAAAAAGGAAGAGATACAGAAGCACAGTAGAATTTGGATGGAACTCTGGGTGTAATACAGAGTGGGAAAAACACCCTAAACTAAACAAAAAACTTACCTTGTGAATACATTAGTTAATGTGAATTATATGACAAAATATTAGAGGTGAAGAATAGGTCCATGGTGAACAGGGCCTTAGGTATGCTACAGACTGGGTGCATTTGCCTATAAGGGGAAACACAAAATGTAAACTTGATGACAATCCCTAGGAGGCAGTATTTATGTCCATCTGCTTAGAACTTTAAACATTGCCTTTTAAGATGCAAAATAGAATTAAGGATCTTAAAAGGAAGAGATCACCTGAGCTGTCCAGGTATATTCTGAAGGAACACACGCAAATCGTAATTATAAGATAAACACACACAAGATAAGCAGATAGAAGTTGTCTTAGTTATAATTACTGTTGCTATAATAAAACACTGTGACCAAAGCAACTTGGAGAGGAAGTATTTACTTGTCCCATGCTTCCATTACAGTCATCAAAGGAAGTCAAGGCAGGAAGTCATACAAGGAAGGAACACAGAGGCAGGGGCTGATGCAGAGGCCATGGAGGAGTGCAGCTTACTGACATACTCCCATGACTTGCTTGGCTTACTTTCTTATAGAACCCTGGAGCACCAACCCAGGGAAGGCACCACCCACAATGGGCTGGGCCCACCCCATCTAAAAAATATGTCTACAGCCAGATCTTGTAGAGGCATTTTCTTAATTGAGGTTCCCTCCTCTCAGATGACTTTAGCTTGTGCCAAGTGGCATAAAACTATCTAGTACAAAACAGAAAGCAATAAAATTGTCATAGAGAAAGAATGCTGTTGTCTATCCATCACACACTGAAGAAGGAAAAACAAATAAACAAACAAAACTCAAGAAAAATAAAATCCCCCTTCCACTAGAGTCCACATCAGTGCCCAGCCCCAAGATGTCTTGTCTTCAAAACCACAAAAAGATACATTTGTTAAAATAAGCTTTTTCTCAAGAATTTTCAGACATCAAATGGAATACTGAGGCTCATAGAAGTCTTCTGTGGAGATTTTGTGGAAAATTGAAACATATGACTACATGAATTAACTCAGTATGCTATCACATAATTTCCTGTAAGAAAGGCCAAAAGTTAAGAAATTTATGAATGGAAGTTACAGTAAGTCCTCCATTTGCTTCAGGTTTAAGACCCTAAGGATCAATGCCTGATTTGAGCATTCACTAACAAAATATATATAATTTGTAGCATATGCTAATATGGAATTATTGTTGTCTATTGGTCAATTTTCTAAATCCACTTAGTTCCATAAAATGATAAAGACGCTGGTGATCCTGAGAATGAACTGGGAATTTGAGCTAGCCTGGTCTCCATGAGTTCACTACAGCCAAAGCTATATAGTTAGACCCTATCTCAACAACACTAACAACAGCAGCAACAGCAGCAGCAATCAACCACGCAACCAAACAAACAAAAAAAAATCTGGAAGCTTAGGAGTTACAGTAATATTAATAGTATCCTTTATTTGAGTTTCTCGAGGACTAAAATATGTTTGTAAGTCTCAACAATGTCATATCTTTCATATAAAATTTATTTGGCAATATTAATTTCGACCATGTCTAGTTCTTCACAAAATAGACTCATGTTCCAGTGCCTGAGTTTTACCATAAGATTTTTTTTTACCAAAAAATGTTTTTCTATTATTGTCTTTGTATACACAGATACATAATGAAATAATATCTTCAACAAGTATTAATAACAACAGTTCTGTACCAGATTAATTCTAACCACCTCTATTTGGTTGATTAGAATTAGTGAATAATGACAAGGAGGAAGGCTAGGGGTGGCATTTTGCACTTTAATTGATAAGCAGATAGCATTATTTTAATTATTTATTGCTCTTGGAACATTTTTTTTCCTGAAATTTTAGTTGCTGCTAAATTAGATTCTATTAAAAAAAACCCTAAATGCAATCCAACCCTAAAACATTTTCAATTCAATGAAAATTAAAAAAAAAACAAAACTGGTAAGATGTGTTTTCCTCCACAACAAGAATTAAGGAGGCTGTGTTGTAAATGTTTTGGTGAATGTCAATGATAAAACAAAGACACTAAGAAAATGACTTATTTTCCTGAGTAAGAATAAATCTGAAAAATCCATGCCCCATTAATTAAAATCTAAATCTCCCACAGTTAATGATAACATTTTTTTGATAAAATATGTTTTAATTGTTCACTGTTTGGGAGGAGTCCTGCATTCTGTATGTATAAGAGAGATCTGTCTTCAGCAAAGCTAATCATCAAGGTCTTTTTTTTTTTTAAAATCTCATCTGTATTTACCTTTTAAAGTAGAATATGACCAAGCACTATATTTCCATTCAGACTTGAAGGGTTACAAGACCTAGGGAAGCTTAGGGTTTTGTTCTCAGTACTTTGGAAAACAAGCCACATGGGGAATTCTTCTGTTTTAGCTTGTGTTCTTCTAAGACTACAACATGCAGAATGACTACAGGGGATGAAAAATTTTAAGATGAAACTTAAGCCATCTTAATTTTTTTCCTTTTAAACATGAAGCTAAATCTCAGAATACTCCCAAGTGACAAATTATTTGGTCTACTAAGGAATCCAGCTTCTGAACAGCTAAACACTTCAGACCACAAAGTTAATAGGTTACATTACGTCTTACAACAAACATTCTACCAACCTGTTGAATTAAACCTATAGTATCACAGTATCACAAGTAGAAAGAAATTTTATCTTCCCCCTTAGTTTACATGCCACACAGATGTTTTAAATGTTAACAAAAATAAACAAAAATCCTGGAAAATATATTATCAGAGAAGGAATGAAGGTAAGCATCAAACAAAGTTCTGGTGAAGTTTAGTCTACTTCTTCCATGCACGATGTGTCGTCATCTCCTTCCAGGGGTGGCATCTCTTCAGTTACAGCAGCACTGGTATCATCCACAGTAGGATCATCTTCATCAATACCTAGACCAAGCTTGATCATCCTGTAGATTCTGTAAGCATGTGTCTGGGGATCTTCCAGACTAAAGCCAGAAGACAGGAGTGCAGTTTCATACAGCAAGATGACCAGATCCTTCACAGACTTGTCATTCATGTCAGCCTCCGCCTTTTGCCGTAGGGTTTCAATAATGGAGTGGTCAGGGTTTATCTCCAGGTGCTTCTTTGCTGCCATGTAACCCATTGTTGAGTTGTCTCTGAGGGCTTGAGCTTTCATGATTCTCTCCATGTTTGCTGTCCACCCGTATGTGCTCATGACAATACAGCATGGGGATGTCACCAATCGGTTTGATACAACCACCTTTTCAACCTTTTTCTCCAAAATATCTTTCATAATTTTGCAGAGGTTTTCAAATTTTGTCTTTTTCTCTTCCTGTTTCTTTTTCTCCTCTTCATCTTCTGGGAGCTCCAGTCCTTCTTTGTAACTGACACCAAGGTCTTACCCTCAAATTCCTTCAGCTGTTGCACACAATACTCATCAATGGGCTCAATCATATAGATTACTTCTAAGCCATGCTTTCGGAGACGTTCCACAAAGGCCGAGTTAGCAACTTGGTCCTTGGTCTCACCTGTGATAAAGTAGATGTGCTTCTGGTTTTCCTTCATTCTGGTGCAATAGTCCTTGAGAGAAACCATCTCATCTCCAGAAGCAGATGTGTAGTACCGCAACAGCTCTGAAAGCTTCTTCTGATTTTGAGAGTCTTCATGAATTCCAAGCTTTATATTTTTTGAGAATTGCTCATAAAACTTTTTGTAGTTTTCTTTATCTTCTGCCAGTTCAGTAAATAGTTCTAAACATTTCTTGACCAAATTCTTTCTGATAACTTTCAAAATTTTGCTTTGCTGCAACATTTCATGGGAAATATTTAGAGGAAGATCCTCAGAATCCACCACTCCTCTAATGAAATTCAGATACTCAGGGATTAACTCCTCACAGTTATCCATGATGAAAACTCTGCGCACATACAACTTGATGTTGTTCTTTTTCTTTCTGTTTTCAAACAGGTCAAAAGGAGCACGTCTTGGGACAAAAAGAAGGGCCCAGAATTCCAATTGTCCTTCAACAGAAAAATGCTTCACTGCCAAATGTTCTTCCCAATAGTTGGTTAAGCTCTTGTAAAATTCTCCATATTCTTCATTAGTAATGTCATCAGGATTTCTGGTCCAAATAGGCTTTGTTTTGTTGAGTTCTTCTTGATCAATGTGCTTTTCTCTCTTCTTCTTCTTCTTCTTCTTCTTCTTCTTCTTCTTCTTCTTCTTCTTCTTCTTCTTCTTCTTCTTCTTCTTCTTCTTCTTCTTCTTGTCACCATCTTTCTTTTCTTCTTCTTCATCAGAACCAACATCTTCTATTTCAGGCTTGTCCTCTGACTCCTTTTCTTCTTTTCCTCTTTATCTTCTTTTTCTTCAGCTTCATCATCACTGACTTCCTTATCACATTCCTTCTCCACGAAGAGAGTAATGGGATAGCCAATAAACTGAGAATGTTTCTTCACAATCTCCTTTATTCTCCGTTCCTCCAAATACTCTGTTTGGTCTTCTTTCAGGTGTAAGATAACCTTTGTTCCAGGGCCCATTGGTTCACCTGTGTCAGTCCTCACTGTGAATGAGCCCCCTGCTGAGGATTCCCAGACATATTGCTCATCATCATTTTGTTTGGTGATCACAGTCACTTTCTCAGCAACCAAATATGCAGAGTAAAAACCAACACCAAACTGGCCAATCATAGAGATATCTGCACCAGCCTGCAAAGCCTCCATAAAGGCTTTGGTACCAGACTTGGCAATAGTACCAAGGTTATTGATCAGGTCAGCCTTGGTCATTCCAATTCCTGTATCCACAATAGTAAGGGTTCGATCTTGTTTGTTGGGAATAAGATTAATGTGCAGCTCCTTCCCAGAGTCTAGTTTACTAGGGTCTGTCAGACTCTCGTATCTGATCTTGTCCAGAGCATCTGATGAATTTGAAATCAGCCCCCTCAGAAAGATCTCTTTGTTTGAATAGAAAGTATTGATGATCAAGGACATCAACTGGGCGATTTCTGCCTGAAAGGCGAAAGTCTCGACCTCCTCCTCCTCCATGGGTTGGCCTTGGGTCTGGGTTTCCTCAGGCATCTTTTCGGAGTGACCACGCACAGGACGTGACCGGCTGCATCACCACACTGAAGCAACTTCATCAAGGTCTTTTACACAATAAAATAACTGCTAAGTATTTCAGATATAAAGATAAACTTAAGAGTGAGAAAAACAGAAAAATTGGAATTACGAAGATATTGTCATTTATAGAGTAGTTTCTAAAACTGTTGGAAGACACAGCATTATTTTATATAGCCATCCCAAAGTGTGTATGTGTCTGTGTATGTGTCCAGACAGATATCATATGAAATATTTTAAAAGTGTTTCAGGAGTACAACTTTAACATACCCATCTCCTTGTAGATTGAAGATAAATATTGATGCATTTGAAAAATAAAGATACGTTAATTAAAGAGTATAAAATTGCTTTAATGAGGTTATTTTTATTGAAATTTAAAATTATATTTCTATATAACATACCTCCTTCAATGCTCACAAATCACAGTGTAAAAAGGGACAAAAAGAGTGTTAGATCCAGACATGGTTGATGTCTACAGCAAAACAGTCTTTTCTACAAGTGACAGAGATGTTGTACCCCTCCACTCAAAGAGCTGTGACTGAATGCCTGATACCTATACAAGAGCAAGTCAATCAAAATCCCAGAATTGGTAGGGCAGGGCTAATTATGTCTTATCTGTAGCTGAGCACCTGTTGGTGATTTATGTCTGCTGGGGAAAAAAAAGAGTCAATTTTCTTCAGGGACACAGGCCATGAGGTTAAACTGACCAATTAAAATGACCACTATGCCTTATGTTTTACTAACCACACAAATATAACTGGCCAAGCTCTATACCAGTTTCTATTGAAATAATTACAATTATGTAAGGAGCTCTACATTTGGCATTGACATTGACGAAAACTCAATGCAGTAAGAAGATGTCATTATTAGATAAGCCTTTGATATAATGCTGTGCCAAGATGGTATTCAGGTATAGAAACCTAACCATCAGCAATGTCTTCTTAAATTCCAAGAAGTGGAGGGAAATGATACTCTACATTACTCTTTAGAAATCTGTGAGAAAGTGAATTGTTTTCCTGAGGAAGTTATTTGTTATTTATCATGAGTATATTGGGTTGAAAAGATCAATCAGGGAAATGTGCATACATATATCAAATATTTGCCAGATTCTACCTTACACTCTCAGTGCTTCATATGTTTAAGTGAAAGAAATTATTAATAAGAAAAAATCTACAGTTTTATTTTCCTAACTTTCAAGATGAAGTATTGATTAAGTTTGTTAATATACTTTTTTTTTACATTAAAGGTAGGGTTTTCAAAGAAAAGGAATGTGGGTTCATGTTATGAAATACTACACTGGCACTCTCTGGGGAGAAAGGCCCTGCTCACTAGTTATTTCTCCTGACCTGTGCTCTTGTGACTTGCCCATCATAAGATTATGCTGTTAGTTCATGGTTATATTCATGTTTGGAACATCTGTGTGTTCTTACTTGTCTCAGCAGCCGGATAAAACTAAAGAGCAATTTACTTTGGCATAAATTTTGATTCCATTTGGAATTTGTCAATAATTCATTCTTCATCGAGATTTATACTCAGGAACTGGTCCAGTCTTGTGAAGGGAGACAAAAGCAGCCAGGCAGCTTGCTGAAAGCATTCACTTCTTTTCTCTATATTTTTTCTATAGTATATTTTTATAAACATGGGTGTTCTCAAAAAGGACTGCAAGCTTCAAAGGAAAAAAATCTGAAAATTAGTGTTTTAGTAAATTAGTCTATAATTACATTAAATATTTGCAATCATTATAATTGCAGTAAATTTTAGTCACTTAAAAAGTCACAGATTTGCTTTAGTTTCCAATCAAAACTTTAATAAAAATAAATTATACAAGTCAGTTTAAATTTGAAGCAAACCTTTCATTGATGGGCAAGTCACAATGGCCTGTGCTCCTAACTGGCAAGACTGAGAAGAATTCTAGTTAGAACTTGGATGGAAATATTTTTAAAATCTAAATCCTGCTTAAGAGGTACTTCATTGACATCATAGTGACATTTGTCATGATTTTATTTCTCTTTAAAGCTGAGCATTAATTTGAATATTTTTTAAAAAATCTCTAAATATTTTTTTACTCAAATCCTGCTTTAAAATTAATTACCAGTAAAACAGCTATCTGAGTATTTGCCACAACTTTGCAATTATGTATAGTCATAAAAAATCCATTATTTTTTAATGAGAAGTGGAGAATCATCTCTGCATTTACTTTATAGTATAATAAAATCTATTGAAAGGTAGAAATTTATAGAAACAATCTAGACTCAGTTTTGTGGTTCTTCCATATCTTCTAAACTCTGTCAGCTAAAGGTGCAATTTCTATTCATTTCTGATATTTTATTAAACTGGAACAATTTTCAAGAGATGTTTAATCTCTAACAGATGCTAGAAAATTACTCATATGGCAGCATATTATAAGACATTAGCACTGAATTCAGGTAAAGTTCCTTGAGTAAACTCCATGGAAGACAAATGATATATATGTTTGTGCTGAGTATTTTTTGAAAGATACTCTACTTCTGTTTGGGACAAGAGTAAAATGTTAGATTGGCAAAAGCAAAGGGAAATTTTTTTTTTGAGAAATGGAGAAAGCAGAAAGAGACAAAGGAGAAGGAAAATTTGAGAAGGAATGAAGAAAGGAACACAGAGAAATAAATAATTGAGAAGATGTTAGCAGTGAGGGAAACAAGAATTTAGAAAGAGGGAAGAGAGAGAGACAGTATAGGAGTGGTGAGGAAAGAGAAATGTAAGAACTAGGGAAGGGATAAGAGATGAAGAATTAGAAAGAGAAAACAGAAAATGGGAGAAATGAAAGAGAGCCACTTAGGTGGGCTAGATATTAACTCAGCCAGGCTTACAAGGTAGAGATCCATACTACTGGGATTATCCTTTGGGATCTTTATCAAATCATATTTTTTCTTTTACAAATAAAATAGATGAATTTTAAAAAGTAGAGAATGTCTTTTCCCACAATGATCCAAAAGTCATTAATCAGTTCCTTTTCAGTTTATGAAGTAAACTAAGTATACCAGATTAAACTAAGTATAGAGACAGAGTCATTACTGGTTTAAAGATTGATTACTTTCTTCTTGTTCTCTTTTATACCTTTAATATGGCTAAAATGAGTAAGTTTTACTTTCATAGACCTTGTTTTATGTGCAATGATCTGCAGATTAGGTATGGAATACTCTGTCAAGCAGTTGGAATCCATGCCATCTGTAAGGAAAGTTTTGGGAGGCTGAGGAAAGCTTCAATAATACCATGTAAACAGGTTCTGTTTATGGTTTTCTTGGCTCAATTATCAAAGTCTTTTTATCTTCAATTTAGCTCTTGAGTGCATATAGTGATATCACAGACATTGATATTGCAATGTACAGAGTGTAAATCACTGTCTCTGCTTACATAAAGTATCCCATGCTATATCTACATGTAGCGATGGAGTGTATATAGATTCTGCAGTTGTCTGTTAGAGTCTGAGTTAGTATCTTAACACAAGCAGTTTGAGATTAGATAGGAGATCTTCCTGTAGTACATGAGCAAAGGATGTTGAAGAAGTGAATTATAAGGGGGAATTTCTGGTCAGCAAGTTCAGAAGTAATTTGCTAATCCAGCAATCAGAACACAGACAGTAATGATGATCATAAAACTTCAAATGATAGGGCACATCTTCTATATTTATTAATATACACAAAGAAAATTAATATTAGCAAGAAAAAAGGTGGGCCTTTGCTTCTAACACAAATACACACAAAGGTGGGAAATGGAGGAGGAAAAGAAGAGATGAGATGAACATACGTAGAAACATAATAGACACCCAGAAACAAACACAAATAACCAAACTTACTTTGAATTTTAGCCCAGTGTGTCTGCAGTATTAATGAAACAGACTTCAGCCAGATCCCAGAGCTCACTTATCACTGGAAGATAGGTAGCAGATCTCCTTCATTCCAACAGCAAAGGTCTCCAAGATTATCTGTTTTTAGCTCATCTATTTATTTTACATCCCAGCCTCAGCCTCCCACACATCCTTCCTTCCCTGTACCTATCTCCCATCCCCCTTCCCAGTCTCTCTCCCCCACTCCCACTCCCACTCCCATTCCCCAATCCCCTTCTCTTCTGACTCTGTCCAGAAAAGGGCAGGTCTCTTATAAAGTATCAATAAAACATAGCATATCAAGTTGCAATAAGACTAAGCACCTCCCCATTGTATCAAGGCTGGGCAAGGCAGCCCAGTATGAGAAGTTGGGTTCCAGAAGCAGGTAAAAGAATCAGAGACAGCCTCTGCTCTCCTGTTAGGGGTCCTATAAGAAGACCAAACTACACAACTACAACTTATATGCAGAGTGCCTAAGTCAGTCTCATGCAGGCTCCTAGTTCTTGGTTCAGTCTCTGCCAGGGCCTATGAGTCCAGGTTGTGTGAGCCTTCTGTGGTGTCCTTGACCTCTCTGGTTCCTACACTCTTTTCTCCTCTTTTTCCACAGGATTCCCAAACTCCACCTAATATAAGGTTCCAGGTCTTTGCATCTGCCTCCATCAGTTGCTTGATGATGCTTCTCTGATGACAATTGGGCCAGGCACCCATCTGGTCACAGGAGATGGCCAGTTCAGGCTACTTACCACTATTGCTAGGAGTCTAAACTGGGGTCCTCCCCATAGACTTCTGGGAGATACCTCTGTGCCAGGCAGTCTCCAGTGAAATTATGATGTCCTATGAAATTTATCACTTCACTTATACTTTGGGATGATCTCTCTATTTATTAAGTAGCAACAGCAGTGGCTTTAATAAAGATACTTAAAATATTTCCTAGTTGTGCAAATAATATTGTTTTTAGTAATTCAGAATTTGCTTTCCTGGGATAGATTCCAATAAGCTTGGGGTCTTAATATAGTGTAATATGAAGTAAA
This sequence comes from Peromyscus leucopus, assembly GCF_004664715.2. Classification (NCBI taxonomy): domain Eukaryota; kingdom Metazoa; phylum Chordata; class Mammalia; order Rodentia; family Cricetidae; genus Peromyscus; species Peromyscus leucopus. Next base: position 52,980,437 of record NC_051069.1, read on the forward strand.
AATGTTCCTATAAGAGATGGAATTATCTTCAAATGTAGTATGTAAAGTTATTTCAAATATGTAAAGGAAATTGAAGCCATATTTTTTGAGTAAAAGGGTTAAAAATGTGGAATATGGGGGAATTGTTGCTTACTTCCAGAACTCTCTTTTACTAAGGTTAATATTTCACATGTACCCTGTCTTGCCACATGTAAATATGAATTTTTCCAATTATATTTGTAGATTTGGTATGGCTTTTGTAAGCCTAAATCAATTAATTACTTCAAATCAATTCTTATTCATACTGAATCCAATTTTCAGTCATATGACTACTCAAAACACTGCCTAAGTATTATTTGGGGTTGTTTTGAAAGAGTATTTATAATTGGTGACATTGGGATTAGATTTGCTTCGTTCCTTTACACATCTCCAACTAAAGAAATGTAAGTGGCTAGGCAAAATTTGTGTAGAGATGTTGCATATCTATGTTGAATTGATTTTCCCTTCATCTTTTAAGCATTTGTTTTCATTTAAATTTAGGACTCAAAGCTCCCTTGACTCAAGGAGTTTTATATTTTTGAGCTTTAACAGGAAGCAGTGTTAAATGTCTGCACAAATCTCCCTTTTCCTCAAACCCACACTTCTGTCATAGTTAGAAAAGGAACATAACAGAAGGCAAAGAGGGTCTTGATGCCAAGGTGAGGAAGGGAAAAGATAAAAGGATTGTAGGTTGTTACAAACATAAGGCAGAAAAAGCAACCAAACAGGAATTTCACAGTAAGGTTCTGCAAATTCTCATTCAGGGATGGAATGATTTAATCTGGGCATCTGTGAGGCTGGCTGAGAGACTGTGAATGAAACGAAGGTAGGTTGATCCTGAACCCACTATATGAACAGGCTAGTTAGCCTGCTTAAGGATGTGGTCAGTCTATAAAAATTTCCTCTAATTCCTTGAGTGGGGCAACCAGCAGAGACCTTTTAGCATAGGAAAGCCAGAAACTGGCTTTCATTTTGTCAGCCCTGTCCTGGTTTCTGAATTGAGACAATGGATGGTAAAGCCAGACCATTGAAATGGACTAGGACAGCAATGATAGGAGGATGTCAGATTATGATTGTGTTTTACAGGTAGAACTGAGGGATATGTGATGTGCTCATTATTGAATAGGAGACAGAGATTTTGGAAGGGAAAAGAAGTAACTGTTTTACTCTCAAAAAACATGAATTTACCAATATTAAATCATAAAAATAGCTGTGGTTTTGTAGACTACATGTAGAGCTACTACTCAGTGGTTTGATGAAAGGCTGTTTTTAAATATTGGTGTTTAGACACAGTTGAAAATAGAGAGATTTATAAGACCTCTTAGTTTCAGCTTACCCTTTCCTCTATAACTGTTCAGTGACTGTAAACTGTTAATAATTTATTTGATCATTTGAGATGCCTTACATTCAGAGCTTGTATATAATGTACTGATTAAATCACATTATGTGTAGCTGGGTGAATATATTATTAAACAAATTACTCCTCTCCATAACCACAAACTGCATCTGTAGCAAATGGAGGAACATTTTAATAAGGAGTAGTGTAATTATATTACGGTCATTACTTTTTCAAGCTTATTGGCTTTATTTTAGAGGTGAATATCTTTCAGTGAAGATATTTATTGTAAAGGTAGAATTTTAAAGTTATATCCAGTACTCATAACTCACTGAAAATATCTCTCCTTGAAAATAAGGAGGTTTGAGGAGGATAATTTGTAGCCAGAAGTTTCCGTGTCCTGCCCCAGTCCACAGCATCTCAGACAGAGGCTTATATTAATTTATAAACACACAGAGGCTTATATTAGTTAAAACTGCTCAGCCGTTAGCACAGGCTTACCATTGACTAGCTCTTACAGTTAAACTCAACCCATTTCTGCTAATCTATATGTCACCACGTGTTATGTGGCTTTATATGTGTGCCCTTACATGCTCCTTCCTGGACAGCAGGCTGGAATCTCCTGCCTCAACCTTTCTCTTCCCAGAATTCTCCTTGTCTGTTTATCCTGCCTATACTTTCTGCCTAACTACTGGCCAATCAGCGTTTTATTAAACCAGTGTACAAAAGCATTATCCTACAGCAAGAATTGTAAGAAATTATTAAATTTGGAAGAAATACATCAACTAGACTTTTAATTCTTTTGGTAGTTACTCCCTTGTCTGTCTGTCTATCTATCTATCTATCTATCTATCTATCTATCTATCTATCTATCTATCTACCTATCATCTATCTACCTACCTACTTACTTACCTATCATCTATTATCATCATTTATCTGACTTCATCATCATAATCTATCATTATATAGTTACCATCTATCATACATTTGTCATCTACCTATTGAGCATTAATTTATCTATCCATACATCTACCAACCATATGTATATTTTGCTTGGAAAACAGAAAAATACAAAGTCCATAATAAAAATAATTGTATTTTACTCTTTTTTTTCCCCACACTTATTCCAAACATAAAAGCTTTTACCAGTGGAAAAAAAAATAATAGGAACTGTGTCTGCTTAAGGATTTTCTATATGGTTACATATATAAGGCTGTCTTCAGGGTGAATTCTTGAAAACATTATGGCAACAGGAACTGATGAAGGCTTTTGCACAATACTTAAAATCATACATATATTAGGCTGTAGTGAAAAGTTCCTCCAGTCCTGCTTGGCCCCAAGGTCCCACAGCCACTCATAAAACAATCACTCAGAGGCTTATATTAATTATAAACTGTATGGCCCATGGTGGGCCTCTTGCTACCTAGCTCTTAGATTTTAAATTCATGCATTTCTATTAATCCATGTTTTGCCACACATTCTATGGCTGTATTGGTCTGCTGGCATGCTGCTCCTTAGGAGACAGGTTGGCATCTCTCCAGACTTTGCCTTTTTCTTTCCTGTCTCTCTCGTTGGATTTTCTGCCTTCCTCTAAACTGTCTTGTCATAGGCCAAATCAGCTTGTTTATTAACCAATGGGAATAACCTATATTCACAGCATACAGAAAGATATTCCCCAGCATTAGGCTGCTTTCCAGCATAAATTTTTGTATGAGGGTTACAGAAAATGGAAGCGGTGAAGGCTTTCCCACAGTGCTGACAGTGTTAAGGTTCCTAACCAGTGTGAGATCTTTAAGCCTGATAAAATGACAAGAGCAAGCAGTTTCCCAAATGTTTACAAACAAAGGGATTCTCTCCATTGTGTATGTTTTGAATACTCTTGTGCCAAGTGGAAGTAGTAAAGGCTTTTCCAGAATGCTTACAAGCATTAGGCTACTGACTAGTGTGAAGAGTTTCATATCTGTTATGATCACTAGACCACTAGTTCAGTTGAATGCTTTTTGATAGTGCTTACATGCATTAGGCTTCTCTCCAGTGTGGTGCCTTTAATGTCTGTAATGACTACTGGAGTTGCTGAAGGCTTTTCCACAATGCTTGCATACATAGGCCTATTTTTTTTTTTTTTTTTTTTTTTTTTTTTTTTTTTTTTTGTTTTTCGAGACAGGGTTTCTCTGTGTAGCTTTGAGCCTTTCCTGGAACTCACTTGGTAGCCCAGGCTGGCCTCAAACTCACAGAGATCCACCTGGCTCTGACTCCCGAGTACTGGGATTAAAGGCGAGCGCCACCACCGCCCAACAAGGCCTATCTTTTGAGTGAATTCTTTCATCCTTGTTAAGGTCGCTAGACTGAATGAATAGTTTCTCACATATTTTACATGCAAGTTACACCAACTAGAAGAGTTGAAAGTTTTTACACAATATTTAAATGAACATAAGGCTTCTTTCCAATGTGAATCTTGTCATGAATGTTCAGATGACTGGAGCAGGTAAATGCTTTTTCACAATGCTAACATGCATAAGGCTTGTCTCCAGTGTGAATTCTTTCATGAGCCTTACTTAAACTGAAATTGGTGAAGGTTTTCCCACAATGCTTACATGCATAATGCTTCTCTGCAGTGTGAATCCTTCTGTGTCTGTTATGATGACTGGAGTTACTGAAGGCTTTTCCACAATCCTTACATGCATAAGACTTTTCTCCAGTGTGATTTTTTTTTTCATGAATGTTCAGATGACTGTAGCAGGAAAAGGCTTTTCCACACTGATTACATGAATAAAGCTTCTTTCCACTGTAAATTTTTTCATGAATGTTACAATAAGTGGAACTGATGAAGGTTTTTCCACAATGCTTATGTGCATAAAGCTACTCTCCAGTGTGGATTCTTTAAGGAATGTTTCAATATGTAGAACTGTTGAGGGTTTTTCCACAATGCTTTCATGCAAGTCTTCTGTCCAATGTGACTGCTTTCATCACTGTTATGATAACTGAGTGGGTGAAGACTTTCCCAAAATGTTTACAAGCACAAGGTTTCTCTCGTTTGTGAGTTACTTTATGCTTCCCAAAATATTTTGCATATTTAAATATTTTGCCACATTGCCTACAAATTAATTTTCTCTCTCCATTATGGCTTTTTTCATGGTTTATAAGGTCACTGGAATCAATAAAGGATTCTTCACAGAGTTTACACACAAATGGTTTCACTTGTTTATGGACTCCATCATTCTGACTGTATGTGTATCTCTTTAAGACATTCTCATTGAGTTTATCTCCAGTGTGAGTTTTCTCCTCAGGCTGATCAAAAGGGAGACTCCTACAGGCTTGAGTACAGTGTTGATTTTTATAGTGTTTCTCTGTAGGAAATGTTTCAAGTACCTGAATTGATTCAGAATAACTGAAAACTTTCCAATGTTCCTGATGTTCAAAAGCTTTTGCCACAGCTTCTATATATTCATATCATTTCCCTCTAGTTTGGTTTTGGAGCTACCCATGTGAGGATGAATGATCGTGTTTCTTACATACAATAGTCTTTTATGAACTCTCATTCTTGGAGGTATATCTTCATTGATCATATTCTCTGAAATAGGTTTTTGTAACATTCACATACACCGTCTTTCTCAATGACCCGATTTCCCATATTTCTGCTGAGATCTTTGCAGTCTTCTTCAATATTTTCTCCTAGTAAATTCTGTGGAGATCAGGTTCAAAAATGTTTCCTTCATCACAAAACTGTAGAGCTTCCTCTGACTAGAACCCAACAAAGCCCAGTCTCATATGGCAAAGCACACAGTCACATCCTCAAAGGTCACTGGCTTCATTTTGTATTGTGATGTTCTAGGTTTCCTCTCAATGAGGCCTGCGGTCAACTGAATACACAGGTGCTCTAAACAAGTCCTTACAAGGATTGTCTTTGCTAAGCCAAACTTTATATTTCATTCTTAATGGAGTCACTGTCTCCCTGTTAAGCAGAACCCAACCTCATCAGGGTGATTTTAAAATCCCATATCAGAAGAAAGAACTGAGTAGTAGGCATGACCAGAAACAAGGTTTGTACTATTTTTGAGACATGTAAGACACAGACATACATGAATGTACACAATGTGTACATATACATAGGCCCTGGCCAGGGATGTTAACTTTCTATAGCAGTATTTAAGGTATTGATACCAAGAAATATTTGCCAACAAAAGAGGAGTGAGCATCACCCAAAATAGAGTTTTGGGTTTTGGGATATCATGATCAAGGATTCAGTCACATATTTATAATTGTATAAAAATAAGGGTTGTCATGCTATTTTAGGAAAAAGCATAGTTTATTCAAAAGTTATGGATGGTTAAACAACTATGTGAAGATGTCAAGTTGACATGGGCTGAATAAGATGGATTACTCTATTGCCAACATTATTATACTCAGAAATAATTTCTTAGAATTCTGTTTATGTTACAGTTTCGTATTAGAAACCATAACTCTCAACTGTGTGGAAGTGAATATATACAAGAAAAGCTGACACTTTTTTGTTGTGAGAACTGCTGGTGAAAACCAGTCTGACCCAAACATATATATAGGAGTCCATTCACCAAGCTCAGTGGCATTGCCTTTACCCTTTGAGCCTTCTCAGCCATGATGCCTTGATCTTTCTATTCTTTATATTATTTACTTTTCTTACTTTTTTTTTACCTTTTTAGAGCTTTATTAGGAGAGAGAGAGAGAGAGAGAGAGAGAGAGAGAGAGAGAGAGAGAGAGAATATGGGGGGGAGAGAGTAAGGAAAGAGAGGGCAATTTTTACTTTTATAAAAGCTTTCTTCTTATATTATTTTCAAAATACTATGGATTGTGTTTAAATTGATGTGACATTTGGCAAATTAAGCTTAAATATAAAATATGGAAAAATTAAAATGAATAAAAAATATTATACTTAAGGTGATCGATCACATGTACTTAACCAAACAGATATTTTTAATTGAAACTTCAGTGAATGTTAAATGAGACAGAAGAATGTGACATGGAAAATATGAATGAAACTGAACAGAAAGTGAGGACTGAAAAGGTTTAGGTGGGCCTTGTGCTTATTCCATTTCATACAAATATGAAGATAGAGTCCTGAGACCCTTACAGTTCACCATAATGTCAGTTCTTTGAACATATACTCTGCTCAAGGTCTCTCTTTTTTTTCTGAGACAAGGTCTCTCTATATTAACAGTCCTGGCTGTCCTGAAACTTGCTCTGTAGACCAGGATGGCCTCAACCTCATAGAAATCCAACTTCTCTGCTTCCTGAGTGCTAGAATTAAAAGCATGCACAAACTGCTCAGCTCATTGTCTTCTAAAACAGTTTTTAAATGTAATTAGTGATATAAATGCTTGTAAAATATTTCTGTTAAATACTTCCTTAAACATAAAAAATGAGTTTATTAAATGTACTACCAAAGAAATACAGGCATCATCACAGAAAACATTCCAACAATGGAGTTGGGTAGAACAGTGGTTTCCTTTCTTTCTTTTTTTTTCTTTTTTTTTTTTTGTTTGGCTACAAAACTGATGGCAACATCCAAGTTTCTTTAGGAAAGCAATGTTCTGTCACTAGAGTGTCTACTTGCTGAGGTCACCAAGACATTAAAAGAAAAATAAAATTATATATAATCTATATTATATATACTATAATACATGATACCTTATATGTAATAAAATTTATTATATATAGTAAAAGAAATATGTAGAAAATAAAATGATATATAATATATTTTCTATTATATACTTATATAATTAATACATAATTAAATTTAATAATTAAATAAAATAAAACAATTGTAAAAATATAATTATTATAATCTATATAAATTTTATCTAACATATCATAATAATACAAATATCAAATATTACAATACATAGTATATCAATATAATAAATATATATGCTATATAACATATACTATATAACACAATATATTATTATATATGATACATATATCATATACAATTTTATTTTTCTGATAAGTTCTTGAAGATCTCAGTAAACAGACTGTCTAGTGACAGAACATTACCTCACTGAATATAATATAAAACATAATATAATATATTATATAATACTATATATTATATATATAAATTATATAGAGGAATGATTACCAAACTATCGAGGGTCCAAAGATTAACAATTATTTTTGAGACAAAATAATTGTTTTTCTCTGCATAACAATCTGGATGTTCTTGAACTTTATTGGTAGACCAGGCTGGCCTGGACTCACAGAGATCAGCCTGCCTCAGCCTCCCAAGTTTAGAATTGAAGGCATGCACCATCATCACCTGGCCAAATATTAACAATTTAACAAACTGTACTAATTTTTTTAGGCATTTAGTGCATTGGTGAGCAAAGATGAGTGGCTTAGACAACTTCACTTGCAAAAGCTAAATGGATCGTCACATAAAAATTTCACTGAGTTCAAAACTAGAATTTTTTAAAAGTACCGTTAACAGAATCTATCTTTATGTTTATGGGGTTCAGTCTGGTTTCTTTGGTTCCACTCAGAGAATTTCAGTTCTCATAAAAAGGAGTGAAAGAGCCTCCAAATCCTGTAGTGATAGCCAGCTGTCTCAAAATGTTTGCTACCTTTGTCTTCTTTGAGCATGATTAAAGAAGTTGATGTGAGAAAAAAGTCTGAGTCTACTTGAGCCTAACTTGTGTTAATTATGAATTCAAGTTTTGTTCAACATTATGGAGCTTCTTCAATGACTAAACCATCGTGTACTATCAATACACTGCACTAGAAAAAAGCAACTGAGCCTTTTTAGGCACCAAGCAGTGGGTAAAACAATACTTGCTATTGTTTGTTGTGAACAGAAAATTATTTGTTCAGTGGAAATTGCATTTGCCATACCAAAGCATGGATGCTCAAAAAAAGCATCACAGTTTTCATTCTGCCTAGACTTTCTTGCTATTTTAGAATATAACCAGACATAGACAGAGTGTATTTCGTTGTAGGGCTTAAGAGTATTGAAATAAGTATTCTTTGTACAAACTCAAAATATACTAGAACATGCTTGCATTTGAATGTCTCCCAGTGAAAATTCATATGCAGTATACATTTTTATAAAGTGTAATAAAATTGTCATAAAAATCCCTGTCTACAGATACCTGTAGAAAGTTGTGGTCAATGCTGAGTTTCAATTAACCTATTTAAGTGAAAGAAACTAAGGCAAAACATATGTACAGCTCTGCTCCTAACAGGAGTTCCATATGCCAGCATTGTACTAGTGAGCATAGTATCTTATTATCTCATGGTGAAAAAGCATAAAATGTACACTCTTAAGTTATTTTTCAATAGAATATGCTATCCTATCAACTGGAAATAAAAGTATCCACAAACCATGTTTCTAGCTTTTAAGAAGATGATAGAATGAGCAATAACTTCCAAAGAGAAGTTATTCAAGTTTAAAAGTGAAGCTTTTGAATCTCAATGGAGAATGGAAAGTTCTCAGAGTGGATGTGCTTGCTGCCATTCCAGGCATGGTGATGAAGACACATAGTACTATTAGATCATAGCAAATGCAAACACCTTTTGGAAGGAAATATGCTTTCTCTTCCATATCTATATTTTCCTTTGAAAGTGTGTTATAGTATTTTCATATAGGTGTAGTCATAACCTTAAGAACACCCTGAGGATAGTAGGTGGTGAAGGGAAGCCATAACTCCATCAAAAAGAATGACATTTATTACTTTTATTTATTATTATTATTTTTATTATTTATTTTTTTCTTCTTCCTTTCACTCCTGTAGTGAAATGTTCTTACCTTGTTCTCACAAGGTAAGAACAAGTGAGTCAGGAATAACAGGAAAATGAGGGCTGGGATTAGGAACAGTGAGCTAGCAGAACAGGTAAGACCCATCTGTGTCGACTTTAGGGAACTGCACAGATTTTTTTGGTACATGAGAAACAATGAAAATTATATCTCCTTAAAACTACTTAACTTTCTGTTCCTCATGTAGTAATAGCTTAGCCTATATTTTTACCAATATATTTCAAAAATACAAGATAAAATGCCATGTACAAAAAGCTAGGTTCAAGTTAAGAACAGACAGATACAGGATAAGATAATGTGAAGATCCTGTATGGAAGAGGTTTTATCTTTTTCAAAATACAATAAAAACAGTTCTTAGATTTAAAAAAAATATTCATTCTGTAAAATATGTTTTTATTGTCATTCATAGTTTGTCTGCTGAGACTTGTAGTGTTTGCAAGCACTATGTCTCTTCTCTTTTTTCTTTCTGGAGTGAAAAGCCATCCTGTGTAAGTAGTCACCATTAAAAAATTCTTAAAAACTCACCCAACTGAAAAGTTTCTCAGGACATAGTCCTGTCTTGAGCATCCTTCCCTGGCTTTGTGTATTGCTCAAATCTTAGAGTATATTTAGCTCTACAAGACTGTGAACCTGATAATTACTTTATTCTCCTTTGTAGATTCTTACCACTTACAACCTGAGTTATCCCTTCCTCCTTCTCTCCCTTCTTTTTTATTTATTAACACTTGGTTATTTCATACATGTGTACAATGTATTTTGATCATATTCACCTTCCCACTCCTTGATGCACCTCGCCCCACAACTTAATGTCTTCTTTTTAATTTTTAATAAATTAAAATATTATAAAATATAATAAAAATAGATTGAATTGGACAGAGCAAATAAAAGAAAAAGAACCAAGAGATGGAACAAGAATCAGAGACCCACTTGTTTATACACTGAGGAATCCCATGAAAACATTAAAATGGAAGCCAAAATATATAGGCAGAAGATTGGAGCAGACCCATTCAGATCCTGTGCATACTGCCTACTGCCTCAGTCTTCATGAGTTCATATTAGCTGTGATCATGCTGATTTATAGGGCCATGTTTTCTTTGTGTCCTCCATGCCCTCAGGATCATATTCTTTCTGTTTCCTCTTTTTCTTTTTCTTTTTTTTTTTTTTTTTTTTTTTTTTTTGCTTTTCGAGACAGGGTTTCTTTGTGTTGCTTTGATGCCTTTCCTGGAACTCACTCTGTAGCCCAGGCTGGCCTTGAACTCACAGAGATCTGCCTGCCTCTGCCTCCTCTGTGCTGGGATTTAAGGCATATGTCACCACTGCCCGGCTCTGTTTCTTCTTTCACAGAGTTCCTTGAGTCCTGAGCGAAGGGATTTGATGGAGTCATAAAGTTTAGGGCTGAATGTTGCAAGGTCTCTCATGCTCTACATAATATCTGGCTGTGGGTTTCAAGCTTCTCTGATGATGACTGAACAAGTCACTGATCTATGAGTACAGTAGTACTTCTTTAGGAGTCATTTTATTGCTTTTGTTATTGTTGTTTTAGAACTGTTGTGTTTGGTTTTATCCTAGGTCCATGGTCTATCTACTCTTACGTTCTTGACGACCCAAGTGTTTTAGGTATGAGTTCTACCTCAGAGTGGGCCTTAAATCAAATCAGATATGCCACCATTGTACTAGTATATCTTGCAGCTAGGGCAGCAAGGACACTAAAGAGTTTGTGCCTGGTTTTTATGTTTCTTTGTTGGGTAGAGTACAAAGTAGTTTGGTACCTTCCTGAACCAAAGATGCTAGAACATAGTGGTGTGAACACTCTATGTAGGCACCAGCTTGATTTTTCCATGTTTCATGACTTGTATAGGTGTTATCTTCAGCCACTTCTAAAAGCATGAGATGAAAGAAAATAGAAATACATCACACCCTACTAAATCATATTCTTTAAAAATAGTCAAGCCTATAGAATCATTGTATCAATTGTATCACAGCATCCAGATGGACTCACCAAATAAGGCCCCCCTCTGTAGCCCAGTGATGTAGCTCCTGTGTAGCAAGTATCATAACAGCTCTTATTAATAAAAACAAACCTGGAGCTGGGTTTTGGGGTGAATGCTGCAAGATCAGAGAAGCAGAACAAGCCACAGCCACCTCACCTTGCCAATTCCTCAGCTGATCCTGTTTCCTCAGACTGGAAGCCTCTGAGTTCTCATCCAAATGGATCTCTGCTGAACTACTGCTAAAAGCTGAAAAGCTTAACCAGGCTAGTTCCTGGTTTTCACACCTTTTTATACCTTTCTGCTTTCTGACATCACTTCCTGGGATTAAAGGCTCTTGTTACCATGCCTAGCTGTTTCCAGTGTGGCCTTAAACTTACAGAAATCCAGATAGACCTCTGCCTTTGGGATGCTAACATTAAAGGTGTGTGCGGCACCATTTTCTGGCCTCTATATCTAGTGGCTGTTCTGTTCTCTGACCCCAGATAAGTTTATTAGGATGCACAATATTTTGGGGAACACAATATCATCACACTCCTGTATTTTTTAGATGTTTCCTCTAAATTTCCTATGAATTTTGTGCGCTTACTAAAATGTACCCCAAATTTTCCAGTTTTCTTTAGTAATCTATTATCAATGTCCACTAAAGTGAATAGTATTTTATGTAGATTCAAGTTTTGAAAAAAAAATGGCATTTAGGAACTCTGGATACAGTTTCATGGGAGACTGCTTATTGTGATGCTTAATCTTCATTATCACTTGTCTAGATTTAGAAACATTTAGGAGACATATGTATAGGTGTATTTATGAAAATGTTCATGGAGAGATTAACTATGATGTCCTCTCTGCATGTGGACATTAGCATCTCATGATCAGGGGTCCTGCAATGAATAAAAAGGGGGAAATAAGGAACTTAGAACAAGCACCAGCATGTTCTCTCTCTCTCTCTCTCTCTCTCTCTCTCTCTCTCTCTCTCTCTCTCTCTCTCTCTCTCTCTCTCCTGATTTCACCACTGTAGACACAATTTGACTTTCTGCTTCCACAGCTAGATCCACTATCCCAGCCATACCTTCCCCACCAAGAGGGACTCTAATCTCAGAAGTTGAATCAAACTATTTCTTTGTTAAGTTGTTGTGATCAGTTATTTTGTCACAAAAAATAATAAAAGTAGCTAATACATTTGTCAGGCATGAAAATGGCCTTAGGTTCAACTTTCATCATTGTAAGTAGTATAAAAGAAGACTGAAAGTCAATAGTTTGGTTCAGTTTAATGTGACACACATTTATTCTTTACTTGCTGATTCCAGGCATGGTGTGGTGTTCTGAGGGCAAACAAAACATTTTATTACATCACTATAAGCTTTCTATGGCAATTGTGGACTTATACCCTTGACTCTTAGCTTGGCTTACAAATGTGATTTAGTCATAGTTTTAGACATTCTAGAGGAGGTTTTAAAGGTAAAACTCAAGAATCCCCATTCCTTTTGGCTCTCTTTTCCATCTGGCATCGACTTACAAGGAATACTCTTCAACTAGGGTGATGATGTGTCATGAGGTGTGAAGAAAAAGAAGATCCAGCCACCCACCTTGTAGACAAGATTGTAGCTAGAGTTTTCCTGCCTTGTTCACAGTCAGGACAAATCTTTGTCACCCACCAGTCCCACAGCCACTCAGACCCAACCAAGTAAACACAGAGACTTATATTGCTTACAAACTGTATGGCCATAGCAGGCTTCTTGCTAACTGTTCTTATAGCTTAACTTAATCCATTTCCATAAATCTATACCTTGCCATGTGGCTCGTGGCTTACCAGCATCTTCACATGCAGCTTGTCATGGCAGTGGCTGGCAGTGACTCCTTCTGCCTTCCTGTTCTTTCTTTTCTCCTCTTTGTTAGTCCCGCCTATACTTCCTGCCTGACCACTGGCCAATCAGTGTTTTATTTATTGACCAATCAGAGCAAATTGGCATACAGACCATCCCACAGCACAAGATTGAGTACTTACTTCATTTGGGTTTTATGAAAGTTTATTATGGGAACTGTTAATTTCTCTTCTGCAACAAATTTACAGACTGCATAACGCATCATGAGTCATTCATTGCTTTTGATATGGTGTCGCTATTTCCTGTGGACTTCAACAGAAGTTGATCTCTAGAAAGTGTTATTTTATATACTGAATGTAGTACAGATACGAGTATTGCCACATAAGATTTCACCTGGCATGACACTGCAGCATGCAAATGCAATGTGTTAAACTAACTCATATTTGAAGATTTATTTCATTTATTTTACATGTATGAGTGTTTACTTGTATGTATGTATGTGCACCACCTGTGTGCAATACCAGAGGAGGACATAAAAGGGAATTAGATTCCACAGAAGAGATGTTGTGAGTTCCAGATGGTTGTGAACTATCATGTGGGTGTTGGAATCAAACTTAGTCCTCTGTAAGAACAACCAGTGCTCATAATCACTGAGCCACTTTTACAGACCTAAGTCAACTAACTTTTTAAAAGGTAATAAATATCCAACAGGGAAACAAATAGCCTTCAATAAATGGTATTCCAAAAATTTCTTACAAACTTGAAATGAAATTAAGCCCTTTTTTTTATATAACACATAAAAATGAATTAACTTCTAAAAAATATAATCTGATACCACAGAATCCCTAGGAGAATACATAGAGAAATTGTACTTAATTTTGTTTAATTTTATTTTGGACAATTATTCCTAAGTTTAATACCCAAATTATAGGTAACTAAAGCAAAAATAAAAAGAGGATTGTGACAAAGTAAATGTTAATCATAGCAGTGAAACAACTGAAAAAAATGAAAAAAAGAATGACTCATAGAATGGAATCATGTTTACAGTTATATAATTGATAAAAGCCTAATATTCAAACTATATAAGGATCCATGAAGCCATGAGTTTGACCTCTAGCACCTCACAAACAGTATTTAATGATATAGCCTATAATCCCAGTCCTTGGGAGGTGGAGGCAGGAAGGTCAGAAATTCAAGATCATCCTCTTCTATATAATAAAGTTGAAGCCAATTGGGTTACTCAAGACCCTGTTTCAAAAACCATAAACAAACTCTCCCAAACTATACAATGAAATTATATATACTTGAATCAATGTTAAAAAACAAATAGTAAAAATTTAAAATCTCAACCCAAGCACCACAAGTAACCCCTTAAAACAAATAACCTAATTAAAAAATTGGCAAGGTGACTTCATAACTATATTTCAAAAATATATACAAATGGATAACAGTTATTTGAAAAGCTACTTGATATAAATAATAATCAAGGAAATGCAATTTGAAGCTACTTTGAAATATCTCTTCTGTTTTGTGACTATTGCTTCCAAGTTTATTCCCTCCTGGGTACAAGCTCATTCAATTAAGGAAATTCATGAGGCTCAAGAAGTTCTGGAAACTTGTAGGACTCTAGATGTCCCTCATTGAGGTATAAGCAATATCAATTGGTGAGGTAGCTGTGGCAGTAGAACAAGAAATGTCAAGAAAACAGTATCCATGAGTTGTCCTCATCTTAGGGTGGGCTTTCTAGTGACAGAGTTGCCTTTGAGTAACTCTAGTAAACACTTCAGTTCCCCAAATTACACTGAAGGGAATCATTTCTTTGGCCTGTCACTGGAGTCTTATCTGAGGCACACAGATATCTTTTCATATCTTCTCAAGACACAACAACATCTTAGCCATTCTTTTTCTTTTCTTTTTTTTCTTTCTTTCTTTTTTGGTTTTTCGAGACAGGATTTCTCTGTGTAGCTTTGCGCCTTTCCTGGAACTCGCTTTGGAGACCATGCTGACCTCGAACTTACAGAGATCTGCCTGCCTCTGCCTCCCGAGTGCTGGGATTAAAGGCATGCGCCACCACCGCCCGGCAGCCATTCTTTATACGTAAAGTCAAAAGACAAAACATGAGATGTAGGGACATGCCCACTCACATTTGCACCAAAGCTTTAAGTTAGGAGGAAATTCTGATGTATTCAATTACACCGACTGATCTAGCCTGGGTAGAATAAGCCAGACACAGGGAGACAACTTCTGTACAATCCCACATCTATGTACAATTATCACTTCTATGTTGAAATCAAAAGAGGCAAACTGGCAGAAGCAGAAGGTAGAATGGTGGTTTTATGGATGGAAAGGTGAGGAAATAGGTAGCTATTAGCCAAAGGCTAAACATTTTAACAAAATGTGCTAACAATATAATGCATAGGGTGGTATTGTGGTTTATAATATTGTATATTGTGCTTGAATTTGCTAAGTAGATTATAGTTGTTTTGTCAACTCCCTACCAGCTGTGGCAGCTCTATGAGGTGATGGGTCTGGTGGCTAATTTGTTCATGGCAGGTTTATAATTGATAAATACATAAAATAACCACATATTTAAAATGCATAAAATGTGAAATATTCCTCAATACTTTTCTCTTTACTTTGATGACTGCACCATGTTAGAACTGTTGGCTTTACAATACAGCCAGAGTTCTCCACTCATAGACGTTTTTGTTAGTTGTTCTGTTATTGAATATGAAATACTGAACCTTCCGATATTATTGTTAAATTTTCATCTTAAAATCATGTCATATTTTGGAGCACTATTGTTAGATATGTACTTATTCATCAGAATTTTATCTTCTTAGTAAAGTGACATTTTCCTCTAGTAACTGCCTATCTCTAATTTATTCTAGGTTTTGCCGAGCATCTTTTGGCTACTGTCCTTTGGCCTGGCTAGCCCAGCTTCCTTTTGTTTGTCTCTCGCAAGTACAGTGCATCTTGTTATTATGTCTAAAATGAATCATTTGTTGGTAGAACACAAATCCAGCATTTTCTGTAGAATTCAACCTACTGATTTCTTTAGTGAACAAAATGACTTTCAATATGACAGTTTCATATTTTGCACACATTTACTGTCCCATAACCATCTCTTAATCCTCTTCTCCTTCCTATACTTTTTTTTCCCAGAGCTGAGGACTGAACCCAGGGCCTTGCACTTGTTAGGCAAGCGCTCTACCACTGAGCTAAATCTCCAACCTCCTTCCTCTACCTTTCTCCCTCTTAGAAAATAGTCTCCCTTCTCCATACATGTCATACGCAAGTATATGAAAAATATATTTAAACATAAATTTCACAGTTGAGAGAAAACATGCAATATTTGTTCATTTTTGGCATATTTTGCTTGGGATCATGTCCAATTACATCTATTTTCTTGAAAACAACATAATTTTGTCTTTCTTAGTGGAAGACTAAAACCTCATTGTATTTATGTATTTTGTTTTCTTTCTCCATTCATCTACTGATGAACATCAAGTTGGGGTTTCCATCTTGGCTATTGTGAGTAATTCAGCAATACACATGGACATTCAAGTATCTCTATGACATACTTACTTGGAGTCCTTACAGTAAATATCTGGGAAGAGTATACCTGGCCATATGGGAGTTTTATATTTAGTGTATTAAGGAACCCCCTTTTTTATTTCCACAGTGACTGCCATTCCCACCAGGAATATATTTCTCTTTCTCAAGAACATCATAGGAATTTTTTGATGTTTTGTTTTCCTGATGACGGTAATTGTGACAAGTGTGAAATTGTATAGTTAATTTACATCAAAATATAATTTGTGGTAAGAAAAGTAAAATCTAGAGACTCAATGCATAGCAAGATGACTGTAATTAATTCTGTGAAGTATACTTGAATTTAATTTTTGCTTGTTCTTTTATTTAACAGATAGTTTACTGATATTATTTTGATTATATTGTTAGTTTTCCATATTTTAGGTTATTTTTATTAAGGAGAGTTGTTATTTCATATATAAAACCCATTTTAAAGTAATACAATATAGCATCAATGATATTTAAATTTTCTACTCCCATCCATCCTGGTACATATTTCTTTTGTTTTTATTAGTCAAAAACTATAAATTCATACATAAATTAGCCACTGTTTTAAAGTTATAATTCCTGTTATCCACTTTAATGATATAGAAAAATAGTGTTAAAACTAGTAAGTATTATCTCTGCACTTGCTCTTCATTCTTTATTATTACAACTCATAAAACATTAATTGAATAAATTCATGGGCTTCATTGTGATTTTACCCTTCCCTATAACGCATTTATGACACTAATGTACCCCATCTTCTATGGTAAAGTCATTAGATGTTTGTATCTAATTTTTGTTTGCTTCTATTATTCAAGCATGGCATAATTAGGTCTCTGCCTTTATCTGCTTAAGGTTATATTGTTTACTTATATCAATTTTCCTCTAAATGACAGAATTTCTTTCTTCCATTTAAATTAATTTTTAGTATACAAACTAATGAATTTCCTTGGGACATTTTCATTCATGTCTACAATTAAATTTTGCTTGTATTCGCTCAGTCATTCTCTAGTTTCCCCTCTGAAGCTCCCGCTGGTCTCTTTCCTAAAATACCTCCCTCTCTTTTCTACTGATACATACTCTGCATAGGGAAGAAAAACATGTCTTCCGTTTCCCCAGACTCTGTTGTTATTCCTCCCCTACACCCGTAGAGACCTCACTCCCGCTCACACAACCCCTCTTGCATTTTCATACCTGGGCACACATACATGTGTAATCTAGATCCTGCACAAGAAAGAAAACGTGATCCTTTCTGAGTCTGCTGTATTCTTTGGTGCTGTGAATGAGGAGAATTTTCTTTGACTACATTAGATAAAGAAATGAAAGTAAAGAAAAGGAAAATTCAGAGAAAAAATGAAGAGGAGAAAGGAAAAAAGAGGGATCGAGGGAGGAGAGAGCATTGTGTATGAGAGAGGGAGGGAGGGAGAAGAAGAGACAGAGATACAGACTGAGAAAACCAGTTTGGCCCTGTGTTGGGGAACATTTTTATTCTTGGTAGTATAGAGCCAGAGGTTGGGTAAGGTTGCAGCTTAGAATGTTGTTAGGTCTCCTTAGTGACATAAAACATAAATAATATGAAAGAACATTACCAATCTGGAAAGTGATAACATTAGTCATCTTGAACACAATATGAAGCAATCTTAATACCTAATACTTCCAGAAATTCACTTTTAAAAGAAACAAAAGTTCTTGTTATAGATCAGTTACTGATGGATTACTCTGTACTTGGAAGCTTTGTGTTCACATCTTAACACCACATGCACAAGAAAGAAAGGAAGGAAAGAAGAAAGTAAGGAAAGGGCCAAAGTGGGATAGAAGAAAGAGAAAGAGATAGCAGGGTGTCCTGGCTAGCGGGATCTTCAGCAGAGACCCTAGAAGGGGAAGTGGCAAATAAAAGGGACAAGAGACAAAGAACTGACAGCAAGACAATATTCTGATCAAGCTGCAAAATTTTATTTTTCTCAGGTGGGTTTTATAGTAAGCAGACCAGGTAACTTTCTTTGGGAAAAGATCAGGGAACTGTTGAGTTGCTAAGCAACCCAACCAAGTAACCCAACCACAAAACATTGTTACTAATGGTCAGTGTAGCAGAAAGATAAGGAAATGTTAAGTTATTTTCTAGTAACTCAGGATTTGTCCAGGCATGTCACAAGTTTCTGGTTAGTGGCTCAATACTGGACAACAGAAACTTAACTCAGGCAGGCAATATGGTATGGCTCTTACAATTGTCCTTGGCAGCAGAGGGAAGGAGGGATTGTAAGAAGGAGATACACATGGAGAGGGAGGGGATGGAGAGAGGGAGACAGAGAGATGGACACAGAGTGAGGCAGGCACACAGAGGGGGCTGGAGAGTGAAAGAGGGATGGAGAGGGAAGAAGGGAGACAGAGACACAGAGAGACGGACACAGAGAGGTAGACAGAGAGGCACGCAGAGAGGGATGGATGTAGAAACACAGAGACAGAGAGAGGCAGACAGAGATTCAGAGACAGAGGGTTAAGGAAAAAAAACAGTCCTTGTTTTTTATTGTGAGAAAATCATACAGAGGGACTAAAATGCAACCTTTCTCTAGGAGTCTTCTAAATATGCACTGTGCTTTAATCATCTCCAGATCTACATCTTACATTTTGATGTTTAACATTGATTCAAAAGTCAGTTCAAATGTAGAAAGTAATCTGCATGTGTGTGTGTGGAAGGAAAGAGGTACAAATTATCTATGTAACAGATACTTGATAAGTCTTCATGCAAAACATTGCTTTTAATCCTATCTTGGTAAAAATTGAAGTAAGTCCTTCATGGGGTTCTTGTGGACCAGAAGCGAGTGGAATCTTGTCCCTGATACTCATTGTCTATAACCTGAACATTTTATAAGAAGGGGATTCCCAGCAGGGACCAATAAATTACCCATTTAAACATACAAATATCTATGTCTTACTTCCGTTTATATTTTTTCTACCTTTATTATCAGTTTTTTTTTTCTATGCAGACGTTAGCTAGAACTGTGGCTGCTATCCAACTCATTTTCAAGGTTGATGTCCTTTTCCTCAGTGACACTGAGTTAAACCAAAAACCAGATTTGAAGTTGTAAATGTCTTGGCAGTGCTCAGCTGGTGAACCCTCTGAATGATGTCTGTGGGCAGTCTTTTACCTCAGCTCAGATCTTTTTGCATTATACTAACAGAGTTTCCCAGCTGGAGACCAGTTCATGTTGGAGAGACGGTGATATATTTTTAAAGTTTGTAGAGGTCTAAATGGGAACAAAGGCTTTCCCTGCACTTTAATTGCTTGTAGCATACTTGAAATTTTATCTGGATAGAAAAATAAATCTCAGACATCAAACTTTGTAGTTTTACACAGCTGCTCATGCTTGCAGTCATTAGGAAATACACTCAGCATTCACCATAAATCAGCTGGAATACAGGGAGCTGCTCTGAACACCTCCTCCAGCTGATGGATAGTGGCTAAGGAGAAAATGCTTCTCAACCATTATTCTTGGAAGAAAAATAATACTTTATTAATAAAACAAGACTCAAAGCCTTTCATTTAAAGACCTGTAGTTACTTTCCTTTCTGGGGGACAAAAGCATTTTGTCATTTTAAAACAAGGAAATGGATGTGTGTTAAGTGGATTTTTTTCCCCAGGTCTGACCAAATGATTCAGGACAGGTTTCTACTTTGCTTAGTACTGTTTCTTTCCCCCACTTAGCCAGGCCTCTGTGGCCTCTGTAGAGGAAGTGGGAGGGGTCTCTACCACATGGATTTCCTGGATGTACACCTTTTCAGATCCCACACCTGTTAACCTGTCATTTGTTCTGGGATATTGTGGTTCTAGTCTTTCAGAAGTAGCCCTGAAATAATGCTGAAACAAAGGCTCATAAAGTCTGAGAATTATGAAGATTTCTGTGTCATGTGTCTTAGTGTAAAATTTGAAAACATGTATTTTGCTAGTGCTTAATTCTGGGAGAGTCTGGGAATGGCAGAAGTGATTGGCAGATTGTTAAACATTTTCTCGCTGAAGCACACAGAGTGCATTGTACTTGGTATGTATAGTGGAAAAAGGATAGAAGTAGTGGTGGATTGAAGGAGAACAATGGGGAATGTGGGTCGGTTTTCCTGCAGAGAAGTCAAAGGATAAATGTTACTAATCTGTGAATTAGCCTTGATTCCACTGTGACTAGCACTCTTTGTTTGCTATTTTTCTGTTAGTCTTTTGATTCACATCTGGTAAATTTATTAATGAATAAAATGCCTTGAGTTTTAAAAGTATGATGCAATTTTACAATTTTCTATTTCACCTCAACTCCGTGCTTTCTATTGAAAACATCTGGACACCAAAATGCACAAAAAAAAAAAAATCAACTTACAACACAAGCTTATTTGAAATTTAAACAGAAGACAAATTTATAACTATGATGGCACATATGTTGTCCCTGGACATCTAGTGTCACCCTGGGCAATAGGGACAGAAACTCTCAGGACAGAGCTCAACAAAGCTGTCAGCAGGCACTCTCTTGATTTAGCTGTTATTTTTTTTTTTTAACACAAATCATCAGTGAGTGTTTACTTAGCACTATCTTAGTCTTAATGTAGGCACGGGTGTATGCACTGTGGGGCACCCATACCCCCATGATCACTACCCATGAGCTCATCCTGTACTTTTGGAGTTCTCTCCAACCAGGATTAGCCACTCTTCTCTCTATGCATAATCTCAAGTAAATGTGAGCCTTAGACATAGGATATTACACCAGGAACAATTGTTTATTGCTAGGATTCACCCCCAATTTTTTTTCTTCACAGTATTTTGTGGTTGTTAGGGCTTCAAAACCATAGAAGGGTAGGTCTAGAAATGTCTCACACACTTCACAGGGTAGGTCTAGGAGAGGCTCACACAATTCCCAGGTAGGTCTAGGAGAGGCTCACATGATTCCCAGTGTGTTCTCTCAGGAGCACACAGGATCCTTACTGTTCTGTCATTACAGTAAGAAGCATACTTCCGCTGCAAGAGATATAGGCTGATAGGTCACGGTGGCACAAAGTCCCATCAAGAGGTTCTCACTAAAAGGAATTACCAAATACATTTGCTTATATTCATTAGCGTAAAATTCAACTCCACAGAAATGTTATCTTAGAACAATTCTCTCTGCAAGTTTTAAATCAATAGCAGTTTTTCATGATTTTAATATTTATTGAATTTCTCCCTAAAATACAAGATCATGTAAATAAATAAAATATTATTGAATGATATTTTATGTAGAGTTTTTTTTTTTTTTTTGGTTTTTCGAGACAGGGTTTCTCTGCGTAGTTTTGAGCCTTTCCTGGAGCTCACTTGGTAGCCCAGGCTGGCCTCGAACTCACAGAGATCCGCCTGGCTCTGCCTCCCGAGTGCTGGGATTAAAGGCGTGTGCCACCACCGCCCGGCCATGTAGAGTTTTTAAACATTAAAAAAATAGCACTGTGGGGTATTTGAAACATCATTTTAACCATCAATTGGAAGGTAAATGATTCACACTAACAGCATACATAATGGAATATAACTAAAATAGTTAAAATTAGATCAACTAACATCAATGATAGAATACAATCAATATAGAGAATATTAATTTTTTGAGGGTAAGATTTTTAACCTGAAACTTTCTCCATTTTTCTATATATCTTTTCCTTTTAAAACTATATGAAATTATTCTATCTATATTGATAAGAAAGCTGTACTTCTGTACATAAATTATGGTTTTAATTTTTTGGTTTGTTAATTTTTGATATAGGAATGAGTTGATGATTGCTTCTTTACATTTTCTAACATTGTAATTACAAATGGTGAGCATATTATTGAATACTAAACTAACTTATCCTTTTTTGTATTAGAATATTATGCTTATTTTAATGACTATTATCAGTATTTAATATTTCTGTGGATTTCATTAGGATGCCAAGAGGAATTTTAAATCACTAAATTATTAAAAAGTAAGTTAGATCTGCTAGTATTTAGAATTGTAATTTGTTTATATATGAGTTTGGAAAAATAAAGGAAGAAAGACAAGAATTGTACTATTGTCTACTGCTGAATTTAAGTCAGAACAGTGAATAGAAAACCAGTCACAAATAAGAAAAAAAACAGCAAAAACAATAATGACAACAACAACAAAAAACAAACAAGTGTTAGGCAGAGAGCTGGAGACCAAGTCAGTTTCCAGGGATGGACTGGATCTCAGTCCTGAGAATCAGGAGGACAGGGAGTGGGTTTAGTCTGACAAAGAGCTGCAAAGTCGGAATGGGCAGGAGCCTCCAGAGCAGAGCAAGTATGCTGTTTCAAGCATCCCTTATTCCAAGGAGATTTGCAGAGCTCAGCTGCAGCCCTGGCCCTTCACCCATTCATGAAAGAAACCTAAATACACCCCCCTGCCCCCCACCCCTGCTCTGTACACTGTAGATTTCCTCTTCCCTGTCCTGTGGCTCTGTGAACCTCTGTTTCCTGGTCACTTCTCTGATGTCAGCCCCCCGAAAGACCTTTCATTTGGGGTCCTTTGATTCTCACCTGGATGTGTGTAGTTTTCTTATTTTACTTTATTTTAACTCTTTCAGGCCCACCACTCAGCTCCTATATAATTACACGGAAACTTATTTTTACTTATGGATGCCCAGCCTTAGCTTGGCTTGTTTCTAGCCAGCTTTTCTAACTTAAATGATCCCATCTCTCTTTCACTATATTTTGTCTCTGGGTTTTTACTTTTTTTCTATTTATCTTTCTTTCCTCTTACTCCATGACTGGCTGTGTTGCTGGGTGGCTGGCCCCTGGTGTCCTCCTCTCCTTTCCTTTTCTTGATCCTCCCTCTTCTCTTTTCTCTAAATTTCTCCTTCTATTTATTCACTCTGCCTGGCAGCTCCAGCTAACCCTCTCCTACCTAGCTATTGGCCATTCATCTCTTTTTTAGACCAGTCAGGTGTTTTAGACAGACAAAGTAACAATTACAGAGTTAAACAAATGCAACATAAAAGAATGCAACACATCTTTGCATCATTAAAGAATTATTCCACAGCATAAACAAATGTAACACATCTTAAACTAATATTCCACAACAGATGTGTAATCACTGAGGTTTCTTTTATACCAGCTTCTGGTATCTGCACATGCTTGACAGATGGTTCACTCTAGACATTACCGTTCAGTATAAAGGAGGTGAAGTCCTAAGTGTCTGTGTGTGCCAAATGCCCACTCAGCAGACTCTTCATTCCAGATACTGGCAGCTACTCCTGACATAATTTTTTCTCCCTTATCAATACATTAGATTAACAGCTGCCACACGTACTGGAAAGCTGACACAGGAGTGTAGACGAGAGATTTACTTCTTGGATGATTTAAGTACCACTTACTTGATGGCTGTTTCAGAGCAACAAATCGGAGAATCTGTTTTACTTTTACGAGTAGTATGTTAAAACCACGGCAAATTTCAAGCAGCAGTTGTCTATGGAAGATGGATATTTTTTCATGAGAGTCTTTTCATGTTAGTTTTCATGGGATGTGGTATTACACTCTTCTTAAATGATAACAGCAGTACGATTTTTAAACTGTGTGGTATAGATGGTCAGACATAAACATGGAAGCTGAATAAAAGCACTACTGATCTTTGAATATTTAATTTCTTTAGAGAATGGACCCTGAGACTGATGTCTATTACCCACAGCTTCAAAGATTAAGTCCATGGCTAAACATTATTACTGCTTTCCCCCAGTTAATTCATCATCCTGAATTTAGACTGGTACCCCTAAAGGTGTTCTGAAAGAGGATGACAGGAAATGCAAGCAACACCTATGATGTTCTTTAGTAAATAAATTCAGGACAATGTCTTAGCATCACCTTTTACACTCTCTTGAAGTCCTGTCCATACTTGCAGCTGAATACCATGGGAGGGCTTCCATAGTGCTGTGATGTGCAGGAGGCAGTAAATGAAAAAGTGTTATTAAATACTTGATGAACTGTTGTTAAGGAATGCTCTACTTAATTGTTTCTTCAGCACATCTAGTGCCTTCTGGCATGAATTCATTCACTCCTGTATGAGACTCTCACCCCAGTCTGACTGGTATAATTCCCTTACCCACCATAAGATGCTTCCTTCAAAATTCTGTAGCTAGCAATCAATCAAACAACACCTCTTTTTCCAAGTCCCTGAGGAGGATGTCAGTTTTGGCAGAATGAGTTCAGAGAAAGAAATAGCTGCCTCCCTGATACACTACTTTGCCAGCGAAATGCTGAAAACCTAAAAGACATTTGCCTTAAATGTAATGCTATCTTAACATAATTTCTATTCCAGCACTTACAAAGAAAGGTAAAAGAGAACTCAGTAGAGATGGACAATAGTGAGAATAAGAACACTCTCTATGAACTTCCTTTCCACTCACGTCTATTCTAGTGTGCACTCTCAGCAATGTGAAGCCATTCATTGGCATGTAGCTTTGTTAACTCTCGGGCTTGGGGCACCAAACACCCAACTGTAAAGTGGTGAAGAACATGTGTCTTTTTAATTTCTACTATAGCCCTGTGACGCAAGATTCTAATGCGTAGCTAAGTGACAGACTGTGTAAAATTATAGTTCATTAACAAAGCAAAGTAGGATAGATGAAAGGAGATTTTCAGAAAATACTGGCAACCTATGAAAATGGACCCCATTGGAACCTAGAAATGAAAAATATCAGTGAATACCAGAGAGTTAGAAGACAGCTCAAAATAATGTAGAAGGGGAGAACATAAAGAAGCTATACTGGTTGGTGAGACATTATCAGATGATTGAATTAAAATGCCAGAAGACTTATATTTTTGGTTGTGAGCCTAGCCTTTAAGGGCTGAGCCATGGCTAGGCCCTGGGTAGAGCTCCGGGAGTCTAATTAGCGAGAAAGAGGAGGGTTTATATGAGTGAGAATTGTTGAAACCAACGTTGGATAAAGCACAGGGACAAATAGCCAAAGGAATGGAAACACATGAACACTCAACCAAAGGCTGAGGGGCCCCCAACTGGACCAGGCCCTCTGAATAGGTGAGACAGTTGATTGGCTTGATCTGTTTGGGAGGCATCTAGGCAGTGGTACCAGGTCCTGTGCTCATTTCATGAGTTGGCTATTTGAAACCTGGGGCTTATGCAGGGACGCTTGGCTCATTCTGGGAGGAGGGGACTGGACCTGCCTGGACTGAGTCTACCAGGTTGATCTCAGTCCTTGGGGGAGGCTTTGCCCTGGAGGAGGTGAGAATGGGAGGTGGGTTGGGGGAAAGGGGAGGGGGGCAGGAAGGGGGAGAACAAGGGAATCCGTAGCTGATATGTAGAACTGAATGGTATTGTAAAATAAAATAAAAGGAAAAAAATCTGAAAAATAAAAAAATAAAATGCCAGAAGAAAATTCCATATAAAAAATTGAAAGAAATATTGAGTAAAAAAATTACAAATGGAATAATAAAGAAGAAGAGAGGTATCCAAAAGACATTCAGAAAAGGCCAGGAAATATAAAGCATACTGTACCAGGACATGTTATGGCAGACATGCTGAAGAGACGCACACTAAATTAGAGGGGACAAAGGACACATTCATATAAAGCCATGTAGGTGAAGAGGGGGCGGATTTCTGTCAGGAACAGGAACCAGAAGAAAGCAGTATTGAAGACATTACTTCTACAGATAATTCTATAGACTGTTAAACAAAAAGAAGCTGGGATTTTGTGTGTATGGGAGCCAAGAACTGATATAATTCATCACAATTATTTTTACTAACAAACAGCCCTCATACATACACAGACACACCACAAACAAAACAAAATGAAATAACACAAAAAAAGGAAAATGAAAGGATGCTTTTCAGACTAAGGGGACTTTCACCCTGCAAAGATTAAAGTCTGAATAATGAAAATAGCACTCAAGGCATTAACTAAATGGATAAATACAACTGGCAGTCTTCTACATGGTCTTAGTTTTTTAATAAATGAATTATTAGTTAAACTAAGAATAAGAATAAACAATTATATAAAGCCTGTTTGTGTAAAGTACACAACTGTAGTTATATAATGAGTGTGACAATTTTATTGTAAGTTTATTGCACATGAAGTAATAATGGAAAATAAACACAGTCATTGGATAAGTTGAGAATTCACAGTCTAAGTGACCATGAGATACGTGCTCAGATAAAAACATCACTTTCTCATTAAACAAGACTTAATTTTAAGGCCTGAAGTCATATGAAGTCTATTCTATGACCATATTATGTACATTAGAAATATCAAGCTGCATCTAGAGAACAAGGACAAATTTGGAAAAATAAACAGCCATTATAAATACTCAGGGTTAAAGAATTGATCAAGCAGGAAACTGAGTATAAATTTTTTCTAAGTAATAAAATACAATATAACATCTGAAGAGTGACATACAGGTGTATTTAAGGGGAAGTGTATAGGAATATATACCTATAATTAAACTTAGAAAATGTTCAAAAGCATTTATCCATGTTTAAGAAACTAAGAAGAGATATGACTACCAAAATTAAATGGAAAAGGGGGTGGAATAAAAGGAATGATAAATGTAATTGTTGAAGTCAGTTTACTGGACTACAATGAGGCCAAAGACTGATATAATTTATAACCTCGTCATAAACTTACCTGAGAAAGAGTAACTTGTGAATAAGAGAGAAGAAACACTTTAATGCTTTCATTAATAATCACAAAATATCAAAATGTCAATATGAAAAGATGAAACAAACTATATGGAGAAAACCCTATATTTAAATTTCATTTATATGCTATTACAGAAGTGGTGGGTTGCTGGGACTTTGGGAGATGGAGCATCATTGCCTCTGGGTAGAGGGTGTCAGCAGTAGGGATCTGCTATCTCATCTGCTGGGACAGAGGATTTCTATGTCTTGTGTTCATAGATAATGAATAATAAGGTGGATATTGTTAAGATTTACATAATTGTACAGTTAATTTAATCAGTGCATTTTATTGCTTGCACATTTTAGAAACAATAAGTAAAAACAAATATAAATTAAGTAGAAAATACAAAACATTCTATATGGATTATATATATTGTACAAGTAGGTAATATACCGATTCAGGAGAAAGGGATAAAATTATCCCAAAATGTTTGTCAAATCAAATATAAAGTTATGGCAAAAAGAAGCATTGGAATAAAAGAAGGGGGAGATGAGAAGAGAGAATAGAAGTATTCTGGAGGAAGAGCTACTTAGTGAGGAGTTAAAGTGTCTGAGTCTTGTGTAGACCACCATCTCTGACTCTCTCTCTCTCTCTCTCTCTCTCTCTCTGTGTGTGTGTGTGTGTGTGTGTGTGTGTACATCTGTCTCATTCTCACTGTCAATTTCTCCTCTCTCATCTTTTCCTTTTTTTCTCTTATATGATGTGTTCATCATAAGGATATAATGTGTGTGATAAATATTATTATTAGGATAAAACACATGAAAATTAAATACATAACTTATAGAATGTTAAGTTGCCTACTAAAAATATGATGGTGGTGCTACTTCTAAAGTCAGGATCATGTCTTTCGGAAATAATCTTTATTTTCTGTGTTTAGGCACAAAATACACTTGAGGAAAAGTTTCCAAATCTGATCATGCATAAGAAAGGCTTATTTAAGTCAGAGGTTCCAGACCAGGATCTGCAAATGGTCTGACTCACTGGAAAGGTTCTGAGACTGGGAATCTATTTTGAATAAACCCAGATGATTCTCCATTGCAGCCTACTGGATATAGCCATTGAATAAGCTACTCAGTGGGACCCTTGGGCAAGAGAAGTCTTCGCGGCTCCATCTTTCATCCAGTTCTTAGATATTCTACACACTTAACCCAAACTCAGGAAGGAATCTGGTTAGTTTTTTGGGTCATGTTTCAATTATTTTTAATAAAATAGAAAAATAATTCGAATGAAACTGCATTTTTTAATTAAAATATCAATAAAAAGTTATCTCTGAAGGTAAATTGATCATTTACTCTGTTATATTCTTTTGGAGAATTCTAATTACAAAAGATATTTTATCCTGAATAACTTTAAAATTTTTTCATCATAAGATGTTGAGATGATTTACCAATTCAAAAGCAATTTTGAAGCAAATATATGACTTGCATCCTTCAAATTCAGTGTCAATACTTTTGGAAATTAATTCATAAATGTGCTGAGCCAAAGACTAAAATGGGTGAGAATTTTTCAGCTATCACTTTGAAGAGATCATAATGCCTTCCTGTATGTTGAGCCTAAAGAGAAGAACACCATATTTCTAGAAGCATCCTTGCCTGCATGACTGTGGGTGGAAAGTTATTTGCTAAAGTGCAGTTATGTACCAGTGGCTACATCATGAGCAATATGATTCTCCTTCCTTGTCTTGCAGCTTTTAACTGTTGGTAGCTACTCAGGGCAAGCTGGGACCTTATGAAACTCCCCCAAATATAACAGAATGTTGATGGGACCAGTATTGTGGAACTCTTAGCTATGTAGCCACTGATGTAATGAATCCATGGGTGTGAATATCAGTGATCCCCACTCCATAATAAGAGTTCTAGAGACTCCCAGAAGTGAAAGCAAAGCAGTTTATTTTACCACCTTGCAAAGTTGGAAACCATCCAGAAATGACAGAGAACAATCTTCATAACTCTGAATTCATGCCCTTTGGCCTTTCCTCATTACTGAGTGATCAGGGGTAAACAATCTTATACACTGTCTAGCTCTTCTCTTTCTCTCTGTTGCTAATGTTTGTCCTTTTCTCAACAACAACAACAACAACAACAACAACAACAACAACAAAACAGGTACGCTTATCTCTAAGTTTAATATCCTGTTTATTTTAAAACTTATTACATATGGGCTGGAGAGATGTCTCAGCAGTTAAGAACACTCACTGACAGTTCTTCCAGAGGAGTCCACTTTGATTTCAGCACCCATAAGGCAGTTCACAACAGTCTGTAATTCTAGTTCAAAGCATCCAGTGCCCCTTTCTTGCCTCTGTAGATACCAGGTCCACCTGTGGTACACAAATATACACAGAAAAATAAGTGAATTAATTAAACTAAATATATATAAAAACTTAACAGATTTACAGGCAAACTTGGCTGTTTGTAATTTTCTACCCTAAATTTTGAGTTTGAGTGCAGTAGGATATGTAGCTTAGATAGTTTGGGTAGAGGGGACTGTGAGGACATTTCTTTTGGGTTTTATTGGAAAAGTGGCTGTTATGTTCTTTCTTCTTATCATCTTTACAGTCTGATGTTGACTATCACATCAAACTGTTCTTAGATTAAGCATGGAGTTTCATCACAAACATTTAAGACAAGGAAAAGAAAGATGTGAGGAGCAGATGAGGTCTTGAGTGAATGTGTATGGTTCACATGGGCAGGCCATGCCAAGAATCCCAATGCCTCAGACTCTTGGGAATGGCAATACCTTCCCCTGGTCCATGTGTGGATGTTGACAGCGTGTATAGAAAATGTCCATCATAGATTCTTTTTCCCTGATGATCACAGCATGAGAGTTCTCTTGACAGAGATTATTTAAACCTGCCTCCTTGTTCAGCTAAACTTGTCTCCTTAGTTAAGGTTTTATTGCTGTGAAGAGATACTATGACCACAGCAACTCTTATGAAGGAAAACATTTAATTGGGACTGGCTTGCAGTTCAGAGGTTTAGACCATTATCTTCATAGCAGGAAGTAATGGCAGCATGTAGGCAGACACCATGCTGGAGTGGTAGCTAAGAGTTATATATATGGAACTGCCAGCAGCAGGAAGAATGAATGACACCGGGCCTGGCTTGAGCTTCTGAAACCTCAAAACCTACCCTAAGTGACACATTTTCTCCAACAAGGCCACCCCTCCTAATAGTGCCGTTCCCTATGGGCCTATTAGGGGCCATTTTCATTCAAGCCATTATACCACCTTTATTTAGATGCGTAAAATAAATGGGCCAAGTTTCTCATTGCTGTTGGTATATCTCTATCAGAGGACCCAGACCCCAGATCCCAGATTTTTCTCTCTGTGTGTCTGTTAATTTCCTGATTTCCCACTAAACCAATTAGGTGAATAATTAAGCCACGCAGGTTGGAGCAGGGAATAGCTACATTAGCAGGCATTAGCAGGATTCTAGTGTTTCTTTTCACTTGTAAGTAGACATAACCTGGCTCAAGGCAGTTTTGAAGCTGAAGTCTTAGATTTTATTCCTAACAATGGGTGAAATGGCCATGTAATGTATATAAACCAGCATTTTCCAGCACCCCTTCTTATTGCCCAACACTTATATTCTTTCTGACCCCTCCTACACTATGTTCTCTAAACCTTTTAGGGGGATATTACCCTTAATTAAATACAGTGGGAAGGGGAGAGAAGGGACATAAAAGTAAGAGGAAGACTCAAGAGGAAAAAGAGAACTTGGGGAAGTAGAAGAGGATAAGAGAAGATAATTGGGGTGGCTTTAATCAAAGGATATGTGTGGACTTCAAAAAAATTGAGATTCCATTAAACATATTCACAATCCACAGGAACATGATATTTGAAGTGATAACCACCCAAGAATGATAGCTGGCTTATTATATTTTTTTAAAAAAACAATACTATTGAATCAAAGCCTGTGCATTTTATATGAATCTGAACTTCCTATGCTATGACATGTAATAACAGCTCTGTAGCACTTGTGTGTACCACTAGAATTCTGGCCTCCAATGGTTGAGAATCAAACACAAAACAGTGAGCACAGAATAAGGATTCCTACAGAAGGGACACTAAAGAAATGTGAAGAACTTCTTTCTCTCCCTTTGGTGGACTTCCTTTGCTGTTGTCACACAACAAATGCTGCACACTTTTGAAACTCTGTAACACATGTAAGAGACAGGAAAAATGATGAGAGCATAAGAAAGAATAACTGGTTGCTAATGTTAAATCAGAGAAATCTATTTGAATTTAGTAAAATAGAGGCAAATGGTAGAATATTTAGAATCAAAGGTTTAGAATTATCATACCCAGCATCACAATATTGAACAATTTTTAATATGTTCTATTTAGAGTCTTACAGGCAATAAAGATTTCTGAAGGAGTTATGGATGGCATAACTTATAAAATAAAACCAGCATGGTGTCCATTGTACATGAGACAGTATCCTATGCAAAGCTTCTCTGGATTGTGTTTCCCTTTGGGGTGAGGGCTACACATACTAGAAAGGTCCTAAAACTAAGTGAGAGGCACCCAAATTGAACCATGAGTATTGTATATATCTAACTTCAAGGCACTCTTGAGAAGAAATTTCTGGGACTGTTCTGTGACAGGAGAAACCTAAGAGCAAGAGAGGAGTCTAACTGCCTAAGAATACTCTGATGCTAACACTCAACACCAAATGAACACCCTGGGGCAATACTACTAAGCCAGGGCCCTTTGATATAAACTGACCAGTATCAGCAGTTAAAAACTCTTATACGCAACAAGCTATTGTCCTTATGGGTTCCACACACTGAGAATTAGAGTTGGGAGGGAGACTAGAGATAATGTCATTTTGATAATATTATCCACCAAACCACAAACTAGACTTCTTTCACAAAAAAAAAGCAGCAAAATAATTGGAACATCTCCAGAAAGATATTTTTAAACAGCTACTTGGCATTTATAATTGCTTAACACACATGTATCAAATAAATGTATAAATAAGTAGGTTTTGTTTTATCAGATAAGGTAGAGTATTTAAGCAAAAATACAAACAAATCTATTTCATATCCCTCTTCTTTCGTTTGTATTTTGTTTGTGATAACAAAAACAAATTTCAGAAACTTTGCTGTCATTGGGAAGGTAAATTATATGCTATTTGAATTATAATTATTAGTTATTTAATTAAACAGTAAGCAAGACATGCGTGTTGTATATGTGATTAAAATCTGTAAGCAGCTAACATCAGGTAGAAGGGAAGCCTAGGTAAGCTAAGAGTGGTTGATTCAGTTGTTTGAAAGATCTTAAGATGGCTGAAGCTTTCCTGAAGAAGAAAGCTTGCCTGTGACTGCATCATGAACTCATGCTGGCAACTGCAGCCTGTTGTTCTTCATGGTCATTCCTGAGTATTAAGACTTGCAGAGTCATTGTAGATAATCATTTAATAAAACACCCTGTAGCAAATATCTTAATATCCATGTTACTGATTTTGTTTCATTTTTGAACCCTGACTGTGTTGATCTAGACATACAAAGGCATTTTGCAGATCAAGTAATTACAAAGTACAGACAGCGAGACTTTCCAGGATGCTAAAGACTTAGAAGCAGGACTGAAGTCTTTTCCCTCCAAACCATTCTTCCTCTTTAGTCCTCTTGCCCAAGTTTACCCTTTTTGCTAGGAAACACCAGGTCTGTTCATATGACATTGCAGACTACCTAAAACAGAAAGGGCCTTCCTAATCTCTTTTTAACCCACCCCTCAGGGTTCCTCAATACTATAAGGTGGATTTTCTACATTCAATTTATCAAGACTTCAAAACTGTTTCTGCATTTTTGTATACTTGTTTATTGTTTATTAGCCATGTAGTTAATAAATGGATGTTAGAGATTCTATGGTCCAAGACTTTTTCTGTTTTATCCAGTAGAGTATTTAACTAATAAAATCAGTACATAAATAAGAATAAACACTTAAAACAATCTGCTACATTTACATGGGTTAAGAAATGAGAGCTTATAATGATTTTTCAGAAAAAATTGTTTGTGTTTTCATTAAATGAATACAGATTAGAGTTCCATAGAAAACAGCCAAGAAACTCATTTCTAGAGAACTCATTTATATTTATGTTTGTACAGGCATTGAATATTGAGTTTTGTTAACAAATACCAGTTTTGTGTGTGAAATACACAGTTTGAATGAGTAAGGTTCCCATGAAGGAAAATTTATAATCTTGGCTGGAATGTGGTACCCTTTAAATGTATGTGTAGCTACAGTTTTCCTGCCTGGCCCATAGTCAGGACAAATCTCTCTAACCCGCCAGTCCTGCAGCAGCTCAGACCCAACCAAGCAAACACACAGAGACTTACATTGTTTAGACTGTATGACCATGGCAGGTTTCTTGCTAACTGTTCTTATATCTTAAATTAATCCATTTCTATAAATCTATACCTTGCCATGTGGCTCGTGGCTTACCGGCATCTTCACATGCTGCTTGTCATGGCGGCGGTCAATATCTCTCTCACTCAATCTTCCACTTCCCAGAATTCTCCTCTCCTTGTCCCGCCTACTTCCTGCCTGGCCACTGGCCAATCAGTGTTTTATTTATACAGAACAATATCCACAGCATGTATGTATGTTTCCTGGCAAAATATTGGTAACAATTTGAATTATTTTTATAAGCTCTTGCCTAATTATAGACATTTATGTGCATATTTATTTGAATTTTCAGGTATACACACATTTTTTAGTCTCTAAATTTTCATTCATACTCAGACCTTATTTAAGCAGTTAAAACAAAGTGCACAAAGTCAACTAAGCTTGTTTTTTAATTGGAGTCCTAGACAATATTTATTGATGGTTGTTTCATTTCATAGTTGGTTGATAATTACTGCTATTCAGTTGTTTTTCAAAGTACGTAATGTGGGAATTATTGAGACTAACAAGGTAAGATGTATCATGATCTCTTAGAAAAGAAAGAAAGAAATAAACATCTTCACATTCATGTTATCTCAGGTACTCAAGTGAATGTTACTTTCTAAGTTAAATTAATGGTGTTTATTATGAAAGTATATTTGAAAGCAATCCTTAACTATTTTCAACTGCAACCAAGTCAGTAGAGAAGAGCAAGTTTATACAATAATTCTGGAACAGATGTGAATATTTGCCTAAATTGCCTTTTCTTTACAACTGATGAGAGCCACTTATATATGTCCCACCATTTCACTATGAGTCACAGCTCTACTACTGACCCCTCACCCCATCTGACCCCTGTTTCCATCTCTGCACATCATTTCACCTCCTACCTCAAACAGAAATATCAATTTTCCATCTTTAACCAACTCTACTTACACAAATATCTCTGAACAACCATTCTTACCTTCTTCCATGAGTTCATTAATATAACATCTAAATTTCTTATCAAAATTCTGACAAGGATTTTGTTTAATTCTCCACAGTTGGAGTTCTTGGGTACATGACTTCATGTCTTTGGTGACATCTCTTGTCTTGTGTTGACGAGCATGCTTCTCCACTGTTTGTTTCTCATATCTCTTGGTGGAATTTTCCACTAGGAATCTTAATGGACGTGTATTTTCCACCTGTTTAAGCACTATTTTATCGAAAGTTTCTTTAGTTACATTAGCCTTACTCTGATCAGTCAGCCAAATACCCAAGGTTCCTAGTATTTGCTTCCTGAAGGCAGATGTCTACCTCATCTGCAACATGAATTCAGCCTTTTCTTCTGAGATCCGTATTGTAGAGTTTAGATTTTTCAATGACCCTTAAAGGTCCAGGTTTTGGGGGCCCTGGTTCCATGGATACACTACCTGAGGGCTTGTAAAACTTAATTGGATGGGCTCTGGAAGTGATCACTGAAAAGGTCTGTGGGCTCAGACTCTGCTTTCATTTTTTTTTTTTTTAACTCTCTAGCCATGGGGTTTTGCTCTGCTGCACTCTCCCTTTCTACTTCACTGCTTCAATGCAGGCTTCAAAACAATGATGCAGACCGACTCTGAACCATACTGTTTGTTATCTGGGTGTGTGCCCTTTTTTAAAGTTAGTAGTCTTAAGTACTACTTAGAGTGATAAGAAGCTAATATAACATACACTTAACTTCTTGTGTGCAATGAAGACTCAGGACTTTACTATAATTAGAGCAAAACCACCAGTCCCTGTAATTTCCTCTCACTGATGTGGTTCATTATTGAGGTATACTTCAGTAAACGTATAAGTCAGTTCCATGCTCAAAGTCTTCCCAAAGTATGGGTTCTCTATGCCTTGTTTCTGTATTTCACTGTAATATCATTTCGCTATCCTTAACTTCCATCTATTCCTTCTCATGATAGTTATAATCTTAACATCTAACTGTTAGACATATTCTTAGATTTTTCCACAGTCACAAAGTAAGTGACCCTCACATTATCCTTTACTTCATTGCAATCATTGAGGATGTGGAATTTGTTATTCTATTATTCCTGTAAGAGAGCAAAGTCCTTTTATGTAATGCCAATGCCCACATTTTAGTGCAATAGCCTTATGACCTTGTTCCTATGTGTCTTGACATAACAGATATGTTCTTCAAATCTACTCTGTTCTCTTGGGTTTTTCCAGTTGCCTTGTTCTGTGCCCTTTCTTTACAGTTTTTCTACTGTGGCTTATCCTATTACATTGTTATGATTTAACACATTTGACACTGAGTCTTGAAGAGTTTTCTAGGTGTGTTCTCTAATTATGTATTTCTTGACTTCCATTACTAAATTTACCAAAGGAATCTGCATCATGCAGTCTGTCATTCTCACACAGGGGACAAAACATAGTATCTCTTCCTCACCTATCACAAGATTTATGATTGATGGCTTTATAACAAAAGAAAGATTAGCAAGTGATTAGCACAGCTACTTCTTTAAATCAGATTTAGGTGACATTGGGGCCAAATCCCAAGATGATGTGTTTTTACAAGTAAGTTTGATAAAAGTGATTAATAGTGGTAATGAAACAGGACTTAAAGAAACAGTATGACTGTGTGTAAATAAACTGATGGGTCACCTGTGTGCTCACTTTCTCCTTTTCCTAACACCTGAAATGTGTAGGTTTTATGGCATTTAAGGAAAGTAGATGGGAGAGCGACCTTATCAGGTTTCATCATTTGCTGGTGGTAAGCTATGGTGAGAGGAAGACAAAAGGGAAGAAGAGGATGAGAAGATGAGGCTGCCTTTTGAAGGCCAACCTACCTCTGTCAACCAAGCAGGGAAGGGATCCATATCATATCTGGGCATTGTGTCCTGAGCTCCTGTACTTTCTAGTTGATGAATCCCTTTAAGAGGCAAATATATCTTTTATTGGTTTACTTCTAATATCTGGTGTAGTTTTATGCAAAGGACTCATATACATTCTTGGATGCTGAGCTGAATAAAGTAAATGAAGAGATTCAGAAAAGGAGTTATGCATGTTAAAGCCATTGAGCCAGTGTTCTACTCTGTCTCCTGAGAATTGGCTTTCAAAGGTTATTTATGTGTTCCAAGTCTTTGTTGATTTATTCAAATCTGTGATAATTGTCACTTTTGGAGGAAACAATGGGGTGGGAAGAAGTTTTCTTTAACAGAGCATTCTCCCATTTGTACAGTGGCAAGTGTGACTGGCACAGGAGGTACACCTGACTATGGGTTAGCAATCTGAACAAGATGGCTATTATTAGTTGTAAACTTGACTATATCTGTAATGAACTACAATCCAGAAATTGGAGAGGATACCTGTGAGAGAGGTTTTTTTTTTTTTTTTTTTTTTGGCTTGGTTTGAAGTGGGTGAATTCATTTTTAGTCTGGACACATGCCTTTAATACAGATTTAAGGGAAGAAAACATACACCTTCAATCCTGATCTTGAGGCAGGAACACACACTGTTAATGAAGACATTCTTTTAATCTAGGTCATATTTTCTATGGACACAGAAGAAGAAAACTTTTGCTCTTTGCCTGCTTGCCCTTGCCTTTCTAGCCCATCCATTCCCTCACTGGCACTAGAGCCTACTTTTTAGGGAGTCCAGTATATAGTGAAGACAAGCTGAGACATTCAGCCTTGTGGACTTAACAATCAGTAGGTTCTTGGATTTTCCATTCACAGCCAGCTGTTGTTGGGATAGCTAGACTGCAGCCTGTAATTCCAATAAATCTCCTTTATATGTATATAGAGAGATTCATTTTATAAGTCTCTTACTCTAGAGAATCCTGACTAACACAGAACAGAAAGGAAAGAAAACATGCTTTGGATTTCCCAGTATCCCAAGGTAAAATATATGGAGTGTCCTTAAAACAGCTCTCTCTCTCTCTCTCTCTCTCTCTCTCTCTCTCTCTCCCTCCCTTCCTCCCTCCCTCCCCCCTCTCATGTGTGTGTGTGTGTGTGTGTGTGTGTGTGTGTGTGTGTGTGTGTGCGCGTGCGCGCGCGCGCGCGCCCCAAGGCAATATCATCTAAAGGTTGAGGTTATGAAAGCCTCAGAACTGGTCATATAAAATAAGAAGAAATAATCTGACCTCCTGGAACTACTAGAAGTGATTCTGGGAACAGGCATATTGCCAAAGCTATAGTCCCTAGAATGCAGTGGGAATTTTGTTATTATGTAGCTGTAGATTTAACTGGAATAAAAATGGAGTAGCTAGTGAGATAAAAAGCAGAGGTGTAATTATGAAGTAATTTATGTCCTAATCTATACCTTGCTCAATTATAATGAACGGAAACAAGTGTAATCACTCCATTCTGTATAGTGTTTGCCTGCATGGCCTTAATCTTAAAGGTCACAGCCCTTTCTTTTAGAGCCATACCGAGTTGCAAGCTGCAGCTCTCCATCCTCCTTGTTCCCCTTGCTTGGTAGCCCAGCCAGCCTTCTGATTAAGAGGACCATGAGTCCTACACATTGCCAGTAGATACAGACAGGAAAAACAGTGGCTTTCTTTCTTTTATCCCAGCTCTTATGTAAGGCACATCAGGGAAGTATGTTCATAAGTGTCATTCAAGTGCTATGGGAAAAGAAGAAAGAATACACAGAGAATGTGCCAGGCTCAACTGAACTCATTGCATTATCTAGAGAGTGCTCTTGCTCCAGCTGATCCTTAGAATGTGTGGGAGAATCACAGCAGAGGTAGGTGAGGCACTCAGGGAGATAAAAGCACAGTTTTCAAAGGAAAGGCTTAGAAAATCCATCTTAGCTATCTCTCTTAGCTAACTTGGAATATAAGGGGTATAGGTAATTTTTCCTTATTTTAGTATGAACAGACAATAACATTTCAAGAAACAATGAGGAGAGTGTCTCTGTAGGCCTTTTTGTCTAACTGGTTTTCCTTTTCTGTCTTCATTGCTGACATGTTTAAAACCCTACAATGAACTGATAAACTTGTTTTAATTGCTACAGTCCTTAAGTAGGTACTATAGACCACTGTTCAATCTCTAGAGTGTCACTTCCTCAGCTGCTCACTGGTAGCTTGTTAACTATATGACATCATACCCTTAGCTATGTTTACATAAACAGAGTCCTTGTAGTTTGTGCAGCCATCATCTCTTTAGTTTTTCTTTCTTTTACATACATTTTCCTTTAGATAAATAACTTTGATGAAAGTTTATGAGTTTTATGTATTTTAAGATATTGACAAGTTGTATTATAAAATATATACAAATATAATTTGGCATTGTGATAAAATAATAATATAATAAAGTTCTTATTTCAGTGACTATACTAAAATTCTAAACTGATTATTCACTTAAAAAAGAAATGGACTCCTGCCATGGAAGCAGGTAGGCCGACTAAAGATCTTCACCTCTTCTTCTATTCCTCCAGATCCAATCCCCCAGTTTCAACCCAGTTCTATAGCAAAACACCTGCTGTGGTCTCCCTTTCCTCTCTGACCTCATCCCCAACAGATCATAGAGAATCTTCTCCAGTGTTCCTTCTCCCAAGTTATTTCATTATTCCAGCCTCAAACACCAGCAGATATTCCCTAGAAGTACATCACCTGACCAGGCCAGGGAAACAGGTAAACTAGATAAAGATTTTACCACTCCCTCATCTCATCAAAATCCAATCCCCCAGTCTCATTCCTAGCTCTGCAACAGAACATACACTGTAGCCTTCCTTATCACCCCCAGCACATCTCCTGTGGATCCCACAGACCTTCCCCTTCTAACTTCCTTTGCAAGCTCTTACTTTATCCCAGCCCCTAACTCTAAAGGCAATGCCTGTTAACCTAGAGGCCACTCCTGCCAAGGAAGCAAGTAAGGACTGCAGATCTACACCTCTCTTTCTATTCCTCCAGATCCAATACCTGAGTCTCATTCTCTCACTCTATGCTGGCTCTCTAGCAGACCTTCTGGGTGATCTCTTTTAACTCTCTGTATATATTTTAAGGAGACTAAATAAGCAGATCCTGCTCAAACACTCTGCTTTTCTCCCTTCAGGGCACACTCTTGTGCCAAATGCCCCTAGGCTATCCCCATTCCTAAGAGTCAAGTCCTAATACCCAGAAACACTGGAACCCCCAGTGCCACATCTAGCAGGTCCACAGAAAATTTCATGGAAGCAACACACAGCCACCACACTTTCCTAAAAACCAGGAAGGAAACAGAAACCAATAAACAAAACACTCACCCAACAAAGGCAAAACCAGATATCAGGACCTAGGCCTGTAATCATCCCAATCCTAGATGTCTAGATGCCAGCATAAAAAAACACAATCTTTATCAGTCAGGACAATGTGTTTCCACTAAAGCCCATCAGCCCTACTATAGCAGGCCTTAAATATTCCAACGTAGCCAAAGAACAAGGTAAATAACTAAAACAGACATTATTAATGTAATAGAGGTCCTTAAAGAGGAAATGATTAAATCCCTTAAAGAAAATATAAACAAATTGTGAAAAGAAATGAGTAAAACTGATCAAGACCTGAAAAGGAAGTGGAATTAATAAAGAAAACCCAAACTAAGGGAATCATGGAAATGAAAGTTTTAGCAATTTAAAAAGGAGTTACAGAGATGGGTTTCACCAACAGAATGCAAGAAATGGAAGATAGAATCTCAGGCATTGAAGACATGTTAGAAGAAATGGATTGATTGGTCAAAGAAAACATTAATCCTAAAAAATCTCTTGACACAAAACATTCAGGAAATCTGGGACATTATGAAAAGACCAAACATAAGAATAATAGGAGTAGAGGAAGGAGTAGAAACCCAGGTCAAAGGTTCAGAAGATATTTTCAACAAAATCATACACGGAAACTTCCCTAACCTAAAGGAGATGCCTATAAAGGTACAAGAAGCATACAGAACACCAAATAGATTATCTAGACCAGAAAAGAAAGTACCATTAGATCAAAACAATAAAAATGATAGACATACAGAACAAAGAAAGACTATTAAAAGTTGCAAGAACAGAAAGACCATGTAGGCTATAAAAGCATACCTATTATAATTACTCTTGACTTCCCAATGTAGACTTTATTTTATTTATTTACTTATTTATTTGGTTTTTTGAGACAGGGTTTCTCTGTGATGCAGTCCTAGCTATTTTGAAACTCATTTTGTAGATCAGGCTGTCCTTGAACTCACAAAGATCCACCTGCCTCTGCCTTCCAGGTGCTGGGATTAAAGAAGTGTCATACCACCGCTTAGGTTCCAATGTAGACTTTAAAAGCTAGAAGGGCATAGACAGATGTCCTACAGTTTCTAAGAGACCACAGATGACAGCACAGACTATTATACCAGCAACACTTTCAATCACCATAGATGGGGAAAAATAAGACATTCCATGATAAAACTAAATTTAAGTAATATGTATCTACTAATCCAGCCCTAAAGAAGGTTCTAGAAGGAAAATTCCAGCCTAAGGAAGTTAACTACAACCATGACAACATGCAGAATTTATAGTTTCAGACAAGCAAAGTCAAAAGAGGAGAAATGCACAAACACACTACCACCTCGAATAACAACTAAACATCAGGACTTAAATAATCGTTAGTCATTGGTATCTCTCAATAGTCTCAATGGTCTCAATTTCCCAATAAAAAACACAGACTAATAGAATGGATGTGAGAAAGGATCAATTCTCCTCTGTATCCAAGAAACATTCCTCAACATCAAGGATAGATATTACCTTAGGGTAAAGAGTTGATAAAAGATTTTCTAAGCAAATGGCCTTAAGAAGCAAGCTGCTGTAGCCATTTTAACAAAAAGTAATTAGAATAGATAAGAGAGGACACTACATACTCATCAAAGGAAAAATTTATCAAAAGAGCATGTCAGTTCTTAGCATCTATGTACCTCACACATAAGGGCAATCAAGTTTGTAAAAGAAATACTACTACAGCTTAAATTACATATTGACCCTCATACATTGATAGTGGGAGACTTCACTGTCTTCACCATTCTCACCAAAAGGCAGGTCATCAGGACATAAATTAAACAGAAATGTGGAGTTAACTGAAATTATAATTCAAATAATCCTAATAGATATTTACAGACCATTTCATTGAAACACAAAATAATATAACTTTCATACATCTAATGAAACTTTCTCCAAAATAGACCACATACTCAGTCATAAAGCAAATTTCAGCATATACAACAATTTAGAATAACACCTGACATCCTATCAGATTACCACAGATTTAAGCTGATATCATCAACAACAGAAACAACAGAAAGCTTAAATACTCACAGAAACTGAACATCTCTGTACCACATGGAAAATGAGTCAAGACATAAATAAAGAAAGTAAAGACTTTCTAGAATTGATGGAAAATGAATATACAACATACTCAAACTTACAGGACACAACGAAGATGGTTCTAAGAAGCAAGTCCATGGCATTAAATGCCTACATAAAACAAACAAACAAACAAAACCAGAGAGATCTCATACTAGCAATTTTACAGCACATCTGGAAACTCT
This sequence comes from Peromyscus leucopus, assembly GCF_004664715.2. Classification (NCBI taxonomy): domain Eukaryota; kingdom Metazoa; phylum Chordata; class Mammalia; order Rodentia; family Cricetidae; genus Peromyscus; species Peromyscus leucopus. Next base: position 53,022,548 of record NC_051069.1, read on the forward strand.
AGAAGAAAAATAAAAAATCATTGCTAAAAGTAGTAGATGGCAATAAAATAAATAGTTATTAAAAGTCTGTCAACCAAAAAAAGCTCAGTGACAGATAGTTTTAGTGCAGAATTCTACCAGACTTTCAAATAAGAGTCAATAGCAACACTCCTCAAATTATTCCACAAAATAGAAACAGAGAAATATTGCTCAATTCATTCTATAAGACCACAATTACTCTGATACTCAAATCACTTAAGGCCCATCAAATAAAGAGAATTACAAATCTGCTTATGAACATGGAGGTAAAAATACTCAATAAAATACTTGCAAATCAAATCCAAGAACACATGAAAAACATCCCACGATCTAGTAGGGTTCATCCAAGAGATGCAGTGATGTCCACATACATAAATTGATGAATCTAATCAGCCATATAAACAAACTGCAAGACAAAACCACATGGCCATTTCATTATGTGCAAAAAAGGCCTTTAACAAAATATAACACCCCTTCATCATAAAAGTCTAGGAGAGAGTTGGGATACAAGAGACATACCTCAACATAATCAGGGCAGTTTACAGAAAACCAATAAGATAGCATCAATTTAAATGGAGAGATACTGTAAGTAAATTGGTTGCAAAATGTGAGTTTTGTGACTCTGTGTATTTGGTGTCCTGGGTTTCGGCACCAAAAATATTAGTAAATTGGTTGCAACAACTCTGGGGAAAGGTGTCCTGACTACCTGGGGAGTCAGGCAACACCCTGAGCTGCTTAGCACAGCTCTGATGGCTGAACTGCAAGGAGATAGTTCAGCCGTGGAGGACTAGGTATCCCAGGTACCTCAAGCTGCTCAGAACAACAGCTCTGCCCTGAAGGTGTCCCAGACACCTGGAGCTGTTTAGTACAGCTCTGATGGCTGGAACTGCAAAGAAGCATCCCAACCTTGGAAGGGAAACTTTTCTGACTTCTCAGCAGTCAGACCTGGAACTGCTTCATCAGAGAAGGGTATCCTGATTCTTCAGGAAAGTCAAGGCATACCTGGTGTGATGGGGAAATGGTCACCCCACAGGATATAGCAATCCTGCTCCTCTCCTGGAGAGCCTCTATAGCTGAGCTTTGCTCAGCCCCCACTTGAGGGGGCTTCCTAGCAGAGCTCTGCTTTTCCAGCCAAAGATGTTGCTTCTTTTGCTTCACTCTGCAAAAGGGTAAAACCCTGCCAAAATGTAGCCATCTCCTCAGGCTCTGGAGAAAAGTGTTACTTTTCAGCTCTCTCTTGCTGTGTCCACTGAGATCTCAGCAAAGATTTTCTGTTCAGGTCCTCCTCCTTCTGCTCTTTCAGCTCTCCCTTGTTTTCTCCACTGAGGGACATCTCAGTAAGGATCTTCTCTATGCCAGTAAATGAAGATATTCACACCCCAAACTCTTTTGAGAAAGAGATTTATTTGAGAAGGAGAAGTTGAGGAGAGTAGCTGCCTCTACCAGGGTGGTGAGAACAGCTTTTTTTTTTTTTTTTTTTTTTTTTTTTTTTTTTTTTTTTCTGACTACGCAGTGTGGTTTACACAGGACTTCTTGGTGATGGAGTCAATGAGGGGTTGATTTAGGGCCCAGGGTTCTACTGGCCTGCTCTGTGATTGGTTGGTTTCATAAATCAGTTGGCCAGGGGCAGAGATGGCTCTGATCCGACTGAGCAAAACTGTGTGTCTTTCACTGGCTTTAGCTGAGCCATCTTTCCCTAGTTCTGGGCTCCAGGGCCAGCCTGGTTTTCTTTAGCCAGCCCCTTTTCCCTACAGATACTCAAAGAAAATCCATTAAAATCAGGAAAGAGGTAAGATTTTCCACTCTCCCCACATCTATTTAATATAGTACTTGAAGTAATAGCTAGCTAGTGTGTAGATGTAACAGTCTTATTAAATAAGAAACACAGAGCCAAATGCAGAGTTAAAAGCCCAAGAGATCAGAGCAGTAGCTAAGAGCTGATACTAAAAACCCTTTCTTACTCTTCCCTGCCACTGCCGTCCCCTCAGAAAGAGACCTACTTCCTGTGTATCTGTCTTTTTATTGACTTCCTGTTCTGCCTTCTCATTGGTTGTAAACCCAACCATATGCCTTCCTAGTCACTGCCTGTCTATACAGACCTCCATGTCTTCTGTGGTTGGTTTTGAGATTAAAGGTGTGTGTCTCCATGCTGGCTGAACACACAGAGATCTGTCTGTCATGTGATTGGGACTAAAGGTGTGCGCCACCACCACCTGGCATCTGCTATGGCTTGCTATCAGCTCTGACCCCCAGGCAACTTTATTTATTAACAAACAAATAAAATCACATTTCAGTACAAATAAAATATCACCATAGTAGAGCAATAAGACAACTGTAGGAGATCCAAGGGATACAAAATTGTAAGGAAGAAATTGAAATATCTTTAACTGCAGATTATATAATAGTATATATAAGTCACTTAGACTATTATACTAGGAAATACCTACAGCTGATAAACACATATAGCAAAATAGCTGGATTTGAAATTAAACCACAAAAATCAGTAGCCTTCCTATATACAGATGACAAATGGACTAAGAAAGAAATTGAGGAAGCAACACCTTTCACAGTACCCAGTACACAGTATATATACATAAAGTCGTCAGGATTTTTAAATAAAACACAGTGCAAACAGGCTTTTAAAAATGTGTAAATATGGTAATAGAAATAAAAGATGCTGACAAAATTTTTAGTATAGAACATGGCATTCTAAAAGTACAAAAATTCTAGAACTAAAAAATACGCAATTAGTAATTCAGTGAGTTTAAGTTTCATCACATATCAAAATCAAATGAAACAAAAAACCAAACAGGTTAATAGAGGCCAGGGAGACGACTCATTGATTTCTTAATCAGTCTTACTTGTTCTTGCAGAGTATCTGGATATGGTTACAGCACCCTTGTGATGGCTTAGAACCTCCATAATTCTAGTTCTAGGGAATCTGACAATCTCTTTTGTCCTCCATGGGCATCAGGTATGTACATGTTACCCATGCATACATGTAAGCAAAACACTCACACAAACACTTTTAAAAGGTCATGTGAAAATCATGGAGATAGTGCATACAGAGAAAATATGTGAAAACAACAGCAAAGAATTTGACCCAGATGGGATGAAGAATGTGAAATGTCAGCCACACCTGTGAAAGAAACAGGAAGTCCACTGAGGAAAGGCAGGGAAGAGGAAGAGAAAAGACAAAGGAAGGGGCAGTGGTGGTGAGAAAGAGGGTGTGATAAGAACAAAGAGGAAGCAATGCTTAAAAAGACAACAATTTGGAGTCTTTTCTAAAGAATGAAAGATGCTTCACTATTAATTTAAGGAGATCTATAAATTTTACATTGATTTATATCAATGGAAATTCAGCAACCCAAGATAAGAACTGGGGCATATAACTTACCATGTGAGTTATTTTCATTCTCTATAATTCAAGCTACGATTATTTGCATGACTCAGAAAGGCAAAGTAACAAGAGTAAGAGACTTGAGTAGAGTGCTTGCTATGCTATGTTATCTGAACCCAAAATATGCAATTACTATAAGATCATTTCTTCTAATTTACAAATAAGAAAACAAGATTGAGAGCATTTTGCTCAAGTCCACAAAGGAAAAAATAGATGTCGGTGAAATGCAATGTATGTTGCTTAATATGAAACCTAAACTGTTGACCATCGAGTTCTATAATACTTTGGTTATGTGTTTGCTGAATAAAATATGACTGCCAAGCTTCTAAACATTATTATATATCCAAATGGGAGTTGTGATTCCTTTATCATTCATTCATCCATTCAAGTATTTATTACTTGACAAATTCTGAAACTCCTTTATGTACATTACACTTTAATAGACATTTTTATTACCTTAAGTTCCACAACTGTGAAGATACTGAGATAGATTTCCATTTGTTTTCAGCTAACATGTTGGATGGTAAAAATTTCATACTACTGATAGAGAACACAGAGTCTGGGTTAATGGCAAATGAAATGACCGTTCCTACCAGAGCACACAATGTGATCTTCATTCTGCGTGTCTCACTTGACTCTCTAACTGCACATAGGGAAGGAGTGACTTGGGAAAGTCTGTGGCACTGTGGGTTGCATCAGTGCTGAAGCACCCCAAACTTTGGAAAGAAACTCCAACTCACCTAGAACTCTGCAACTATCGGTCCAGCTCCTGTCTGGGAGAGTAGTTTGTGTTATACCTGGAATCATGGAAACCATCTCCATGATCTAGCACAACTCCTCTGTGCTAGAGGGAGTTGTCTGTGGTTTCTACTAGGTGTGTTTGCTGCACAAGCAAGTAAGACCAGAATGAAAGCCTATAGAGCCACTGATGATAAGAAGGAAACAAATTAACCCCCATAAAACGACCATAATCAGGAACCAGACACAATCCCCTCCAAGTAGAGTTTACCTTCTAAGGAAAAGAATAGAAAATGCTCAGCAATGTTAAGATAATTTCTTGTTCCAGAAGTGTAACACAGAGAAACTCTGTCTTGAAAAATGAAATAATAATAATAATAATAATAATAATAATTTCTTGATCTCAACTAAACATCATCAGTACTGAGGAAAATATTGAATAGGCAAGGGGGTTGTGGTATGGGAGTATAGTTCAAATTTAATTGATCAGGGATAGATAGAGAAGATGAGATAACAATATGAGAAGGATTAAAGGAAAATTTCTCAAGTATTGCATTTTACTCTCATTCTAATTAAGTTGCCCTGAAGAAATACTAAAGCATATGTTATATTCTCAATTTCCTTCATTCCCAGACAAGGCCTCATATGTGAGTAAGAAGCAGGCAGACAGAAAGCATCTTCTAAACTTCTAAATTTTTCAGATTTCTCTTTCATAGTTGATAGGAATCCATATATAGATCTGGAATTAGTTTAACAGCTGCATTCAATCCCTAAAATTGTAGCCCTGGAAAAGAAATTCTCAGTCCCCAAAGTACTTTTCACTAATTTATAATCTCTATGGTACCCACTTTACTATAAATTATAAACCAATTATTCTCAAGAGAAGCAGCAAGCAACCCTGATTTCAAATCCCCTGACACTGATATCAAGTTTTCAAGTCAATAACCTGGAGAGGTACATGCTCCAAATCTTTATGAAGTCAGTTTTTCTGTGAATCATATCTATTCTGTTCATTACCCACAATTCTTTCGCACCTCACAGTATAGACAGGCTAGCAGGCTCATCTCCAGAACTGAGCTGGAAGGTTGGGTCACCTTTTAACAAAAGCATTGTTCTGTGTATACCGAGGGAATAAGAAGTGGTGGTTGGGGAAGAGTAAAATCCTGCAGCCCTTGAGGACAATAGACTCCACAATGAGGTGTGATCAGAAAATATAAGAGAACATTTCACACAGAGCAGACAAAGCATGCTCAGAGATGTAACATCATTATAGAAATTTATAGTGACATGGAGCTGGATATTACATACATAGCATATATAAATATCTGAATAGATTTACAGATATAGTGAAAGTTAATGTACTCCACATAATTTACTAAAATAGATTTCTTGTTGACTCAGCAATAAGATTACTTAGCAGAGAGTAAAAAATACGGTTCTGGGTGTAGAAATTTTCCTCCTATCACTTATTTTTCAAAATAGTTATATTTATGGCCAGAAGTTTTACAAACTCTAGAGTTTACAGCCACTAACCTCTCGAGTGATTGTTTAACAATGTGGTATTTCCAAATGTAGATTGGGACTTGGGTGCTTTAAAGTGGGAGCAATTCTTTCTTATACACATGGACTGATAACAACTTTCAGAAAATCCATGTAATATTTGTCACAAAGAAATGTGCAAAGATGGTTTCTTGTGTATTTACTAGTTAATTAACTTACCTTTTAGTTTTCTTATAAAAGGTTTTTATGTAACCCAAGCTTACCTCTGATTCAACAGGTATTTAAGCCTGTCCTTAAACACTAGATTTTATGGCTTAATTCTTCCAAGTATAGTATTTACAGATGTTCAATGACAACAGACATAATTTCTTTTTAAAATCAAGAGTATACCTCAGGCACTGAATTCCCAGAAGCCTGCCCATAGACCAGGGACAGATTTCGATCCCCCTGCCTGGGGTGCAGTGGGAAGGGGCTTGGATCTGCATAGGCTCAGTGTGCTAGGCTCTGCTGACTCCCCATGGGAGACCTCGATTTGGGTGATGTGGAGATGCAGGGTGGCTTGGGAAAGAGGGCTGGGGGTGGGAGGAGGGAGGAGGGGGGAATCTGTGGATAGTATGTGGAGTGAGTAGAAAATTTCTTAATAAAGAAAAATGAAAAAAAATAGTTATTGGCAAAAAATCAAGAGTATAAATACAAAATAGAGGATGTTCTTATTGAATGATTTCATGTAAAATAAATTGCATTTGTTTTTATTTATTTAACTATATTAATTTCTCTAAAGTTGATTTTTATATTAACTTATATCAGAATTTGATCATGCAAGGACCAGAGTTTCCAGAATTCAAGGAATGTCCAATTTCAGGAACATTTTAAATTTTTAAATTATTTGCTTTGTATTCTATAGCATACTTCAATGAACTCTATAACCCACTTAAACAGTTAGCATTCATATTTTGAGTAAATAGAAAAGATCATATTAGCAGGAACAAAGTAAAATATTCTAGATGCTAGGAAACAATTATGTCTGAAAGATTATACTAAAATTTGCATGACTACTGAAGCAGATGCTGAAATTTTTCTTGCATAAAATATAAATGTGTGTGTGTCTGTGTGTGTGTGTCTGTGTGTGTAAAATACAAGCAAGAGGAATACCTAGGCACTTTGCAATAGTCAGCCCAAAAATGAAACCACAGATTAAATTGCTGTTATGTATTAATTATTCTAATTCTTGAATTTTTGATTGGATGAGAGTTTTTGAATAATCATCTACTTCATCCAAATTTAAATATTGGTAAAAAATACAGAAGAAAATTATGTGATTAACAGTACAGGTTTATGCATTACTGCATATAATAAAATAATTTGTGTTTAAAATGGTAAAGATAAAATATGCATAAGATTGAATGTTTCCAATTTTGTAGTGTTATGCATTATTTTGAAAAGAATATTCTAAAAACGTCTGCTCCCATGAGGCAATGACTCATGTTCATTCTCAATGCAAAACCCTATTTGTATTCAAAAAGGCTCTTTGTAGCAAGAATTTTAAATTATACCCTGGCGAACATTCTTGTTTTAGTCATAAAACAAAGTAAATTTGCTGTTTAGAAAATTGTAGAGTATTTCAAGGAACACAATCTATATAATTAGATAAATTATTTAAGGTTAGATCCTAATTAGGCTTAATAGCATCAATAATTAACAATTCCCCAAACTCAGAGTAGATATGCTTTACTCTTTTCAAAGAGGTTTCATTCTGTTTCTTTACTGGATGTTCACATCAACTCTCTGAGGTACTTGGAAAAGTATTCAACTCATGTACTATGTGTGAAAACTCAATCTTAAGGCTGTATGCACACAGCTTATTTATTATACAAGCAGTAGGGGAGAAAAGGTCTGTACCCCACGCAGCTCTGTCTTTGTAAGCCCATGAAAGAATTGACATAAAATCCTAACAGGTTGATGTGTGAATCTTTGCTTTCAATTACTTCTTTACCATCTATGAGAGTTTACAAACGTACCACTGCTAAATATAAGTAGACAGAATGGAGAGATAAAAATTAATCATCTCAATAAAAACATTAAACTATTTGGACCACAGGTTGATTGTGTTGTTGCTATCTAGAAGAATCTGTGAATAGTTCATGGGAAAGGAAATGAGAACATTGGATTGAAATAGTAAAAATTTCTTAGCCTAATGATGAAAAGAATTGGAGGAGAGGGAGGGAGAGAAGAAGAAAGGACAGGAGGAAGAAAGGAAGGAAGGAAGGAAGGAAGGAAGGAAGGAAGGAAGGAAGGAAGGAAGGAAGGAAGGAAGGAAGAAAGCAGACTCCTGCAGAGGGAAAGAAGACAACAGAATTGTCTAATGAGAAAATATTCATCTCTCACTTTAAATTAAACAAATATATTATACATTTCCTGATATCTCATTTGGTCCCTAGTGCATTTTTTCCTCATCACTGTGATACAATACCTGAAAGAAACTACCTAATAGAGGAGAGACTTTTCTCCTCTCACAATGTGGTAGTACAATTAATCAAGGCCAGAGAGGCAGACCTACAGTCTCACATCTCCATAAACTAAGAAGCAGACAGGAGACAGGCAGTAAAATCTCTGACTCATTCCCAGAAAACTACTTTCTCATGCAAGGCCCACATCTCTAAGTTTCCACAGTCTCATACAGCAGTGTCACCAGGTAGGGAACCACTGTTTAAAACCATGAGCCTACAGAGACACTTCACATATTCAGCTCACATGACCTATTAATATGGAAGTGGCTGTTTATTTCGGAAGATGTGATAGCAGGATTAAACTCAACTGAAACTGTGGAAGTCAGGACTTGCTGTCATACAGGTGTATGCACAACACATGGAAACAAAAGCAGAGCAGAGCACTGTTTCACCCTAGTGAGGGAATTAGACAGTCACACATGTTCTTCTTTCTCTTGTTTCCCCACACATGATCCTTTTTAAAAAATTAAAAATGACACAGGAGAAATGGGAAGGAAGCCTGGCACTACTATTGTACCTAAGTATTTAGTCAATAGAGACTAGAATATAAGTATTGAATTATAAAATTTCTAGAAATAATTGTTGATGTGGGCTAAATAGGAAAGGATTCTTCCTTCTTTCTTTCTTTTCTTCCTTCCTTCCTTTCATTCATTCTTTTGAGTTTCCTTGCCTTGAATTTGACTCAAGTATAACTATTTTAACTAAAGTAAACAGCTGATAAAAACACTCATCTTCTAGGAATTTGGAATCATGCAAGATAACAGAATGAGTCATACTCTGAGTAGCCAGAGGGTAACATTTAAACTGCTGTACAATGGCAATACTAGGTCAAGTGGACTGTGAGGGTGTTAATCAGTATTTAGGATAGAAAAATGAAGACATGATAGGAATAGGAGATAAGAGAGTGTAATGAATCGTCAATGCTGATTGTATTGACAACTTAACAGGATCTACAATTACTGGAAGATAAGGATCTGGGTATACTTAGTTGGAATTGTCTAAATTAAATTATGCCCAGGGCACACCTGTGAGGGGTTGTCTGTATTAGGTTAACTGAGGTCTGAAGAGTCAACTTAACCATGGGCAGCACCATTTCACAGTCCTGGACTGGTTTAAGAGGAGAATGTGAACTGAGGATGTGCATTTATTTCCCTCTGGTTCCTGAGTTCAGATGTAATGTGAGCAGCTGTTTCCTCATACTCTTACCACCGTGACTTCCCTTTCATGATAGACTATATCTTCAAAATGTAGAGCAAAATAATCCTTCCTCCCTTAAGTGTCTTTCATTTTGCAATATGTGGAAGCACCAAGGTAAGTAACTAACAAAGAGATATAGATTAGTCATTATTGGCTTTCAGACACTTATATCCAGTCCCTTTCTGAGAATAAAGTTATCACTGTCATTTGGTTTTAAAGGAGATCAATATGCAAGTAGAAATTTCTATTTATGTTTGATCTGTTACTTCAGCCAGGTAAAATTAACTCCTAAAAGTGGTGATTTAACTTATGCAATAAATGTACTTATCCCATTTTATATATTATTGATACATGACTACAATACATTTTGAAAAAGTCTATAGAATCTATATTAAATCAGTATTGTTCTTTCTTTACACAGGACTGAATAGATTAGCATAATAGTTTAATAAGAATGAGGAACCTGGCTGCTGGTAACAAGTCTTAATGTCACTTCTTAGAATTTATGATCTCTCAGCCCAAAGCCCACATCACAAAAGCTCAAAGATGTCTGTGGTGACAGTTACACTCTTTCCAGATTTTACTTTTGCCATTTCTATTTGTTGTCTAATCCTCACAAAGTGAATCAGCCTCTGTCCTTGTATCCTCAACAACTAAATCATCAGTCTTACCCAATTGTGAATCCAGTGAATTATAGTAAGGACTGGCATGGCAAGATATGCACACGTGTGCAATAGTGGCATGAATGTTTTCAGCGTAACCAGCCACTTTCTGATTGGATATAAAACTTGCTTCACAGGAGGAAACAGGTACCTGGTACCATAAATATTGCCAAGAGTCCATGGGAGAGGAGCTCATGGGCCCGAAGAGTAACTGTAATTAGTTTGATACATAATGTATTAAACTGCTTCCAATATTCAAACCTATCTATAGAATAATGAAACTTTCATACTTCATCAGAGAAGTTTATTTATGCAATGGATGGTGTTTAGTGCCAAAACTCACAACTGGTCGAAGTGCAAAGAATAAGTGATTAGGTTATCAGCTACAATAGGGCATCTGTAGCTTACCCCTTACCTAAAGCTTGGGGACCATCTCAGAAGAGGGAGAAGAAAGATTGTAAGAGTCAAAGGGCAGAGAGAATGATATTAAAATTCTGTCTTCTGGATATAGCAGAAAACCACCGCACTTAGGAAGTCACAGACTGTGGTTGCCTGCATTAGAGCTGTACATGACAAAGACTGCACACATTCTAACATGGAGTATAAAGGATTTCATGAGCTCCCACCCCAAAGTGAAGAGCTATGGACAGTGGATGGCTTCAGAGGGAGGAACAGTTTTCTTTATTTTCTAAAATTTTACATACCAACCTGATCCCCCTCTCATCCTTGCTCTTGCTCTCCTACCTCCCACCTCCTCCTCCCAACCTACTCCAAAAGGGGAAGGCCTCCCATGGGGACTCAGCAATGCCTGGGACATTCAGTTGAGTCAGGACTTTCCCTCTGCATCAAGGGTGAGTAAGGCATCCCACCATAGGTAATGGGCTCCAGAAAGTCAGCTCATGCACCAGGGATGGATCCTGATCCCACTGCCAGGTGTCCTTCAGACAGACTAAGCTACACAACTGTCTCCCATATGCAGAGGGCCTAGTCCAGTCCCATGTAGGTTCCATAGCTGTCAGTCTAAAGTTCGTGAGTTCCTACAAGCTTGGTTCAGCTATCTCTGTAGATGTCACCATCATGATCTTGACCCCCTTTGCTCGTGTACTCTTTCTTCTCTCTCTTTGTTACTTAGATGTGGATCAGTTTTCTTTAAGAATGTGGCTACTGGTGGGTCAACCACACACCACTGAATGGCCTTGTAGTGTGCAAGCAGCACAAATGGGAGTTGAAGGATTGTTAAGTTAAAATGTCTTCTAAAAGGACATCAAGTGGGAAAGAAGAGAGAGGAGAGGTGGACCTTAGAGTTAAGTAGAGGAATTGGGAAGATCAAACTACACTGTATGAAATTCTTAAGCAATAAATAAAAATATTTCAAATGTCCATTTGCTCATTCATATCCATCATTATGAAACTAGTCAAATGCAGAGATGCCACAGGTGATCACTTACAGGGTGTTTGAGATCACGGAAAGACATTGAGGAGGAAGAACTGAGCCATCTTGCACTTCTGGGAGAAATACAAAATGGTGTTTCTACTTCAAAAAGTAATTTGGATGTTTTAAAGAAATATGAACATAACAACATTTAATAATCTTTCTGTTTCTAGACAAAAGAGAGATTGAGAAATAAAACATAATTCTTACTAAATATTCTACATGAATGCTTATGGAAATTTTGTTTGTAATATTTAAAGTGGAAAACAGCTCAAATATCCATTAGTGGAGAAGACTAAACCTGTGGTTTATTGTCATGAGATCCTTCTCACTATTGAGAGGATGTGTTACCATGAAGTGTTGCATAATCCTTTACAGATGCAGTTAGAGAGTGAAAACAGCATTGAAGGACTTTAGATTGTGATGACAAGCGAACAAATCCAGATGAAACATGAGTGCATCTGTGTCTAGCTATTTCTATGAAACCTTGGAGAGAAGAATCTCCTACTGATGGCTGAAGTAGAACAATGCTACCTGATCTGAGAGGAAACATGGGAGAAAGCAGGAATAGGCACCAAGAAACAAAGAAATTACTGAAATGGTTATATATATAATATATATATATATTATATATTCTACATTCATTTGTTTCATTTTATAACTTAGATTATTACCTTACCCATAGTAATAGAAATAGTTTTTCAAATTTTGTTCTATTATTTTAATTTAGTTCAATAATGCATTTTTAGTTAATAAATGTTAAGACAAAACTCATGATTTATTTTTAGCATATAGATGTCCAATTGTTCATACACTATTTCTTGAAAATATCACTACTTTTTAATCATTGAAATGCTTTGACTTCTTCCAGCCATACTCACAACTATATGAGGGCAATATTCTCACAGTAAAAGAAAAATGAAATAGCATAGATCATTCCAGGTTTAAAATGTCTGCATTGAAAAAAGAAGAATAATAAAACAGTACCTTGGTCTAATTTCCTTTATCAAACTGTCAGTAGTATGAACAGATCCTACTTTGGAAGCCCAAGTAACAACATGGCTCAGAGTAGACACAGCTGCCTTATTACTCATGTAGGATATGAATACAAGGCCCAGACTTCAGCACAGTAGACAATGGCTGATGAACATTGCTAATAGTTGTTGGAACAGAGCCCCATTAGATTGCTGGACAATATTTAAAAAGTTATTAAATTTCTTCTAGAGTCTATTACTAAAACTCAGTGTTAGGTCAACACATTTTTAATAGTGAACAAGCAAGTTTAATTTAATTTGGTTAGTTTCAAACAGTTTATTTCAATAAGTACAACTCCTTGTACACAAAACTATATTTGAAAGTTTGTCAAAGCTTCCACGGAAAGCTTTTTGTGGGGTTTTGTTTTGTTTTAGGAAACTTTATAATGTATAGTAATCTTCATGGCTGGGAAATTTACATTTCTCTTTTGCAGACATCTCCATGTCCAACACTTATGGGCTGAACTTATCTGACCTTTCAGATAACAGAATCCATCTTTTTATTGAGTTCTCTGCAATGACCTTTGATATTGTGAAAGAAAAATTATGATAGGAATGCTTCCGATTTTCTCCTAAAACATATTTTCATTTTACTTTCTATACCATGAAAGGGAAGACCTTGGGTTCACTGAAAGTAGACACAGGCAGAAGGGATGGTCCAACACAGCAGCATCTGTGGCCTGCTCTTTCTTTCTTTCTTTCTTTCTTTCTTTCTTTCTTTCTTTCTTTCTTTCTTTCTTTCTTTCTTTCTTTCTTTCTTTCTTTCTTTCTTTCTCTCTCTCTCCCTCTCTCCCTCCCTCCCTCCCCCCTCCCTCCCTCCCTCTCTCTCTTTCTTTCTTTCTTTCTTTCTTTCTTTCTTTCTTTCTTTCTTTCTTTCTTTCTTTCTTTCTTCTTTTTTCTTTTTTTAACAGCATCTTTATCATTCTCTTTTTACAGTGTGGCCTTATTACTAGGGGAATTGCTTTAATCCTCCTGAGAACAATCACCTATGAACTAAAAGTCTATCACGTAGTGCCTCTGCAGGTTCCCTCCACCTCCATGTTTAAAGGGAGAAGCTCTTGGGACAGTGCAGTATGTGAAGGGAGGCAAAGTGCCATGCTAGACATGTCACGAGCCAAGGGTGTCATCTTGTTAAGCTCACACAGATGTCTGAGCACACCCTCTGGGATCCTCCTCTTTCCTGCTTTGCATCTCAGACTTTCCATTACACCCAGATATAGTCCATTCTTACACTTAAAATAAAAAATAAATTTTTATTAAGGTTAGCTTTTTACAAAAGACAGGACTTTTTCATTTTTATTTTATGTAGAAAAAAATTTTCCCAACCATTTTAATCCTTTTTGGACATTTAATTTATCAGGGATATTTCAGAGTTTGTGGAAGAGTCAAAACTAACCCAGTTTATTCATTTTCTTTGAATAGACAATTGCTGAACAAAATAGTATGCTGTTGTGAAGCATGGGAGAGAAGACAGACGACAGTGCCTTGCTACAATTCATTTTGTTCTTGACTTCGTGTGTTTATCAAACTTCACATTTTGACTTCCACCTTCCACTGGCTGAACACTGCACTTTTTCTTTTCTTTGTTTTAAAACTTCTTTCCTTCTTTTTTATTTTTATTATTAAGGAATTTTCTATTCATCCATGGAAATCTACCTCTTCATCCCCACAACTCCCAGGTTTTGATCACTGTTTTGGTGGACTCTCTTACCTTAAGAAAGCTTGATTCTTCTCGATGTAGAACCACCTCTCCTGCTACCATTGTTTTCTCATATGTAATGCACACAAACTCAGTCACAGACAAGCAGGCCATGGGCTGACTTAAAAGTTACATATTTTTCAGAATTATCATGTATTATAACAGCTGGTGTTCCTCATTCCATCTTGCTAATTATTCTTTCTTCTTTTACTTGTTTTCTCTTGGTTTTTAAATATGAATTGCTCCCCATTGGCTGGTGCATTTGAATACTTGGTCCTCAGCTAATAGTGCCAGTTTGGATGGTTGTGGAAAGCTCTCAGCAAATGGAGCTTTCCTGGATACGTGGTTTCCTACCAGTAGACTTTACCTCCTGTTCATTGTGTCCTCATTGTAAACAACCAGGCTCCCACTCCCAAGCCAAGCCTTCTTCACCGTCTGTCGATATGCCACGTCTCCCCAACCACATGAGGGACTCCACTCTTTGAGCCCTAAGACACTAACTCGGCCTTCTAAGCTCTTCTCATGTATCTTGTCACAGCGATGAGAGCAGTAAAAATATGTGGCCCCTGATGCTTCATATTGCACTTGCTTTCTCACGGTGTACACATGCTCTTATACATGGATGACATGTGTACATAAGCATTGATATATGTAAATGATATGTGACTTACATACTAATACATATGGCTGCCTTTGTAATCATCTGAAACATCTTGGCTAGTAGATCTTCACTATATTTAGGTCATGTTATTTCTACCATTTGCATTTATTATTTCTCTTTGATTTTTCTATTAATTTGTTATTATCTCTCTCTTTCTCCCTCCCTCCTCCTCCTCTATGTGTGTGTGTGTGTGTGTGTGTGTGTGTGTGTGTGTGTGTGTGTGTGTGTGTGTGTTTACAACTATTGGATATGGATTTGTGCCATAAAGTTAGAGAACAACTTCTACTATGGGTTGTAGGATCTAACTCATGTCATAGGCTTTCATTGCAAGTGCCTTTACCTGATAAGCCATCTCAGTGGCCCTGATTTTGTACTTTTTGTTTATATTTTGCTCTCTGTGACAGAGGAGGTAAAGGGGTGGACAGAATGTGTGTGTGTGTGTGTGTGTGTGTGTGTGTGTGTGTGTGTGTGTGTGTTGCGTGTGTTTCCATACATGTATGATGTCTGTGAGTATAGAGTCTTACAAGTGTGATGGGGGGATCAGTTCTCTTCTTTCACCTTGATTTGAGGCAGATTCTCTGTTGTTTCTTTCACTGTACTATATACTCCAGGATAATTAACAAGCAAGTGTCTACAAAACTTTCCTGACATCTCCTTCGTTCTCAATATAGAAGTGCCAGGATTACAGATGCCGAAGATTGCATCCAGGTTTTCACATGGGTTCCTCAGTTGAACTCAGGTCCTCCAATTTGCACAGCAAATGCTTTTACCTGCACAGCCGTCTCCCTGACACCTTGTGATATTGTATTTTTAATGCATTCTGTTCACATAGTGACTACATCAATAGGTTCAGTTGTCTAAAGATAAAATTTAATAAATTATCAATAAATGCATTGTTTTTCTCTACATATTCCCAGAAAGTGATGGCATGATAACATTTCCATACAAGAATACAAATAATTAAACACTTAAATACTGAATACAGTTGCCATTATGCAAAGTATCTTTTTTTATTTTCTGTTACATTTAAAAAATGTGTTTCTCTTTTAGTTTTTGAAACAGGGTTTTGCTGTGTAGCCCTGGCTGTTCTAGAACTCACTCTGTAGAGAAGGCTGGCCTTGAACTCAGAGATCCACCTGCCTCTGCCTTCTGAGTGCTGGGACTGAAAATGTAATTTTCAGGATTCAAGGAAGACACGCTGTTTTATAAAAATCAGAAATTAAACAAGTTTGTTGTGCTCATTCTTTTTTTTTTTTTATTTTCAAGACAGGGTTTCTCTGTGTAGCTTTGTGCCTTCCCTGGAACTCACTTGGTAGCCCAGGCTGGCCTTGAACTCACAGAGATCCGCCTGGCTCTGTCTCCCGAGTGCTGGGATTAAAGCCGTGCACCACCTTCTGGCAACTGTGCTCATTCTTATGATCATCACTTCTGAGATTTTGAGGTCCATTGTCTCTAGTTGCTATAACTGTGGCAAGAGAAGGAGAGACCTAGCCAGGCAGTGGTGGTGTATGCCTTTAATCCCAGCACTTGGGAGGCAAAGCCAGGCAGATCTCTGTGAATTCGAGGCCAGCCAGGTCTACAGAGCGAGATCCAGGACAGGACCCAAAACTACACAGAGAAATCCTGTCTCTAAAAAACAAACAAACAAGCAAAAAGGTGTGTGTGTGTGTCCGGGGGAGGAGATACCTGAGTTGTAAAGCTCTGTGCTCATCAGCGGGAAGGTGGACAACATCTTAAACTGGGTTATGACCTCAGCATGCAAGCTCCCAAATAAGTAGTCTTAGCAATGGGTTTGACAGGATTTGTAATGAATTCTCCTCAAAGATGAGGCAAACCGTCTACCTTCTCTCATCTAAATATTAATCTCTGCAGATGTCTTTGTAGAGTCAAAGTTTGTGGAGCTGTAACCCACATGAGTGCCTGGTCACATGGGAATCAACAGCCCAAACAGGGGACCTCAATGTCATTATGACTAGATGCTGGCAGCCTTGTGGGTCTTCCCAGAACTCCTCTATAAAATAAGTTATAGCTATTTGCTATTCCTTGTGATTCTTTGCTGTTACTCAAGTGAGATCTGTTTCATTACCTCTTGAATCCTTACTTTTATCTTTGTAGAGTTATGCATGTTTCCATAAGGGTGTGTTTCTAAGGTGCTGAATAACAAAACAAAACAAGAAGATATTGTACAGTATGAGTCTTAATCATGCAGTTAAGAGCAAAACATGATTAAAACTGATTCTTTCTCATCTCACAATAATCCTGATGCTTCGGAGAGAAAAATAACATTCCCTGAGGGCAGGGCGAGGAGAGATTGCTGCTCCTAGCTTGTAAATGATTCTCTTTGATAGTGATGTAATGCAAACCCTCCTTTTTTTTTTTTAAAGTCACAGAAACAGTGATTTCATATCATAGTATTTCGACTCTTGACAGCTCAGTGGGTGTGAGGAAAGGAGGAAGATAATCAAAAGGACAGGAAAAGGTGGGGAGAGGACTTTAAAGTGAAGCCAAGATGAGGGCAAGGCACTCAGCAGCTTTCTGAAATGTGACTCAGTGGTTCCAAGAGTGCTGCTACCTTCAATGGTGGCTGCTCAGCCTGACACAGTGCAGCTAAGACCTGGGGTAAAAGACAAAGCACTTATATTTGTAGAAAAGTCTAACTTAAAATAAACATGTTTTAGACAAACATCTGTGGTATGTTTTTGATGAGAGACATAATCACTTTTTTTTTTTGTATTTTGTGGCTGATGTGTTCATAGTGTATTTTTACTCTGTGTTAATTTTTATATTTCTATAAACAAAAATAAAGCCAGTTTTATACAAATTTTTATACAATTTAGTGTTTTTGGATATGTCAGAATTAGATATTTACAACATGATTTTAAATTTGTGTCTATTTTTTTCATCTTATAAAATCTGTCTTCAAAGCTAAATGATAAAGTTTTTGTATCTATATCTAGTAGAGCTGATTCATGATTCATGCAATTCCCTGGCTTTTCCAGATAATATGTATATCACAGTCCTCAAAACCGTTATGTACAAGTATTATTAAACTTTTGTTGCTTTAAAAACTGATAGCAATCTTATCCTTTTCATCACATGTACTTCAGAGTTAAGAGGAGGATTCATCAAGACAGGAATACCATCGTATTGTTCCATATGAAAGGCATACCTCTCAGATTCCACAATTGTTTAAGTTTTGGAAGAACTTACATGGTTAATGAATGCCAAATACAGACATGCAGGTGCCTAAGTAAGGTAAACAGTAATGCCAAATAAACAGACACTAACATGCTTGTAATATACATGTATATTTGTATATTTAATACAAATTTACATTAGGTGCATTTTTAAGCTTTACATATCTTAAAATACTCACAGGGATATAAATGTATGCATAAATATGAGTATCTCAAATACATATCCATGTTTGTGGCAACCAGGTAATGTTACCATATGGACTTCCTCTAATATTTTCTGTGTTAATACTAGTTCAATAAATAAATATGGCCAACTCTGTTAGTTAATTTGCTGGAATCTATAAATAGTGATGGGTGAAAACTAGAACCTATATGATCCTACTGTACCTGGTTGCATGGCTGCCATGAGGGTAGGAGGTTGCAGAGATCCAGGACACTGACTGTATGTTCTGCTCCTTTCCAATATGGTTTTCTTATAGTGCTATAAGTTTATGGTTTGGAGTTAGAGGGAAACAATAAGGCAGCATCTGGTGTGGAAGATCATGCTACCCTGTATGCCAGTAGCTACTCTCATGAGGTGACTCCATTTTACAGAATATGGTATTTTCACCTCTTACAAAGCTTATTGTCTTTATTATTTTGATCTCTCTGTTAATTAAATAAATTGTAACTCAATATTAAGGCTGAGGACATTGGATGTGCTGAGACTGCAAGGAGGAAGCCAGAAAGTTAATTCCTGTTGGAAAGAAGTTGGTCAACAAGTCAAACACGTCAGAGATGTAGTCTGGGGAATACTGGCAGTAGCAGTGGCTAGAGTAAGTAGATTTGCTGCTAGTAATCTGTAAAAACTCAATGAGCTCTCAGCAGATTATTCTACTCAGCTCTCAGTACAGTGGTATTTCTGTTCGATGTAATTTCTATTTTACAAAGAAAATTTTAAGCTCAGAGAAATATTGCAATGGTTGAAAAGCCATATAGTTAAAAGGGAAAGTATTATTCAAACTCAGATTGTTAAGGTTTCTTATAAATGTGTTCCTTTCCATAATAATTCTGTTTTAGTAAATATGAAGAACAATTTTAAAAACAACTTCATTTTCAACATTTATGCCTTCTGAGTAGCAGGATCCAAAGCTTGGCTTACACTGAGCATGTAACAAGCAGGATATACTTTTCTTTATGAAGCAAAAGGTGGAAACTTTCTCATGCCATACGTAAAAGAGGGTGAATTAGACTTAAATGCAACAGTGAGGCTTTGATGTCCTAGGTTAAAAAGTACAGATGCATTTTCATGATGGTGGATTTCAGAAGGATGTCTTAGATGTTAAACCAACAGTGCAAACTGCGGAACAGAATAGCAAAATTAGACTTTAATAAAAGTTTAAAAATTCTATGCCTCAAAGGAAACCATAAAAGTAGAAAAAGAAAGCCTGTAGTGTGAGATATCTGACAAAGTACTTATATTTAGAAGATAAAGAACTCTTAAAACAACCCAATAACAGATAAATAGACAATAAAAACTTGGCTGGAGAAGATATGTAGGCCAATTAGCATGCAAAAGCATTAATCATTAGAGAAATACAAATTCGTCCTCACAATACTCAGAAAAATTCAACCAAACTGGTAAAAAATGTTAATGATGATATGGACATTCAGACCTTATCATTGCTGGTAGAACTCTAAAATGAACAGCTACTTCTTAACAGTCTGGAAAATCCTCCAGAACTTAACCATAGGGTTAAACACCTAAGATAAATGAGAACAAAAGTCTATGGGAAATGTTCCACATAAATATTAAGTAATATTATTTATAATAAAATAAAGAATGCAAGTTTCTATCAACTGACTAAAGGACTATAAATACTGTAACTGTTAAATTAAAGAAGCCAGCCACAATATATCATATGTCATATATCATAAAAATACCCTGAGTTGGCAAATCTATGAGGAAAGATAGCCTGTCAGTGATTGCCGAGGGATGAGAGTATTCCAGTAGTTGGAGAGTAATAAATAAAGGGCTCAAGATTATATTTAGAGAATTCTGGGGCTTCTAGCATGAATTATAGGGATTTCACTGAACTGCTCTGTAATATAAATATTGTCATAATCAGTAATTTGAGATCTATAAATAAAATATAGGTTTACTACAATACCATCCCACATTTTTCAGCCCATAAACTTGACTCACAACAGCATAGAAGGGTTGGACTCAAGGTCTTTTTTCCTAAAGAAGGGAAAATGTTTTATTTTGTCTTGTAGTTTTAGAGGAATAGAGTCCACCACAGGAGGGTGACATGACTATAGACAGCCATGGCATTAGGAGCTGGCTTGTTACATTTCATTCATACACAAGAGGCAGAGAGAGAGAGAGAACATAAAGTGATGTCAGGCTATATAACCTCATAACCCACCCTCAGTGACATGCTTCTATGAACAAATATGTCTTTCACCTCTTAAAGGTTCAGTGATCTTCCCAAAAAGCACTGTCAATGATAGGCAAACTGTTTAAATAGGTTAGTCTTCAGGAGACAATTCTCCTTCAAAATATCACAATGAATTTTAACTTCTGCAACCCAATGTGGGGATTCTCATACTGTACAATGTAGAAAATCTCCAGATACCAAAGTGATGTCACTAGACACCATAGAATACTGGACTCAAGGTCTTGACTGTCAGGAGTGACCTTGTGCAATGAGGAAAATTAAGTTCTTCTATAAACAGCAGAAATGGGAAAGGGGGAAAAACATGGAGAAGAACACAGCACTTGCAGAGTCTGGAGTCCTGTCAGCATTTAAAAGGACCACACAGGGTTAGGCAGGGTTCTCCAGAGAACTGATAGCATTAATACATATTACAAAAGAAATATTACAAAAAATTAAAGTTTATTAGATTATCTTACAAAATATGTGTTGAGTAGCCCAACAGTGGCCATTTCCCCCAGGGGAAGCTGAGAATCCTCATTTGTTTTGTCCAAAGGCTGGATGTCTCAGCAGTCCTGTTCTAGTACTGAGGGTGAAGGTGCAGAGCATCCCTGAAGAGCGGCTGGTCTTCAGTCCATGTGATGTCAGAGAAGGGTGGCAGGAGAGCCATCAAGTGGATGCTCTCACCAGCAGGAAGAAGGGAGGCAGGTAAAAGCACCAGCTTCTCCCTCAAACTTTCCTATATCTAGGCTGGCATTAGCTGTTGCTCCCTCTAGGGATGGTGTGGTGATATTGTGTTCCCCAAAATATTGTACACCCTAATAAACTTACCTAGGGTCAGAGAACAGAACAGCCACTAGATAGAGAGGCCAGAAAATGGTGGCACACATACCTTTAATTCTAACATTCTGAAGGCAGAGATCTGTCTGGATCTCTGTGAGTTCAATGTCACACTGGAAACAGCCAGGCATGGTGACACATGCCTTTAATCCCAGGAAGTGATGGCAGAAAGCAGAAAGGTATATAAGGTGTGAGGATCAGGAACTGGAGCCTGTTAAGCTTTTAGGCTTTTTGAGCAGCAGTTCAGCTAAGGTCCATTTGGATGAGGACTCAGAGGCTTCCAGTCTGAGGAAACAGGATCAGCTGAGGAACTGGTGAGGTGAGGTGCCTGTGGTTTGTTCTGCTTCTCTGATCTTCCAGCTTTAACCCCAATACCTGGCTCTGGGTTTGACTTTATTAATAAGAACTTTTAAGATCCCTGCTACTGGATTCCTGCTACTTTCCACTCAGTTAATCCTCTCAGAAAGACACTTAAAGACCTGCCCAAGGTGTGTCTCTTAGTTAACTAATAGCATTGGTAGCGGCTGACGACGCGGTTTAATTTATGTTGTGATAAAATCCTCTGACAAAATCACGTTAAGGAGTGTCCTCTTTTCCTTTGTGCTGTTATGATCAAACACTCAAAGCTAAAGCAGCACATGGAACTTTCTTTTCTGCTGCCATGACATATACCATGACCCAAAGCAACTTTGGGGAGTAATGAATGTGCTTCATCTTCTATGTCACTGTCCATTATTTAGAGAAGTCAGGAAAGGAACTCACCATCAGGAACACGAAAGCAGGAACCTGAAAAACAAAGCAAAAACTAAATTAGCAGGAACAAAAGCAGAAATAATGGAAAAATGCTTCTTGATGGTTTGTTCTTAGGCTCATTCATGCTTAGCAACCTTTCTTATAGTCCAAGACCATGCGTCAGTCAAGAAAAAGATGCTGGAACCAGTGGGCTGGCCCCTTCTATATCAATTGACAATCAACTTATCCTTCACAGACGTGACTACAAGCCAGTCTGATACAGACAACTCCTCTAATGAGACTGCTTTATCAGATGACTAGGTTGTAACAATTTGACAGCTAAGCGAAGTAGGATAGGGAAAATGATTCATTTTGGCTTATAGTTCCAGAGGGGATACAGTCTATCTTGGCAAGGAAGGTATGGTAGCAGGAGCATTGGGCTAGACTGTTACATTGTATCAGTTGTGTGAGAGCCCAGAGAAAACAGGAGGTAGGCTAGAAAACCTCAAATCTTACCTTCAGCAGTATAGCTCCTCTAGCAAGGCTCCACTTCCTACAGGTTCTATAACAGTGGTTCTCAACCTTACTAATACTGTGACCTTTAATAAAGACATTTGCTCAACTATGTTCATAGTAGAATTATTCATAATAACCAGGACCTAGAACCATACATATTGTGAAATACATAAGTATGTTCAGTCTGTATAATGTTATTTGTATGTATATTTTTAGGACTGAGATATTTAGAACATGACCCCCTAGTAGTTCATTCAGCTGCTTTTTCTGAACATTTTGTATCTGATGAAGCCTGCAAAGGCAAATAGTGCACCTTGATGATTATGCCTGACATCTGGAAGACAAAGAATGGCGCCCCAGCTCAATCAGAACCATACTGAAACTCTTTTCTGTTTGCTAGCATATTGGACCATATATATTACTGTTCTGAGACTCTCACACATCACTGTGTCTACTTTAAATTGGATTTACTGTTTCATTACTTTTAGAAGGAAGGCTAACTATCTCTGTCTTGTGCAGGTATGGAACTTTATTTACCATTATAGAAATATAATCTCCACATCAACTGAGTAGCAAGCATCAACAAAGATTATTTTATCATTTGACAATCTAAATATCTTAATTGTAATTTTTTTCTTACTATTTATACTAATCCTGAACTAGTATCGCAGATCCATGTCCATTGCCAGTCAAGAATCCATAATTGAAGACCTAATTTATACCAAATTTAAAGTTATGAATAAAATCTAACCATCTGCATGCCATCTGAGATACTGGCAAAGTTCTGCTGAAGTAATATTTACTTATGTAGTTAAGAATCTAAGCTCTGTCTGATTAATATGTGTTGTGCTGGGGATACCTGAATATGTTTAATGTCATCCAGGTACAACATCTGAGAGAAACAAATCTTTGCTATATCTTTGTTTTGATAACAACCAATAGTTTCCAAATATAATCAAATCACTTTACAGTTGCCAATTTGTACACTATTTTAATGAGCCTATTACCAAAAGCCATGCTTTCCTCTTGTTTTCTCTAACTACTGCAGCCAGAGTTGCTTTAGTTGTGTACTTAGTTCCAATTTCATCTTTTGTTGTTGTTGTTCTCTTCTCAGCTATTATTAAGGGAATTGTATTAGGGACATTTGCTTAAAAGTTTATCATTTGCATTCCCATCTATTGGATAAGTATATAGTCTACTAGGTACAATTTAGGCAAAGAGGCTTTAGGGTGCTTATGCCATTTAAGAATGAAGAGGCTTGGCGGGCGGTGGTGGCGCACGCCTTTAATCCCAGCACTCGGAGCAGAGCAGCAATCTCTGTGAGTTCGAGGCAGCTGCTACAAGTGAGTCCAGAAAGCGCAAAGCTACACAGAGAAACCCTGTCTTGAAAAACCAAAAAAAAAAAAAAAAAAGAATGAAGAGGCTCTATTTAACATCGTATTAAAACCAATACTGTAATGCATATTTTATTCTCTTATAAAGTTGAATTATTGAATGAATAAATCAATAAATGTTTGCCCACCTCAATGGATGTCATTGTTTATCATCTTAGTCAGTCATGATTCTCTGATGGACCACATTCTTCAACCCTTTACACTTCAGGGAAGTATGCCTGGTTCACCTTTATATTTGAGTAATTTCTCTCAAAGAGTCTTGAAATCAGAAATGCTTATACCATGGAGATCTCACAAACAGCACCTAAAGAGTTAAAATTTAGGAGCTAGGTCAATGATTGTGCCATGCCTCTGAGGAGTGGATCTTATGCTGGCTTCTAATGATTTATTCCAAATATTAAGCTCCAGTCACACAACATTCCTGACATTTGCAATGCATGTGCGGGCTTCATTCCTGTGCATAATTAATTTCATTCTCAGATCTCAGTGTCTCCTGTGTTCTGGAGTAAGAATATGATGCTTGTAATTGTTTGCTAATGCCAGGACCTCCATCTGAGGTGTCCACATTTAAGCACCCAGTCTCTGTGTTCACTGATCATTTCTGGAAATATATATGTCTTGCAGGGACTATGTTTGCATCAGGGAACATCTGGTCATGCACACAGTGACAGAATAGCTGAGTTTTGAAAAAAAAAAAAAAAAGCCCTCAATTTGTTTTCCAGATTCCTTCCATCATACATAATGTCTTTCAAAACAATGAAAGGCTTATAGGCTCATTGCTGTATTTTGTTTTCTCCATGACTTCTAATTTACTTTATTTATCTTCAACATTTACTCTGAAGTATTCTTTTGTTCTAAACACCTGGGAGAGCAACACCCTCAGCTTCTCCCTTCTTTATATCCATTCTCAGACACCACACTCCAAATTGCAAAGATCTTTAGACAGGTTGTTGGTTAATGGTTATGTCTGTTAGTAATTAATACACAATTTTCAAAATGCATTCATTGTATATTTAGTCTTGTATATTTAACACGTGGTCTTAAACTATGAACTTGTTTTTAATTGAAATTAGATTCCTCTCTTATATAATACATCCTGGTCACAGTTTTCTCTTCCACCACTCCTCACTAGCACCCTCTCCCTTCTCTTCCAGAACCACTTCCCCTACATTTCCCTTCATAAAGTAGCATGCCTCCAAGAAGCAAAAGCCTGATAGGACAAGACAAGATCTAATAAGATGAGGCAAAAGCCCACATATCAAGGATGGACAATAGGAAGAAAAGAGTTCCTGCAAAAGGCCATGCAAAAGAGTCAAACACAACTTTAACGTTAATTTTTTGAGTCACAACTTTAGCTGATTCAACTCAATGAGCATTTTATAATAGTATACTAAATATTTAACTTTTATTTCTATTGCATTAATTTAAAATCATTATTGTCAAATTTAATAAAATGTTACTGAAATAAAGTTAATCATAAGTTACTTTCTCAAGAAAGTGTAAACAGCTATATTCATATTATATTCCAAAAGTATTCATTTAATGTACCTAAGTACATTAGCTGTTAGTTAGACATGGATACTTGAATGGAAACATCTTGAAATTCTTGTTGATGATACCATGGATTACACCAATGCTGAAAAGGACAGACATCCATCAGTAAACCTAGGGAAGAAAGAATCTCACTGGTAAGTGCTCTGCAATTTGTTTCTTCCTAGTTGCCCACATGATCATACCAAATCATGCCTGTGCAAAGCCAGAATTAATTAGTGTTATCAACCTGAGATCCTAGCATTAACATATGATGTTCTTTTTCTTGATCACCCTTGTCTCCTTTCCCTCACACTATTTTTTTTCCTGTCTTGTGCAGCTGTTGATGTCCCTTGACATAATGTTAAATGCACATGTTCTTCTTTTTCTTTGGTGCTGATTCTATTTTGTATATTCTGAAACTCCCACAGGCAACATTCAGGACCCAATTAATACATATACTCTCTAAAAACAACATAAATATGAATGTGCACTGTTTTTATGTATCCCTAGTATTTTATTGTATTGAACTTTACAATATTTTCATACCTCTTTCCTTTGTTGTTTGTTTGCTAGCCTGTAATTACTCAGGACACACAATCCAAAAAGGCAGAAAACACGACTCTCTTACTTCTCTAATTGCTGTAACAAATTATCATAGATATAGTGACTAAGACAACACTAGTGTGCCTTCACATTTAAAGAAGGTAAAAACCAGATGTGAGCATCACTGCACTGAATTCAAGGTGTTAGCAGAGTTTCATTCCTTCTAGAAGCTCTATATGAGAATTCATTTCCTTGTTTCCAGCTTATATAGGCTCGGGAAATATTTCAAAGTCACACGAGAGCCAGGGAATCTCAGTGGACAAAGATCCTGTCACACAAGCCTGATGATTTGAATTTAATCTCCAGAACTCCCATAACTGAAGGAGAGAGTCAACTATGTTAGAATGAACTCCCTTTGATATTCATATGTACACTGTTGATTCTGCTTGTCTATACACATATATACATTACAACTGTATTTTTTAAGTCAGTTGCATAATTCCCCTCCCTAATTATGAGCCAGTTCTTAACATTTGAATCTTCATGTGGTTATATTTTGATCTCCAGGATAATCTGCAATAGCATGCCTTATTCTGAATCCTTAATTCATACACACCCACACACTAAGCATGATGGGATTATAATTTGTTGCTTATGGCAACTGAGGTTTGAACTTCTGGTCATCACAGAAAAACATGTATCATTCTAATTGATATAGACATATTTAGATGAAGTTTAGTATTCTAAAGGTGACAGAATGCTGTTAGAAACACAATACTCTGAAGCAATATCCATAAATTTAGTCTTCTATCATTTTATTTACAGGTAATTTCTTGTATTCACCCTCACTTTCTCAGATGTGCTTTCCAGATCCAGCTTAGGAAGTTGAATCACACACATCAGTTTCACACAGACTTTAAGATTCGTGTTCCTTCCACTGGCCCCTGTGTTACATGTGTTTTATTCCTGTTTCTGTCAAGTTTTTGGAAGTTACTTGATTACTAAAGAAGAGCTCAACTAGTTGGCTTATGTCCATTACTATGTTAAGAATATTTTCACTGACAGCAAGAATGGAAGAAATCATGTTCTAGAAAAGGCAGAGTTTCTAAGCTATAGGACATCCTTCTTTTTCAGTATCCCATTTAAGTCCTAATTTGGAAGTAAAAGAGCTAAATGTTATAATCTGTTCTACTTCAGAAATCACATGGATATACACATAAGGTACCAGCACTCTGAAACATTGAAAAAATATGATTTACCTTCTATCTTTTCCATATGAGAATACACGTTAATAAACGCATAAATAGACAAATCCAAAGAGGTGAAAATAAGAAGCAGGTCTGGAAAATTGGGGTAAAAATCTTTCCCCTATGGAATTTACAACACACAAAAATGTTGTTGCCCTATGTCTTTTGGCATCAAAGTTGAGAACTAGAGATAAGTCAGAGGAGGCATGCTAGCAGCATCAGCACAATTCAGATGATATGAGCACTCTACTACAACCCTACACTGAATTCTGGATGTTTTCTCAATGACACTTGAGGTAGAAGAAACTGAATGATCAGACTAATCAGGAATCTGGAATACTGAACAGGGGAGCCTGGCATCAAAAGCCTGTTACAAACAGAAGGTTCATGAGCTGCCACGTGGCTGTGTTCAAGAGAACACAAAGAAAATGAGAGAAGCCCTTATTGGCTAACTTGATCCTAGTGAGATTAATGGCAAGGAGTACCTTGGCTAGCCTTCCCTTTATGTGCCTCTCTTTCTGAACAGAAGGGAAAACCCTCCATTTTGAGAGAAAATAGTCATTCTCAAAAGGACACTCAATATTTATGCTCTAATAATGACTTCTAAGCATCCCTTAATGTATCTACTTGACATTTATGAAAGACACCTACGCTACACCATACTCTTTCATCTAGAAGCCACCTTAAAAATTATGAGAATGTCTTATCTCTATTGTGTCTAAAAATGCTGGGAGTTACAAGTGGAAGTAAACTGTTATATTAATTACTCATAATTAATTACTCATTACTTGGTAAATAAATTGTCAGCTCTAGTTTTCTATTTCAACTCCGTCTAGTATGTAGCACTCATTTCATTTGGTTGAGAATGTGGTTTTACCATTTCTGTGCATTATTATACTCTAAAGTCTTCTTTGTGCTCAAGATTTTCATCTCTGAATTGAATTTAGTACTTAAAGCCCCACAGAAAGCAAATGCATCTGCACTCCATGGATTTCTCCCTATGTAAGCAGAAGGTGTATGGGTTATTTAATCCAATTTCTGTGCCCAGAAAAATAGACTACCATCTTTTACTTCTTCCACAGTAGGGGAATATCAGATTTATCTTTGGCTTTTTGCACTAAACAGTAAGGCTTCAAGGAAAATCTTTTATTTTGGAAAATGCTTATCTTTTGCTAAAGAATTCTTTTTTTGTAAATGCTATTCTAAAAAAATCTCAGACTTGAAAAGTGGCTGTACTGCTGACCAGGTTAAGCAATTATATAAAAATGGTTTCCAAGGTGGCTATTGGCTTATACAAAGAATCACTAGAGGGCATTTGGGATAAGAAAGTTAGGGCAGCCTTTCTGCAAACCTTGGTCCTTTTTTTTAACTAAACTTTCATATCTTTCTAAAAGATACTGAGGTATTATCTACAGAAGAATCAGTACATCTCTCCTGTATAGAATTGTAAAAACTCTCATAAATTCTCAAAAGAAGGATGATTCAATTATTATGTTCACTTCTTTTCCTCAAAAATCATATACAAAATCTTAGATTTCTGACTTTTTTTTCTCCTCAAATATTATGTGGTTAAATTAGAATATTATGTGGCTAGCTCATTTTTCTGCACACAAATGTTTCAAGGGCTATGAGTTCTGATACCTTGTAGGTCTCTTGATTCTATTGTTACAAACGCCTTTCTCTGAATAAGATAGTATAGAAAGCACCTATCCCAGTTACTTATCTCATTATTGTGCCAAAGTTCATGATAAAGACAAGGGAGAAAAGTTTATTTTTGCCCACATCTGAATGGATAAGTGCATAATGACATGGGAATCCAGTTAGCAGGAGAATGAGGCAGCTGAACCACACTTAGGAAGCAGAAGAAGGTGTACGTTGGTGCACAACTTGATTCCTGCTCTATTGTTTTTATTTATCCATGGAGCTTAGCCCTTTTCACTTAAACCTTCTGGAAAAAATCTCTCAAAGATATACCCAGAGTATGTATTCTAGGACATTTTAAATTTGATTAAACTAGCAATGATGGTTAGGCATCACAGAACTACCAGTGTGTGTGTGTGTGTGTGTGTGTGTGTGTGTGTGTGTGTGTGTGTGTGTGTGTTGGGGGTGGGCAAAGATAGGGTTTCTTGATAGAAATTAAGTAAGTATATTTATATGTGTGAAGAAGTCTCTGAAATGTGCGGAAATTGTTTTCTATATACATAATCTTAATCTTCCTGGTAGTCTACATAGTTGTACTTCAAGTAAGTCATTTCTTGATAACAATTTTATACAACTTACATTTATCAGCTCATCATCATTTCAGAGAGGGGAGCAACTGGTGGGCTTTTTCTCACACACACTTTTTATTCTTAAAGATAATGAAGTTATCATTTTGTCTTTTTAACACATTAATAAAATCCTAACATATTTATGTTGTTGTTTTGGTTTTTCAAGGCAGGGTTTCTCTTTATAGCCCTGACTGTACTGAACTAACTTTGTAGACCAAGCTGGTCTTGATCTGGTCAGAGATCTGCCTGCCTCTGCCTCAGTGCTGAGATTAAAGAATTCACCACCACCACAAGGACCTAACATATTTTTTAATGATAAAAATTATACTATTTTTGGTGGGTTTTGCTTTTATTTTTAATTTCTACTTATTTTCTGAATATCATTAAATAATGTGATTTCCCCCCTGTCTTTGGACTACAAAAACCCAATGCAAAAGCATGAAATAAACTCACATGTGAGACACTCTTTGCTGGTTATTTATTTACTTGCTTTTCTCATGTATCCCAGGCTGACTTTGAACTTGCCTATAGCTGAAGACATGGATGAACTCATCCTCCAGTCTGTAGCTCCTGAATAGGATTGCAGGTATGCTATGCATCATTACGCTTAGCTGGTAATCTTTAAACATACTGATGGGATGACTAAAGTCATTTTCTTGAAAATAATAATTATTAAAGGAATTTGTCAATTAATATCATGTCATGTGGTTCTATTTGAATTAAGAAAAATGTCTCATAATATCAGCATTTTTTTATTTTTGAGATTATAATTATAACATTTTTAAACTCTGGGTGGTAGCTACAAAATAATAAAGACTAAAAAACTTTAATGTCCTGTTTTATGTATTAGTAATACAATTTCAGGAAAAGAAAACATATACACGTGAAAAACAAAGACAACAGAAAGAACATCAGTCCTACAAGAAATTAGACTAGGTATTGAATCTTTGGCTTCAAAGGTGCTCCTTTTAGGTTGATTCTCCCAGGAATACTTCAGTTGGATTCGGAAGTTCACCTTGGTTCACAAACAGAAATGTATTTCTTATGTTTAAATTCAGGAGAAAATATAATTATATTATAATCACAAAAATAAAGATAATTAAAAATAAAGTTTTTACAAAAGTAAACAATCATTCAATGAATTTGTATGTTACGACTGATCAATTGGTATCAAAAGCAACTTAAGATCAGTAATGAAGGAGTAAGAATATAATATAAGACAGAATCATTTGTTTGAAGGAACAGGAGAGTAGCTGACCAAGCTGTCTACAGTTCTCTGCAATCACATCAAGCACATAATCAAAATGTGTGACTACTACAAAAAGCCAAAGCTTATTCTCATGACAATCCTTTCTTACTTGAATGTGTCTTAACACTAGAAATAAAAATCTAAACACTGTAATATCTATATGATTTGTTTGGGGGAAAATCTTAACTATTTTATAGGCTTTGTTTTACACACATACCACCCCAGGACTTGAATACTCTTGTTGTGTCTTAACTTGACAAATTATTTTGATAACTTTTACTGGGGGGAAAATCAGTCATGATAAAATTTACTAAAAATTATTAACAGTTTCTTGTCTTCTGGTTTCTTTTTCCTTTAGCACAATTACACACTTGTCCTCGAGTACCAGAAGATACCTCACCATAGCTTTGCAACAGAACCAATTGCCTTCTTACTGATATGGCATAGTGTAACTTTCCATATGATTTCCCAACAGCATGGTTTTAAAAGCATCTTTTAAATGTTTTGTTTTCTTGAATTTATTTTACCTCCTTGATTATGTAATATCCTGTAAATATTTAAGTGAAAACTTGGTTATTTAATAGGCTCCATTAAATTGTATATCCAAGGTGATCAGTAAGGACTCTTTCCTGCAATTATCAAGACTATCAAAATGCATGCAATGTCTTAGTACTTGACCCTTGATTGGGATAAATACAAATAGCATACTAAATTTTATAAGTACCTCTTTTCTTACCAGTTGTCTCAGTACTTTCTCAAAATACCAGTTCGAACATTTTCTCCTCTTTCTCATATAGTTATGCTCCTAAATGTTGAACAAAATTAATTGCATATTTCTCTCCAGTGTTCTGTCTTGGCACTACTCAGGAATGAATTCTGCTTCTTGTTGGAGATATTTTCTTGAGACTCCTCTACATGTTTTGCTTACTATAATTGTTATTATTATCATCATCATTTTGTCATAAGCCTATGTTATCTCTGTTAGGCAAAGAGATCCAACATAAATACTCTGAGACAGAATTCTCAAGAACATATTCACAAGTTCCTAACTCTAATAATAACTACAGCTGACTGCAATGCACAGCAAAGCTGGACCTGTCTAATAGCTATAATTTTACCCAATGTTCTTCTGTCTATATGATGTGCCATGGTTATTTTCTTTCAGTGAAGCAGATATTTCCTAATTGGACGCTCAGCTGCTGCTGCTTCGATATCACATACTCCTGTAATATCTTTTCCAGAACATTCCACCTGCAGTATTCTTCTATAATTCCCTTTGTTTGGTTGTATGTTAGACTCATATGAACATTTAGAAAGACCTGTAACTGTAAAAACTGGATTGATAGAAAATACAATGATTTCATGAACTTAGTGTTTTCTGATGGATTCTGCCTCAACACATTATATTTGCCTTTAGCAAACAAATTTAAATTGTTTAAAAGTTTGTTTAAAATGTCATCATTGATGTGGTGGAAGTTGACTTTTGAGTGAAGGAAAGGTTTGAACAATGGAAACATTCATGTAAGAGGAAGCACTTTAATGCTTTGAAATAATATTATAGTGTTTTCGTACATGTGTCTGTGATAGTTATATATTTGTGTGAAAATATACTGAAGACTATAATTTTGAGACAAAGCTTAATACTTGTGGAATTGCTTTAGTTTATTACACATGTAAATTTACTACTTTTCAACAAAATAATGAGATCAGTGTTAAAAACCATTCATTTCAATCCTGTTTGCCCTTTGACTGAATGAAATGTGGAAACATAGTTTGGTTTTATGTGTCATTATTGAGAGTTTTTTAAATGTAGTACATGTGACATGTTTTATTTAGTAAACTCTTTCTATTTTATTTATATTGTAAACTGTTTAGACTACTTAATCGGTGTTGGTTTATATTATTGTGTAATGTACATCATTGAACATGGGTCTATGCTTTGTATCCAGAGTACTGGGCTATAATCTTAGGTAGTTTTCATATCATGATTTATAAAAGTCATTTAAAATACACAGCTATGGGCTGGAAAGATGGCTCAGCGGTTAAGAGTACTGACTGCTCTTCCAAAGGTCCTGAGTTCAATACCCAGCAACCACATGGTGGCTCACAACCATCTGTAATTGCATATTTCTCTCCAGTGTTCTGTCTTGGGCATCTGGTGCCCTCTTCTGGCCTGCAGCCATATATGCAGGCGGAATACTGTATACATAATGAATAAATAAATCTTTAAAAAAATACACAGCTACATGTCCACTGTCCATGGAGACATCAAGATCACCTAAGATCAATCATTCTGAGAGTTTGGAAACCAGCCATTAGCATATGTAGGATGAAACTAATGTCTGGATCAAAGTAAATGACTGTTTGTTGTGGAGTTGATACAACTAGAGAATAATGCTGCATAATGTTTACTCTGTACTGAATATACAGTGAAATCTCAATAGACACTGAATATAGCTAGATTTATTTTCTTACAATGTGGAGTAGTGGCAGAAAATATTCAGACATTAAAATTACGGCCATAGAAGCAGTTAATCAGTGTATATGGGTTAATTTTAAGCCATGTCTCCATTTGTCTAAGTAGACTGTCAAGTCATCTTCTGTAGCTGAAGTTTTCTCTGGTCCTTCCCAGCCCAACAGACCCTGCAGCCACTTATAAAATAATCACTCAGATGATTATATTAATTAAAACTCTTCAGTTATTAGCTCAGGCTAGCCACTGACTAGTTCTTACACTTAAACTCAGCCCATTTCTGTTAATCTATCTGTCACCACGTGTTCCGTGGCTTTACCTGTGTGCTGTTACATGCTGCTCCCTGGATGGCAAGCTGACATCTCCTGACTCAGCCTTCCTCTTACCAGAATT
This sequence comes from Peromyscus leucopus, assembly GCF_004664715.2. Lineage (NCBI taxonomy): Eukaryota > Metazoa > Chordata > Mammalia > Rodentia > Cricetidae > Peromyscus > Peromyscus leucopus. The sequence continues at coordinate 53,056,200 of NC_051069.1, forward strand.
CTCCTTGTCTGTTTACCTTGCCTATGCTTCCTGCCTGGCTACAGGCCAATGAGCATTTTATTTATCAACCAATAAGAGCCACATATATTCACAGCATACAGAACAACCCACAGCACTTCCCCTTTTTTGTCTAGTCAAAAAGGAAGGGTTTAACTTTAACACAGAAAATTACATATAACAAAACAGTAATCAAGCAAGAATCACAGTTATAATATCTAGTCTATTTGTATTTGGCAAAATTAAAGAAAATAGTCTATCTATCCTATATTTGTGAGTCTAAAGTTTTATATTTAACTTATCTTTTATCATAACCAAGGAAAATTATAACTATCTAGTCTTTAGCTACATAAAAGCCCTCAGAAGGATACTTAGATAATTCTAAGTAAACAGGAAGAGCATTATAAGCAACTTGCAAAAATCTAGAATGACAGAAACAGTTGGCTTCCTGGACAGTCACCCAAAGCTCTTCTGCAATGTTGGGGCCTCCATTCTTCAGCCTGTAGGTCTAGAGTCTCTCAGTTGCTTCTCTCTGTGTCCTGCAGAATGTCTGGCAGTTTCCTCTGTGAAGCAGAAACCTGAAGGACCATCTTGCCTTGCAAAGTTCAGTGGTCACCTTCCTGTGGGTTCTGCATGTCCAGTCAATACAACATTTTGTCAAGCAGTCCAGGCAAGAACAGTTTCTTGCCTAAATGACTAATTTTTTGCCAAGAAGAAGATAAATTCCATATGGAGTGTCGACCATCTTTCTCTTTGAAATAAATTGATGCTGCCAGGAGCAGACATGTCTCACTGTTCAGAAAGCCTAAGTTTTAAAACATTTTAAATGCCATATTCTGTAGGTCTTTGAAGTGTTTAAAGATTACCTACCTAACTAAATGATATCTATGTATACCTAGAAAATTTAAGATGACTGTAAGTTTTACTATCATAGAAGACTAATTATTAATCTGTATTTCTCAACTATACATTACAATTTAAATGAGTTATATAAACATAATACCTTAAACAAGAGTGAAAATATATATAATAACAAAATTAACTTTAAATTTGTTTCAATAAACTAAAATCTATACCAAAGTAAAACATTTTAAGCAAGTTGCCCTTTAAAAGTAGGTTCAAAAATTCACCCTTTTATCCTATCGTATCTATATCCTATATTTCCATATCATATCCCCATTTATTCTTTTAGAAAGAGATTGACTATGACCAATAACAATTTGTAACCAACAACCTAAACAAAGACAATCAACCATCATCCATTTCTTAGGAATATGGGCATAGTTTTCTAAGCTACTTCCTACTGATAAAGGGCACTGGTAATCTTATGGGGACACAAAAATTTTAGGTCAAGTCCTGACTGGAGTAGTCTGTGAGGCTGCATTGTCTGTTGGATGGTCTGGGCCATGGTGTCATCGGAGACATTTCAGGGAGTCTTGGCTGGTCAAACCTGATGTATCTTAATCTGGAACAAATCCATAGCCTCTTGCTTCCTGTACAAACAAAAGCAAAACCTCGACCCCAACATAACACATATCTTGGTTTCCATTCTGAGGTCAGCACATCCTTAAAGTATATAGGCTGATTTAATTGGGTAGTTTTTTCTATTATCCAATGTCTCTATGCAGTTGTTGTTCCTTTCTCATTAGCATTGAGATAATTCAAAGTTAATAAAGCATTATGCAGTCTATTTCTGGGGCTGCTGCTGCTACAGTTGAGTGCAACTCTGCCCCCGTGCAGCCGGACCAGACCAATTATAGCTCTGGCCGGGCCTGGGGCCTGTAAACTCTGGCTGAGCCAGGGCCTGTAGCCCCTGGCCAAGCTGGGTTCCATAACCAACAGTTTTTAATGAATTCTTGCCATGTTGGGCACCATGTGTAGGTGAAATTCCGAATGGTCTTGTTAAATAAGAAACACAGAGCCAAATACAGAGTTAATAGCCCAGAGATCAGAGCACTAGCAAATAGCTAGCAAATAGCCTTTAGATTACCACTCACTGCTGTCCTTCCCCTGAGTGAGAGACCTTCTTTCTCTGTCCTGTCTTTTTATTGCCTTTCTGTTCTCTCTTCTCGTTGGCTGTAAACCCAACCACAGGATTTCCTCATCATTGCCTGTCTATACAGACCTCCAGGTCTTTATGGTTGGTACTGGGATTAAAAGTTTGTGTCACCATGCTTGGCTGTGTCCTTGACCACACAGAGATTCTGCCTGCCATGCAATCAGATTAAGGATGTGTGCCACCACTGCTGGACTTCTGCTAAATGGCTTGCTTTTAACTCTGATCTCTAGGCAACTTTATTTATTAACATACAAATAAAATCACATTTCATTACAAATAAAATATCACCATAATCAAGCCATAAGCAAAGTCAGGTGGTGGTAGCACATGCCTTAATCCAATCACATGGCAGGCAGAGAGTCTCTGTGTGGTCAAGGACACAGCCAAGCATGGTGACACGAACCTTTAATCCCAGTACCAACAATAGAGACCTGGAGGTCTGTATAGACAGGCAGTACGAGGAAGTCATGTGGTTAGGAGGAAGTCATGTGGTTAGGAGGAAGTCATGTGGTTAGGTTTAGAGCCAATGAGAAGGCAGAACAGAAAGGCAATAAAAAGACAAGTCAGACAGGAAGAAACACTCTATGGTGAAGTGATGGCGGCGAGGTGATATGATAAGGTAGTCATGGCTCTCTGATCTCTTTGGCTATTACCTCTGTATTTGGCTCTGTGTTTTTTATTTACTAAAACTGTTTAGAATTTTGTCTACAAATTTCCCCTACTTTTAGTTTTGTTCTTTACCAATTTAGTGCTGAAGACTGTGTTCTAAGACTGTGGGAACCAAGCATATACATTGTTTGGGATGTCAGAAGAGGACAGTGTGAGGAACTGATGCTTCTCCTGAACTTGTCAGGAGATGAGGAAGAGGCAAGAACCAGGAGTTAGCAATGGGTCTGACAAGGGAAGTGATATTGCTTGCGCTTTTCACTGTTTACAATCAACCAATGGTGCATCTGTGGCAAAGGCACAATTGTATTTGAACAAGTGTCTAAAGACCATGTAACCACCAACATCATAAAATCATGCGCTAATTTAGTGACCTTACCAAAGTTCCCTTCTTGCCAAATATCATAAGATACAATCATTGGGATTTTCCATTCATAACTCTGGCAGTATTGACATTTGAGTCATAGCTCACTGCAGATGTAGCACTGTTCTGTACAGTGTAAGGATTTTTATACCAGATGCCAACAGATCTCTTCTATGACCTTTGCAGTCTATAAAACCTCCAGGTCTCAGAGTAGACAGTGCTAAGTGGAGCCTGCAGAAGACTCCTCCTTCTGGCTGAGAACCAGTACTGCAGGTCAGTTCAACATTTCCTACAGAGAGAATCATGTAGGCAGCCTTCTTTGCTAAGATTTTTCTCTTTGGTGTAGTTATCTTATGATTCACCAAGTTCTCACATGCAATGCTTGATGATTATTTTGAGCAAATTTTTAGGATTTATAAGCGATAATCTCTTTAAACATCTCCCTTTCCATTGTTGTTGAATCTTTCAAATTGTGTTTTGTTGTTGTTGTTCTTGGACTGGTGGCTTTATCAATGTGGTCCCCTTAGTCTGGTTTTACTTGCCAGGAGCCATTCCAGGCAGTGGATGGGTCCTGCAGAGGATGTAAGGAGTCCGCGGGAGAAGGAAATGAGCCAGGCCATGGAGGTCGGGAGAATCTTGCAGCCTGACTGACTAGTAGCGATTTACTAATTGATTTATCTGCTGAGAATGAGCCACATTCATCTCACATGTACATTTTATTGGACGATATTATATTGTGTGATCTATATTGTGTTAACCTTCATTAAAGAGTCATAGATGTTTTCAGTGCATAGTCAACGTATTTGCAGATAAACCTTACTTTAAGTTGTTCAATTTTTGACAGGTGGTAGATTTTTATGACTAATAAATAGAGCTAGTGTGATATTACTTGATAAATAAAGAACATTGTGGCTTATATAAGATGTCACTAAACTCCATGTCACCATTACACTTTTGAAACCATCCCTCTACACAGATCAGGGTCCAGTTTTCTTGGTATTAGCTGTCCACAGTCAAGCCTGTCTTTCCATCCCCTTTCTGCAGATATTCCCAGTGTCTCCTGTAACTTTTCCCAGGCGGAGACTTATCTTATTTTGTGTTTCTGCTACCTTCCTACACTGTTTAAATTCACTAGGTTATTCCTTCTGTGTCCCTACAGGTTATCATGTCCACATACATTTATAAACACGTAGACTCAGTGAAGAAATGTTTTACTTTATTTCTATAAGCAATGTAACAGAGAAAGGATTCAAAATACACACTATTGAATTTACTTTCAGATGCACAATTCTCATAACTAAAGTGTAATTTTCTTGAAGGTTAAACAAGGGTTCTCTGAAGACCATTCACCATTTTTCCAGTACATGAAATGGCTTTGGCTCTAGGCTGTTGTAATAAATGAATAAAATAGTTGCTAAGTATGTGATTCTACTCTATAAATTTATCAGATTGGCTAATTACAGAAAGAGAAATCACAAATTATGGAAAATACATCAAACTTAGCTTCAATTTTCTGCATATTTCAGAAGAATCATTTTTTATATCATAACCATTGTTGAACTCTGACTGAGATGTAATGTTGAATTTGAAAACTAATTTAGCATTAAAAAAATCTGGTTACTATAGAATAGGCCAAAAGTTGCAAGAAATTCATACTGTGAGCTAATATTTCAAGAGCAAAGGTCTCATCAGAACATAGAAATTGAGCAATTTTTTCTCAAGAGTATATAACTTCTGGCTTTATATCAATTTCAACATAGGAAGTAGCAGATAATTACATATTACTCATTACATTTAAATTGAGTTCCAAAAGTTTGAATGTTGTATTATTTTATAGGTCTAAACCATAACAATTTACACTTGAAGGGGATAGAGTTTAAGAAGTACTTTTCCCATATGCTTTACCTAATGCTTTCTTAGAGAAGATCCAAGGAGGATTAGCATCATTGCCTACTGTGTTATGCATGCTAAAATCTAGCTGAACACCACTCAGGCTATTTAGCATGTAATTACTTTGGGATACATTTGGAAATGAAAAATCTATCTCAAATCACAACCTCCTATGAAGAGGAAACATTTTCAATTACCAATACTCTGACAGAACAAAATATTAGAAATGATTGTATACCCAATAGGGAGAGGCAAGATGACTTTCATTCTGAAATGTCAATTTTAAAAGTCTTTAACTTTTGGGATAAGCATGGGATTATAAGGTTAAAAATAACAGATACCCCTCTGAGCTGAGTAGAAGCTAAATACATCTCTTAAATAAGTCAAAGGGCTAAATATGATGGAGAAAGTTGAGATTTAAATTAAGGGTAGAGATATGGATTGAATCCATTGGCTTAATTTTGTTTTTGTTGCTATGATCTAATGGTCAATGCATTACCTCCACTCAATCCTTTGTTTAGAAATTTGTTGTCTTTCTGAGAATGTGTCAATTTCTAAAAAAATAAAACAAATGGAAATATTGCTTCTTTTTTTCACCATGCAATAAGGTGTTTTGGTACTATCCAGTATGATATGTGCTTGGTGTCATCTGACTTACCAGAAAGATTTGAAGTTTATTGTGGTGGATAAGTGATCAGTCCTTAGATGAACTGTATGGCATCCTCTAGTAAATGAGATGTACTTGGAAAAAACCCTGAAATTTCTTTAATATCTGTTTCTGATGAGATCTCCTTTTCCTAGAACTACTTTTTTCTGTGATTTTTCTTTCTTGTCCCAGAAACTACTAAACACTAGTTTATCCCACTTCTGTGGAAAAAAGAAAAAACAGCAAGAATAGGATAAAATCTGACAGATTAACTTTCATCCCACCCAAGGGTAGCAACGAAGGTGCTGTAGAGCTGGAAAATGGGAAGGAAAAGAACACATTAAAAAATGGAGACTGCCTTTGTAAGATGAGTAAAATCACAGAACTGAGGAGTAGTTCCTGCTGATGAAAATGATAAACATTTAGGGATACTGTCTATGAGACCTTAGGCATGGAAATTAGACCACCGAAGATATGGGTTCTTCAAAGCTGGGAGCTCAGGTAAAATGATGAGTTGACAGAATTAACAAAAGTTGAGAGTTTGGGGAGTGTGACACCTGGAAAAGAGGACATTCTCACTGGTGCTGTAGGCAGGTAAGGACTCTGACAACCATATCAGGATTCTTAGTAAAAGGTCTAACAGAACTCATTGGAAGCCAATGAAAAGCAGGTTTCTTGTACTTTTTATTGCATAGACAACAAAGCAAACATAAAGTTTGTGCAACATTATCTTTCAGTCAGCTGTAGAACATTGGTGGTGAGACATGATTCACTTTGCACTGTGTCCTATGGGTACAATGTAGACAGCAAGACGATACAAGAATGCAACATCTGCTGGCTCCTGAAGATCCTGGTGTCTCTTTCTGAATGGTAGAATCTTGATTGTAGATAAAGAAGGGTAGATCAGTGATGCATGGGGGATCTAGGGTTCTTTCTACATATTGGGGTAAAAAACAGAAGACAAATAACTAGGGAGGCAGACCACAGACTTAAGTCTTCTGAATACTCCAATTTTCCAGGGAGTGCTTACAGGAAATAGCTGAGCTCTCACTAACCATTGTTTCTCAGACTTAGAGACAAAGATGCGCTACAAGGAAATATTACTCATCTTAATTTTCAAGATTATAGGATGCAAGCACTAAATACTATTAATGTGTTATTATTTAAAATCTATCTAATGTTCAATACTCTGAGTTACATTACCTTCATTTTGAAGTCCATGCATTTAAAGAACAAGTTATCAGAACTAATCAGTAGCCCCAATTAAGTTTATAGGTATTTCTTATCCCAAAGGCTACTAAACAGTAGTTTATGTAACTTTTAGGTGATCCATTTGATTACATTCTCCCTTTTCTGCTGCATCTAAAGTAACTGCTCAGAGTTGTATGTATGTTACATGGGTCTTTTGCCTATACAGTCAGTAGCAACCTGGATACCAGGAATAAAATAAAGTAGATACAATGACTTCAAGCATTGAAGAAAAGAGTGGCAGAATGAGAATGGGTAAACACATACAAATGCTACTGTGCTTGTTCTAGAAGACCTGTCAATTGATATGTGCCAAGGTGGAACACATGATATTGCTAATACTGAAACTGTAAGGTTAATAGTTCCACATTATTTTCTCAGGAGAATTATTAATTATAGTATTTGTTGAAGATAATTTCTCCCTTTAAATAACTATAGAATTTAAGAGTACAGAGTTCAAGCAAACCAGAGAGACAAACTTGCAACTCTTTTACAAACTGAGTTGTCAGTGGTTTTCAGAGCAAATAGAATTCATGAGGATGAAATGAATTGTGCTCTAGATGATAACCAACAAAGCAGTCAGTTAGAAGCTACAGTCTAGTTGATACTGCAAACTTCTCAAGGGTCCATTTGAGCAGTGTTTAAAAGACCTGCCAGGATATGAATATTTGTGCCCTGCAAAATTTGTGTTGGATTTATAATTTCAGGGTGATAAAATTAAGAGGTCAGGCCTCTGGAGAAGGAAATTAGATTCTGAGAGTGAAGCATCCTGACTAGCATAGTGATGTTATGAAGGAGACACAAGAGAGCCTCATGGAAACATCTGCCAAGTGAATATTGCCAGAGGAGCTTGTTACAAGATTGAGGCCTTTCAAGATCTTTGATGGTGAAATTGTTTCCTCAAGGAGTTTGAGAAATGTTTCTTTTGTTTCTATGATACTTGGAGCAGAGTATGTTTGTTAAGGTAACCCTGAAGCACTGAGACAGAAACTAGAATAATTGGGTGGCTAGAGCCTGAGGCAAAGCTTGCAGTCATGCCCTCTCTCTTACTGGATTTTATATCTATGAAACTGGTCACTTACCAAGATATGCTGAATTTAGAACATTCAGGGAGAAAATGACAGGGAGCTCATATTCACAACCTTGTCCCAAACTCCATTCAAGGTCCTTACATCTGACTTCCCCAGTAACTGCCAAATACTTCTCGTTCTCAACTTTTTCTTGTTGAAGTAGATTTTTATTTTTATAATGTTTCTTAACATAAATCCTCCACCCTCCTTTTCAGGTACCCTCTCATAGTGCTCATCTTTGCACTGGCTTTGGTGCCAATGATCCTTGAGATTTACTGGATACTGGGCGATACTATGCAAGATATTTCTGTTCCCTTCTGGTATGCCCCATGGAAAGACTGACACTCTTCCTGTGACAGTTCGAGAGAGAATGGCCACCACAGGCTCATAGATTTGAATGCTGGGTCACCAAGGGGTGGCGCTATTTGATGTTTCATAAGGCCAAGCCAAGCCTGTTGCTTTTGCTTTTGCATTCTGGCTGCCTGCAGATTCCAATGTAAAACTCCCAGCTACTTCTGCAGCACCATGTCTGCCTACTTGCTGCCATACTTACCACCATGATGATAATGAACTAACCCTTTAAAACCGTACACTATAAGCAAACCGCCTAAGAGTTGCCATTTCATGGTGTCTCTTAACAGCAGTAGAACACTGGCAAAGATACTTCCTAACACCGATAAGATTTTCATCCTTTATCTGACTTAATCTCTCACTTATACCCTGATATCTGATAGGGTTTAGCATCAGAGTGCCATTTTGTCTCAGTCCACTTGTGAGCTGTTTACAAGGCAGGATGAGTATCAATTCCTCTGAAAGATCCACCTATCCATGGAAGATAGAGTCTATTGTCTTTTGAATTGAGAACTTTGCACTGCTCTATTCCTGGCCCTTATTTGAAAATACTTTGTCCTCAGCCAATTGGGACCTGACCAGATAGCCTCAAGGTTGCCCTTATCCTACCCACTATAAAGCTCATTTCTGTACTTCTCATCTAGACTGCATTGTCTTCCCATCCTGAGAGCAGTTTGGGAAAGTTAATAAAAGCCTGCCGAGTACCTGGTTGCATTCTCCAGCATGTTGTCTTTCAATATGCTAGAAACGTTTTGTCAATGTAGGGAAGAAGGGAGAAAAGAAGAACATAGAAAAGGAAGAGCTGGTGGGAAAGATGGTACTAGGAGGGAACATAGAAGGAATAGGAGGAGACAAGAATGTAAAATGGATGGAAAGAAGGAGGGAAAGAAGGAAGGGAGGGAGGGAGGGAGGGAGGATGGATAGATGGAGGGAAGGGATAGAGAAAGAAAGAAGGAAGGAAGGAAGGAAGGAAGGAAGGAAGGAAGGAAGGAAGGAAGGAAGGAAGGAAGAGGAAGGAAGGAAGGAAGGAAGGAAGGAAGGAAGGAAGGAAGGAAGGAAGGAAGAATAAAATCAAAACAGAGATGGCATATTCTAATTTAAAAAAGTATCTATGTTAATTTTTGAGACCTACTTCCTATGAATATAATATCATTTGTTACATAATTTAATGTATACCATTGAGTTGAAAGCAGACAGGCAGTGGATTGCAATGTCTATCCCACCACCCAACTCTCGTTGTAGTCTAACAAGAAGAAGCTTAAGGTAAACACTGCAGCATTTATCTTCCCTTGGACACACTTCAACATAGGAAGCTTTGAGCTGAATGCTCCATTTCATGGATATGATCGAAATATCAGGGAGTTTACAACCATATATTGAGCTGAGATTAAAAGTTAATCAATGGATTTGAAAGATATAGAAGTTAAACTTGTAAGTCACTTTGATGTATATAGTTTTGCTTTCCAAGTTCTTCTGTAATAATGAAAATAATCTATATGATTTTTATGTTATTGCTTTGGATTTGGGCAATTGGTTAGAAAACCAGATTTTGGAAGACATAGTAGAAAGACAAGTAAAATCTGATCATTATTAAGTGAATTTGAGAAATGCTGATATTATTATGCGATTCTGCACTCCGTGATACAGAAACTGAAACTGAATCCGTCAGAGAGAAGTCAAGGAAATGACTTTACAGTCAGAGACTGCAGAACACATCCCTCTGTTTTAGTGCCAGGGTAATACAGGGTGATTTGTTTAACTCTCAAAAGCTTTATCTGTGCAAAGAAATCATTTAAAATATTTTAGTACTACTAATATTAAAAATAATACCTAATTAGTTTGGGCAAGCACTGTCAGTGAAATGTCTACCTTGCAAGCATGAAACTTACATTTGAACCCCAGCACCTATGTGAGAAGCTGAGTATAACATCACACTCATGAATTCCCAATGCTGGGAAAATTGGCAGATACCTGATGATACCTGGAGCTCTCTGACCAGCTGGCCTAGCTGATCAGTAAGCACCAGATTCAGAAACAGGCCCTGTGACAAAAATTATGGTAGAAAAGAAATTGAGGAAGACACCTGACTTCAATCTCTGGTTCCCACATTCTAACACATACCACATGAACAAAGCTGTATGAACACAGGCACACACACATGCTCATTAAGACATTCAGAGGCTCATAACCAAAACACAAGAATTCTACTTCTTTGAAACATATATCTCATAGTAAATTCTATTTGCATTGTATTCAACTAGTTATCTCAGATATTTGCCACAACCGAGTCAAAAAGAGATAGTTAAAAAAAACTGTGTCAAAAAAGTGTGTATATTTTAATTTTAAACAAATAAAAGAGAACTTGTAGTTTGTACACAACATTTTCCAGATATGGAGATTTTTGTTAAAAACTCATAAATTAAGAAATTTGAATAATATGTATAATATAATATTTCCCCAAAAGCATTTCTTAATTTTATACAATTAACTCTTGTGTATTAAAGCATATTTATTGTCCCCTTGATATAAGCAACACAATTCTATTAGGTGTATAATTTTAAAAACTACAACATCCTCTTCCATTTTTCAGATGTCTGTAATGTAGTGCTTTTCAATCATAGCTTTCTGTATTATTTCTTTGTTTTTTATACTTAGTGTTTTGAGTGTGATATGGTGTGGAGATAGTTTCCTGAGATCATCTCTGGGGCTCTATGAACCTCTTGTAACAAGATGACCATTACTTCCCAGTATTTGGCATCTTTTCTATGACAATTTTATTGAATGTTTTCTTGGCTTCTGTATTGTGCACCTCCTTTTCTATGTCATTATGTGTAAGCCTGGTATTTCACTCATGTCTGAGAGTTATGGCTGGTGGTCACCACAACATGAGGAACTGTATTAAGGGGCTGCAGCCCAAGGTTTGAGAACCACTGGGCTATGGGGTAAGAGACCTGTATTCACCCTTGGGGAAACAATCAAAAACTGAAAAGACAGAGAAAAGAGGGAATACATTTTAGGAGGCTTGAACTTAGAAGGGAGACACACGGACTAGTAGTGAACAGTAGTGTATTTTAAAAGCAGTCATGTCTAACAATCAGGAAATAGCTCCTTCTCAGCCTCAAGTACAAATTCTGAAATCCAAGCTCAACAAATGAAAAAAAGCAAAATGCTAACAGCATCTTTTATAGTATTTCTGAGAACCTCTGAAAAACCAGTTATTTATATTTGACAATGTACATAGAAATAGAAATAAGTGTAGAATGAGGTACAGTGATTTTAAAAATATTTATTTTTTTGTGTGTATGATTAATTTCCTGCATTCAAATAAAGTCTTCATGCCCTCTCTTCTGAGATGTTTCTTGAGCCATAGATGTTTCCACTGCGGCTGGGCTCTCCACAGCTCATTGATCTCTACATTCTATCTAGATATGCTTTCTGGGATTGTCTCCATTTGCTGAAGAGAACCTTCTTTTAAGATGGGTAGCAGGTACACCATTATCAGAAGATTTAGAATTAGGAACTGCAGATGAGAGAGAACATGTGGCATTTGTCTTTCTGGATCTGGGTGACCTCATTTGATATACTATTGTCCAGGTTCATCCATTTAAATAACAAAAGTTGATGATGGACAAGCTGGACAATGTTAACAAAACAAACAAAATGATGAAGTGGAATTAGCATCAGGGATAGCAGAGATGAGACTCTAGTTGAGAAATACATAATTAATTTAGAACAGTACAAGGAGGCCTTAGCCCTTCTATGGTAAGTGATTTCCAAATATTCTTGGGTAATTTATACCTTGTACTCAATACAGAAGGTCATTTAACAAATCCAACATGCGTATCTTCTAGAAGTTGATTTCTATTTTATATATAAACAGATATTTCTTTTGGCATTTTCATTAAATGCAAAAAGTCAGCTACATCTCAAGGGAATTTATTAATAGAACAAATTTTATGTTAAGTTTACTATACACCATACATTGCAGAATGCAGGGAAATAGAGACAATTAAAACATGTTCTCCAGCATCAAAAGTTATACAACATAATATCAGTCTGTTTTGAATCCTAGAAAGCTCATCTATTAATTAACATAATAAATACTGGAAAATAGATAAGTAGCATAGAGAAAAAAGATTTGAAAATGTATAATAAACACATATGGTAGGTAGACTAGTGCTCTTTCGAAGGAGTCCATGACCTATTAAATAAAAATATGCAAATATATCATAGGGTAAAGAGACTCTCCAGGGGTGCTTAACTGGAGAATTTTCAATGAGGTAGATTAATGTAGATTGTCTAGGTCAGACAAGTGAATCACATAAGAGTTCAAATATAAAACAGTAAGGTCAGATGTAGAAAGAGGGATTCAAAGAAGCTAGGCTGTTCTCTGAAATTAGTTATTTTTTATTGAAATAAAATATTTTCAGGCAATATATTCTGATTATATTTTCTCCTTCCCCATCTTCTCTCCAGATCCTTTCTACTCTTTCTACCCACCCAACATCCCCCTCCACAGCAAACAGGCAAACAAAAACAATCCAGAATTTTTTAAAAAATATAAAGACAAGAAACACATACCAAAAACAACCTATAGAAATACCAAGTCAGAAACCATAATATATAATCAAAAACCAGTATGAGCAAAAAATACCCAAACAAATTAATATGAGGCAAAAAGTCTATAAAAATACCACTGAATTCATCTTGTGTTAGCCATTTGGCCTACCCTTTAGTGTGGCTAATAAATCCAGGGAGACTCCATTCGACCAAACTAATTTTTTTGTTTGCGAATGGTTGTCAATTACAGATAGTTTCCTGGTTAGGAATGGGAGTTCATTTCCACTTTGGTCTTTCAGTGCTGGAGCACATCTGCAGGCCTTGTACATGCTGCCACAGTCTTTGAATTCACATTTGCTTCAGTTCTGTTGTATCTGGAAGGCATTGTTTCTGTAGAGTACTCCATCCCCTCTGGCTCCTGTAATCTTTCCACCTCCTAGAAGGATCTTTTATTGGTGAGGAATGTTTTGCAACTTCTAAAAGCTAGAAGTAAGTAAATAGGTTCTCTCATAATCTGTGGAACATAGTCTTGCTGACAACTTGAATTTGGAGTAGTTAACATTCTTTCCTGTGTTCTGTCTTCTGTAAATGAAAGCACCAAACCAAACAACCAAACGAACAAAAATAGAAAAAAAGGAAAACAAAAACAAAGCCCTTATGCTATTTAAACCACTATATATGCCTCCAAGAAGATTTTACATCAGTAATATATAAGCAAATATAAGTCCTGTTACCAGGCTGCCTGGAAGAAGTTCAGGCATGTAATAAACATGAGGGGGAAAGGCGTGGAAATGTTAAAACAAACAAACAAAAACTTAAAACATCAGGAATGAACAAGCAAGTTCATATTCTGAGTCCTGATGTCTTCAGACAATAGATATGTAAGTTGGGGCTGGCAAAGACCTGTGGGTGTGCCAGAACACACAGAACATAAATGGTGTTGAAGAGAAGAGTAACACCATGTAGAATGGAACTGAAAACGGGTCAAGAAACAACTTCACATGGCAAGAGAAACACAGTGTTAGGTTAGTGGTAATGGTGGGCAAAAGAAAAACCATCATACCAACCTTAAAGGATCACTACTCCATTCTGGTTGAAGGTATGTACACTGAACATCTCCATGGCCTGGAGGACAGGTGATACTTTTGGGTACCAAGAGTGCTCCAGTGAGCAGACTGGTGAAGAATGGTACAAGATTGAGGATGGTATTAGATGTCATTATAAATAAGTGTAAATCTTAGATATTGGGGAATGTAAAATGATTTCCAGGGGAGAAGTATAGTTGACAGATATTTAGAAAAATAACATTGCAACTTTAATTGCAATTCAATTAAGGGGGAAGTGTTCAGGACAGTCTGTCATGGTGGGAATGTCATGACCCTGGGAATGTGAGACACTGCGTTCAAAGTCAAAATCAGGTGGGGGAGAGATGCTTACATGTGAATGCTTACCTCACTTTTCATACTATTCATTTTAGTCAGCCTGGGATGACTGACTAAAGTGATGGCACCAGTGGATTTTGGGTAGGTCTTCCTGTCTCAGTTAAATCTCCATAAAAATACATTCAAAGATGTGCATAGATTTATCTTCTTCTAGGGGGCTCTAAATCCAATCAAGATGGAAATGAAGATTAATAGTCACAATAACACCAATGGAGTAGTTCACTAAAGCATAAAGGATATGGCACAGTATTTGTTATGTACTATGAAGTTCTGTGAGTAAAGACACAAGTCGTATTTCTATTTCTTATACACATCAATAGCAGCCTAAATAAAGAACTGGATAAAGATCATGGGAAGTACTATGGAAAGTGTTCAAGCATAGCCGCAGTGCCTTTTGAGCTTAATGGGATAAAGCTCCTCATCTCCCAGGTAAATGGAGCATTAGGTGGGAAAGAGAACAGTTTTCATCCCTTAAGATGCTGCTTCATATATGACTTATTGTGTTTCAGGACTCTGTTTTTCTTTAGACAGGAAGACACAGTTATCAAAATGATAGTGGCAACTGTCTTGCTATGATCTTATCGACATTCTCTGCTCATTAGAGTCTGGGTCACTGCAAAACTGTCAACTGCTTCGATGGCTCTCTGTTCTCTCTTTTGATTTACATTTCACATTTTTGACCTGCATTGGTATAGCTGCTCACTGCTCTGTGGGAGGCACAATTTGCCATTCTCAGCACCAGCTGATGTCTCAGGGGTTCATAGATTTGCTTGGTCCAAGTCACTTAAATCCTCATCTTGCTCTATTGATCTTAAAAAATGAGAACAGAAATACTAACCTTTCCAACTTTATAGGGATATTCTGCACTTTGGAAAATAGTGGTGGAGGAAAATAATTCCAAACTAATTGGATTTAGTGCATTTTTTTTCTCTGATGAGTCTATGTGATTTAAAGGAAGAACAAGAAACACTCCTATCTAGATCACTAAAGAAAAAGATTGACAAAAATATTGGGCATTAGATACAGGTGGCAATTTGCTTGGGATATATGTGTGGTGGCAACCTTGCTTAGCATGAAAGGAAAAGGATGACGTCACAGTGAGAGGAACAAAAGTCTTAAAGAATCTTTCCACTTTTTATGTTTTGGCAGCCATGAGATTATAGGCGGCAATAATAACATCACTCTTCAAACTTATTAGAATATTGATATATCAAAGCTAGTGTAAAAATTTGAAAACATGGAAAGTGTTAACTCATCAAAAAAAAAAGGGAGCATTGATCTAACTTTCGTTCAAGTAATTTGAAACTTCTGATAAAAAAAATAGATTGTGGTAGCTGAAAAGATGGCTCAGCAGTTAGGAGCTCTTGCTTTTCTACCATATTCAACATGGGGCAGTACACAATTCCAGTTACAGGTTATATGACACCCTCTTTTGGCCTCCCTGGGCATTGGCTGCAGGTGGTGCACATACATGCAAGAAAATGACTCATACACATAAAAATACATAAAGTGATCATTGAAATCAAGTGAATCTTACTATTTGGTTTGAAAATGATGCAGAATTATCAATAACCTGGTCTTGTGCATACCTCAAAGGCCATGTTTTGTTACAGGTGCAGAGTTCATTTGATCTCATAGCCTTTATTTAACTGGCTACTGTTCTCTAGGTAATTATTGAAAAAGGCTATGGTAGAGAAGGTAAAACATATATCAAAAACATTTGTAAATAATGATGATGTCACTCATTAGTGACTATTGTCTAGGCCTCCAGTAATAAAAAAAAAATCAAGAGAAAGTCAGTTAAGCAAGAGATATTCATGCTTGATAAAAGGGCATCTTCTCTTGGGAGCTAGAATGAACAGCACAAATATTTGGAAAGGTACTCTGAGTGTATTGCACCAAGAACAAAAAAGACTTGATGCAATGTGAAATAACCCATTATATTTATTCATCAATAGAGGATTTCAATATGTGAAAACATACAGATAAATGCTGGCAAATACACAGGGCTACTATTAGAAGAGTAAGAATAAAACCTAAGGAATTACTAAAGCTGAAAACATTTTTTGTATTCAAAGACTTGCAATTCAGGATAACAACAGATTGACCAAAGAATATACAAAGAAAATAGATTCATAAAAAGTTATTAAAAGATATATTATTGAGTATAATATAATTTGAGAAGAAATACAGAAAGTCAAAAAGTAAATATCGGAGGTCAAAGTTGGGAAGAATAAGTCAGTGAGAAATGTGAGAGGAAATCATATAGATTGAGGCATTTTCAGTAGATTGCTTTCCCTGAGAGAGTTTGAAGAATGAAAATGGGCAGATACGATGTACTTTGATGGAGACAGTCGAGATGAGATAGCCTCATTTTCTTACTGAACTCTTTCAGTAGTCAACGACAATACTATCCAAATCTAAATGTGAAGAAATAGATTTTCCCAACAGACATAAGAGTTCAAGAACACAGCAGCCAATGATAAACTTATCTGTGAATTTTAGAAATCTTTGTGACCTAAAAGAATGTTTAAACAAATGTACAACAAAGATGGATAGGTTAATTACATATTTTAATTTAATTTTTCTGGCACATCAAAATAAATGTTGTGCATACTAATTGGACAATACATGATATTTTTACACATGTTTGCATTGTGCAATGTTATATAAGATCACACTCAAATATTTATATATTTGCATATTTTGTGAAAACATTAAATATCATCTTCAGGCTTTTTAAAGACATAGTACACTAACATCACACATTATTCATATATATACCTATGTGTAGCATAGCACAACTTCTGTCTGCTATACAGGTTCCTATTATTGATCAATATTTCTGCAACCTTCCTTTCCAACTATTGTCTTTACTCTGTGCTAACACCTAGTCTACTCTAAAGTTCTAGGACATTAACTTTAAAACTATATTACACACGTGGATGATACCACGTGGCAGATTTATTTTGTTCCTGGTTTACTTTAATTAAAACAATTTCCATTCATGTGGTAAGTTACAAATGTAGGATTTTCTAATTTTCATGACTAAATACTGTTTCATGGATGTGTGTGTGTGTGTGTGTGTGTGTGTGTGTGTGTGTGTGTGTATTCACGTTGTCTTTATTTTTATCAGTTGATAGGCACTTTGATGTTTTTCATTTATTGATTATTGTGAATTGGGCTTCAATAAACATGGGAGTATATACCTCATTGACATACTGATTCATTAAACATCCAGAAGTAAGATTGCAGAATTATGTGGCAGATACATTTTACATGTTTCAGAGACTTCCATAGTGGTTTTCCACAATGTCTGCATTAATTGACCGTCCTAATGATAGTGTGCAGGTCCCTCAACTGGAGCTCAGAATTTTCACACTCTGTCACTTAAAGCATGTGGTTTTATAAGTCATTCTTTAGGAAATCACACATTTGGAGTGTGTTTTCATGTCCAAAGTATGCTGTTTTGTAGAGGAAATCGGAAAATAAGTATCTACTCCAAGGAGCTTGTGTTGTTCAGCAGCATCCTCCCTCTAGAAAATCATGCTTTCTCAAGTATGGATGGGAAGGATAGCAACATCTCAAACAGTCTCTTGAGCATTAATAAAATAACATGCATGTCCCCCAGCTTGCCCATGAGAAGAGAGAGAGCAATTCTTGGATCTCGTGTTAAAGCATTAAATCCCACACAGATGAGTTTCATTGTATAGCAGCAGATCTACATTTTAGGGATTTTTATTCATCTTCTTTAAGTCGATGGATTACCTCCACTGTATGATGATTCTTAGATTACAGAAAATGCAATTTGCATATATATTTCCTCCTAGGACCTAGTTCAATGATCAGTCTGGAGCTGAATCGTAAATGCTATTAAAAAAAAAATCTAAGGAAGAATGGAAGGAAATTAGGGAGTGAGGAGAGAGGAAAACCATGGCTATGGCAGGAGGGGAGTCCCAGTGTGCGAGCTGAGCCTTGGTTCCCCAGATCCGCTGGAGAAGTCACTGATAGAGTCACACCTAAGTCTTGTGGGCCACAGGGAACCTAGGCCTCCCCGTGGCTGCTGTACTCTTTTCTCTTTCGCTCGCCTAGAAGGAGCACACGTGCTTTTACTTTGGGTTTCATGCAGTTTCCTTCATTTACTTACATTTTGATTGTCTCTAAAATCTTTGCTCTTGTGTGTTGAAATCACAGATGTTCACATAGGAAACCTAAAAGAGGAAGGCTCTTTAAGAACATTCTTCAGAAAAGCTTAAATTTTATTTAAATAAGAGAAGTTTGTTAGTGTATCTTCTGATATTTTCCAGTAATAATTTCTAATTGTCCAATATGGCCCATTAATTATGACTTCCTTTATTTATATCATAAAATATTTTGGTGCTTTCTCTTCTAAATCCTGATAAAAAGCATCTCAGTGAATCATTTTAGGTGTTTCATTCTAATCTCTAGGACTGATTGCTTCTTCTGTTTTGTAGAGAAAGCAATAACAAAATAAGGACTGATTTCCAAGAGGGAAGACTTGGATTTTGACTCTTCGAGTTTGGTTTTGATTTCTGCCTGTATTTCACCCCCTTTTCCTTCTCACACCTGTTCCACAACCCTCAATTTCAGAAGAAATGAACCAAATGAGAGAGCTCCTGCAATTATTGCTTAAATTCTAGGAATTATTAAGATGAAATTCATCTACACACTTAATTTTCGCTCTAGATTGGTTCTTTCTTTTTACCCATTAGTGGTCCTTTTAATGCCTTCTGAAGTTCCTAGATAAGCAAGAGAAAAAAATCCAGCTCTGATATATAATGAGAATTTACATTTAAATCAGATTACAGTGCTCTTCTGGTACAGAGGGTTCAGTATCTTTAAACTACGATCTAAACTCATTTGCATTTAAGCAGATATTTCTTATAATCAGGTCCTGCTTCCTGTTCAGCTTTATCATCAACCATTGTACAATTTTTGCTTTACATTTGAAAGATGCTGCTCTGTTCTCTAAATTGCAAAGCTTACCTTTCAAATGTGCTGCCATCTGTGTAGAATATCTTACTAAAGTGTAAAGATTCAACTAGCTTATACCCCTCTTTCAGGTACAGCTTAGAATCTTACATTTACCAGGATGGCTTTCCTGAAATTACCAGACAGAGGAAGACAAGTCTTCCCAAATTGCTTCCATGAAGGAAGTGCACCGTCAATCAAAACTGATCTTAGTTCATACAAATAGATAAATGCTACTAATAACATGTGTAACTAAATCTGCATTGGTTCCTTCACAGAGGCTTGAGAGGACAGCACTGCTTAAGCAAGACAACTCCACCAATAAGTAGTAAACTGCACATAAATAGCCACAAAAATACATACATGTTTTATTTAAGATATTCAAAATCCTGGCTTAGCATGATTTCCCCCTAGACACTTTACATGAAAATTCCACTATTACAGCTCATTTCTGTTCCTGCCCTCAATATTTAGGGGTTGCCATCCTGTCCATGTGTATCCATAGAATTAAATGTTTATTGATCTCATAGCACTTATTTGGCAAGTAAAAAATATTCCCTTGTATGTCGTCCATGATCATTTACTTAAATGGATATTTCAGGAAAAGGCACATAAAATTGTGATTCTTTACATCCTGCTCTTAGCAAAAGATATCTGTAAATATTGGCTGAACCGATTAGACCAGTGAGAACAAAGATTTCCAAGGCTGCCCATGACTGTCATATAGTGATAGTTTGATCACTCTTCTATTTTGTTACTGCCTTCTTTGTAAATAGAAGGAAGAACTGAGTCCTAAAGATTAGAATGAAAAGAACAAGAACAGTAAAAAAAAAAAATTCCTTTAAAATGAAATAATATCATCATCCAAGATGTTCCCCCAGATGGCCTTTCTGAAAGCTAAAATCACAGAGAAAATCAATAGTCTTTTCATGTGACCAGTTCTTTTATATCAAGTATGAAACTGGTTGGGTTTCCAGATCAGTGAGCCCAGCAGCAGTGCGAAATAAGTTATATTTAGTTTGAATTTTATTCAGCATCAAAGTTGGTTATTTTATTGAATTGCTCATTTATTAAAGTTCTTGTTGCTGAAATCCTGCTTCCAGTATTTCCTCCTAGACATGCCCCTGCCAGATGACACCATAAAACCTTAGCTTGTAATAGAGGGGGGGATGATTTAAACACTTAGAAGTGTGAACAATGAGAGCAGCTGTGTTCAGGAACTCACACCTGGGGAAAAGAGAATAACGAGACAGCTCTCTATACCTTTAAGCCCAAGAGAAGCCTGCAGTGGATGCTACTGTAAGTGATGGAATTTCAGGGGCAAAAGTTTACAACAAAAACAAATGCTGTTTAAAAAAAAAGGAAAGAACGAAAGGAGAAAAGCACTTTAGAAATGAAATAGTAATGGGGGTGTTACCTAAGCTCTGAATCTCTGACTGACCCCAAATCTGTCATACGTTAGTACGCTCCAGCTAAGATAAAATTACCCCAGCAGGTGAACAGAACTAAGATTGTGGTGTTGTACACACTGTGCTCAAGCTGTTAAAAACAAAAGCAAAGAAAGAATAAAAAGGTAACAAGAAGTTGACTCATTTCACACAGGTGAACAATTTCTGAATAAATGCAGACTTCAACAGAAACTGCAAGTTTTAGAAGACACTTGAAAACACCTGGATAATAAGACCAGCATCAACTCTGAGACCAGAATTTCACACTAAGAAACATGACCAACGAAGCTGAAGCGGCAATGGATTAATTTGTAAGAGGAAGGTTCCATGAGAGGTCATGTCCATTGACCCAGCAGAGAAGGGGGTTCTTAAGGAAAAATCTTTCATCTGGAAGTGAGAAGAGTAAAAACTAGCAAACACTTATGAAAATTTAAAATAAATTTCTTAAAGCGTAAAAGATTGTTTAAAGTTAAAGAATATTCTTGCATTTTCTCCCTTAGATAGTAGAGGGGAATGAGAGCTACAGCATGGAAAACAGCACAGTGGAGGTCATGGCTACAAGGTCAAAAGATTTGGTGAGGCAGTACACAGACTATCTCCAAGGTGATGACTGAAATCTTTGACCTTGTATCTGGGAAAAAAATTGTTTGATAGAAAACAATACTGTGGACAAGTTTGTGATAATAAATTTGACAGGACAGACATAGACACACAGTTGCACACATATCTGCATGTACACTTTACTGACAGAAGGAAGAACAGAAACTTAACAGTCCTGTATTTGTTAATGAGACTGAATTTTTACATATAAAAATCAACCTTCAAACAGACACTATTCAAGAGTAGGTTTCTACACACAAATTAAACCACAGCAAACATTTGAGAAAAACACCAATATTAAACTATTGCAGGAAGTATATGGCCCTTTTCTTAACTCTCTAGTTCTATATAACCAGATAGAGAAGTATACTTTAGGAGCAAAGGTGAAAATAATATATTAGCAAATATCATTTAGCAACGTATAAGAAGAAATATATAACAGAATCCAATTGATTTTACTTGGAGTATGTAAGTTTCTTTCAACAATAAAAAATCAAATAATGCAATGCTTCATCTTTTAATATGAAAACTGTGATCATAACAATACTTGCAAATGTAATATGAAAAATCCAACATATTCACCATTGTATCTCTTAGCAAACCAGATCAGAAGGAATGTTTTCAATTTGTGAAGTGTGTGCTAAGACCACAGGAGAACAACATCTTTAAAGCTTAAGTGGTGACTCTTCTTCCTAAGACTGACAGGACAAGGCAATCCAGTTGAATGTCTTATGCCAAGTGTTGCAGTAGAGACTGTGCCAGGACAAGATGCCCATAAAACAAAATTAAAATGGACTTCTGTGATTCAGCAATAACAACATGGATAATCCAATGCAAAATAAAAGTGAGCCAAGCTAAAACTTTGCAAAATAAAACACAGAGTAGTCATTAAACAAGTGAAAATCTATTTGATAGCACAAGGGAAATGAAAATTATCAGAAAATGATAACACTGTGTGCATACAAAAATAAATAATGGTCAGAAATGATGTGAAGTAGCTGAAAAGAACATGAGTTGTCAGTGGGATTTTAACATGCAGTACATTTTGGCAAAATGTAGACTTTTCTTAAAAAATTAAGTGTATTCTTATAAAAACAACCTAGTTACATTAGATATTGATTCAGGAGTACTGACAAACATGTTCATGAAGATGTATGCAGACGCTTCATTCATAATAGTTAAAAAATAGAAGACAACTGGCATATACATAACAATTTTCCTAACTTCTAAATTCTTATGTTAAAGACCCAATAAACGAGAGAGAGAAGATATTTCCTGATGCATTTAGTAGCAAAAAGGATTAATTAAAGTTCCTTTTCATATTACCTAATTCCATTTTTATGAAATTTCTAGCCCAATTGATGTTAATTTCATGAAAATATCAGAAAAAAACACCCGCATTACTCAGGTGGGAGAGACTGAATCTGGAGTACTGCTTCCTTCCTTCAGTGTGATTATACCCTCCACCAGCCACAGTGGTGGATTCCCAGTTTCCATTTGATATCATCAAACACAAATGTGTGATAGCTGAGTTCAATTAACTATCCCACCACCTGGCTTCAACTGATTCTGGCTCACAGTGCACAGGAAGGGAAGTTAAGGAGCTGGTGGCATTAGAATATTTGGAGTTTAGAGTTCTAGGTGTTTGAAAAAGTCAGAAAACAGGCAGATGCAATTAGTACATTTCACTTTAAGAAAAATCAAAAGGACATCTATAAATTAACAGTAACATCAACAAGAAAGCTAAAATATTTAGAAACCAGTATAATGTTGAATAAAACTTTCAATGTGATACATCAATAAAAAATTAACTCATTAATAGAAGAATAGAAAAGTTAGAAATTTAGGTAACTTGACATCAAGAACTGTCATTCACTTCCTTCAAGTCTGAAATATGTGTACAAACAACAAAATGAAATATTGAAAAAAATGCATTCTCTATCTAAAATCTTATTTTCAGTTTCATTTTGTTTTTGAAACAGTTTCTCTGTGTAATCCTGGCTATCCTGGAGCTCACTCTGTAGACCAGGATAGCCTCAAACTCACAGGGACCCACCTGTCTTTGCCTCTCAAGTGCTGGGATTAAAGGCCTGTCCTACCACCACCACCTCACCTAAAATCTTATTTTAACTAGCTATAAATTAACTATTAATAAACCATTTTGCCATAAACAGATTATTAACATTTTCAATTTATTTCTAAATACTGCAAAACTATTTCATATATAACATTTATTTTCTATTTTACCTAGATTTTTTTCTACATCTAATTTTCTTTGTACATTTTAAAAACAGAAGCAATTTAGCATTTTTATATATGCACAAAAATTAATAAAAATCACTGCCATAATCAAAGAATCTCATTAGTTCTCAATAATTTAATGTCAATTTTAACAGCATAAAAGGTGTTAATGACTGTATTAGTGTTCTGTTGAAACTGTAACAAATAATCATGGATTTAGTATTTATATAACAGCATAATTTTATTTTTCAGTTTTGTCAGAAGTCTAACATTGAGCTAAATAAGTTTTCAATGGGCTATGTTCCTTTCAAAGTTCATATACAGACTGATGGAACCATCCCTACAAAGCCCCTTGTTCCCTTATCCTCAGTTCAAGCTTAAGTTGTGGCAACTCTAGATGCCACTTTGCTGCCCACCCCAGAATCTTCCATCACACAGTGAAGCTCCTCAGTCTCCAAGTTCAGCATGTTCTAACTGAATCAGTTTTTCTAAGTTTCTCCTCATCTCAGTTATAATGCTTCTCTTTAACCCCATGTTCACAAATACTGAACTTCTCCAAATTTACTGACCACCTATTAGACACTACCTCAGCGCCCATCTGCTAAAATGTCTTCTGAGAAAAATTTCAAGTGGCAGAAGTTTGTGGTTGTTATCAACTCAGATAAAGCAAATCTTGACCCAGGAAACTACATCATAATGATAAAACAATTTTTTTCTTCCAGATCATCTATAACCTTTTAGAATATTGTTTCTATGATTTTGTTATTTACACCATTCATAGGATCTGTGTATGTTGGTTGTTCTGAGTTCTAACAAGCCAACAAAAATGCAAGGACATACGTCGTATGCACTGCTATGTGAATTTTCAGGAAGTTTGAATTATTTTTGAATGGAAGTTTAAAATGAAATATAAAAAAAATTTATAAAACTATTTCAAATATACAGTAGCAGATGTTTGTTGTAAATGTGTGGTATAAACAAAGAGTGCTAAGGGATTATGATGGCCAGGCTTTGAAACATCTGTGATTCATTTTAACAGCCCTGACCCAACTCAAGTGGACTGAAAAGAAATCATGTTGTATCTAATTCAGAACAGCTGTCTGTCTGTGGATTAGTCTCATGGCAATGGTGTCCTGGGCTCAGTTATAGAGCCACATTAAAATAATGGTTGCAAGTGTTATCATTTTCACAATAAAGAACAATTTATGGGGAAATATGAGGAAGAACAAAGAGATACAAGGGACAGGAAACAGAATAAACAGGGAAACTGTAAGAAGGTGAGTGCTGTGACTGGACATGGAGTCTAAGACCCATCAGAAGCTGAGATGAGGATGATTCTGTGACTCAATCAGGATCAGAGCTAGGTTAGCCTATTTCATTTCAAAACAATCATAAAACAATAGCAGCAACAACAATAACAACACCAAAAATTCTTTCCACAGCATTTAGTAAATGGTCATAATAACACCATATATGTGTGGATATATATATTATGTATATGTGGATATGAATGAGTATATATAATTTCTTCATTGGAAAATAGCTTCAAACCAGATTTTTATTATTTTCCGAAATTAAGATGAGGGGCTGTCATAGTTTTTATGATCACTATTTTCTTGTAAAGCAATAAAATCAAAGCTTTAAAGTCAAAAAGCCAAATCTTATCTTTTTTAAAAAATCATACATTTGAATATTTATCACTTTCTGAATTACATTTAAAGAACCAGAGCATTTTACCATTAATTTCCATTTATATGAATGCCCAAGGAATAGATATATGTTAGATGATGAAAAGACTGCCTTACCTCTGTAGCAATTACAAACATTCTCAAGAAAACTTTGTCTATTAAACAATGGCATATTCTGTTATTGAACAAGTTCATGAAACATTGAGAGTCCAGGAGATACTGAGTAGACCTGTTCTCTATGCTTTTAATCTTTACCAAGTTTCTCCAAATGAATATTTTGCTATTTAATAAAAAAAATAGAACAAACACACACACACACACACACACACACACACACACACACAGAGCCAGTGAAATGGCTCAGTGGCATCCAGCCTGATAACTTTCCTGAGTTCAATTCCAGGGTCTCAAATAGCAGGAGAGAGCTAACTCCTCTGACCTCTACATGAGTACCATGCTATGTTCAAACACACCTACCCACACACTTGCAAAATTAATAAATAAATGCAATAAAAGTTACTCAAAATTGGCTAAGAATATCTTAATAACATGGAGGCAAAGCCTATAGATAAATAATGAAACAAAAATATTAGTCATGCTTCTTAATGCTCACAATGTGTGTCAAATGCTGAAAATGCATTTACTTACCATAAGTATGTTTTATTATAAGAATGTTTTATTAATTTTGTATATTATAAGCACTTTTATTTATTTTTATATTAAAAATTTTTATTATATTAATATTTATTTATTATGAGTACTTATTATGTTTTTCCAAAATGATCTTAGTAAATCCATTTATCTAAGGCAGAAAGGGTGAAATGACGATTTGAAAATCAGAGTTTGTTTCCTTTCTTTTGCATTCATTTCCTCTTTTGGCTTTAGTCCTGGGGAGGTACAACATTAGTGTATTTCTACCCACAGCTCTTTGTAGTCTAAAGGATGTCATAAAGACTGCGAACTCTCTTCCGCTTCACTATCAGCTTGGCTGATTCTCACATAAAGTCAGAAATCTCAGGAGAGAGAAGTCATGCAGAGCCCTGACTTCTCAGGTAAATCAGCCAACCTGAGAATGCTTGACTGTGTAAAATACGCTAGGAAAGGCTGAATGCTCTCAAAAGGAAGATTGCTAATTAAGCTCTCTGTTTGAGATAAGAGGAGTCTGCTTCCTATGGGGATGATAAGGTCATTCCCCACTGAGTGAAATCTCTCATACAATGCACATGCTGATGCAACTGATTCTCAAGAATTTCAGCAATAAGATATTTCTCTAGAAACCATTTTAGTAAGCCCTATTTAACTACTATTCAACTCTTTTTATTTATCTTTGTCCGAAATTTTTAGAAAACATTCACTAACTACAGAAAAAATGCATGTTGAAATAATATCTCCTTATGATGTTAGACTTGTAACAAGACACAAGTGTTTTCAATTACAGCTTTGGCTCTAAGTGTGTCACATCTGAGACTAATTGTGTGCAGAAATGGTTAAAGCCTATCGTTTCACCTTACACTGCGTTAAATTTCTGCTCTCTTTTTGAAAAGGTATCTTTTCCTAGATAGGATTTAAGGGCATGAGTGTAGCCTCAAGACTATGAGATCAGGATCAGAAACTAACACAAGGAAAAAGACGAAGTGCAAAGCCATCTGTCTCCAGGAAGTGTGTCACCATGCTAGACTTCTGGAGCTCACTAAACTTGTGGAAGTTTACATACATGTTTGGTGTCGACTTGTTGAAAGCAGAAATTGTGGCTTTAGCACATGATTGTCTATGAATTTCAATGAAAGAACTAGAAGTCTGGAGATAGGAAACACTCCATGCCATCAGATTATAGAATTCAGAGTGTCTGCAATTTGCCAAAGACAATCCCAGATATGAAAGAAGAAAGAAAGGGCAAATAGATCGTTGCTTCTGTCATTTCCTCAGTGGTTAGGTGTATGACAGCTGCTTGGTATGAATGTAGCAAAATATAATCTGATCATATTCTAACAGGGCCTGAGGTAGAAAAGTTGTGTATGATTGTTAACTCTGAACCTGTTTGTGCTGTGGATGTCAAACATACAGTTCTCATGGTGAAGGAATATTTTACATATTTAGTGTCTGTGTCAGCATCCTGGTTGTGACAGTATTTGAAGGTCTTTCGTTTGGAAGAAATTGGGTAAAAGGCATGTTGACAGTGTCTATGTCATTTTTCACAGGTGCTTCTTGAGCTCTTCAAACTTTATTACAATCTACAATAATTTTGCCCTAATATATTCAACTGGCAAAAAAGACACAATTCACAAAAGTTTAGATGCATAGGACATATTTTACAAAGGGTTTTCCTCCCAATAAATTAATTTCAGGAATACTAGATATTGGTGAAAAAATGGAAATATTAAAAAAGGAAGGGTCAGACAGATGGCTCAGGAAGTAAAGGCATCCCTTGACCAACTAAGTTGGATTCCCAAGACACGGTGGAGGGGAAAGCCAACTGACCACAGAAAATTGTCCTGACCACCACATACATGGCACACATGTGTGGCATCCACTCATACACAGTTAAATAAATAGGTAAATATAATAAAAATGTTAACAAGTTTTGCAAGTATAGAAATAAGTTGAAAACAGGACACTCATATCCAGATCTGCTCTCTGAAGAGCTACAGTGAAAGTTGGAATCTAACATATTCTTATTAAAATAAAATCCATTTCCAAAGATGTCTTCATAATGATGAAATTAGAAGAATTAAAGGAATGCTAAAGAATATCTTATGATCTTGAATGAAAAGTGCAAATGATATGTAAGAAAACAATCTATTAGTAACTTGAAAGGACTTGTTTGTGATTAAAAATGGAGAGCTACATCTGTGCAGTAAAGGCCAAAACAAAAAGGAGAAGAGAAATTGGATGCTGCTTCAAAGAAAATTAATGTTCAGCTTTCCCAGAGGACTGTGTTTATGTATAACCTGCAAGTAAATACCACAGAAATTTAAAAATCCAATATAGATGACAAATGATTTGTAAAAAGTAATCAACTGTAGGAGCAGTTAAGATCTGAGGCACAGAATGTTGGTTATGTGGTATTACAAGGAAGAGACAAAGGGCAGAGTGGAGAACAGAGTGAAAAATGGATGAAAAATGTGACAGCAGGTCAAAATACTACACAGAATGTGTTTCAGATACAGAAACAACCAGAGGTCACCCTGCAGGAGACAGCAGAGTAAAAATTGTAAGAATAAATTATTGACCAGTGAAATAGATATTGCCAAAATATTAAATTAATTCCTTTCCTCCTTGTCTCAGTTTTCACAAAAAATAAATAAATAAATAATAAGAGATAAATGCTATGAGCAGACACTAATTTCCCCTGGGAGTGAAAGAAATATTGCAGGAAATTGTGATCATGCCAGAAGAGGTAATCAAAAATAATAGTAAAAACCACACTCAAAAAGAACACTGAAGGAAAAAAAGTTCAATATTCAGAGCAGGTATGAGTCACAGGCCTTATTGGAGAAATACTAGAAACATAAAGTAAGAAATCAAGGAAACAAGTAAAGGTGGTAAAGGTGATAATCTTCCATAATCAGCTAAACAAGCAAACAAACAAACAAACAAAACAAACCCAAAACAAAAACAATTAAAGTTAAAAGTAGATTCTAAAGAGCTCCTTTCTCTTCAGGAGTCAGCTATTTTATATTAAAAATGATCACACACATTTTAATAATTAGGATACTACTTATAATTCTATCCTTGTTGGGGCAACACTTATTAGTGGTAGTTGGGACAATAGACATGAGTAAATACTGTTTCTAATTTCTAAAGAAAAAAAGATATCTTTGTCAGTAAAACAGGTGAAGTATCAGGGCACTCAAAATTATAAAATACTGAATTGAAAAAAGTTCAACGTACTTTATTTACTATCTTAAAACATAATTGCATAAAATGAAGACATACTCATGGTTTCATTTAAGGCAAATGTCTCAAGTCTGATAGCAATTTTAAAAAAGAAATAAATTATAGATGCAAAAGTAACTATGAAAAAGGAATAAAATCTTAATGCAGAATCTGAATCAAAACAAAAAGTACTTTTTACCCATCACAGCCCTGAAATGAGTGTTTATGATTAATTATGCAAGATAGTTACTAACATACTACATTGATATCTGGGTTCAGGTTGAGTTTAAATAATTTAAAGTATTCAACATTTTAATTCATTCTTTTGCTAAGTGAATAGATATATTGACTGCTGTGAAAATTAATTTCTTAGTCTAGCAGACACAAGAACAAATAAGGGACAGCTACTAACTCTAAGAACATTATTATGTTGGTGGAGGTTTAATTGAAGTTATGAAGACAAATGGAGAAATTTGTTATAGGTGAGATGACAGAATCATTTAAAGAATATGTGAGTTGTGGGAGGGGGAGGTTACTAATTGTGTTTAGAATAAAGGCAACTTCAGAAAAGTCATCTTAGGGAAACAGAAACTGTCAAGAAGAAGACAAACTGAGGAATGGGAAGAGCCGGGGTGGGTAAGGGAGAAGACATAATCTGGGATGGCATGAGTGGAGGCTACATTCAGGAGGACAGGTCTAAGAGCTGAGGGAATCAGTGACTGGAACAACAGCGATAATCTTGGAGAAGATCTTTAATCTCACTTTATCTATTGTTTTACAGTTTAATGTAAAAGGTACTGAATTACCTAGGATCATTTTCCTTCAAGAAATAATACCATGTTGTGGTGTGTAGAAGGTAAGTTATATATGATATGAGCAAGGATTTCAGCAAATAAGTATTTTCACGCTTTAAAAAATATTTTTAAATTAAAATATAATTACATAATGTCTTCCCTTCAACCGTTTCATATCAGTTCCATCTACTCTCTCTTAAATTCCTGGCCTCTTTGTCTTTAATTGCTTCCTATATACACATACACAGGGTGCTGAGTCCCTTTAGTGCCGCTTGTGTGCATACAACCTCAAGGCTGCCAGTTTGGTATTGGATAATCACTTAAAGGACTCATTCCTGGGAAAGACTAACTCTCCCACTTTCAGCAATGCCTTTTAGTTACCTGTGGTTCACTGTAGGCCCCGTGTCTTGTGAGCTTCCTCCCATTCATATTAGCACGTCTGTTGGTGTTTTCCTTCCTGGGGTCTCGATTAGGTAGCCAAATTGTTTAGGTGGTATACCTTCCCTGTCATTTTTAGGAGATGCAATCTTACAAGAGGCTTTCTTGTTCTTTGGCTCTTAAATTCTCTGCCCCCTATTTAGTTATGTAACCTCATCCTTCAGTACAGGAGTCATGTTGTAGATGTATCCAGTGGGACTGGGTACCCATCATCTAATAATTACTAGTTCACTGAAAGTGATCCTACTTCAGCTAGCAACTATAGTATAGATTTTTATATAAGTGGTCATGTTAATGTAGCAATTTCTCAGATCAATAGGAGGTGGATAGAGAGGCAACAACTTTTTTGTTTCTTAATTACTCTTTTTAGAGAAAAGATAGAATCATATTCTCAAGGAAAACATAAACAAAAAAGGAGAATTTTTCAGGATGCCAAGGCTATAGAGGATTCAGCAAAGTCCATCTTCAACAACATCTCCTCCAAAATCTAATACTGATGATAAAGCAACAGAACATAGCCTGTAAAGGACATTCAGAGCAGCTGGGAAATAATCTTGTTTGATTGAAACATGTATACAAAAGATAGACTGGGAAACTTTTTTTAACTGTTAATGCTTCTGCCCACACCATTAGGAATCATAAGTATTCCAAAAGTTTTGTGTAAAAAATAACAAGTTCTTGCATTCAAAATGTCATTACCTCCTTTTAAATCTCATCTCATTATAGCCTGAGGCTCAAACTCAAATGCTCAGGGCCCGTCACCTACATCATGTCTAGATCTGAGGAGTCCTTGAGAGTTTGGTGTAGCCCTTGACTCTGCTTTCTCTTAGTCTGAAAAGTTTTGAATGACAAGACTCATTATCTCTTCTATATCCGAACTCTAATGGTGACACAGAGCTACACCAGATATGATAAATACTCTCATTTGGAAAGGAGAACTTGAAAAGAATACAATATATGCTTAAGCCTACTAGACATTTGTCATCCTTTGGGAGAAATTTCCTCATGTCTATTGACTTCACTATGAAGTTCTTGATTTTGGAGCCTGTAGGCATCTTTTTATGTTGTAGTATTCAACTGAGTAGACCACCTCAGAGTTTTGTAGTTATTGTTGTTACTCCAATAACTGAACAGAGAAAACAATCATATTTGTGTATACTTACCAACGTTGTAGGAGTAAATTTTCTCCTCTAGGACAGTTGGTGGGGGCCTCACAATCTAAATCCCTGAAAATCCTGTTGTGGTCATGGCTATTTCCTGCTCAAATCAAAATCACCTAAAGGCTCACACAATAAGAGTCTGTAACAGTGACGTCTGGTTCCTTATCCTACGTGTATGCAGCTCCTACAACTTATCTACACTTCTTTGGATGTGCATTTTTTCATTTAATTTTTAATTTAACTTTTCTTTTGAGTAGCCTCTGCTGTAATTCTGGATGTTTGACAGGCTGAGTCAGAAACACTACAAGATTAAAGCTGGTCCAGGCAAGGTAGCTATAGCGGTTATGAAAACAAAAACAAAAACAAAAACAAAAACAAAACACAATGGGAATTTGTAAAAAATATCTATCACCTTGCAGTTAGATTTGAAAATTTGTCTTTGCTAAGCAGTCCTACTACCTGTAACACATAGTAACTGCCTTTGTGATTAAAATACTTGATATTCACAGTCTCATTCTCTAAAGGCTACTATTGTTTTGAAATAATTTAATATTCCTTATTTCTTATGATGGAAACTTAAAAAAATTACTTGAATATGGTATGTATGTTAAATTTATACATAAATAAATATGTGTATACATGATTGGCCATAATGTAAACAGTAACATTTATATACCATGTTCACAAATGACTTTAAAATACGTTTTAAATTGAAATTGATTTATATCAGTTCCCACTTTCCTCGATCCAGCCTCTCCATGGACCCTCTCTTCAACTGCTCCTCTATCTGCCCCCACTCTCAAGTTGATATTCTTTTGTTTTTGTTGTTGAATGACCAGCCCTGAAGCCATATACACACAAACAACAAAACATACTGAGTGGGTTGTTTTAATATATTTATGCACACACAAACACACATGTACACATACACCCAGAGGGAGAGAGAGAAAGAGAAAGAGAGAGAGGGAGATAAACAGAGACAGAACATGAATCTAGAATAGACTCAAATAACCAATACTAACAAAGAAACTCAACAGTACTAAAGACTCTATTGATAATAAAGAATAATATGGAAATATTATGAATAATTTTATACCATAATTTCAACAAACATGATGAAATGATTATTTCTACAGCAGATAGAATTTTCTGGTGCTCATTCGAAAGTGTAAGTGTACTGGATTAAAAACTGCTAAAGTTGAAGCTCTCTATTACAAAACAAATCCGGTTGGATTTCTTTGCCAAATTTTAGTAAATATATAGGCATATGGTAATGTCAGCTACATGAAAAAGACTAGGAAATAAAACAGGAACATTTCCCAACTCATTTTATAAAGTTGTCATTATTGTAACACCAAAGAAATGAAAGGACAGACATTGTAGCTTAAAACTGCTGACCAATGTCATTCTGCTGTATAGAAGATATCCTTAATTATGTATTCATAGATCTAATCCAGTAATGTATTAAAAGACCAGCATATCACATCAAAGTAGTAAGTAGTTGCAGTTATCCAAGGCATGCAAGGTTGATTAAATGTAGCAGGAAATTTAATTCACCAAAGTAACAGACTAAAAAATAAATGAAACACAATTATCTTAATACATGCAGAAAAAGAGTTTGATAAAATCCACCATCCACTTGTGATAATAACGAAGTCTTACAGTGTAGTGAGAATGAAGAGGATTCGTAATCTCATAAGGGATCTCTCAAAAATAAGCTTTTGGTAACCTTTTAGATAAAGGTTTAAAACTATGTCACTTGCTTTCCTGTTAAAATTAGGAGCAGAGAAAGAATGGCACTCAAATACAGCTTTTTAACATCGGTTACACATATGCAGAAAGCCTCTGATTATTTCGTCTGCATATTTTATAAATCTCAACAGTCTCTAGCAGGTTTTATTTTTCAAAAAAATTGGGAATATTAATTACATTTTCATTTAAAAAGGGCTTAAGTTTGACCACACAGCACAGATCCACAGAGCCTCTAGTTCAGTTACAGATTTAAAGGTACATGAATGGTGGGTTCAAAGATTTCTGAATGTAATTCACTATTTTCAAAGAGTTGATCTTCTATAGGTATGGAAAGTATCTTCAGACACAGCCCATAGTGGTTCTTTAATGAATTTATTATTTTAAGGCACACAGAGAGAACTTTTGTTTTCTTGTGTCCTAAGCAACACAGCTATCACTTCAACTACAAATGCGTAAGTTTTTTTTTTTTTTTCCCCCAGTGTTTTCACTGTTAGGTATTATTTAAAAATGATCCACAGCCTACAGGAAGATGCCATGTGCATTGTGTATAAACACTGTGCATTTTTATATAAGAAACATGAGCGTTACAGATCCAATGTTTTTAAATAAAAATTGGAACTACTGCACTATACTTAAACATGCCTTTACAAGAGTAGCATCCTTATGAAAATAATGATCAATGAATTACAGGACAAATAACCATACTACAGCCATCAGGCTCCCTAACTGAACTCTCCTCCATTTGGCTTCTTCTGACTACTGCTGTATTTAATATTCCAAGCCCAGATCAAACATTATATTCACAATCTATAATCGTCTTCAGAAGTTTTGTAGCAAAGTTCTCTGTGACTAGATGCTTAGTTTCCCCTGAGTGGGTCTCACTTTCTCAGGTGTCTCGCTTTGCTTTTCTTGGTCTACAGCCCCGACTTATCAGTATTTTCCTTGACAGATCACACTATTTGCTGCTATAACTTATCTATCCATGTGTCCATAAAATCACATGTTCTGAGTCTTCCTTTTGAAATGTGTCTTTTTTTATGATGAAATAAAACTGGGATTTCATTTATTCTGAGATTAGCAGATATAAATTTGTTTTGTGTCCTTGGTAATTCATAACATTCTTACTGACAGTGTACATCCAGTTAATGCTTTATATCTTAATTTAAGATGAGGGCAAACAGGAATAGCCGTTTCTAAACAACACTGTACGGCAACATCACCAGTGAATTGAGTTAATATCAGCCTGGCTTACAATGCCTTATGCAAACTCTTCAGTCTTAAAAATATTCACATAATGGCAAAACATAAACTTAGAAAGGCAGCATGAACTGTTCATTAAGCTGTGATGAATGTTGTGAAATAACCCAGTAAAGAAATCAACAGGCAGAATTTACTAAAATGAACATTCACTGGCTGCTTGGTATAATGTACTCATTAAAAGTGCAAAGGAAGCAGGGCAGAGCAGCATTGACCTTGGTCTTACACTTGGGAGGTGAAGGTAAGGGGGTCAGAAGTTCAAGTTCATCTCAGTCACATGGTGAATAAGAGATTAGCTCAGAACACATAAGACCCTTGTTTCAGAAAGAAAAATCCTAAAATTGAAGTTGTGAAATAATTTTAAGAATAAGGTCATTACTTATATAAATTTACACATATTAAAACTGTATTTACCATCATTGATTATATAAGTTAATGTTACAGTTGAATTAAAAAATTAGAACCACAGCCTAGGTACACAATTAAACATTTGGTAAAGAAAAGAAATTGTACCAAAGATGTAAAAGTAATGGATAACAGCAAGAAGACGATTAGCAGTGTTTGTTTTTATGAACAAGCAGCATGATCATATGTTTTTCACCGCTGACTAAGTTATTTGTCTGTGGCCAAGAAAATCAACAGATGGAAATGACCTAGAATCCAGCCATTGAGAGCAGAGGGTTCAAGGTCGGCAGTGTGCACTTTGTTTACTTTCTTAATAACCTGTGTATGTGGTACCATTTAGACAACACTACATTTGTCCACAGAGATTCTTTTTGTGGGTAAAGAGTATACATTTCTTCCTAAAGGGTCATGTTCTCATACATTCCAGAACAAGCAGTTCATGGACAATCAGTGGAAGCTATTGGAATATTACATTTTACATGTAAAATTTTGATACTTGTTTGGGAAAATTCTAAAATCTTACATAAATTAATTTTGAAATATTCATAGTATGAAGTCAAATCTTATAACATTCCAATTATCCCTTAGATGTACTCAAGAAAAAGGTGATTGATTATTGGTACATATTTGTCCTACCATCTGAGTTTTGACATTATTGCCTATACATGGACTGAACGTTTGCAATCCATATGGACAGAGGGCTGCTCTCATCTCAGCAGTGATTAGTCTGGACTTAAACACGGTTAAAAATAAAGAGGAAAAGGGACAAATAATGAAAGAAATGGGAAGTTAAGAGAGACACTAAGTTGGTCAGCTGGGAAGGTCTTCAAGTCACTAACACTCAAACTTTACACAAATCTAGCTAGACCAACTGAAAGGGTATATGGTGATGGTTTGGCTAGCACTGGTTACCACCGCAGCCATGGTTTGGCTGGAGACAGAAGAGGACAGGAGAAGCTAGGACTGACGGGGGGGGGGGGGGGGGGGGCGGACGACAAAGGAGTGAAGAGAAGAGGAGAGGAGAGAGAGTAAAAAGAGGAGAGACAGAGGAGGTAGAGAGGAGAGACAGAGGAGAAAGAGAGAGTGAGGAGAGACAGAGAGAGAGGAGAGAGGGAGAGGAGAGAGAGACCCAGAGAGCATGTGGGCGTGCAAGCCCGTCTTTTAGGCTGGGTTGCAGTCGCCTGCTGATATACAGAATCCTTACACCAACCAAGCACTTTGGAACATTGTACATTCTGTGTGGACAAAACCAGGCAGCATGATACCAATTGAAAAGGACACCTCATTTAATTTTGTATCGGAATGAGAAGAACCAATATATCAGAGAACTCCCGTTACCCTTGTGATATATTGAGAGGCAGAATATTACTGCTGCCAAAAATCATGATTACTCAAAGCAGAATTCAGGGGTAATATCAGGCACATGTGAGCCAGCTCTGAACATCTGAGAGTTCTTTCAACATGCAGAAGAGCAGTGAGAGCAGCAAGGAGGAAGCGGACCCATTTGCTTCCCAACTGCTTTCCAAATTCCACTCTGATGCCTTTAACTGGGGATTTAATTTACACCCAGGATCAATGCTCTAAAACAGTCCGAGAAACATTTTATTTTTTGACCTTCCCAAAGAGAAGGGAAAAATCAGGAAACAAGCGCCAATTCTAGCATGCACTGCATTGTGTATCCTGAATCAGGTTAAGGGTTTTTAGTTTTTTTTTTTGTTGTTGTTGTTGTTGTTGTTGTTATTTTTTTGGCAGGGGAGGAGAGGCAGTCATACTGTACAAACTGACAAAGCCACCAAGCACTTTTTGACATATTTCTTTTGCATGTCGATAAACCAATTTTTTTTTCAGTTTGAATGCAGTTTCATATCTCCTTCTCTTTGATTAACCTTAAGTTGTATGCAGCCTGTACCTGCCAACTGTTTCTTCCCAGGGTAATCACCATCCTCTATATATTCCTGATGATCTGTTTTTAGCCTTTTGTGTGTGCATGTGGTGTGTGTGTGTGTGTGTGTGTGTGTGTGTGTGTGTGTGTGTGTGTTGTATCCATGTGTCCATCCTTTGTAGATATGTGTGCACATGCAAACATATGTTGTCAGCGGTCCATGCTGGGTTTGTTCCTTTCTTGCTTGCCACCACAGTTTTTGAGACAGTCTTACTGCACTTGGAGCTCACTAGTTTGGCTGGGACGAGAAGCACAAAACACAACAATCAGTTCTTTATGTGAATATTGTGGAGCCAGGTCCCCAGGCTTGATCAGCAATCACTTATCCCACAGTCCGTACAGTATGTAAAATTTATAAACAGATTCTACAGTGAGCTTATTTTGCTCTTACTCTGTTATATCTTGAAGATTCATGCTTCTCTTCAGTTGCTGAAGTGAAACTAAATGTTACATTTGCTGTAACTCAGGATAGAGGCAACAGAGATTGGGTCTTCTAGAAAGGCTTAACTGGGAAAACAATCCAAAGCAACTCCAGTTAAATTTCATCCATTTAGACATAAAATTCTTGTTATGCATTGAACCTTTTATAAATACATTTCATAAATATTTTACCCTTTCAAAAACATATTAAACATATATCATTAATTCTTCAAGAAATAATTTTTCTAGGCCAAAACAAGGTTCTCCATTCTCTCCATATCTATTCAATAAAGTACTTGAAATCTTAGCTTGAGTAATAAGATGACTGAAGGAAATCAAAAGGATATAAATTAGAAAGGAAGAAGTCAGATTATCTTTATTTGCAGATATGATAGTATACATAAGTGGCCCTAAAACTTCCACCATGGCTCTCATAAGGCTGATAAACACTTTCAGAAAATAGCTGAGTGCAAGATTTACTCAAAAAAAAAAAAAATCAGTAGCCCTCCTATATATAAATGGAGTTTAAAAAAAAGAAGTTAGGGAAACAACAGCTTTCAAAATAGACTCAAATAATATAATATCTAGGGATAATTCTAACCAAGCAAGTGAAAGACTTATATGATAAAAACTTCAAGTTTTTGAGGAAAGAAACTGAAGAAGCTATCAGAAGATGGAAAGGTCTCCCATGCTCATGTATTGGTAGGGTTAACCTAGTAAAAAGGCCACTGTCAAAGGCAATCCACAGATTCAATGCAATACCCATCAAAGTTCTGACATGATTTTTCACAGATCTTGAAAAGAAAATGCTCAACTTCATATGGAAAAACAAAAAACCAAAGATAGCTAAAACAATTCTGAACAGTAAAAGAACTGCTAGTGATATCACCATTCTCAATTTCATAGTTGTACTATGGAGCTATAGTAATAAAAACCACATGATATTTGTATAAAAACAGACATGCAGATCAATGGAATTGGATTGAAGATCCAGACATAAATTCACACACATATGAACAATTGCTTTTTTTATTTTTTTTACAAAGAATCCAGAAATACACATGAGGGAAAAGATAGCATGTTAAACAAATGGTGCTGGTCAATCTGGATGTCTGCATCTAGAAGAATAGAAATAGATACACACTTATCACTGTGCTTAAAACTCAAATCCAAATGGATGAAAGACCTCAATATAAAACCAGATATACTGAATCTGATAGAAAAGAAAGTGGGGAATAGCCTTAAATGCATTGTCACAGGAAATGACTTTCTGAACAGAACACTGATAGAGCAGGCACTAATTAATAAATGGGACCTCATAAAACCAACTTCACATCTGAAAGAGGGCTAACATCCAAAATATATGAAGAGCTCAAGAAACCAGATATCAAAAAACCAAATAATCCAATTAAAAATGGGGTACAGATCTAAACACAGAATTCTCAATAGAGGAAACTCAAATGGCTGAGAAGCATTTAAAGAAATGGGAAATATCTTTCCTTAGCCATACAAATCACAACTACTTTATGATTTCATATTACACCTATCAGAAGGCTAAAATCAATAACACAGATGATCACTCATGCTGGCAAAGATGGCAAGGGAATAATTCTGCATTTCTGGTTGGAGTACATGATGAAATCAATATGGCAGCTACTCAAAAACGTGTGAATCAATATACCTCAAGATCCAGCTCTACCAATCTTGGGCACCAAATAGTGTTCCATCTTACTACAAAGACACTTGCTCAAACATGTTCATTGTGGTTTTATTCATAATATCCAAGAACTGGAAACCACCTAGATGTCCCCCAACCAAAGAATATGTTTTAAAAAATGTGATATAATTGCACAATGGAATATTAATAATTATTCTATTTAAAAAAAATCACAACAGGAGATGTGTAAGCAGATGGATGGAAGTAGAAAAAAAATCTCATCCTGAGTGAGTTAGCCCAAACCCAGAAAGATAAATATGTTATATATTTGCTTATGAATGGATATTAGCCCTTAATTAAATGATAGCCAAGCTACAATCCTTAGACCCAGAAAGGTTAAGTCAGAGGAAGGGACTAGGGAGGATGCATAGATCTCCCTGGGAGAAGGAAATAGAACATATTGTACAGGAGGACTGAGGGTAGGTAGGAACAAGAGTGGGGATATCAGTGTGGGGCAGGAGTAGGGGATGAAGGGAGAAAGTGTGGGAAGAGATGGTTGGAAGTGGGGGCCATTTAGGTGGTGGTCTAGAAACCTGGTGCAGTGGAAACTTCTGGAATGTATGAAGGCAATCTTAACACAGACTCTTAGCAATGGGGAATACAAAGTCTTATCTGGCCATCACTTGTCACTCAGCAAGGCTCCCAGTGATGGGACTAGGTTGCATTCAGTTGAGCTGTTGACTAAGGGAGTCCCATGGAAATCCACAAACAACACAGACTGATGCTAATACAAAAGGTTGCTCTCCTAAAACTGTCAGTGGGGCCCCATTGCTGAAGAAGACTCATTCA
This sequence comes from Peromyscus leucopus, assembly GCF_004664715.2. Lineage (NCBI taxonomy): Eukaryota > Metazoa > Chordata > Mammalia > Rodentia > Cricetidae > Peromyscus > Peromyscus leucopus. The sequence goes on from NC_051069.1 coordinate 53,096,012, forward strand.
ACATAGAGAAGTCCAAGTAGTGTTTACATGGAGACTCCACCCCTACATTGTCATCTCTTTGGTGCTCTGCAGTCTACCAAAAGAGAAATGTGGATACCAACGTAGCCATAAAACCCTTGACCTACAATCTGTCCTGCCTGGAAAATATGCTAGGGCAATGGTGGCACAGAACTTGTATGAGTAATCAACCAATATTTGATTTGACTTAAATCCCACTCCATAAGAGGGAACACATTCACAACAGTAGATAGCCCAGAGACCTCAGGTAAAACTAAACACTACAGGTCTATAAAAGAAAAAAATGTGTGAATAAAATGATTCCTAATGATATTCTGCTATACTCATAGATTAATTCTTTACACAGTCATCATCAAGGATGCATCCTCCAGCATCCAAGATGGGGACAGATGTAGAGACCCACAGGCAGGCATTACATGGAGAGAGTGTGTCTAAATAGGAGGTCCCCAACAAATCCCTCCCCTCAGAGCTTAGGGAATCCCTTAGAAGAAGAAGTGGAAAGATTGTAAGACCCAGAGGGGATGACACCAGGAGAAACAAGGCCCTTTGAACCAAGTAAGCAAGGTGCTCATGATCTCACAGAGACTACATGGGTCTGCACCATGTCCTCTGCATATATATTATAGCTGTTAGCTTAGTATTTTTGTAGTACTCCTAACTATGGGAACAAGTCGGTCTCTGACTCTTGCCTATTCTTGGGACTCTCTTCATCCTCTTGCATTTCTGTGTTCAATTTTGATGATAGTTTTTTTTTATTTTTTTCATCTTATTCTATCTTATTTTGTCAGATTTGGTTGTTATTTCTTAGAAGGCTGCTCTTTGCTTTCTTTTTGTTTTTTTGCACTTCAAGAAAATTTTGTTACGATACATAATATATCACCACATTTCCCCTTTTTTGTCTTAAATAATAAAAGGTTATAACTAATATAAGAAAAACTATTTACAATAAGTACAATAAGTGTGTATAATAAATACAGTCAAGAATACATTAACAATGTCCAGTCCATAAACATTTTACAAATTCAGAGAACATACTTGCCTATTCTTGGGATTTTCTTTATCATGTTGGATTTCTGTGTTCAATTTTGATATAATAGTCTTTTTTTATTTTTTCATCTTACTCTATTTTATTTTGTCATATTTGGTTGTTATTTCTTAGAAGCCTATTCTTTTCTAATGAGAGAGAGAAACAGAGTAGATACAGATGGGAGGGGAGGTAGGCGGGAACTGGGAAAAATAGAAGGGGGGAAATTACAATAAAGATAAAATATATAAAAAAGAATCTATTTTAACAAAAGGGAAAAATGAAAAAAAAAAAACATAATGCCCCCCCCACATGCACACACACTCACACACCCACATACAAAAAAGGTTTGCCTACATTATCAAGAAATAGTTAGATGTTTTCCTTAAAAATTACTAAGCATGTTGTTGTTTCATAGTATTCTAAAAATAATATAATACTTATCTCTTCACTCACTTTCTTCACCTACTCTTCTTTGTAATAAAAGATTTGAGTAGGCACAAACACACACACATACATAGAGGGGGAAGGGGGAGAGACAGAGACAGAGAGTCAGAGAGAGACAGAAATAATTATTCTGAAGAAATAAGGTATTATTTGGAAAAAAACTATCAATATATTTAAATGACTGAATTCCAAGGATCTGATGATATATTTCTCAATGCCTAGATTAAGAACTCTAGGGTTTCCTTTCAGTTCAGAGCTGACTTAGGGGTGGACATCATCTGTTTCCAAATAATATCTTTTGGAGATGCTCTTCAGACGCATGCTTCTGTGTTCATAGTGAAGTTCTGGACTAACTGCACGCCTACTCTTTAGAGAAGCCTCTGTATTCCTTGGGGCCTTACATGCTTCTATTATAAGATTTAAAAATGGGATGAGGGACTGTCAGGCTTTGAGGACTGTGTTACTGAGTACAACATTTCAAACAGTTCTCAATAATCACGTCATGAGAAATTAATATATTTAAACTATTACCTTTGGAAAATTTATTCTTTTCAGTATTGCTTTTTGTGAAAATTCCTTCACATTTAATAATAAGGTTTATGGAACTGGCAAACAACATAAGGTATAAAATAAAAGGAATGTGTGCAAATTTGGCCTGAGTTTCTACTGTACATTCTTAAAGCCTGACTGCTTCTGAGCTAGCCAATGTTTATCTGGTGTGGAATACGTAACCTTTGTTTTTTCATTTTTCCCCAGCCAAGATGCCTGTATTTTGTGGTTCTTTTCAACAGTCTTCAGAAAAAAAAAAAAAAAGATTTCCTTTCTAGCATTCTTCCATGTCTTTGTCCAGCCAGTTGTCACAGTCATATATGTGTTGACTCAGGTAGAGGGAGGTCTGCATGATGATAGAGGCCCACTGCCCTCAATAGCCTCAGCAAGGGCTTGCCAGTAAAGAGTTCCATAAGAAGAGAAGTCTCGCTTTGGTAAATTCTCCAATAAACCTCAATAATAACAACAAAAGAGAAAAAATGGAAGCTTTTCCTGTCTGAGTTCTAATCTGTACAGACAAGCTGGCCTAGTAAGCAAAACATTCGATGGTTGGCTTAGAATAATTATTCCCAGAGCTACTAGGATGGTGCATTTGTTCCATGCCGAATTTAGAGGGCAGGATTGTCATGTGGAACTTACACTTGCTTTTAGCACAATGTAGGGATAGTCACACCTGGTGAAGTTTGTGTTTGACAAGTTTTTCCAGTTTTTAATCTGCAAATTGTCACTCTCTGCATACAAATATGCATGTGTACATGCACACGTACACACATGTATGTCCACATAATCTCTATGTAGTGCCCTTGAAAAAGAGCAAACAGTGCAGTTTTGTACTGGTAAGCAGTTAAGTTACTCTTTACAGCCTTGAAGAATGAGTTCATGAATTATTAGTAGTTCTTCTGCTAGTGATTTGCTATTCCTCTACCCTTATTTGTTTAATCATTTATTTATAGCAGTGTGGAGTTATAAGTATTTATTTCTACTCTATACTATTGCCTAATGCACATTATTTATTGCTCAACTTCTACTTTTGCCTACCCTTTGTTGGATCCAATGTCATTTTTATGTATCTCAACATCTCAGCCATTGTGATGTGTGTGTGTGTGTGTGTGTGTGTGTGATTTTTATTTTTGTTTTTAATGCATTTCACTTTCTAGCAGCAAATAATATCCAGACTTTGTGTATTCCTAGGACCAATAACATAGATGTATTGTTCCTACACAAAGAAAAATATTAGCTCAGCACTAGTGCTGTACATATTGCATAGGCTTCTTACTATATCTTCCATTGCTGGAAGAACAAGTGGATACTTTCATTGGCATTGCCATGGTTCATGCTGCCCAATTATCACCTCTGTATAATCACTAAATAATACATCTTAAGTAATTTATTTCATTTCTTCATCCAGAGACAGAGTTTTGAAATATAGTTAATGCCTCCTTTGAACTCACACCCTACACTCCTCCTCCATTTCTACAGGAAGGAATTGCAGGCATGCATCAACACACTGGATCCATCCAATGGAACTACTACTGTGCACATGGTCCATGGTGGATCTAAATGCCAACAAATGTTATTCTTGTACTTGATTCAAGTAATGTATGCCAATGGAAGTTGGAATTACTAAGTAAATGTTGAGCAACAAAGTCTGTGACATGCATACGTGATGTATTTGTATTTAAAGGATCTGCCATGTAGTGTACTGTGTACTGGCCAGATTACATTTTTATTTTAAATATTTGACTATTTATAAAGAAATGTATAAATTTGTAAGGTTCATTGTATTTAATTCAGAATCCCATTTCCACCCTCTACATTTCATTCCTTTTGGAACGGAAAGAAATCTTGCTCCTTCGCCCATAGTACAGCTTATTTGTTTATTCAGTCTTGGTGTACGCAGAGAATTTCTCTAATTCTTGTCTCAAATATTCTAGAATAAACTAGCTACTTAGTGATAACACTTATTAATATTAATAATTAAAACTATAATAAATAAATTATAATATAAATAAATATATAAGTAAAACTAATAATAAAACTAACACCAATAATTCCTTTATATATTTCTAAAAATTTTGTAGATAGAAAATTGCACTTAAATGCTCTATTATTTATTTTCTTTGTTGTATTTCCAGTCTTCTCATGAAGTACATACAGTGCATTTTACTGTTGATATCACTCATTTTTCTTGCTTATCCTTTCCTGTGTTACTGATTGTTTTGTGTCCAGATCCTGCTTTAAAAGGCACTTGTAGCTGCCAAGTCCTTTTAGTCTCAAATGCTCTTCTTATCTAGCTCTTAAACTGTTATGCAATAGAGTCAGAGACTTGAAAGATATTGTTGATTGTTAGCTGAGGATACAAAGACTGCTTTTTAAACAAAAAGAAAGAAAAACAATGGCAGTATCTACAGAAAATACCTTACTAGCAAGACCAAGCTAAATTTTGGCTGAAACATTGTTACATACAAATTTGATATAATTAAGTTTTTCATTTCAAGGAGAAATGTTTGTACAATATTGTTAAATTTTTTATTACTTGGTATTAAGCCTCTCTGGAGGTAGGCAAATGGTCAATCATGAGTTATTTGTATAGATCCTTTTATTTGTTTTTTACTTATTTTTGCAATTATTTATTTGTGTGTGTGTGTGTGTGTGTGTGGTGTGTGTGTGTGTGTGTGTGTGTGTGTGTGTATGCATGTGCCTATATTATAATGCATGTAGGGTGGTCAGAGGACAATTTTATAGGACTCTATTTTCTTCTTCTATCCTGTAATTGTTATACATGAGGCGAAATGCCAGGTTGAACTTTTATTTTTAGACAAGGTCTTACTATCTTACCCAGGGTGGCATTGAACTCATTCTGTAGCACAGGCAGGCCTTTAACCTGTGACCTTCCATCCAACCTTACCCTTTGCAATAGCTGGAAATATAGGCGTAAGCTACCAGGCTCAGTAAGAAATTAAGTTTGTAATGTATATTTTTATTAGGTACATCATTTTAATTTTTATCTCTCCTTAGAAATATAACAAGGCTATTTTTTCCATCACAGGCAATTTATTTTGTTCTATTCATTCACAGTTAATATAGAAAATACTTGGAAACATTTCCATATAATGTTTGACACAGAAATCATCAAATAGAAGTATACAATGTTGACAGAGCAGTACATTTATAATTTATAACCCCAAATGTATTTATAAATTAGAAATGGAAAGATCTACAAATGAAATTATGAAGGTTCACCAAAGTCATTTAATCTGTCAGTTTCTCATTCATTTTTATGTCTTAATAATATTCTATTGTATGAATAAGCCACAAATGTCCCTGTTGGCCACTGCCACCGGAACCGTCTATCTCCGCCCGCCACACCTACCTGCTCTCTTGTCTCTCCGCCATCTGAATAACCAATAAGGCTATTTTTATACTTATAAAATATGGAGCAACTCATTTCTGTATGAATTCCAAATTTTAGACAGAATTTTTGTAGGTGATTTGATTGAAAAAAATTATATGATGGAAGAATCAGTTTCCTTCAGAAGTGAGCTCCTATGTAAGTTGTTGAGTCACAAGTGATCAACCACACACACATGTATATAGAAGCAGGACTAAATGGGCTCCATAGTCTGTAGGCTATACACACATACACATACATGCACACACATGCACATGCACATAGGCACATACGTATGGGTAACAATAATAATTGAAGAAGAAGAGGTCAGAAATTTGAAGGACAGGAGAACATGGGAGGAGTTTGAAGGGAATGGAGGAAAGAGTGATAGAGATGCAGACTTTACAGGAGTCTGTTCCTCATAAATGAACTTCGTAAAATAGAAATAAAGTTTGTCCCTTTCTTAAAAATACAGTTGATACAAGCTAAAGTTGATACAGTTGAAGTTGGATGTAGAAGTTTGCTAGAATGGAGGGATATAAAGGTGCTTATTTTGTTTTAAATATAAGAACAAAGCTTGGAGAGCTTTAATGGCTTACTCAATGTCACATGCAGGGACAAATCTACAGCTTGATCAGAATTATACCTCTGTCCTGTGTTCTGGACACAGCTGCATGAATTTACTAACATGTGAATTGTTGCCACTGGAAGGAACTAGGAAGTCATTTTTCTTGAGGTCCTGGAGTGAGACCTGCAGACTCACACTTAAACACTAGCTGGATTTCACTATACAAGTCAAAATTGGAAAGTATGGTTTCTGGAAATGAATTGCACATGCTGTTTTGAATCTCTGTAACAGGTGAGAAAAATGTGAAGTAAAAATAAGCTCTTAATATCAGTTTTGAAGTCATAATTACAGAAAAGTAAGTTTGATAATACTTAAACAAACTAACTGATATAAACTCACTGAGCTACAATGATCAGTTTAGATGTGAGCAGAAAGTGGGAAGGAGTAGGCCAACCTTTTAAAAATGATTTTATCCTTGATCCTTAACTGATGGCCCAATGTTAAATAACCTTGGAATGCTTCTTTTCATCTACTGTTAAATGAGGTAATAACCATGCCTACCTGATAGAAAAAAAAAAGACCTAAGATTAAATGAAAGTAATTAAAATATGCAATTTGAGGAATGATTTGCCTTGCTCAGTGTATGTGACATATGTATGTAATATTAATGTCTGGTTGCTCTAATATCAATGCAACGTGCATTGGTAGTGAAATTTGATGTGCACTCAAGCTCCTACTTAATCAGTGAGCAAGCATGTGTGCTTAAGAGGGCATTCTGTATCTCTGAGCTGATTTTATCATCCTTGAAGTGGTCTAATGAATTTTACCACACAGGGTTGAAATAAAGATAACTTCAAAAAATGTGAAATTACTTATTATTCTCTCAGAATTATTAAATTATATCTTTTTATCTCCCTAACCCACTCATGTCCCCATATTTGTATAGAGAGTGAATTACTTGTATAATCAGTCCTAAATATTTAGTTGTGAAGGTGAGGTCTTTGGAATTCTTCCCCTCTGGATGCATCAGTGCATTCATGGATGTCAAATCAAGGAGGACACTGTAAATGACACAAAAATCCTTGTAAAGCCGGGCGGTGGTGGTGCACACCTTTAATCCCAGCACTTGGGAGGCAGAGGTAGGCGGATCTCTGTGAGTTTGAGGCCATCCTGGTCTACAAAGCGAGTTCCAGGAAAGGCACAAAGCTACACAGAGAAACCCTGTCTCGAAAAAAAAAAAAAAAAAAAAAAAAAAAAAAAAAAAAAACCTTGTAAAATAAAATAAATAAGATGATAATCTCAGAAGCTGAACACTTGCTAGAGTTGCCTTGATGTTACAAACAAAAGAAACTGCACGACTTACTAGGTACATAACAGGACTTTTGAAAGCAAACTAGGTCATGGTCTGATTAAATTAAATTGACAGGAAGACCTTCAGAAATTTCAAAACAGACTTGTGAGGTAAATCTTGTTCTTGTTTTGAGGTTCATAAAAATTTATGGTGCTATATATTTATATTTATATTTATATGAAGCATTAGAAAGAAAAAAGTGGGAAAGACAGGTGCAAAGATATCAGTAAACAAGAGAGATGATCAGAGAGCAGGATGGAGGGAAAGAGAAAGATTCTGTGACAGAGCTCAGAAATCTTAGAACAACAGAACAACAGAGACCAATACTTGTTTTGAACACAGGAAAAAACAGAGAAGTGGCAGAAAAAAGGAAAATTCATCAAAATTTTCCTTGAGATTCAAGATATAATTTCCCACTATGTGACATCATTATAATGCATCTCCAAAAGGTCTGGCATTGACTACAGTGCAAACACTCAGTTAACATTAGTCATAATAGTTTATTACATGATGAATAGCGTAGCTTTGAAGAATAAGATGTTGGATGTATTTGTCATCTATTTTCTTCTCTTGAGGGGAGTCTACCAGTATTTAGCATTGGTAAAATCTTACCTCTTTTTTAATATTTTTATTTTATAATTAACTTAATTTCACATATCAGCCACGGATTTCCCTGTCCTTCTCTTCCCACCCCCCAGCCCTCCCCTGCCAATCCACCCCCCATTCCCACCTCCTCCAAGGCAAGGTCTCCCCTGGGGAGCCAGCCCAGCCTGGTATACTCAGCCTACGCAGGTCCAGTCCCCTCCTCCCTACACTAAGGCTAAGCAAAGTGTCCCAGCACAGGCCTCAGGCTCCAAAAAAGCTAGACCATGCACCAAGGACAGGTCCCAGCTTCACTGCCTGGGGGCCTCTTAAACAGTTCAAGCTAATCAACTGTCCTAGAAATTTCAACTCTTTTTCCAGATGACCGAGGCTTGATTCTAACCAAAAGTCATGGTAACATGAAGTTGAGAGTACTATGTAAGGGGTCATCCAGGAAGAGTTGGAGTAGGGGTGGAGGCTAGATATGATCTAAACACACTGTGTATGTTTATGCAATTAGCAAAGCATGAGTTAAAAATAATAGCTAATGTCTTCTCTGTAGTCTGCTGTTTAGATCATGTTGCCTAGTGTTCAGATTTCATCTTCAGGAAGGCAAGAGGCCCTTATACAATTTCAGAGATGAGAAGGCTGAGAAGGTAGTGAACTTCCCCAAGGCCCAAGAATAACTCCATATGACACAAAGAGTTTACTTGCCCCCACGTGGAGATTGCTTCACTCTGAATCTCTTAATTTGGAATGCAAGGGATATAAGGGTGCAATTTTCTACAAAGAAATGGTGCAAATAATCAATATAATCTGGATATGAGCATAAATATCAATGAAAAATAGATGAGAAGTTTTAAATAAAGTAGTGAAAATATGATACCAGTCATAATGTTGTAAGTACCAACCTGTTTTCATTGATTACTTCCTGGGTCACCTCTTTAAAGCTTCCTTCTTATATGTTGCTTATTACTTCATTACTTACTTATACAGCAAGTTTCTCTGTAGATGGAAGTTTCTGTCCCACCTGATCCTGCAGCCATTCAGTCCCAAATAAACACAGAGGCATATATTAATTATAAACTGTTTGGCCTACTGTTCAGGCTTATAACTAACTCACTCTTATGCTTAAGTTAACCCATAATTCTTGTCTATGTTTCGCCACGTGGCTTGGTACCCTTTCTCAGTCCAGCATTCTTATCTCACTTCCTCTGTATCTGGCTGGTGACTCCATCTCTGCCTTTCCTCTTCGCAGCCTTCTCCTAGTCTGGTCATCTCACCTACACTTTCTGCCTGACTACTGGCCAATCAGCGTTTGATTAAACCAATAGGAGTGACAAATCTTTACAGTGTACAAGAGCATTATCCCATAGCATTTCTATTTATTTTTCACAGAATAAACATTTTTCTTCCATAGGGGATGAAGAATGGCCCAGAAAAGAAAAATCAAATTGATGCCAAACTAAACAACATTAGGGAAAACACCAAATCCAGAAGATCCATGCCTATAATCTCATTGGTATTATCTAAGATCTAATAGCCTGAAGTATCTTGATCATTACAGTTATGCAACCTGTAGTACATGTAGTCTCTTTAGATTGCTCTACTCTATGCTTGAAGTTTTCTTATTGGACTTCCCATGGTCCTACATCTTCAACATCCCAGTGTCTACATTTCAAACTGATAATCAATATAAAACATAACCAGACACCCTTTGGGTTTTTTTTTTTTTTTTTTGGTTTTTGAAATAATTTTTATTGGGAATTTTACATCATTTCTCTCAATCCCACTAATTTCCCAGTCCCTTTGTATCTGCCCTTCAACCTCGATGCATCTGCCCCCTCCAAGAAAATAAAAGAAATAAAAATATTAATTTAAAAACACTTCCTTCCTCCATCTTTCCCATTTGTCCATCACCTCTTCATTTGTTTTAGTGGTATTGGGAGCTATGGTGTCTCACGCAGTATACATACTCTGTTGTCTAAACAGTTTTACTTGCATTGTTTATTATAATGAGTTCTTGGTCTGGCTCAAGGCCTCTGGTTTTGGTACACCACCATTACTGAATACTCATCAAAATTTCTCTCAGGTATCTTGCTGTTGCCCAAGTCATAAAGATCCTACAAGCAGGACCAGTCCCTTCATATGCTCTAATAGGTCATTGATGGTATAGATGTTGGAGTGAGCCAACTCAAAGCATTGGATGTAAGCTTCAGTGGCATCCAAAATGGTTAGTTCAGGCCTCAAGCTAGGACCACCCCCTCAGACATGGGGCAGAGCCAGCTCTCCTGCACCCATGTCATTGGGGTCTGCTCTCCCAGGCCCATGGTGAGGGGTAGGACCAGCTCTCTTACTGTAGCAGCCATTGAGGGGCAGGTCCAGACCTCTCAGGGCCATCTAAGAGTAAGGCCAGTTCTTCCTGGCCCTCAGATTTCAACATGCATGCCCAGGTGGTAACACAAGCTATAGACATCAACACAGACCTCTTCTTCATCAAGACCATAGGCCCAGACATGGTCCTTGGTGGCAGCTCGGGTCCAGATGTTCCATGGTCCTTGGTGGCAGCACAGGCCACTCAGGTGAGTATGGCCCCAGCAGCAGCATGGCCCTTGGACACCAGCACAGCCTCAGGTTCTGGCTTATTACTTGGGCATCTACTTTACCTTCAGTGATAATAGGAACTACAGATGTTAACATTAGACCCTGGCTGCTGTAGGACCATAGACCCAGACATGGCCCATGGCTGTTCAGGCTTGGAGGACACCATGGCCCTGGGTGGCTGTACAAGCCATCCAGATCTGCATGGCTTTGGTGGTGGCATAGCCCTTGGAAACTAACATGGACAGAGGTGATGGTCCCACCCCTAGACATGCATGTGACATTTTGTGGCAACATGGGACACAGACACCAACACAGACTCCACCTGTGGTAAGACCAAGGACCCAGACATAGTCCTCTGCAGCAGCCTGGTCCTGGATGTCACCATGGCCACAGGTGGCAGCACAGGCCACTCAGATTAGCATGATTCCAGCAGCCCCTTCCCCCCAGGCACTAAAATGGTCTCAGGTGGTAATACAGACTCCACGCATCTGTATTGCCTTTGGTAGTAACACGAGCCATGAACATCAACACACACCCTGATTTCTGTAGGGCCATGAAGTTTCCTTTACTCTTATAGGGTGATGAGAATGATAATGCATTCCTTCCTGTAGCTGTTTTGAACAAAGACTGATTTTCAACATTATTGATATTTAGATATTCATATATATCCTAAGAGGTTAATGACATAATTTAAATAGCATGTCACAATTTCAGAAGTGGGTTTACTGGGCTGGCCATGGGTATAAGAGTAAGCCTGGGCCATTTTAATTAATTATGCATATACATGCTAGGCGGTGGTGGCGCACGCCTTTAATCCCAGCACTCGGGAGGCAGAGGCAGGCGGATTTTTGTGAGTTCGAGGCCAGCCTGGGCTACCAAGTGAGCTCCAGGAAAAGGCGCAAAGCTACACAGAGAAACCCTGTCTCGAAAAACAAAAACAAAAACAAAAAAAATTATGCATATACTGTAAATTAGCTTATATATATATATATATATATATATATATATATATATATATTGTTTTTCGAGACAGGTTTCTCTGTGTAGCTTTGCCTTTCTGAGCTCACTTGTAGCCAGGCTGCTCGAACTCACAAGATCTGCTTGCTCTGCTCCCGAGTGCTGGGATTAAAGGCGTGCGCCACCAACGCCCGGCAAATTAGCTTATATTATGACAGCCTCACATACTGAAGATAATTCTTAGTTCCCACTCAAAAGTTCAGTAAACCGAGGCTTAAAAAATAACTTAAGAAATTCCACACAATTACCATGTGTCAAATTACTGTTTTCACATCTTTTCCACTGGGCTGTTCTGCAGATCCTAATGTAAGATAATTAGTAGGAAGGGGGCAGGTATTCCATGGAAGGAAGTGAAGTGGTATTCACAAGGTCTCAGAGAACAAGCCTTTCTTTAAAGCTATACCTTTCTACAGCAATGCTTTCTCTTTCCTTGATGACCCTCCCATGCCAGGCTTGCCCTCTTCAGCTGTAACTTGCTGGCTGGGACTCGTCCTTTTCTTATATTCTATTTTTTTTTCAGATTTCAAGCAGTAACATTTTAGATTTGATATCAAGAGCAGATATATTCTTTGCATTCCTGAATGACCCAGATTCACATTCTGAGGGCATCTGAAGTCCCCCAGTAGGATACATTTGATGGAAATGTAGCTCTTTTAAATATTTCTTTCATGTTTACTAATTGGCCACAGCCAGAGTTGTTCTAAATAATAACCACATAGCTTGAACACAAGAAAGGAAAATCTATTTCCTTTCAGTAGCTTAAAAATTTTATGTACATGAGTAGGAAGTCTAAGAAATCCACAGGGGAGAAAGATGAAATTCAAAAGTGAACCTCTAAGACTGTTTATGCACGTTGTGGGGAATATTTACATCGAATAATTACGAACATGCAATTTTTAAGGTTTTCTATTTGAAGGTTTTTTTCTTTAACATACTCTTATGATTTCTGATATAGAGTAAATTTGGACTCTCCCTTTAAAAATGTTCCCTATTTTCCATTTTTCCATGTTTACCTCTTCTCCTAATCTGATTAACCCTGCATTTCTATCTGATGTTTGTTACCATGCTACCACCAAAGCTACCACTTCCGTGGGACATTTGCACTGAACACATGAGTAGTCTTTAAAGAGGAAAGCTCATTTTATTTCTTTATTTTTAACTTTCATTATTCTCTCATACATTACTTCCCAACTGCAGTTTCCCCTCCCTCCACTCCACCCAGACTCTCCCTCCAACTTCCCTCTTCCCCAGATCCATTCCTCCTCCTCATCCCTTCAAAACAAAACAAATCAAAAAACAAACAAAAAGAGCAGAAATCCCAGAGATATCCACCTAACATGGCCTCACAAGATAAAATAAAACTGGGGCACAGACCCTCATATCAAGCCTGGACGAGACAACCAAGTAGGGAGAAGAGGGTTCCAAGTACAGGCAAAAGAGTCATGGACACTCCCTATTCCCATTGTTGGGAGTCCCACAAGAACACCAAGCTACAAAACCATGAAGTATATGCAGAGGGCCTTCCTCAGAAACATACAGGATCCATGTTTGTCACTTTAGTTACTGTGAGCTCCTATGAGCTCTGATTAGTTGCTTCTGTGGGCTAGAACACAGAAATCTTAAGTAGTATACAAACTCCTTTCTATAAATACTGAATTGCCCTAAAAGTGAATAATTTGACTTTAGTGAAATTTAAATAATATCTGACTATAACAAGAGACCAATAGTTCAACAAAAGCCTTGGTCATAATTTATATCAACATAATGTACCATGATACAAAGGCAAAAATTATAAAACGTGATATAGCCAGGGCCATGTGATTTGACAGAATAAAGAAAGAATGGCTTGTCATTGGATATTTTATTCTATAGGCAATGCAGAGCCATAGACTTTGTCTAGGGACAGAATCATGCTGTGAAATGTATTGTTTAGAAAGATGTGTGAAGTACCTGTGACTCAATGTGAAACCTGGGAGAGGGAACTGGGGAAAGCGTCTCAGGTAAGCCCCTGGAGACAAGACCTCAGTTAGACAAACTGATGTGCTTTCATTTTCATTTCACATTGTGGACATTTTCTAGTTTAGTCAAAATAACAATATACAACAAGTTGATCAAGTGTTTTCCGTTTATTTATCTTCTTTCATTTTCTTTCCCCCAAACATTAAAGTATGTAAATGAATGCAAGTATATAAAAAAAAATTAGAAAAATGTACCTAGGCAGGTGTTGTTTATTTTAGTTTGTTCTGTTTCTCAGGGTCTTTCAGTGTAGCCTGATTGGCATGGAACTTGCAGGGATCTTCTGCCTCAGCTTTCCCAGTGCTGGAATCACAGGTTCAAGCCACACCAGGTATAAGTGGTATTCTTAACAATTATTTCATAAAGCATGTACAGAAAACTATGTACAAATGAAAGATGTAATATGAACTTCCAGTTCCCTCTCTTGCTCCTTGGCCTCTGTCCAGACCTCTTTACTTCCCTCTAACTCCCACTTCTCATTCTTTAGATTTAGTAAATGAGAGAAAACATGCCAATATGTCCTTCAGAGTGCTTTATTTTGCTCATATGTGGGGCATTTACCCATCAACCCCACAGTTCCCCAGAGTTTTCTTGAGTGTGAGCAGCAGGAAATATTAGATATAAGGATTTATTGTGGAGAATCTTGCCGAGATAAACATATAGAAAATAAAGGATAACCTCAAGAGGGCCTGGAACCTTTTCCAACGGCCCGACTGTCTCTGCCCCAGGGTATTTATAGAGACACCAAGGGGTGGAGCAAAAGACCTCCTTCCCCAGCACAGCCAAGTGCAGACAATCTCAGACACCTGCACTCAGGCCCATGGGTCCTAATCATCCTCTATGCGGACATGCTGGGTAAAGCCACAAGGAACCCGAAAACGGGCTCCCACACTCATAATCTTCTTAAAAACATTAAGGGTCTATCATACATGATAACACATTATTTTAGCTCTTGAATCACTTTGGGAAAACCTGTTGTTCATGAGTTGAGTATTTTTAATCCATCTCAATCATTGTAATATACAGTGTTGAAATAGCCCCATACTTTATATCAGAGTTTAAGCTTATCCTTTTTTGTTTTCGAAGGCAAATTAATTGCTTAAATTTAATTAAAAATCTCATTCAGACATTTGTTCAGTTCCCAGTTTATTTAATTAATTTTCACCTTGGTGTTCTTAGTATGCCCTACACATATATAATGTGTGATGATTTTGGAGTGTCTAAATTGTCTTAAAGCTATAGTCCAGGAGTCACTGGCCCTTACCAGTCAGTGTCCTCATTTTAGCCACTGTGGATGGTCCTGCTTTTGTTGTCTTCTGTTCTGAAGGACAAGGTTTTTTCATGAGAATTTAGGAACCTTCACAGTTCTGTGGTTCCCCACTCCCACTTGGGAAAACAAACTAACAAGCCATACTGGAAATACATTCCTTTTCTAAACCACATCCCCTGGGACCACTGCCTACCCTTATTCATAGTCCATGCCTTAAAAGTAATTCTTTTCTTTTTCTTCAAAAGAAGTGGAATGTTTTTTGAGGCCTTGGTTTTCTAGTTGATTTATAGGGATGTTAGAGAATGTAGATATTAGGGTTTTGGTGACTACTTTTAGACCCCAGAAATTCTTCAATAAATGCTTGGAGACTCTGAGTCAGTCAATCTCAGTTGAACCCACAGTTATCTTTACTATCCACCAGCACAAGCATGGATGACATATGTTGTCTTCAGCAGCAAGTAAGGCAAAAGAAGGGAGAGCAAGCACCAGCAGGTGACTCTTGCTCTGGAGGTGCTCTCTCCAGCAGGTATCAGGTGTCAGGACCTTCAATCCTACAAGGGGCACAAGTCTTCCATAGCCTAAGGTGTTGAAAGTTCTCAACTCTTGGGAATGGCTATTGGTATAACTTCCAGGCTTTGGATCATGTGTTCTTACATCAATATACTTATTTTATATATGTTGTCAACCAGCCCACACTACAAGAAATTGTCAGGAAAAGACCTAGTGACAAGTTGTTGCAGCAAAAGAAGCCCACTTGGAATCCTGCCAGCCTCCTATTAAAGTAATTGGTCTTTTGCTTGTACATTATGGTTTTTTATTTTGGTTTTGTTTGTTTCTTTGTTTGTTTGTTTTTGTTTGTTTGGTGTGTGTGTCTTTTATTCTGGTTTATTTGTTCTATTTTGTATATTTTCTTGTTTGTTTTCTAAAGAGAGAAAAGGCTTGGAGCTGGGTAGGTGGGGAGATAAGGAGGATCTGGGAGGACTTGAGGGAGAGGAACGTTAATCAGATTACATTGTATGAACAACATTTTATTTTTAAAAAAGGTGACTTCAAAGCCCATTTATATAGCCAGGGAAAAGGGCTGTTAGATTCAACCTCAGTAAGCCTCCCATTCTAATGACTGTTGGTGTTTAGTCAATTAGAGCATTTACTTGTGAAAGCTAAAACTGTACTTAGGAGTCTAATCCATTTCCATAGCTGCCATGCTTCATGCTTCTACTTAGTATTTAGTTTTGAAAGCTAGGAAAATCCTGCAGTTCAAATTTTAGTGGTCCTATATACATTTAAAAATATTATTTCCTTAAATTTTTCTAATTATATCATTTTCACCATTCTCTCTTTCCTCTGACCAAGCATATTCCCTTGTTCTCTCTCAAATTCATGTCATATTTTTATTTAAATGTTGTTTTACACACACACACACACACACACACACACACACACACACACACACACACACACACACACACACACACAAAGTCAAGATGGTAACCTTTTGAATTTGAGTGACATCAGCAAGTCAGAAAAAAAAAATACATGCCAGCCTTGTAGGATAGTAACTAAAATTTAATGCACGATTCTTGCAGTATTCTTATTTTATGAAATTGGTAGCTAATCCCTAAGATGTCTGTGTATATACTGAAAATATGTAAAGTGTTTTTTATTACTCAGGTTTTAACTGAACATTTGCCCATGATTTGATCAGCATCATGTACTCTCCCAGCAAAAGTGACATTCTGCATTTTAGTCTGCTTGACAGTGAGTTTCCAATATTCCCAACACAACAAGTGACGAATTACTGAAGCAGCCCAGGACTTTGTCAGATGTTTATCCTCTTCTCTCTTTTACTAAATGATATGGGAATTATTGACACCACAGTGAACTTAAACCTGACCTCCTTAGAATTAGTGTCCCTGTGCTGCTTCAGCTGCTTAGTATCCACCAAGAACAGAAGGAAGAAGGGGGATTTCATAAACAATGAACAGTTATAGGTTTTCAAAAGATAAAGATGAATCCACAGGATGCTGCCAGATCACAGTTGGGTTGCCTTTGATTGATGATACCTTCCACCTGGGATGCACTATCTAGTCATTGCTCCACTGAAAGTTAAGAATATCTGTAGAGACAAGGCCCATTCATTCTTTTTGAAAATGAAACTTTATGTCCTTTTGTGTGCAGTTGAAAAAAATCTACTAGCTGTGAAGATAGTCACGATTTTTTGTTAGTTTTTCAGTCTCACCATATAGTTCGGGTTGATTCTGAACCCATGACAGTTTTCTTGCTTCAGCCTCCCGACAGTGCTTGGTTTGCTGACACACACCATCACACTTGGTTGATATCTGAATGTTTACCACAGCATTATCATTTCTAGAAAACATTTAAGCTCCTCCTGAAATAAGGAAGTTATAAAAAATGTTAGTATTGTAAATAGTCTTTGACTAACATGGAGGTTGTTTAACATTTGATTTCAATATTTAAAATATTTTATAGATCATCAAATGATATGTGTTTAGACTTTTAGAGAACATGATAATTTATAACAATATGCATAACATACATCACAAATTAATAAAAACCCAACTGAACCTAAATTACAGGTCTTCTTTATCAATGTAGCTACAAACACTGACATGTTGTCTTAGCTGCTGCTGAAGCTCAGTAGACAGTATTAATATGTAAAGAAAGCTGGAATGCATTTGAAATAGAGCAACGGTGAGGGGGAACTCCATCATAAATATTTAAATATCATTATGGAGGTTATTAGTTAAAATTGAAGACATGGAACATGGGTAAAGGCTTTTGAAGAGAAAGACCAGAATATGTCATAAAATTGAGTTGTTATGGAAGTAGAATATCTTACAATTTGGTAAGAATCATTTTATAATCTGAAAGATATGTGTAAAAGATAAAATTGTAACAGTAAAAAAAAATAATTAAACAATTTATTTTAAAACACATGCCGAGAGCTGGTGAGGTTGTTCAAAGGTTGTGAACAATGTCTGCTCTTCCAGAGACCTGAGTTCAATTCCCAGCACTCACTTGGCAGTTCACACCAATCTGTAATTGCAATTACAGGGCTTCTGACACCCTCACACAGATGTACACGAAGGTAAAATACCAATGAACACAAAAATAAAAATAAATTATAATATCAAAAAAAAGATAAGACATTGCTCTGTAAGAAAACTAGGAAATTTGTAAAAGACTGCATGCTGAAACTCAGTATAGAATCTGTAACAATCTTGTTAGAATAATGATACAGAATGGTATAAGTGTGTCATCCTGAGATCTTTATTATGATATTATCCCAAGCAATATCTTAGGTTGTAATGCCTGTAAGTTACAATATGATATAAAAACTATCTTAAATCACCTGCACTTTCATCACTGACAGGCTGACACAGGATGACTGTGGTTTTGAGAGGAGCCTAGCAAGTGTAACAAGATCCGATCTCAACAAAACAGCCAAAACTAAAAAATCAAAAAAGAAGCATTATGACATATGTGCAATTTGTTATATGGCAATGGATATATGCTCATTCATAAATAAGTAAATAATCAAAGAATATTACAAAAATAAAGTAACTCAATTGAAATGAGGCAAAATATAGGAAGATAATGAACAACGGGGCAATTAAATGTTTCTTTAAAAATTGCAAAAGTGTTCAATCACTTTCGGAAAAGAATGCAAACTAGAGTTCTGATATATTAAAAAAAACATGTTTGACAATTATTGAAGACATGCATGAAAATATTGAGTGGGAACAGTGTGAAGAAATAGGTACTGTTATGTGATTCTCATTCAGATACCAAATGTTCCAACAGCTATGATGAGAACTTTGACAAAACTTGATAAATTTCAAATACATTCACCCTCTGAATTGCCAATTCCAGTTCTAGAAATGCTTCCTTCAGGGATCGTATGTGTGACATGATGTGGAGCATTGCTCTCAAAAGAAAAAAATAATGGCAGTCATTGAAATGTCCATCAGTGCCTAACTGTTAAATTTATGGTGCTTCTAGAAAGAACTGTAGCACAGCTCTGAAATCAAATGTGTGAACTCACATAGACCAGTGTTCAAAATGCATTTAAAAATAATTTTAAATGAATAAGCAAAAGTGCATAATGGTGATCATAAACCAGGATCATTTTAAAAAATGAAATACATTTCTTTATATACATGCAAGGCAGTAGGTCTCACACTCTAGGTCATGGCCTCTTGGGGGGTCAAATGACCCTTTCAAAGGAGTCGTCAAAGACCATCAGAAAACACAGATATTTAATTATAATTCATAACAGTAGCAAAATTATGGTTATGAAATAACAATGAAAACAATTTTATGGTTGGGGGTCACTGTAACATGAAGAAATGTACTAAAGGGTCTCAGTATTAGGAAGGTTGAGAACCGGTGCTGAAGGGGAGAAAAAATATGTAGTAAATGATATCTGTGTGAACATGTGAGACAGAAGGAAACTGGGAACCCTTCAGACAAGGACCAAGTGGTGAGCACACTGTGGGGAGACATGATTTGCAGAAAATATGCTCACATTTATACTGAGCTATCTAAAGCAAGCGACTGTTTATCTGCCAGGTAAATATACCATTAACATTCAAATTATGAAAAAGAATAAAAATGAAAGAAATAAAAATGAATAGAGGAGAGCCAGAAGGAAGGGAAACAGGGTAATCCGTCATAGTTTCTTTCCTAAATTAGGGGGAAAGGTTGAAGTCCCATTCAACTTGTCCTTTGAGCTATTAGTTCAGAACAGGTTGATAGAACTCCATCTTCCATTGGCCAAGACAAGTCTATTCACAGTTTCTAAATACTGTTTTGAGTTCTAAAGTGCTTGCATTAGTGATTTTCTGCTTAAATGGTGACTGTATCTTTAACATTTAAAACAATTGATGCTAACATGCAAAAGGTCCAGAGGCACAAATCATGGTGCAGAAGTTAGTTGAGAGGTCAAGGGCTTCTGGGTTTTCTATTAATGTCCTACACTGACTGCAGACCACTCATTCTAAAAACATGGGCAACCTGGCTTCTTCATGCCCTTCTTACTCCATGCTGCTGTGAGCTGTGAGACACTGGATGAGATCAGGGAATGATGGAATGATGAAAAAAACATTTGTGTAAAAAGAATAGATGCCAGTTTATGAGGCTTAGAAGAGAAAAAATTGAAAATAGCAGTATATAAATGAGAAGTAATTTATACCTTAAAACTAAACCTGGTAAGAAAGAAAAAAGAAAGGAGCTATGTCTCTGGAGACTAATTAATTTCAAAAGCCTTAAAGTGAATTAATATATTTTTGAACAATTTTACTTCCAGATATTTTTCCTAAGAAAATAATGACACTAGAGTACAGAAAAATGCACTTAAAATTATATCTAATTAATATTATCAGGTTATTTACAAAATAATCTTAGAGATCATTGTAGTATCAAAGTGGGCTAAAGATTAAAGTAGATTCACTTCCAAACTAAAATCGATGATTGAATGCAGGGTGGCTACCCACCACCCCTACATTTCCCCAGAGTGCTCTTGAGTGGGAGCAGCAGGAAATATTAGATAAAAAAAATTTAGAGTGTGGAGATAAACAGATAGAAAATATAGGATAGCCTTGAGAGGGCCTGGAACCTATTCCATTGGCCCTGACTGTCTCTGCCCTAGGGTATTTATGGAAACGCCAAGGGGCCTAGCAAAAGACCTCTCCCCAGCACAGCCAAGTGCAGATCATTTCAGATACCTGCACTCAGACCCATGGTCCAATCATTCTCTCTATGCAGACCTGCTGGGTAAAGCCACTAGGAAACATGAAAATGGGCTCCCACCATTGAAAACTCTAGATTTTTTTTATTGCTTCTTTATTTTTTTGAGATTACAATATAATTATAATTACACTATTTTCCTTTCCCCTTTCTTCCTCCAAATCCTTCCATAGATCTTTGTGGGGACCTGCCCCACTGGAACTTAGGTCACCTGTGAAGAGGTGGCCTGGAACTGAGGAAAGGCAAGTGTGCGCTGCTCACTCGTTTCCCAGCCTCCCTCTTACCCAGAGACACAGCAGGGAGTCAAGCAGTAAGTCTCTTTTATACCAGAAAACCTCAGAACCCTAGGAGGGGGTGAAGGAACAAACCAGTCATTTTAAAGGGCACCCTATTTACAAGTTGTTTATGTTCTGACACTGTCTCTTGTTTTTTTAGTATCTTATCTAGCATAAATAACTTGAGCTAACTTTCTTTCCCAGCATTTGTATCCACTCTCTGCGTAAACACCTTAAAGCTTAAGCTCTATTTATCTGAATTTCTCTAGGCACCCTCTTTGCAGGCCATGTATGCCCCACAGATCTTTTCTTGCTCTCTTTCAAATTCAGGGAATCTTTTTTTTATCAATTGTTTATTTTATGTGTATGTGTGTGTGTGTGTGTGTGTGTGTGTGTGTGTGTGTGTGTGTATACACAACCTGCTCCATTCTGTATTTCCCTCTTGTGATCTGAGTTACCATCCAGGCTGTTGAAACCCTCACCCAAGTCTTGAAGTGTATCTGTTAAGATCCCCTCAGAGAAGCCAGAGTATGGCCTTGGTCCTCCCAGCTCTCAACAGCTAATGCTTTTGAACATCAGTGCTTATTTGGAGCTGGGTACAGAGCTCACTCGGTAGCCTGCAGATTTAATTGGGATCAGTAGTTGTTTTGAAGGCACCTTGGTGCTCCCTTTTAAGCCTCTTTAAAATCAAAGTGTCACTGGCCCTGCTTTCATGCTGAGCAGCTAAGGACCTCACCCTCTATTAGAGAGGTTTCCCTTGTAACCAACAGAGCCTGGCACAGCCTCTGAATCACAGGTCTAGAAGATTCCTAAGGCTTACTGTTTCAGTGTTCTAAAATAGCTACTGCTCATGGCAGAATCCTTTATCTTTGGCCCTGCCAGCAGATTAGGAAAAACAACTTCCCTTCTCCACGAAAGTCACCAGAAAATCAGAACCCTTGAAAAGAAAAGTCACACTTTTGAGGCTGGATAGAATGGACTCCAATGTTATCCCAGCCTTTATCATTTTAACATATTGGGCCTTGTGTTCTACCTCATTTTGTTTTCTGATCTGACTTTCTGTCTATAACTACAGTCTTTCCAAAGAAAAGGTTATGAATCCTGTGTAGTCGGAATTTTTTCTGTGTCCCACCTGGCCCGTGGTCAGGACACATCTCTCACCCACAGTCCCGCAGCCTTTCATAAAACAATCACACAGAGGCATAATATTAATTATAACTGCTTGCCCATTTGCTCAGGCTTATTACTGACTAGCTCTTACACTTAAATTAACCGATAATTCTTACCTATGTTTAGCCACATGGCTTGGTACCTTTTTTCAGTTCTGCCTTGTCATCTTGCTTCCTCTGTGTCCGGCTGGCGACTCCTGACTCTGCTCTTCCTCTTCCCAGCATTCCTTTAGTCTGCTTGCCCTGCCTATACTTCCTGCCTGGCTACTGGCCAGTGTTTTATTAAACCAGTGTACAACAGTATTATCCCATAGCATTTTTCTTTGATGTAGTTGAAGACTAGATAGTTATAATTTTCCTTGGTAATGATAAAAAATTAGTTAGATATGAAACTTTAGACTTTAGACTGACAAATATAGGATAGATAGAATATATTCTTTAATTTTGCCAAATACAAATAGACTAGATATTATAACTGTAATTCTTGCTTGATAACTGTTTTTGTTATATGTAGTTTTACTATGTTAAAGTTAAAACCTTCCTTTTTTATTAGACAGAAAAGGGTAAATGCTATGGGATAATGCTGTTGTACACTGGTTTAATAAAACACTGATTGGCCAGTAGCCACGCAGGAAGTATAGAAAGGGTGAGCAGACTAAAGGAATGATGGGAAAAGGAAGAACAGAGTCAGGAGTTGCCAGCCAGACGCAGAGGAGGCAAGATAACAAGGCAGAACTGAGAAAGGTTACCAAGCCATGTGGCTAAATATAGATAAGAATTATCAGTTAATTTAAGTGTAAGAGCTAGTCAGTAATAAGCCTGAGCTAATGGCCAAGCAGTTATAATTAATATAAGCTTCTGAGTGATTGTTTTATAAAGGCTGCGGGACTGTGGGCAAGAGATTTGTCCCGACCACGGGCCAGGCTGGACACTTGGAAAACTTCAGCTATAGCCCTGTGCTGTCAGTTGCCAGTGGTAAGGATGGACCTATCTATTTATAAATCACCAGCCTGACTCAGACTATCAGAAATGAAGGAAGCTAGCACATAACTTAGTTGTTAGTATTTGATGGTACAAAATGGGATCTTGCTTGGCCTTGTCATTCAAAGCTGCAGTGAAAGTTCTGGAGATTGCTAAGCAAAGAACCAGTTCAGTAATGACAAGGGGCAGGAACATGTATAGAACATAAGGAAGCAGCTCTGTCCTTGGGAAGCTGACAGCACCAGTTCATCTGCTTCTGTTCCTAACCTGGAGTGTCCACCTCTGACAAATTATGCCAGGACAAGTCTACAAGACATGATCAATGGAGTTGGCATGACTGACATCTAATCACCTCCTACATAAACATATGCACATTTTAATAAGGTGGAGAATGGCCTCAAAGCACCGATAAGAAATCAAAAATCTAGTTGCCACTCAACTGACAGTTGCTTAAGAGGAAACACATTCAGGACTAACTCTGGGACTCAGCCCTACCCTGTTTACACACGGCTGTCCCACCTGCCTCATGATGTCAGTGGACATGTTTGTACTCCTCAAAGAAAGTTCCACTCACAGAGGAAATAAAACTCAGTAGACAGCGGGCGTGGTGCGCACGCTTAATCCAGCATCGGAGCAGAGGCAGGGATCTCTGTGAGTCGAGCCACTGTCTACCAAGTGAGTTCAGAAAGCGCAAAGCTACACAGAGAACTGTCGAAAAACAAAAAAAAAAAAAACTCAGTAGACAATCAGAGCAATAAACCTCTCCCATCATGACTTCTAGAATGGGAATCACAGTGAGAATATTTTAAGATAAAATTGGTTATTGAACATTTTAAAATTAAAAATATATAGCTCAATCCACCATTTGTAAATATTTACCTATATCAGTTAGTTTTATTTTATCTAAAAGCCATTATCAGGTTAATAAATCAAAAACTTCACATACCAATCATTGCTTTAAATGTGTTCCCTTTTCAAAACACAAACACATCAGCAGCCAAAATGACTTTGCTTCTTTTCTTCATTTCTCAGATAGAGCAAATGTGTCAGTGGCATCCAGTTTTTCTCAGTTTGAAAATTTTGTAATGAAATGGAAGACAACTCTTGTGTGTGTGTGTGTGTGTGTGTGTGTGTGTGTGTGTGTGTGTGTGTGAGAGAGAGAGAGAGAGAGAGAGAGAGAGAGAGAGAGAGAGAGAGAGAGAGAGAGAGAAACCACTATGTAATACGTACTTTTCCACTTGATGGTGGCAAAATTATTTTCCTGTATTCCCAGTCCCAAGTCATAGAATTAAATCAACCATTTTATCTATCAGCAATTTATCTCTTCCCTGGTTGCCCGCTTGTGATTTTAAAGCTTGCTCTAATAAACAAATGAAGAAAAATAGGAAATGAAAGTTTATTAATGGTGATGAAATTGGTATGAAAGACAGAATTAGAGATGGCCAGGTGCCTGGCTAGCAGGTGATACAATTGGGCAGCAGATGGGGAGGAAACCAGTCCAGAATTCCTCATTCATGTCATTTTCATTTTCTAACTTTCAAAAATTAAGATTTTGTGAGGCAAAAATCCTTTCATGTGCAGCCATGCTGTGACATCAGTATTTTCTACTCCATAAATGTCACCTTTTCATCTACAAGAAGACTGCACTTGACATTATGGTCACCTGATGGACTTGATGCTTTTGTTAGCTTTAAATTAATTTAGCTCCTGTCCCTATTTCCTCCTAGAAGCAGGAACTTCTAGTGTATATTCACAGTAAACTGTTCCATTAAAACTTTTTGCACTTTTTTGTTTTTGAGATTATAATATAATTATAATGCTTCTTCCTTTCTTTTTCTACCCTCTTTGCTGTCTTTCAAATTTGTAGCCTTTTAAAATTAATTTTATTTCATGCATACATACAAATATAATATTATAATATGGAATATGTATTATATTATATTTATTATATTTAAGACTGACCATTTAGTATTGGATAGTCAATTTAGTCAATTGTAGTTTTCCCTCTGTAAGACTGTTTCTCTCATTCTCAATATTCCTAGGTTGCCTATAGTTCTTTGTACAGAGTTGAGGCCTTGTGTACTTTCTCCCATGTTTTCTGGGTTCAGAAAATTCAATATTCCAGAACAACTAAACACTTCAAATATAGGGAAAGAAAATAATTGGCTTGATAGACATAAGCACGGACATTTCTTGCATTTCAGGAAAAGACTGGCCAAATAATATTAAGATGGTCAGATAAAAAAAAAATCACTTGAGCTCAAGATTACAAAGCTATAGTATGCAATATAGCAAGACTATGTTTAAAAACAAATGTTTTATTATCATTATAACTTTCAGTGAGCTGAGCATGGTAACTCATGCCTCTAATCCTAGCATTATAGAGGAAGAGTCAGGCAGATATCTGTGGATTTGATGCCAGCCTGGTCTATAAAACAAGTTGTAGGGTAGTCAGGGCTGTTACACAAAGAAACCATGTCTCAAATAGCAAGGCTCAATGAATTATTTGAGTCTGAGATATGTCTGTTGTAATAATTTAAGGGAAAATTGCTGAATGACAGAATGGAGTCCAAGAACTGGGCAATAGGAATCACTGCTCTTCTAATTTGCAGCCAAAAGATCTCAGTGACCCTGGTACACATACACAAATAACCTATCTCCTGGTTGCATTGATCTCAGCATACATGTCCCCTACATGTTATGAGACACAGAGTAGCATCTCAGTTTGTCACTCCTGCCAGAACTCTTGATGACAAAAAGGCTGTACCCATTGAAGGTTTGCAATTGGTTCCTATGTGAGGCTTATGATTGAGTGACAAAGAAGTTTTTGGAACCATGTACATGGCTAGAAATTACTGATGTAATTACAATCTCTATATTGAGGGTAATATTTTTTGTGGAAATATAAACTGGGTCTTCACTTTGTTCTTTTATTAATATGAAAGACTACCATTCTGTTTACTGTCCTCACACATCTTATTTTGTAGCATTAGTCTCAATAAATGTTTACCACTAAAAATAAAAAAAAATAAAAGATGGTCAGATAGATAAAATCATGGCATATTCTGCCCATATGTCATCTACTTTATACCTAACACACTGTGGGGAAGAGATATGCTGCAACTAATGGGTGTGTCGTTAATCTCTGCTATGGACCAATAGCTCAAATGCTACAAATGGGTTTTAAACTTAAAATAATATGGGTTTACAAGCCCAAGGCATAATTGAGCCCATTATCCCAGAAATCATAAATGACAGACATGGCCTAGGTATCAAAATTTGTCCTGGGGTGACTGTCCACTCTGACCCCATTACTTGTGAATTTGATGCTCCTATCTGAACTAACCAATGGCCTTAAAATGCTGAGAAATTGTAGCTGTTACCTGTCCAGTGGAAAAAAAACCTTAAATATGAGACATATAAGACCCCCTACTTTAAATTATCTCAATATTTGTTATTTAGAAAAGATCAGCTAATAGGCTGCTATAAGACCTTACAAAATTAAATAAAATTTATTAGAGCCAAGGGCTATTTCACAACCTGGCTTTCCATCTCCCACAGCCATCCCTAGAAATCAAAACAATAATTGTCATAGATTTACAAGATTACTTCTTTACCATGCCTTCTCACCCTGCCACGATGGAAGCCAAAGCTGACATGCAGAACAAGAGATACAAATTCTGTTTACCCAGGACTCATTTTATAAGGCAGAGTTCCTCATCATATATACAGATTAACAATCAGAACTGTCAGTTATAGTCTCCTCACAATCCTCCAACCCAATAATATATATGTATATATATAGTAATACATTTATTGCATAGGTGATATTATATTCATATCAAACTATAAAACTTATAAATCTATACATTGTCAGCTTTGCAGGATGTACCAGCACCTTTTCATGTGTCTGTCCAACAACTACAAATTCTTTCCCTATGGTTGCTTACCTACAAGGTTTACTTCCTTATGATTTATGGCTATGTTATAAGAGGTAATACAATATCTATTTCACTGCTTTTTAATTTTAGGAATGTCTAGAGTTCATAATTGAACAAAGGTCTTACATATACTTCAAGAGCTCTTAAGAACTGGTGCATAACTTTCCATATCTCCCACTACAGGCATTCCTTATTACCCCCAAGCTAAGACACAAAGTTATACCTGTTGTGCCCAGATTGTGACCCCCAGAGAGACCATCAAAGACGAGCATGCCGGAATGCAAAAGCAAGGTTTAATTCTGGATATCCAAAAGCAATACAAGCCTAGGCAGGGACTTCGTCCAATACATCCAACGCAGTGGAGGCTGGAGGAAGCGCCCACTGTCTGCAAGTTCAGTTTTTAAAGGGAAAAGTCACAAGGTTACATCATTTAGGGGTGTTAGTATGGATACAATTTTGATTGGCTCGCTTCTAGAGACTTCTAGAAATTACTTCTAAGGGAGTGGTTGCCCACTACCATTTCTCATTGGCTGCCCTCAGGTGGGGGCATTTCTGTGATCAGTTACCCTGGAAACCAGGGAGAGGACATTCCATAGTCTGGCAGGCATTACCTCGTGACTCTGTACTTTTACACTTCCTGGTTTCTCGAATCTGAACTGACTGGTTTCAGTAACTAATGGCCTATTCCCAAAAGGAGAAATCTTAGGCCTTAGTTTTAGGGTGAAAGCATTTTGGTCTTATTTCTAAGATGGCTCATTTTGGTCTCACAATACCTAAGTCTCTAGGACCTTCTCACTGATATTTGGAAAGGTCCTGATATTTTTTATAACATCAGGAAGAGGATATGCTTACATGTTTTCATAGGACACTGACCTGCCTTTATGGATCCTGGATCGCCTGATCACATCATATACTAGGTCACTGCAGGACAAAGGCACTCTATAATTGCGATTATAGGCTGTTAATCACACATAGATCCTTAATTATTGGACTTTGACTTTGTGAATAAATTGATAAAATTACAAGTGCTTTTGAGGAACTCTGATCAATTATATAAAATTTTATAGAAATATGATTAAAAATAATAATCCTGTCCTAAATGTATTTTTATTAATTTTGATCAAATGCTAAACAAGATTTATATATATATATATATATATATTTATATTTATATTTATATGAAATATTTCAGATTTTATTCTCTAGATATCCTACTGTTTTGTTGAGGCTCCAAGAATTCATAATTTTGCCGTGACAAAATTCACCACTTTTACGTTGCTAATATGTCTAAAAATTTTGTCTTTTAAGAAAATTCTTTTTTTTTTTTTAACGCTGAATGTCATTTATTGAAGGAGGGAGGAGGTCTTGAATACAGGCTTACAGAACAATGGGAGAACCCGGAGGGCAGAAGTTTGCTACAGATGTTTTAAATCTTGCATCTAAGCTGTTAGCGCCCATTATGCAGGATACATAGACAAGGAACTTCCCTTAAGCATTCAGGAGGGTGAAACCCAGGAGGGAATTAGCATTGGGAGGATATCATTTATATTTATAGATTATAAATATATTATTGATACAAATATTGATCGTATATCAATATTAACTGACCATTACTTATCATTTTTTTCAGTCATTCCAACTTAATATTTATCCACATATTCTTTGCCCTAGAGAGAATTGAACATCTTTTTTTTAACTTTACAAGAAAAGAGGAATTGCAGCAGGTCGCAAGAATATACTATAGAGATTTCGCTGTATATTAAAGCTATACCTAAAAATGTCAAGGAATTTCTCTAGAGGAAAACCATTTATCAAATAATATTTGGTGTTATTTAGCTTTTAATATATATCAGCCGTCTTCTATGAAATTCTTGTGTGTTCATATACTACTAGGCCATATGGTAAACAGTTAAGCTTCTCAGACCTTCTGCTGATCCACTAGGTAACACCCCTGCAGGGCCTAGGAGACAGGCAGACTGTAGATGCATAGCTTTGTTTCTTGTGCAAATGAAGCTCAGACCATCCCTTGCCTTCAGGCCTAGTTGCATGGCAAAGCTATTGACTCAGGACAATAGGGTTTTTTTGCATAACCAGGTACAGTAAAGACTGGAGCAGACTGCCTGGTTCAGGCAAAGCCACATAGCTGGAGAGAAGAGAACAAGGCAGAGTTTCTCAGAGCCAGGAGTAAGGAGCAAGGAAAAGTTTTGCAGACTGTAAGTGGATTTGTATCAAGTCAGGGAGGAGAAGAGGGAGGAAAGATGGAGGATGTAGGAACAGAGGATGAAGATGAGATTGAAGGCATAAGAGCTTAGTTACTATTAGGCTTTGAGAGAACAGAAAAAGAAGGGACAAGGAAGAATTGAGTGTCAGGATGGAACTGAAGCTGTATAGATGGAATTTTGTCTTAGAGAAATAAAGCATACGGATAAAAGAGCATGGTGTACATAGATTCGTTCCCCTCAGATAACTCCCTGCCAGATGTAGTGTCTTCCACAGGACCCTGTAAAGGATTTTCTCAGGGCAGGCCCTGGTGAAAATTCTGTTATTTATGGATATAGTTTCTGACATTACTAGGAGACACAATCTCACAGAAAACTCCTTGATTTTCTGACTTTTACACTCTTTTTTTTTTCCCTCTTCTATAATGTTCTCTGAGCCTTAGGTGTGGGACTGTTTATAGACATATCTACTGGGATATGACTCCACAACTACATTTTGATTGAGGTTTTCTGTAATGATGTATATTTGTTGCAAAGAGAAGTTTCCTTAATGAGAGATGAAGACCAACTTTATAAGTAAGTACAAGGACATATGTTTAGATTATCGTTAAAGATTATGCTTGTTTAATAAAGTATTGGTTGTAAATTCTGTTGGTTATCCTGTGGCGCTGCTCCTTGTGGATGGCCACCGTCCATGGCAGCCATGCTGACAGAGAGTGCTGATTGGAAGAATCACAGCCATGGTTACCTTTTTAGAGCTTTATTGGGAGAGGGGAGGGGAGAAAGAGAGGGAGAGAGAGAGCACGGAATGAGAAGAAGGGGGGGGCGGCAGACAGGAGTGGAAATGAAGGAGAGGGACACACAGAGGGCCCACCCGCTTTTTAGGGTGATGACAAAATTAAGGACCGAATCCTTACAGGTTCTTCCAATATTCATGACTTTACTAAAACTGAGCTGTTAGCTATGTTTCCAGAACCAGGTGTGGTTTCTTTCTTATGGAATGGGTCCTAGGTCCAAATAGAGAGACATTGGTTATCACCAAGGTATGAGTGCCACTGTTGCACCTTTAGGGTCATCATACCATGCTGGTCATTGATGTGATTGATTCATTCATGTTATGTAGTATTGTTGTTTGCCTCCCTCCTTTGGAAGCATGCATGGTGCCTTTTTGTACCATTGAAGCTAGTCCTCAGGAAGGAGGCATTCAGGCAAGTTCTAGCACAAGGCTCTCTGAATCTTGTTTCTGAAGTGCATGATGTCCATTAAAATTTGATAACAAACATTTTTCAAAAAGAAATGTAATCTCAGCAAGAACAACCAGACAAATATAAGTCTTACAAAAACATTTAAATATTTTAGTATAATGTATAGGCAAGCAGTTGTATAGGTCAAGTTCTAATCTAAAATTAAGAAAAAAGTCTATTGACAAGATAAAGTGATCTAAGCTTAGATATACAAAGATAAAAACAACTGATATACTAATTAAATTTGTCTGGCTTATACTAATATGTATCTGAATGAAAACCTAATATACTGTGTAGTTAAATATTTGACATACAGAGAGACAGAGACAAAGAAAAGAAGGAATGAAGGAATGAGACTGAGAAACAGAGACAGAGAATAGAGACAGAAAATGATAAAAGAAGGAAGGGAGAGAGGGAGAAGAAGGGGATGAGGAGGAGAACATCTTCTAATTTTCCTTGTGGCCTATGCCCCTCTTCTTTTCTTTTTTCCTGATTTACAGGGAACTACATGGGTATCTGTCTATTTCACCCTTCAGATGTCACCTCACTTTCCTTTGCTCTCAATAGTCTATTATGGTTGTATGGTGGATGCAGCTACTCAGGGATATACTCAGGATAGTGTATTCAACACAAGAGCCATGACTAGATGTGTTCTTACCACCTCTTCCTCAACCATAACTCATTCTTCCATCAGAAACTCTTTTCTTTTGAATATTTTAAATCTGAGAAGTCAACAGGAACTTGCAGAAACATTTGGGTTTAGTATACTGGCCCTGGTTGTGTTTGGTGCAACTCATGTAATTGGAACCCCACTATGAAGAAGTAACTTCATGAAGAAGTAGAGAACAAGCAACCTAAAACAACTTGTTGAATCTTTGGGAAGTTAAGATATGGAGACAACAGTGCCTTTGCACTCTGCCACACCGCTCATAACATGACTAAATTCAATCCAAAATATAATAAATCACCATACATATAGCTGTAGGCTTCAAATGTGGTGGCAACTTGTCTTATACTAAGTTGCAAGCAAAAATATTTTATTTTTAGTCCTGTCAGCTTATTTTAAAGTAACGTCATACCTTGAAATAAGTAGATGCAATGTCAACTTCATCAGAACTATGTGTCTTTTCTTTTTAAAGTTAGCTACAGCATGTTTGGGTGAGGACCTTTTCTGACTGGCTCTATTCATTTTAGATTTCCAAGTTTACCCAGGTTGGGATAGTTTTCTGTGACTGTTTCAATGCAAAGGTTTCTATGACTTTCCCCTGTTAATTGCCTTTGGATATGTGGAATAAAAAGTTTGTCATTTTATGACATTTTAAAGGTGTTGGAGTTTTATTTCTCTCCCTCCCCCTTCTCTTCCTTCCTTTCTTTTATCCTGTTCTCTACATTTCTACCTCTTTCTATTTCTGTTTCATTTTCTCTTTCTTTCTTTCTTTCTTTCTTTCTTTCTTTCTTTCTTTCTTCTTCCTTCCTTCCTTCCTTCCTTCCTTTCTTTTTTTCTTTCTTCCTTTCTTTTTTGTCTATGTCTCTGTCTTTCTCCTTTTTAAACCAGAATATTTTACAATAACAGTCTTCAAATTCAGGTACTGTTCCCTCCAATTAAGATGCATTGTGTTAAGTACTCTGAGTTTATTTTTACTTAATTTATTGAGTTATCTGTGTTTTATTTTCTTCCAGTATATCTATTCATTTTACTGGATTTCTCATTCATATAAGGATTGCTTTTCAAATTTAGTCAATAGTGTGTCTACATTCTCTTTGATTCTGGTCTGTGGTTTTGCATGAACTAGCGGCCTTATTGATGATGTTACTTGTAGCCACTGCCCACAGTCTAAGCAGTAACATGGCCTGAAACAGCTGTCTTCATGGGCATTGCTGCTTGGAAACCAAGGGACTGCTTCTAGTGTCAATAGTGGTGCAGTTACTTCAGCTTCTGGCTACTGGTGTGGATCTACAAGCCTCTTACTGTAGGTAGTGGTACAGAAAGGGGAATCATGAACCCCCATCCTTAGTCTCCATGGTGACAGAGGCTTGAGTGTCCCTAGATCCTAACATGGACTCAAAACAATCCTGGCCACAGCTAGAGGTAGCAGTGGGGAACTATGGTGCACATTCTCAGTCACAAGCAATGTTGTTCTACGCATGTGTTTAGATATCCCTAGAGTTCCAAGGAATTATGTTTCTAGTTCTTTAGAACAGAGCATGCCCTCCCATGCAAGTGCATGCTTAGGCATTTGTATTCATGCATGTGCACATGCACACACACACAGACAGACAGACAGACAGACAGACAGACAGACATCATACACAATAAAGTTTCAGAATGTAATAAGCATTGGTGGTTTTCATTGCAATTAGGTTCCTCTGAAAATACCTAAAAATACATGGAAGCTTATAGCATGGGTAAGCAGATCTGAATTAACATGATAGGCAGAAAAATTTTATGAAACTAAAAAGAAAAATTGAGAAAAGGAACCTTTTCCCATTCCTGCCTCCCACATTGCCTTTGCATTGTACTATCCTTCTCCCTTTACAAAGGCACCAGCTTCTCATAGAAAAGATGCTCAAAGATCAATTTTGTCATATAACTTCTGTTTTCTCTGCTATTCACCACCAAAGCTGGTTTTCATGTTTTGGAGCACAGAGTATTCCCAAGCCTCAGGATGATTTGAGTATTAAGAATTGTGTACTACTAGGCGGTGGTGGCACACACCTTTAATTTTAGCACTCAGGAGGCAGAGCCAGGCAGGCAGAGCCAGGCAGGCAGATCTCTGTGAGTTCGAGGCCAGCCTGGTCTACAGAGCGAGATTCAGGACAGGCACCAAAGCTACACAGAAAAACCCTGTCTTGAAAATCCAAAAAAAAAATAAAAAAAGAAAAAGAAAAAAGAAGAAAAAAATACTAGGTTGGATGTGAGAATTCTATGGTGTGAAGGAGGTTTCCTGTTGCACAATGAGGTACCGGGTACAACACTTATGGGCTATCTGCTTTTACCACTATCTGTATTTTGAAATTGGACACTTTTAGAATACCATTTTTTCCTGTGCTCTTCCTAGAGTTTCTGTTTTTAGAATCATTATAGGGCTTGTATTTTCTAACAAATCATTTTCAAAAATGAAAACATTTTTGAGAGATTTTATTAAATTTATATAATTAATGTCTCCCATTCTGAAGTTTCACTCTGGAGAGATGTCAGAGAGTAAAGCACAGACTTACTCTCTAGATCAGACAGAGAACTGGACAAGGACAGGCTGCAAAAATATATGAGAATAAAACTTGAATTATAGTGTGAAGATGCAAGTAGAAAATTCAGAGGATACATATAGTCATACTGACACACTGAGACCATTATGATGCATACAATTTATTTCAATATTTTTAAACATCAAGCCATAGAGACAAGCTCAATTTTTTTTTAAATTATTTGAACCAATTCTGTAAGAAAAGGCTAAATAAAGAAACAGCTACTGTATATTTTTTGTGCTATGTTCATTGGTCTCCCATATACATTGATGTCTCCAAACATTGATGAAGGATCTCCAACTGCTCAACCACCAAAAGATATGAAAGCCATCATCTATGGTCTAAATCTGCCATTTAAACCAACTAAGATGACACATTGTAGGTATGGAAATTAATCATTACATAAAGCATAGATGCAACAAGGTGTTAACAGCATCCACCATTGAGTAGGGTGGTTTGGGTGTTTTTCTTCTTGCTTGTTTGTTGTATCCAATTTTCTAATGTTTATGACGGGACTCACATACTAAAGGGAAGACAACCTTGAGATACTTGTGCAGCCTTTGACACCAGCTCCAGGTAAAACTTTCCTAGGTTACCTCAAAAAAAAAAAAAAAAAAAAAAAAAAAAAAAG
The DNA here is from genome assembly GCF_004664715.2 of Peromyscus leucopus. Lineage (NCBI taxonomy): Eukaryota > Metazoa > Chordata > Mammalia > Rodentia > Cricetidae > Peromyscus > Peromyscus leucopus. The sequence continues at coordinate 53,130,324 of NC_051069.1, forward strand.
GTAAAAAGAAGTCAACAAAACATTCAGGCAGTAAGGAGTAAAAGCTTGTTGCCGGGTCAGGGTAAATGGGCTGTTGCTAACAGGTCAAAGCAAAGCAGCTGATATTATTTACAACAGAGAACTTGTCATCTACCAGTTATGTAAATGATTGTGATGTTTAACTTATACATCTTCAATTAGGAATTTTTTAACGGGAATAGAAAAAAAGAAAAGAAATGGCTGAAATTAAAATGAAAAGGATTTGATTAACATATCAATGGAATCACCTTCCTAGAAAATGGTAAGCTCTGTATTAGTAACTGATATAAGGGCAAAATTACATCTCAAGCCTTAAGATCAGGAATAGCATTGCTCCCATGTAGGCTTGACATTCAGATAAGCTAAGAGGTAAAACATTTCCCAAGACTTTGTTTTTATATATAATGGATTTTTAATAATAAAAATTGTTTCTCATAGGCTACCAGGTGACCAATTCAGACTCTACAGATTTGAAAAAGTCTCATTCACAATCCTCTGGTGACTTGTAGTTTTGATCTTCTAAATCTCCAAGGTGGTAATATATTCCATAAATGAGGGACTGGGATATGAGCAGTACTATAAATCCCCACGTTTGAATTCCCAAGTTAGACCAAATTCATCTTACGCTCTACTAAACACATGTCATCTTTGAGAAGCAATTTTTCAAACTCTTTGAAATCTTACCGTTCTTTCTCTTTTCCTTTGGATCCTCCTACTGAGCCACTCAGTTCTGGCTTATGGCATATCTTAGCCCCTTGTGTCTTTTGAACTTTGACCAGGCCCATGAATATTTTGGTATTTGTGGAAAAAGAAACTCTTAAAACAAATAATTAGATAACCCAGGTTTTTCACTAGAAATTACTTCATACTACCTTTATCCTTTAAAATAAAAATGTATTGTTGAGAAACTCCTGGATGCTAGACTCACAGAGTCATTTTTAGTTCACATGGATGTATTTAAGGCAGCACTTTCATAGCTCTAGGGTGACTAGAGATTAAACAGGGCAGGAATCCTATTTTAGAAGCTATTGATACTATGGACATCAGAGATGACAATGACTTAAATCAAGACTTACCAGTGTGGAAGGAGAATAAAATAGATTAATTTAAAGCATTTTTGAGATAGGACTAGAGATGTCTGGCTGGCAAATTGATGAGGGATGAGTCAGGAAAGTAGAGATATGTTTGTAGTAAGAGACAAAAGAAAAAAACAATCTGGAGTGGCAGACAGAGCTCTAATTGTTGCATGGAATACTCTTAAAGTAAAACATTATTGATTGCTTGTCTGAAATGCACCTTATGCATTCTGTAGTTGCATTAACTAGTACAATGATCATGAAGAGAAATAGTTGCTAGTGAAACTTTCTGTAATTACCAATACAAATTTCTTTGCAGAAAAACAACTCAACGTCAAAACCACTAAATTAACATCCATCAGTTATACCACTCACTTTCAAAACAGCTTTGGATTGTGTCCAATTCTGAAGAACTGTAAGCTTTCATTCATTTCAGATAGGGAACCATGAAATGCCTGGGGGTATTATTACTACTCAATATTTAAAACAGTTACATATGTGTATCTAAAAGTTAGAGAGAAGGGATTGGGAGATGTCAGGAGATATTGTCACAGTTCAGATATTGGTGAACAGAATTCCTCAGTTTAAATCTTTCCTCACTGGGTTTGGCTGCAGCGGGATCCATACAAAGAAGACATCCATGACACAGCAGCAAGCCAATGTCTGTCAGACTGTGACTACACAGATTCATGTTTACAAAACAGTTTATAGTTCCCATAGTATTTCCATATTTGTTTTGAGATTTTGACTATGCCATCAGCATGTCTCTCCATTTGCACAGATGAGCACAAAGAAATTATTTTAAGCTTCATGGTTTTGTTGAAGTCCACAATTCTAGAAAGTAGAAGGACAATGACCCTGTTGCTTCTTTTAGCATATTGAGAATTAAATGTAAAGTCATGGCTCATGAGAAGCATGTATCTGTATACAAACAAACACATTCCTTAGCGAGATTGCCTGCACATTTGAATTTACAATATGCATGAGTCACACAGGATGTTAGCTGGGATTAGGCATTTTGCAGATTTGCTTCTATGAAATATGTCATAGAGGTCTTCTCAGGGTGGAGGTATTTTAGGCCAATTGCTAAGTGGCAATCACCTACCATGAACTCCTCACAGCAGCCAGCAGTCACTAAACACTGGGAACATCAATGTCAATGCCTGTAAAAGTGGCTTTTATTTAGTACTGGTATGGAGAGAGATGTAAATGGGTATTATAATAAAACAATTCACCTCAAACCAGAGATTCTGAGAAAATATCGTTGGGAAAAATGGTAGTAGACAGTCTCATGGGAGCAGATGAATGCAAAGACAAGGGACAGTTATTTTCTGCAGTGTGCTTCCTTCACGAGCTCATGGAAAGTGGTTTGTAAGAGAAAAGGGTCACTCTGCTCAAGAGAGCAGATGTGGACCTTACCCCTCAGATGTCCTATCTATTAACAAGGAGCAGAGCAGGTTACCTGAAGGCTTGGGTGTCTCAGTTTTTATTACAGACTCGCTGAGAGTTGTGTGTTCAGAAGCCAGTGCAACAGACTCACGACTTGCCAGCCATCCCTGGATTCTTCTAAGTGTCCTGAAAGTCTGGACTGCTTCCTGTGGTAATAAAGAGGGCTAGATTTGGCCAAGTTGTTTTCAAAGACCGACAGATTTACATAAGTGCAAGTAGTGTGCTGTTCAGGTCTGAGCTGGGTCAAGTGCATAAAGAGAAAGCTTTCCTCTACTTCTTAAACCAGACTGGCTTTTCTAGATCTATGCAGACATTCTCCCTCTGAATCTGTCTAAAGTTCACTTCCTGTGGCTATGGGATTAGAGTATATCTCCAATAGACGAGTTATTTTCTAACTTCCTGCCTAACTTTATCATCTACATTTGCTAGCAAAATTCTCATTCTTTCCTCTCGTTAAAGTGATTAAGTTTACAATATTCTTTTCTTCTAGTCCATCCCTTCTCTGCCCCAGTTTTTCTTCTCTTTCTCCCTGTACCTCTCTTCCTGGCTATAAATTCTATTATTAATTCTGGATTCTACATTTGTTTGGCATTTGTCTGTTATTCTCAAGTCAACCTCGTGTTGCAGGGAGACTCCAGCTGGAAAAACAAGCTTCCTGATCCATCCTGTCCTGTTTCTAATCTTCTGGTGTGGTAAGACATTCCCTGTGGGGATTCCTCTACTTCCTATTGCTTTGCCTGCTCTGTTGTAGAGCTCACAAATATTTAACTCTCCTGGACTACATTTTACCTTTCTGCATAACTTATTTTTTTCCCTTAAGTCTAAAATGCCTGCCAGTGCCTCTCACACTTCATCAAGTCTCCAGGAATATTGGCCCTGGGTCAGAGCCAGAGGCTTTGACTTGACAAAACATGTTGCAAGGTGGCTCTCCCTCTGCGCTGTCTGCAGCTGTCATCTTCCCTCAAGTCCTCAGTCTGCAAATCAGAGTCTGACCTAGATCTGCATTTATTAGTCAAAGAAAAGCAGAGCTTTTGAGCCTATTTTCTTTTTCTCCATATAAAAAGAAAATTATCTCACAAACCTATATTCCTTTTCCATTTTTAGGTATTTAATTAGAAATTGCAATAGAAAAGAGGAACTGAGACAAGAAGGACTGACGGAAAGACTGGCTGTGGGAAATGTGTCTGGTGTTGGTCATCTGCTGCAGCAGGATTGCTCAGTACTAACTCTCCCTTCAGGCTTGTGATGACTGTGGAGCTCCAGGACAGAGAAGCCAAAAGCTGCCTCAGCTTATACGAAATGCTTTCCAAGTGTTTCTAGACTGTTCTTAGTGTGAACATTCAATTTCAAGGTTTATTTTCTTATATTCTAAATACCATACTTTACTAATGGCAAATCTGAAGTCACTGCTAAAACTGGATGGTTGGGGGTATGACTTTGCCTTAGTAACTTACTTGTATGGTTCAAATATTACACATGGCTATCACACATGTAAAAATGAAAACATATTTTATCTTAAATTTTGAACTACCAGTCCTTATTAGTTATAGAATGTCGCTATTTTTCTAGACCTTTGTGGTCATCCAGTGAAATAGTTATCAAACAAAATAGTTTGTCATACAATTTTCAAGGAGATTTGAGATCAACATATTTTCAAGTTATGGAAAGATAAAATGTAATCTGCATTTGTGAAATATTGCCATGTACTAATAATACTGTACTAAACACACCAGAGATAAAGGAAAACAGTATACACATACATGTGTACATTCATGAAGCATTAAGATACTAAATAAATTATTAAAGAAAAAGTGTTAGTAGACTTCTGAATTTTATAATTTCTCCTTATACTGGTAGGAAAAGAAAAAAACCCATCACGTTATGTTTTTCTGTTTTGATATGTGAACATTTTGAATGATGAGCTAGACCTTAACCCAAATTGAACAAATATCCAGGTCAGATTCAACACACTCAAGCATGATATTTGGTCTGATATATAGGGAAATTTCTGCATCTTTCTATACATTTTTTCATGCTTTAATAGGCTGTTATTTAGGATGAGTCAAGTAGTAATCCTCTAACATTTAATGGAAAAAACCCACAGGTTTGCTTACAGTTCCATATTTCAATATACATATATGAGGAACTGTGTAGCCAAATAGCCCAAGGAAAAGTGTGTGAACATTTTCTGTCTGTGCATATGAAGAAGCGTGAAGGATAGATAGGGGAGATGGACAGATGATGAGATTTCAGCGGATGAAAGAAAAGACTTTTGCTGGTTTACATACAGAAAATACCCCTGTAGCTCTGTCACCATGGAGATAAGACAAGAATTAGGACTGGTATTTTTGGTTCTGTATGTTAACCTTCCTCACCAACATAATGCCCAGAGTAGTGATATCCATTCCAAGCTTCATTACAGAAATTAAAAGTGAATGCCAAAGAAAGAGCTTTTAAATTCTAAACTGAAGCAGTTACTTTTATATTCTTATACTCATTGTGTAGTTAGGTGTCTACCAGATCCCATAACCTTAAAATTATTTATCACCGTATGAAATATTCCAAGGCTACAGAAAATGGAAGTTTCTCAGCTATGATTGAAGTAAGGGATTATTGTCCATCAACTGCTGATTTCTAGTATCCAGTGCTATAACTCCATGCATACAGTGGGAATCTTATAAAGTATCTCATCATTTGAAAAGCCTAGTGTGTAATAATAATAAATGTGTGTAGGGGCAAATGAATTCTGCTGTTCTTTATTCACCCTATAATTCCAGGGACTTCAACCAATCAACTGGTTCTTACACTTAGATATTTCTATAGGGACAGAAAAAAAAAAGGTACCCGATAAAGCTGCCTATAATGTTCCAACTGAAAATCAAAGTGGTGTAGATATATCAGTTGGAATTGGGCTCTACAATTCTGCATTTTGACAAATTATGGTTTCTGTAATGGTCTCTTACTGTTTCAAAGAGCTGTCTCCTTGATGAGGCTGAGAACCCATTTATTTGTAGGTATAAGGATAAGTACTTGGATTGTTGCTAGGTATTATGCTAATTTAGTAAAGTGATGTTTTAGGTCCTCCACTAGGCCTCAGTCTGAGACAAAGAACTACAGACACAAAAGACTGCTGAGTGTGGGAGAAATAGTCTTCCACAGAGAAAAGCACAGCAATTGGTGACCCAATACCAAATGGGCATCTCTGAAACATATATATATATATATATATATATATATATATATATATATATATATATGTGTGTGTGTGTGTGTGTGTGTGTGTGTGTGTGTGTGTGTGTGTGTGTGTGTCTTATATATTGTAGGGAACAGCTATGGAGAGTCTTCTAAATCTCACCAATATTTAGGACCAGGAAGCCAGATGCTATGTTTTGACTTCCATTCCTGACATGGTTTCAACAGAGCCTGAGAGGATTTGAGGCAGGAGGTTAAAACAAAAGTTTCAGCCTTACTTTCAACTTCCAAACTACTTTGCTTTTTAAAAATAACTTTCTTGCTGGGTGGTGGTGGTGCACGCCTTTAATCCCAGCACTCGGGAAGCAGAGGCAGGCGGATCTCTGTGAGTTCAAGGCCAGCCTGGGCTACCAAGTGAGTTCCAGGAAAGGCACAAAGCTACACAGAGAAACCCTATCTCGAAAAAACAAAAAAAAAAAAAAAAAAAAAAAAAAAAAACTTTCTTTGGCATTATCATATAATTATGTCATTCCAATATCTGTTCTTTATAGTACCATATATTCATATATATACATATTTCTAAATATATAAACACATATATATATACATGTAATGACCAAGAAAACAGAATTGAATGAAAGCAAGGAGGACATTATATAGAGGTGATGGGGGGAGGAAGACAAGGGGAGAAATGACGTATAATCTCAGAGAAACAAAATGTTACTTTAAAAAGCAAAGTAGTATGGAAGTTGAAAGTGAGGTCAAAGCTTGTGTTTAAGCCAATCTATCTCAGCTCAACCCAGGCTCTGCTAAAACCAAGTCAGGAATAAGTCAACACAACATCTGGCCCCCTGAGCCTAAACACTGGGCAGATTTGGGGGGAAGTCTACTATAATTGTTCTTTACAATATTGTATTTGGAAGTTTGGATTTTCCTACATGTCTACTCCAGTACCTTTCTAGGATTCTCCCACTTATGTGGGGATTTATGGACAAGTTCTGTTCCCATTCTGTGATCTTAAAAGTCCATTTGATAGGTGTTGCATGATAACAGCTAATACTTTAGATATTTGAGCATGGGATTTTGACATTTGAAAGGAGTGAAAGTACAGTAAGTTAGAGACTGAGGTTTACAATTGTGATCAGGAATAACTCCAGGAATAACTCCTAGGAAGACAAAGAAGCCTCACAGGGTACTGAAATCCTGTAACACAAACTGAGTTTCCTGGACATTTATTATATAATAGCTTTTCTTATCACACTTCTCAGGTTAACCCCATGCTAAGATGGAGAGCACAATAAAATATAAATGTCTTCCTAAAACATTTGTCCTATAATCCTTAGGGATCTTCAGAAATGTTAATGAAAAACATGGAATTATGAAAAACACACAGAAGAGAAAGGGTATTACAGTATCTGCTGAGGATTTCAAGACAGGAAAACAGAACTTTGTAGGGATAAGATGTTTAATTTTTGTATAAAGTTAGTATCATGTACTACCTTTAATATCAAAATGAAATCAGAAATTAGGTACTGATATTTATAAAGGAAGAATTCAAACACTTTGCTTTAGAAAGTATCTGTCTATGAAAGCAGATGCATTATTCATTCTATATTTATTAAGCATGCATTTTGTCTGTGTATGGGTCTCAGAAGATACAGCAGTAAATAAAAAAAGTCTAAATTATAGAACATGAAGTAGGTCAATTCCAAAATAAGTAAGAAATTAAATAAATTCTTCATAAAATCAGATGGAGAAATTCATGTAGAAGAAAGCATTCCATACAATCAGGCAAGAACAAAAAGTTGGAAGAAAACACATGAGGAGGCCGTGATAGAGTGACATGTTTGAGAAATGGAAAAGAATCGGACCTGAGACAGTGATATTTGATGAGAAATTTGAATGACCAAAAGGAACCAGAAATAGAATTATCAGGGAGAAGAAGAAAGGTTACAGGAATATTCAAAACAGTGGATTTGAATAAGATGAGATGTCTGATAAGTACCACAGGAAAAGGTTGAAGGAGCACAGAGCACAGGTCTGAGAAAACCACAAAGAAGGCTTGTTATAAATGGAAAATTTCCTCCTCCGAATTCTTCAGCTGAGTGCTAACCCCAGTGTGAAGTTGCTGAAGGTAAAAGAAGTTCAAGTGTGGGTGTTTTATAATCCAGTGTGACTTGTGTGATTACAAGAACACTAGGGGACTCTGTAAACAGGAGACACTAGAAGATACAGGGACAATGAGGGGTGCTTTAATAGCAATCAATCAGCAGTCACCTTAACACAGGAAGCTCAGTCTAGATACCTGTGAGAAACCAACAATGCTCTGCTCAAGTTACCCAACGTGTGGTTTGTCTTATGTCAGCTCTATTAACCTACACAGATGTGTAGGGAGCCGCCATTCTAAGATGGCGCTGACTTCCTGGTAGCCCAGCTGTAAACAACTCCATATATGGCTATGCTCCTAGGACTACGTGTCCTAAGGTCTGCACATGCGCCAGTATGGTAATTGACCTTATGTCCTCAGCCTATCCAGTGGCTCCCTGTGCTCTCATTCTGACGGGACCCAATCACAGTACAGCAGGTTTGCCTGATTCCCTTTATAAGCAGCTGCATTTTAGTCCTCGGGGCCCCTCACCTCCCGCTCTCCCTTAACCAAGAGGTGCTCCAATAAAGTGTGATCTGAGAAGAATCCTCCAGTGGTGGTCGTTCTTCCTCGCTGGCCGAGGAGCTCGCCGCACAGATGGTTATATTTGTATTCTAATCCAGTAAAAAATTAGAGTTTTAAATTAGCACATGGCATGTTTAACTAAGTATTTTAAATGAGATAAGTTTAAATAAAGTATAAATCAGAATGAAGGGAAGGAGAAGAACTGTTAGGAGAGATCTGTTAGTCATGGGAAACAGTAACTGGGTCAAAGACCTAATGGTATAAATGAAGTAAGGTGCAAGTATGGGGTAGGGTCTGTGAAACTGTATTCTGGAGGCAGATTAAACAGAGCAGCTTCTGAGATCAGGTAAAGACAAGTCATACACAGGTCCTCCTTGGACCTGAGCCCAGTAGAGTGGCTCAGGGATTCAATTCTGTGAAGAGTGTGTGAGGGAAAAGGGCATTTCATGGCTCTCCTTAAAATAGGTTAATCAGAATATAATCTTATTCAAAATAGATGTTGAGAAAATAGATGAAACAATTTTAGAAAAAGCATTTATGAGCTATAAACCAAAATGTCAGACAAGTGAAAAACAAAAATGAATTTTTTAAGAAAATGAGACTCTTATAACAATAATTTTAAATAATTTTGTTCAGAAGTTGACATTCAATCAGAATATGTTTTTAAGAAAAGAAAAGTTTGGTTTAGCTCACAGTTTGTGTGTCCAATCCATCACTGGGGATTCATGATTGGTAGGATCTTGGGGTTCTTGGTCATTTTGTAACTGCAGTCAGGAAACAAACTCTATGAATGAGTCAATTCTTTAACTCAAAAATACATTTATACTGCATGTTAACGGATTATCTGCAATACTTCTTTTTCTGAGAATGATTGGCATTATATACATTTGTAGAGGTTAGCAGAATATTCAGAATGCAAATAAGTTCTTATAAACAGTAACATAAAATATCTTTTAGACATCAGAAAAGGAAGTTTTACTAAAATATAAACATTTCTTGGGGTTAAGTTTTGCTATATTGAATAAAGTTTAATGACGTTCACTTATAACATATTTTTAAACTTTCCAAAATTGAAGTTTGATTATGAATGTCTTGCTAGAAACACATAAGAAATTTATTTGATAGGCAAATATTATATCCAATCATAGAAGTATACAAACTGTACTCTAATTATTCTTTTTAATGCAAATCTTTTCTTTGGTGCAGGTGATAGAACCTGGGGCCTTATGTTCAGCAATACTCTACTTCTGAGGGCTGAAGTGCCTGCTGCCCATTCTCCCTGAGTGCTTTTCACTTTCAGGAATTGAACTTCAGCAAGATACTTGACATTAAATGGCAACACAGAAATGATGCATTTTAATGTAGCTTTGTTCTGATTTCTGGCTTTTGTCAATTACATTTTTCATTCATTAAAGTATTTTCTTCTCTAATTATATACTCAAGAGAAAAGGTGGAAGACTTGCCTTTCTGTCAATTAGATACTTTTTTATTTCTGAAATGTCAAATTTTAGGATTGCTTTCAGTCATTGTCTCATTGTTGAAACAAATTTAGTTAAATTCACTAAGCTCACAATGACAAATAATTCATTTGCCATGGCTGTGGACTGGAGAGTGAAGTTGATTAAATTTGATTTATCACTGATCTAAATGGCTTTCTTAGGTGGGAATAAAATCTCCAGGCCTAATGATTTCACAAATAGAAACACAAATACTTGCTGTAGGCAAGAGGATGCTCTGTGGAATGATCATTAGGCACTGGTATGATATTTTTAATTTAATTAGTTAGTTATTTAAGACAAATCTTGTGGTTATCAAGAATTTTACAATTTTCTAGGATAAAGATGAAGTCAAGAGAAGACTCTTGACTATAAAAATTAAACATAGGGAGAAGACTTTACATTTGTAGATTTGAGTATTACATTGAATTAGGTAAGGTAACATGTGCTTACCTAAGCACTGGTATGTTGGAAGAGATGATGTGTGGAATTACAGACATATATGGTTCAAATGCAAATCACCGTTGAAGAGTGGAAACTAAACCTGTTGATATTCACATATAGGGAACCCAGAGAAAGAACTTTTCACAAAAATTGTTTGGTTAAAACAATTAAGGAAGGAAAGGTAGTGGAAGCTGCTAAGGTTCTCCAGAAAGACCGGAAATAGTGGAGATTGCAGGAGGGCAAGTACAAAAATAAGAAATTAGAAACAATTGGTGTGAAAATGATTAGTAAAACACTGTTCTGAAGATCAAGAAAAAAATAATACTTTCATAGAATTAGCTGCTAAATACATGGTAATTGACTGAAATACTCTTTGGAATATTGTTCTTCTAGGTACAATAAAATGGGAAACTAAGGAGTTTCATATACATTGTTTTGTCTTGTGATCTTTATTTGGTCATGAACCTCTTGAAGTAATGTAATAATGGTACCAAAAGAACACTTTATTATAGGATATACTGTTGTGTGAGTAGTTCCCATGAGTCTCTCTGAGGAGAAGTCTGCATCTTGTAGTTTTCAGTAAATATTTTGATCATGATTGCTGAAGTATAATTTTTCTGACATTGATTCTTTGCTTCTTTGTCATCTAAGGCTTGAAATTAGCTATTTGACTTCTGGAATTTTCAATGTAATCCTTGTTCATTTGGGTGCTTGGAGGTCAAGTAGCTTTAGTTTAGGGCTCAGTTTGTGTCTCAGTGAAGTATATCCTCAAATTAATCTATGAATTTTAAAAGTCTGTTACAGAGACTTCTAAACCTGTAGCAGAGGACAGGCAAAAAGGAAGGAAAAATAAAATTAAAAAAAAAAAAAAAACCTAACACCCACACAATCTAATAAATAACAGCTGCAGCAACAACAACAAAACAAGCCTTGTCAATATGTAACTGCAGCCTTAAGTTTTCCTATGTTCCACAGTCGCTCAGTCCCAAGTGAACACCCAGAGGCTTATATTAATTACAAACTGTTTGGCCTATGGATCAGGCTTCTTGTTTGCTAGCTCTTTCATCTTAAATTAACCCATTTCTATTTATCTATGTTTTGTCACATGGCCGTGGCATTACCGGTCTGTTGGCATATTGCTCCTTGGGTGGTGGATTGGCATCTGCCTGGACTCTGCTCTTTCTCCCTGTATCTCTCTTAGATTTCCTGCCTGAGTCTTATCCTGCTTTACCATAGGCCAAAACAGCTTCTTTATTAACCAATAGTAGCAACACATATTCATAGCATACAGAAAGACCTTATCACAGCATATAACTTTTGTTCTTCCTGAAGTTCTTTCAGTTCAATGGTTCAATGCTAGCCTTTGAGACAAGGCACTTGAGAATACTGGCAGCATCTAATGCATTTTCAGTTTGATGCATGAAATAAGCATGTATTAAGAGGAAAGTAGGAGCATTTATATAAGAGCTCAAATGCTAGGGCCCATTTTCAGCTTTAACGATAACCCTGGGAAGCCCCAACTAACGTTAATTATCAATGCCAGGCAGTGGGTGAGAAGAATAAGCCAAGTACCTTTTGACAGAGCTTAGAGTCCAATCTGTTACCCAGGGATAACAAGCCTTTCACAGAGCACCCTGACCTATTTCCAGATGCCATGTCATGGTTTAATTCATTTACAGACTCATGTTGTTGGAGTTATGAGTGACATGTCACAGAGCAGATCAGGAGCCTTTTCTACCATAGTGCTTTTGGAAACCACTGGAGAATTCTAATCTTCCCAGTTCACACAGGAGCAGTTCATGTATTAATAGTATTACATCCAATCTTTCAATTTTTTCTCCTTGTCCATAATGATTACTGTTTTTTAACTTAATTGGTGATTTTAAATAACAAGGCTACCCTATGTCCTTTGACAATATAGCATTAGAAAGAATCCTGTCTTCTGCATTTGCACTGCTCTAACACATCAGGATGCATACCTGTACTAGAGGTATGTACTGTTCTCTGAGCTGCCATTGGCTGACTAATTGTTCAGATTATCACATACATTATTCTTCTCCATCTCAGCCAGCAATCCTCACTCACTGTCAGGGTTTCAGATCTCCCTAGCCCAACCTGCCTATCACATCTACTGACACACTTAAACATACAGATTCCACTGTAGTACGCCCTTGATGGGCAATCTCCACCAGCATCCACTGCTGTGATTCACGTACATTCTTAAACATTTTTAGGCACATTAGCAATAATGAATTAATGTTATAAACTTAGGAAAAGTCTAGATATATCGCACCATTTAATTAGTTACAGTATGCTAAGTTCAGGAACTGTATATATGTTTAATGAGATGCAGTCAGACTTTCCTTAGGAAGAAATAATTTTAATAACTTCTTTATCTTCACCATACCAGAGTGTCTGACCAGTGTCCAGAACACACAGTCATGGTGAACATCTGCATTTTTACCCACATCCTCATGATCAGCACTGAGATTCCTCTTCCATGGGGGAAAATAAACTTTGTCAAGGAGATCAACATAAGATTTACACAGACATAAACGTGAGAATAAATATATATAATTTTCTGAGGGCACAGAGATGACTCCATGGGTAAAGCTGCTTATTACCAGTCCTAATGACCTGTGTTTGGTCCTGGAGCTCACATGACTGAAAGAGAGAGCAGAATTCTACACTGTCCTCTGACCTACACACACACTTGGTGACACCCAAGTCCTTGTTCTCCCACATTATAATAATATAATATATGCATGCATATGTATATACACATAGATGATTGTATGTGTACATTTATGTACATAAATAAAATTTTGATGAATAGTGTTGTTGGAATCTACAAAGCTATCAAACTAATCCACTCATTATTGACTTTTGAAAAACAGAGAACTTAGCATCCTTGGAACTTTTCCATACTCCTTCAACATCTCTGAGTTACTATAGCCTTACCAATCTGTGCACTATGAGTTATCATTGTGTAAGAGGTTGAGGCTGTATAGGGTCATATGACAATCAAAGTGAAGAGAACCAGAAGGAAAATGAACAAGCTAGGTAAGTGTAAGGAACTCTGAAAGAGTAATCTCTACAATACTGAGAGCATGGTATGTAATTCATACAGGTTATCAAATTCAATCTCATAAATTGTGATGCAGGTGCTATTATATTCAATGTGTAAGAGAGAAAACAGATTTTATGATATCAAATCATATTTTTCAGCTACCTACTAAGTGAAAAAGTCAGAATGGCAGCCAGAGTTCACAGCAGCTGGGTCATGACTTGGACCAGCAGTGACCAGCTCCCAAGGGGGAGGGCCAAGTGATGAGAATATAAACATAGGAAAGTTTGGGATCAGACTGTCTTTATAGGCTGATGGCTCACGCAAGCAACTTTACTAAAGAGTACAACATATTACAGACAGTTCTTAGGGAAGGAATGGGACAGGATCAGCAGAAAACTGACCAAGCGATGCTGCACAAGAGGAACACAGAATATTTCAAGGGCATCAGAGACCAAGCACACAGCAGCCCTCAGAATGACAACTCTACTCTCTTCAGGAGGAAAAACCAAATTCCCAGCAACCAGACCTTTAATTCCTTCAAGGGCCTGACCCTAGACTCAGACTGGTCTTACCAAGTCTATGCCATCTTCAGATGTCTGTGAAATGTAGACGCTCAAAAATTACTGTTGAGTTGATTTTAACTACTTAACATACTTACAGTCTATTAATGTAGTAGGATGTCTATTGCTTAGAATCATCTTATGCTTCAAAGATATTTAAGAACTACATGTGATTTCCATCTGGCTGCACAGTGAAGCTCTTATTGGACAGTCCACAATACTCCCAACTTAGTAATATCCCTCATTGATGTATATAGGAACTGAGTCATGCCAGAGGCTAAGACATGGCATTTTCAGCTTCAGTTAAACTTAAAAAATCAATACAATTTTCTTTCGTTAATACCTTATCAAAGGTAAACTTATAAAATATATTTTTGAAGCATTTGCCTAAAATTTACATTTCCTTATTTCATTCTTGCTAAATATTATCCGGTGAAGGAAATTTGAGGAGCAATACAGGTGATGTACAAGAAAAAAAAAAAAAAAAAGAAATCCCACACTAAGGATGTGAGGGTAAAATCAAGTATATTGAACCATTCTTCAAGTCATGGAACTTTATGTTTTCTTTTGGTACCTTCTGAGTTTAACCAAGGTCATCTTTGTGACTACTGTGTTCTCTTTTTACATAGGTTCTGGGACACCAAATACAAGTTCTCATACTGACAGGAGACAATTTTCCCAATGAGCCATCTTCCCAGTCTCCAGAGTAGGTTGAGAAAAGACATATTCTCATGAAGTGACCAAATCAGGGACACTTTAGTCAGTGTTACCACAATCGATGTTAGAGTAGCTCACATCCACCCAGAGAGTGCCGTCAGAGAGTCCTGTTCAGACTTCAGATGACACCCTTTCAAAGAGGATAATGCAGGGAAAGAGTGAAGATACATAAGATCAGTCAAGGTTATTAAATTGATTAAAGTATGTCTAAGCATCTAGTTATATGTTTTCTATCATTTGATACTTTAGTTTTTTATGAAACCTCCACAAACAGAAGCAACCACTGTCCTCTACATGTAAACAAACAAAGCCTTTGTTAACCTTAGTAACTTGCTTCACACAAACAAATGCAATCACTTTTGCAGCCCTTGAGCTGGAGCTGGATAGCACTGCTTAGAATTTGTGATCTCTTCTCAGTTACATGTCCTTAACTCCCAGAGTGGAGGTTGTCTATACTGATTATCAAAATGAATCAACAAAGGAGGATATAACTGGTACCACTTTCTATATTAGAATAAAATATTAGTTATTTGGTTTGGATCCTTTAAGTTTAAAATACTGATTAGTAATACACTGGAAATATATCTCAACAGAACACTTCCCAAACATGTGAGAGGACCCAGGTATGATTCTCAGCATCAAAAACAGAACCACCAGTGACCACAACCATTGATGTGTATCTGACCAGGAATACCAGTTTCACAAAGTGAAACATATTGCATCAAGTTTAATTGAAATATCATGTAAATGGTCTTCTGAATATTTTCATATAAATGTGTTATCATAGCATATGTTGTGTATTAATATTTTTTAAACTGTTAGCTGGAGGTTCTACATTCATCCAGCAATTCCTTAACAAAGAGGGCATGTTTGATTAGTAATAGAATAAGCCTTCAGTGGTTTAAGAAAAATGAGGTTTGAACACAAAAAGTAGTTATCACAGTTTCTGAGCTGCATGTATGTGGAGAACATTTGCTGTCTGTGTCCAGTGTTACAGGAAAATAGTTAAAATAAGCAAGAGATGAATTCCCCCAACTCAAACTCATAGTCAAAAGAAGAAATGAACTAAGCAAACACTGAATATTTGAAAACTGTTTTAAGGAATGAGAAACAACCTCAAACTCAAAATAGATGTACAGTTGAAGCATAATAGCAGCTACGGTACCATAAAATTCTGGAGTGTGCTGGCCAGTACCTCATTATTGATAAAGATATGATCTAAAGATGGGCCTTACTTTAGAGGTTTACCTGCTGTGGCAAACTAAGGCTTTAGGTAACTTCCATGTTATAATAATAAAATAATTAAAGAAAATCCTAATTCTTTTAATGTTATTTTCTTCTTCATTCTTTTAATGATATCATGTTCATAAAGACAGAGCCCCTTTCTAATAAAATATAGGCTGATTAGATGGCAGGCATTTTCATTTGGCTTCTAGTTAAGTTTGTTGGAAGAAAGATGGCATATCCCTTCTCTCTATACGATGATGCTACTGTTGGGGTCTTTAAAATACATTAAATATATCAACAGACCATGTGTGCTAACTAAGCTGATGCAACATTCTTGTGCCATGATGATTTTATCTTAAGCGTAACAGGGCTGACACACTAACAAAGGAGTATCTGGCTTCATTACATTTGAGATATTATCTAGCCCCAAAGAACAGAATCAGTTTGCATAGTTTGTATGCTTGTCTATGGAACATAATTTTAATAAGGGAAAACAAGGGAGGCATCTTAACAGCAATCTCTACTGTTTTATGTCATAAATGAAAACAGCAATCTCTTAGAACTTTGAAGAATTTATTTGAGTGTGAGTTCAGGTCTTTCTAGCCTTTGTTACTTTACTTTATTATCATATCATTTTAGGGAAATTTATATATAAAGTAAGGTGTCTATCATCATTCCACTAATATCTAAAATGAACCACCATGTGGGATTTGTCACATAAAAGGCTCACATGTGTGGGAGTGTCTGTGTATCTCCATGCATGTGCTGTACACCCTCTTCACTCTCCACTGTGGCAGCTCCCAGGCTGTTCCAATTGCTGTCCACTCCCCTCGCTGCTTTGCTCTCTGTTCTCTTCTTTTCCTTCACTCTGCTGTCCCCAGAGACAGCCCTGGCCATGGTCAATCTGCTTCTTTTCCTCTGTGTTCTGGACTCTTCTAGATGCCTCTGGCTGTTCTCTCCCCCCCCCCCTCTCTCTCCCTTACTTACAGTAAAAACCTTCTTCATAACCATGGAGCTGTCATGCCCATGGTTTCTTTACTATGCTCTTACTTACAATGTATACATACTCACTTCCATGTACATAATTTAAAATAACATAATTATTTCAAAAGAATAAGTAACTCTCAAATATGTAGCTGGAAAATATAATTGCTTTAGAACTTCTATCTGACTTTAGTTCAATCATTGCAGTATTCCATTCTTTGTGTGGTAAATGATACCTGTCAATGACAATCAATGTTGGCAGGTTTTGTGGCTCAAAATAGTTTGAAAAATATGTGGGTTGATATGTGTGTATGCATACATTATCAATATATATATGTATATATATACATATATATATATATGTGTAGCACAAATTCTAATTGGTTTTAATAAAAAAAACTGGAGTCAGATATCAGGGTGAAAGTTGAAAGATCAGAGAAGCAGAGTAGCCAGCCACTACAGTCTTCTTATCTCTAGGAATCCTCAGGCTGAAAGGGCCTGTGCTTCTGTATTCAGCCCACCTTATCACTTCCTCTCTCCACCAAACCATATCAATTCCTGTTTCCTCCTCCCAATTGCTGGGATTAAAGATGTGTGTCACCACTGCCCTGCCCTAGTAGCTAGCTCCACACTCTGATCTCCAGGCAAGCTTTATTTGTTAGAGCATAAACAAAATATCATCACATATATCTATACTTTGTTTTTACTTATCTAAGGAAATTGGTCCTTGTTTTAAGGTATTTAAAGCTGGTATGCACCATACTAATTAGTCTTAGAGTTGACATGCATATGAGTCAGAGAAGGCTGGGGAAGCTAGAAAGGATGTGAAATTCTAGGAAAATCATGATTCTTGCCTCGCATTTAGACTTCTCTTTCTGCATTCTTATTACATGCATGCTGATAGTAGTTGGCTAATAATCCTAACCAATGAATCAATTAATTGTGAATACTTATTCATTCCTTTTCAGATTAAACATGAGTGTTTCCCATATGTCAGAGGTAGTACTGACAATAAAATATAGAAGCAATTAAGACCTATCTTGTGTCTCAAGAAGATAAATTTCTAGAGAGAAATAAAAAAGAACCACGTAGCTTGTAATTCACTGTGATATGTGTGTAAGAGAAAAAAAACTATACAAAATATTCTTTGAGTACAGAATAGAAGGAAAATTAACTGCAAGGGAAAATCAGAAAAGAGTTCTGAGAAGACAGGGTTCTAACCCAGGCCCGCATAAATTAGCATAGTAAAAGACGATTAAAAAAAAACTGAGAGAATGAAGGACAAGGCAGGAATAGTAAGGCCTTCCAGCCTCAGCAGCAGGGACAAAGGCACTAGAGGGACCAGGCATAGACTCTCCAGGATAAGTAGATTGCAGATAACATAAGCAAGTTAGAATTACAAGTGCCGTATTTGGCTTTTTTGTTGTTGAATTATTTCTTTTAGTTTCTAGATCATAATATAGTTATATAATTGCCCATTCCCTTTTTCTCCCCCTAAAGCCTCCCAAATCCCCATCCACACCCTGCTTTCAAATTCATGGCCTCTCATTAATTGCTGTCACATGCATGTATGTATATGAATATAGATATACATATATTTTAAATATATACTGCTCAGTGTACATAATGTTACTCATATGTACTTTAGGGTTGACCATTTGTTATTAGATAGCCAATTGAATGTTTTTTCCTGGGGAAGACTATCACTCCCACTCTCAGTGGTCCTTAGTTGGTTCTTTGTGTACGGTTGAGGCATTGTTGTGTTTCCCCCATCCACTTATCTCCATCTTTTTGAGTATTGCTATGAGTTATCTGTGTTATAAAGACACCACAATAATCTGTAATCTTTTTATTGAAACCTTCTTCCCCTGTCTGATCAGCAGATGATAAGTCAGACTCATGTTGTGATCCTCTGAAATGAAGGACCCTGGCTTGTATTTCTGAGATTATGAAGAGAAATTCTTTCATCTCCCAGTCCCATATTGATCTGCTTCCTGCTTTGGTCTTTCCTTGTTTCCCCTGGTGGACTCCAAATTACACATCTCTTAAAGACACATCCTTCACACCACTGGGTGATTGAGTGATCTTCCTTGAACATAAAATTATGTAAACTTGATCACCCATGGAAAGGTTCTTGTCACACCTTGTCAGTTGACGGTACTCATACGGGCTTATTTCTGGGTTCTTCTTTTTTGTTCGGTGTCATAGTGACTAGGTAGCTGAAGTTTCGTAGTAAGCACTGAGACTGGCAAGGCATTTCCTAATTACATGTTTCCAGGTTGGTGAGGTCTTTCATTTTATGTGAATTTAAGAAGCTTATACATTCTTTTTAACGTGAAGTTTTGATAGAGATTTGTGGATTGCGGAGTCAATCCATTGAGAATTCTTAATTTATGTTTTCTTTTATTTCTTTCAAAAGTGTTTTGTAATCTTCCTTACAAAAATCTTCCCCTCCTTTTGTTAAATGCATTTCTAAGTGTTTTGGAATTGAGGTTTTTACATATTTTATATGTATTTTAAATTAAGACAAAACATGCATACATTTATAGGCCACCCTGTAATCTTTTGAACATGTGTATCTTATGAAATTCTCAAATGAAGGTAAATATATCTATCTCCTTAAACACCCGGGATTTCTGTTTGGGAAAAGCATTACAATCCTTGTAGTGTCTTGACTATATAGCACATGTACACCATCTACAGTGACTGGCTATGTAATAAACTATAGTAGCCAGTAAAATCTTCACTAATTATTCTTGAAAAACATCCTTGGGTGAAAAGGTTTTTCTGTACTTGCTAAGCTCCTCATCAGATCAAAGTAAGATGACCTTTAAATGGGAGTCTTTGAGAGAGCCATAAGCATTTCAGATGACGGCAGGTACCTGAGCAAGAAGCTATAGAGAAACCTGGGCCCCCTCCTGCTGTTCTGGAGCCTTTATTTTATTACTTTTCTCTGTGTTGGTTTCCAAGGCTACAGTGGGGTTGGAGATGAAGGAGAATATGTCAAGTTAAAATGCCAGAAGCTCAGTGTTCTGAACAAAGTTCAGCATTTTCTTCAAGTAATCATATTCCTTAAGGCTGTAAGGCTTTTGTTAAATTCCAGTTATGGAAATGTTTATTCTGTTGGTTTTTACAGAATTCTTTCTAAGGCTTTAATATTGTTGACCTATTTTCTTTGTATATCAATAGACATGTAAGGCCTTCAGTTATTATTTGTATGCACACACACAGAGGACTAATACTGGACAAATAAGACTTCTTTATATATTTGGGTTTACTTTTTAACAAATTAAGACATTTTCTTGCCTTATTAAAATGAAAGCCATGTTTTTTCATACCATAGCCATTTATTCATAACTAACTATAATATAGAACACGCTGGTCTACCTAATCTAATCTACCCACTTTTCCCCACTAATATTCTCTTTGTTAGGCAACTGTAACTGTCAGCATGTTGCATTCATCTTACTGTGCCTGGCATATTTTTCTAACAGTCATCTTTAGCTGTATCCACACCATCACAATGGATAGGATTTCAATATAATTTTATTGTGACTGTACATTTTCTTTATTTTACTCTTTGAGAATTTCTTATATATATATATATACAACAAATATGAACATATATACTCCTCAAGTCCTCCACACCCCTTCTAATTTCATGTCTTTTTCTTTCCTTCCTTCCTTCCTTCCTTCCTTCCTTCCTTCCTTCCTTCCTTCCTTCCTTCCTTCCTTCCTTTCTTTTCTTCTTCTTCTTTCTCTCTCTCTTTTTTCTCCTTTCTTTCTTTATTTATTTTTGGTAACCTATTAAGTAAAATTAGTGGGCCATCCACTGAAGTATGGGAAACCTATGTTATTCTTCCATAAAGAAGAATAATTTTCTCTTCCCCAGAAGCTATCAGGGGCCAAAAGCTCCTTAGTATGTGATGGGACCTTGAGAGTATCTTTCCCATCTATGGTGGATACTTAGCTCACTTGGTCTACTGTAGGTACTGAGGAGGCAAACATAGCTGCTGTGAGTTCATTAGGGCAAAACCCATTTCATGTCCAGAAGACAGCACTTCACAGCTGTCCTCCCCATCCCCTGGCTCTTAAATTGCCTTCTCTTCAAAGATGTTCCCTGAGATGTGGTGAGGAGTGGGGAAGAGATAAATACGTCCTATTTAGGGCTGAGCATTACAGTCTTTCATTCTTTGCAGTTTGGTCAGGTGTGCATCTCTGTATTGACAGCAGCATACTGCAAAAGGAAGTTTTTCTGTCCAAGGTTGAGAGCAGACTAGGACATGGGTCAGATCTGGCCCTTTTCTACCACATTTTCTTGATCATTTGCTGACACTTTAGTTATTTCTACTCTTTGGTCCCTGTGAATAGTATTTCATTAAATATGGTAGTGTAGACATAACCTATGATAATTGTTGTTGCCTTTGGAGATATTCTTATCAGGTAGCTGGGCCATGTGGGAGCTCTCGTTAACATCCTCCAGAAGTTTGTGTGGTTCACGAATAGCTGTGATCATTCACGCCTCACCAACTGAGCATCAGCTCACCTGCCTTTCTACTCACCAGCTCCTCGTTTGTTTTCTTGATTAATGCCAGCCTTACAGGAACGAAGAGGTCTTTCATGGTGTGTGTGTGTGTGTGTGTGTGTGTGTGTGTGTGTGTGTGTGTGTGTTCTCTTATGTATTATTTAAGTAGGACAGCTTTTTGCAAGTCCATGGTCAATGCATAAGTCTTCTTTTTAGAAATGTTTATTTATGCGACTGCTTATGCTTTAATCAGGTCATTTGCATTTTATTGAGTTTTTAGAATTTTAATTAAATTAAATGCATTAAGCCTTTTGTCAGATATATAATCATATATAATATAATCATACACAATGAAAATATTCCTCATCTTTGGTGATAGTCTCTGCTCCTGTGTAGAATCATTGCAGATGGGTTCCACTTCGTTTGTGTCTTGCCTTTTGTTCCTAATGTTTTGGGGTTCTCTCTAAAGGAGCCTTTCCTATTGTAATGTTCTGAACTGTTGTCTTCAAAGAGCTTAGCAATTTCAGGTGTAACATTTAAATCTTCCGATCTATTCTGAGTTGACTCTTTTGTTTGTTTTTGTTTTTTGTTATTTTTGGCTTGTTTTGTTCTTTTCAAGACAGGGTTTCTCTATGTAGTTCTGGTTGTCCTGGAACTCACTCTGTAGACCAGGCTGGCCTTAAACTCAGAGATCTGCCTGCCTCTGCCTCTGGAGTTCTGGGATTAAAGGCACCTGCCACCACTCCCTGGCTCTGAGTTAGCTTTTATAAGTGACAAAATACCTAAGTCTAGTTTAATTCTCCTTCATGAAAATAGTTTTTCAGTACTACATTTTTCAAAAGCTGTCCTGCCTCAGCATTTGCCTTTAGCACCTCTGTAAATATCTGTAGGTTGTGGATGTGAGCTTACTTCCCCATAGTTAACTACTGTCTTCTATTCCTGTTTTCATGCCAGTATTATTCTTATACTTATTTCATGCTTATTTCTGTTAGTTAATGTGGTAGGACCATTTCCAGTGTGTGTGTGTGTGTGTGTGTGTGTGTGTGTGTGTGTGTGTGTGTGTGTGAGAGAGAGAGAGAGAGAGAGAGAGAGAGAGAGAGAGAGAGAGAGAGAGAGAGATTGTTCATGCAATATGTAAACAGTGCCTCCCCGGTGTCCTTTCCAATCTGGAAACCATCTAATTATTTCTCTTGCCCAATGCTCATCTAACATCTAGGACTTCCAGCTCTACCTTGAACAAAATGACAAAATACTAGATGTTGTCATCTTATCTTTTTTTATTGTAGAGGAAAGGATTTTAATTCTATATGGGGTAACTGTTAGCTTATTATAAGTGTTTCTTGTAACAGGGCCCCAGAAGTGAGACACCAGCACAATTGACTCAGCATGTAGATAGCCAAAACTAAAACAAAGACCTAATCTATCAAAGTCTATAACTATGGAAAAGTCTCTAAATATACTAATTTTACTTTTTGGTTTCTGTAGTTCTGCTTCTGGTTAAATGTTCTTGTTAACTGAGGTATGCCAATCCGTAACATTGTTTTTGTGCTTAAAAGCTCACCCTGAGAAAGACTCAGGGCTACAGTAGAATGCTGAACACACAGTGTAGTCACCAGTGGCTAATAAAGACTGCCTATTGGCTTAAACCCATGTCTGAGCAGTCTTCTCTGGTGAACACCTCACAACATTTCTAGAGGTCTCCTTGAGGTGTCCAGAGACCAGACCTCAAGACACTGAGAGATCTCAGAGCCCCTTGGAGCAAGGAAGGTGTGTTGGTTAGGGGACTCCTAGGGGATACACAATATGAAATGTTCCAGATCCTCAGGGTTCCCTTTCATCAATTAATGCCTAATGTTTCAGAAGGTCTGCTACCTCCACACCAAATGGAAACAAGTTAGAAAGTTGCCTGGTCTATAAGCTCTAGAGAAAAGTTTGGTTAAAGTGTCTTCCATTTGGACACTTAGGAGAGACATGAGGGGCTGCTAATCCTGTGTCTGAGAACTATGTATGACATCACTGGATTCACTCTGTCTACTCGGATGTAAGAATGTGTGGTGACCACCCCCGGTTGTCTTTACTATACATACTTTGTATTTCTTTTGGTCCAAGAAACAGAAGACACTACAAAAGGATTTTTAACTCAAATTTTGGGGCTATGGAAATGCCCTGTGATATACTAGCCCAAACAATTGGACCATATAGCCACAGCATGACCCACCTGTTAAAGAGCTGTGGTGGCTACTGCTAGTTTAATTTGGAAAAAAAGCAAAAAAAGTTAACTTTGGGTCAAGATTATATACTCACAGCACCCTATGACTCAATTGAGGCTGTCCTCTGTGAAACACTAGAACACTGGCTGACCCAGTACCAAGCCCTACTACAGGCCCTACTTCCAGTCCAGTGTGAGAAATCCATCTCCATCCATTTGGCTGTCTTCTTGCCTGATGATATAAGTGCTCATCCAAGTCTGTCAGAAGATCAAAGAAAAAGCCAGGTACATGGTAGCTGCAGCAGTTACTTTAGCCAAAACGATTTGGGCCCATGCTAGGGCCCAGAGAGTAGAACTGATTGATCTGACCCAGGCTCTCAGATGGGGAAAAGAAAAGTCCACACAATTTACACAGACCATCAGTCAGTATGCTTTTACTACCAGGCATGCCTAAGGTATGATCACGATTGATGGCATCTCATCCATAGGGAAAAGTCATTTAAAAAATGTAGGCCCTCCTCAAGAATATTTGGCTTTCCCTACAAATTGCTGTCCTCCATTGAAAGGCTGCTAATCTAGAGTCCCCAAATGTCTCTAAGACCAATGGAACCTGTAGACATTTTGATGACATACCACTACCCATTGCTTCCAGAAACTCCATGGTAAAGAAGAAATGCACAGCTCAAACCCACAGGTTGATAGAGAACACCAGAGGGAAAGATTATTCTCCCAGAAATAACTGGTAGGACTCTGATAACTAACCTTCACTCATCTAGGGTCTACAAAACTTTCTGAGTTGCTCAGACTAAAGTATATTATACCTAGACAGGATGGCCTAGAGTGGGCTGTCTCTGCGAGATGCCAGGTTTATGTTCAAGTGAATCCAAGAGAGCCCTTGCCCAGGAAGGGTATAAATGAAAGGCTAACACCCCAGCAAACTCTGGGAAAACTGGTTTCACCAAGATCTGGCCTGCTAGGGAAGGATGAAAGTACTTTCTAGCTTTTGCAGATACCTTTTCTAGTTGAGTAGATGCATTCCCCATCCAGACTGAAACTAATAAAATAGTAGTTAAAATACTCCTCCAGGAACTGTTCCCAGGGGTGTTTTGGCCTCCCCTTAGCAATGGGGTCCAACAATGGTCTGGTTTTCATAGCCACAAACTCTCAATTAGTAGCTAATCCTTTAGACATAGATTAAAAACTTCATTGTACATATAGACCTCAGAGTTCTGGCCAATTAAAAAGAATAAAGCAGACATTAAAAGGAACTAATAAAACTGTTGTTAGAGTTCAGCAATGGACTCTATTGGATAGGCCCTCTTTCTTTGCTTTGCTTCAGCCTGCTGCTCCCGATATAGGAAAGGATAAAATTGTATTTGGAAGACCTCCCTGACTCTTCCCAGGCTCGGAGACCAGCAATTGGCAGAACTTTCTAATCACTCATTTCTAAAGTCACTCTAGATACTACAGTCTATCTGGTCCCTCCTTAAAAGCTATTCACTGGTCAATCTGAGTGATCCAACTAACTTCCAAGTCCACCACCAGTTTTCCCTTGTTCTAGTCTGGTGATACTATCTAGGTCAGCAGGTAGCCAAAGGGGCACTGAAACCAACTTGGAAGTGGCTGTACACAGCAATTCTCTCCATTTCCATGGCTGTGAAGTTAGCTGGCATTACACCATGGATCCTGGTGACCTAAGTCAAGAAAGTAGAAACCACAGATGCTGCCAAATGGACTGTCTCCAGACTATGGATCCACTGAAATTAAGGTTTCATTGGGCCTTCCACTCCCTGCCTCTGAATCCCATCCTAAGACTTGTGTTTGGCCTGAATTCAGGGTTATGGACAAACCCCACAGCCTCAGAATCTGTACTAAGAACTAAGGAAGACAGATGCAGTCATACAGATGTAGTATAACTATAGACCAACAATCCATATTCACCTTGACCTTTGCTCACTGATACCCACTTTAAGTGTCTGGTTGTATTAGAGAAAGGAAAGATGTGGAATTTATCATTTGAGATAGGAATACAATGTTTATAACTCTATGCATGCCCTGTGGCTAGGTCCCCTGGTTTCCAGAAACACTGGAGTTTCCATTATAAAAATTAGGTTTGTAAAACTGGAGATTCCTAAAGAAAATACCTTAAGAAATATTCTGTTCCTTGGAAAACAGGGAAAATCTGGAGAATCAGACTTTATGCCACAAGAAGGGACCCTGCCGATAGAGTTAATAATTCTCAGCTAGAAATCATCCAGGAATGCTGGCTAGACTATCAGCCCATTGACTGACAAAACTCATTGTGCTTCAGGTAGCCCAAATTAAGATTAATTGTTTGATTAAACATACTTCTTCTGATGCTTTTCAAACTAAGCAGACAAGTTGATCAGGATCTGGAGGTATTAAAGCAAGTTAGATTCCTTTGCAGAAACTATGTTACAAAATTAAAGATTTAGACTTACTTCTCATGAGATAAAGAAAATTATACCTGGCTTTGGAAAACAAATGTTGTTTCTACACGAATTAATCAGGGCAATTTAAAAAAAAAAATCTTGCCATGGTTGAAAAAAACTCAAAAAGAGACAAAGACATAAACTGTATCATTGATACCAGTGTCTATTCTCTTAGTCTCCTTGAATACTACTCTGTTATCAGCACTGGTTGGGCCTTTAATTCTCCTTCTGGTTAGATTAACAGTGGGCTCCTGCATCTTAAACTATTTGGCCAATTATTTGTCAGTTCAGTAAAATTAATGGTCCTTAGGACAAACTACACCTCTTTAGAGAAGGATGAGTCTAGAATTTGACTCATTCACTTACACCAGTGGGAAATGTAACAGGGCTCCAGACCTCAATAGGCCCTGAGACCTTAGCACAACTGACTCCATGGTGGAAGTACCATTCAGGCTGTAAAACTTAGCTGTGTAGACAGCACCACCTACTAAAACTAAAACAAAGACCTAATCCATCAATGTCCATAGTTATGAGAAAGTCTCTAAATGAAATAACCTTGCTTTATAGCTCTATAGTTTTGCTCCTGGCTGTTTTTGTTAACTGAAGTATGTCAGCTCAGGACAATTTTTTTTTTTGTGTGTGTGTGTGTGTGCTTAAAAGCTCACCCTGAGAAAAGCTTGGGGCTAAACTGGGATCCTGAATACCCAATGTAGTCACTGACTGGCTAATAAAGACTTTCTTTTGTCTTAAACCCGTGTCTGAGCAGTCTTCTCTAGTGAATACCCCACAATAATATTTATTATAATAAGCTATGTTCCTTCTATACCAACTTTAATAAGTACTTTTATTAGAAAGGGTTCTGAATTGTGTCAATACATTTTCTGAAAAATTTCAGATGATAGGTTTTTGACTCTACCTTCTGAGGATATGATATATTACATGATTTGATTTGTATATGTCCATACTTATACTCCTGACATGAATTGTACTTGACCATGTAAAGTGTTCTGTTGGAATCAACATCTAGTATTTCATTTGATAATTTTGTATCTTTGTTCTTCTGTTATTGAAGTGTTGCTTCCCAATTCTTCCTACTGTTGTATCTATATCTGGTTTTCTAGTCAGAATAAGGCTGGTTTCATAAAGAAAATATGGAATGATTGTGTTCCCAAAATTATTAGAATAATTTAAGAAGAATTCCTATTTCTTCCTTAAATATCTGATGCAACTCGGTGAGAAAATTAATGTCTTAGAAATATTTTCTTGACTTCTTATACAAATTCAATCATGCTTATGGTTTTCCTGATTTGATTTTCATTAGACACATGCATGTGGGCTCTTCTCTGTATGTTCTGGGTTAGCAGTGTGTGTTGTGCAATGGTTCTTGAGCTTTGCATTTCTGAGATGTCACTCCTCATACTTTTCTTTCCTTTTCTGACTTTTCTTCTGACACACGTCCCTCCTCCTAGTTGTTAAAATATTCGGAACTTTATGATTCTAATAATCTACCACTTGGGTCATTTTCATGTATATTTTTAAATCACCCACTTATTTATCTGCTTTAAACTTCATTTTTTTCCTTCTTGCTGTCTTCTAAGTATGGATTTATTTTTTCTAGTTACAGATTCCCTGAAATATGATCATAAATTAATGTATTGCTTATTTTTGCGTAGGTAGATGTTGATTGCACTGAACTCTCCTCTTTATTTTATTTTTTTCTTTTAAAGGCAGTTTTATGCATGTTTTCTAGGCTAGTCTTGACCTCACTGTGTAGCTGAGGCTTGCATGGAACTGATCTTCCTGCTTCTACCTTTTCTTTGTTGAGAGTATAGGCATATGCTGCTATACCCCGCTTATGTTTCTCTCTTGGTACTGTTGTGTTTCATTTTCATTTGTTTCAAGAAATCTTTTCTATGTGAGTTTATGCTTGTATGTGCATCTGTCTAGAGGTTGCCTATGTATAAGCTTTAACATGCACTTGTGTGCACATTCATATGATGGTCAGTGGACTATCATATATGTCATTCATCAGGTGCTATCTGCTTTTTCTTCCTCTTTTTTTTTTCTTCAAATGGGGTCTCTCACTGGCATGGAAGTTGCCAAATAGGCTTACTTGTCTGGCCAACAAGTTTTGAGATCCACTGGCCTCTGCCTTCTCATTGTTAGTATCATCAGCACATAACATCATGCTTGTTCTTGTTCTTATTACTATTGTTGTTGGTAGTTGGTTGTTGTTTTAAACATGGGTTGTCAAGATCAAACTTAGGACTTTCCATCTATAGGGCAAGATGTCCTAGTTAGGATTACTATTTCTGTGATTAAAAATCATGACCAAAGAAACTTATGGAAGAAAGGGTTTATTTGAGTTATATTTCTAAATCACTTTTCATCACCAAAGGACATCAGGACAGGAACTCAAACAGGGCAGAAACCCGGAGACAGGAGCTGATACAGAGGGCATAGAGGGGTGCTGCTTACTGGCATGCTTGCCATAAGTACTTAGCCTCTTTTTATATGACTAGTCCAGAGGTAATACCACCCACAATGCGCTGGGCTTTCCCCCTTCAAATACTATTAAGAAAATGCCCCATAGCCCAATCTTACGAACACATTTTCTCAATTGAAGTTTCTTCTCTTCAGATGATTCTAGCTTGTGTCAAGTTGGCATAAAACTAGCCAGCACACAAGCATTCTACCAACTGAGCTACATCATCAGCCCCACATGAATTACATTTTGCAGACTACAACCTAGGCATTTGTCCTTATATTCATAGATAAGTGCACTCATTCATCCCTCATCAAGGAAATTTCTCTTTGTAACAGACAGAAATCACTACAGAAATCCACAATCAATCAAGATACAGACTTGTGGAGCATAGTCCAAACAGATACATCTATAAGCACTTCATCTCTAAGACTCAGGAAACACTGTGGAGGAGAGGTAGAAAGATTACAAGGACCAGAGAATCAGGGAGCTTGCTATGAGAGTATGTCTTCTTGTAATGTCAGAAGCTACTTCCATAAAATCTCATCCAGACTGCCTCAACATGAACTAAACAAAGATGGGGGAGCACAGTGTCTCGACCCTACACAGAGAACAACAGCCAACTAAGGAATGCTGAGAGTGGGAGAAATCGTCTACTCAAGAAAGAACACGGCAACTACTTATCCAATACCAAATGATCAGCCCTGAAAATATATATATATGAATAACATTAAACACACTGAACATGTTATATTTAAAAACACACATAATATACATATATATGCATATAACAACAGTTAATGAAAAAGAAGACGTGAATTTGAGGACAATGAAGGATATAAGAAGAGGTTTAGAAGGAAAAGGGGGAAAGCAGAAATAATGCAACTATATTATAATCTCAAAAATAAAAGGGGAAGATGTGAAAAAATGGCAAATAATATTGAAGAAGCAGAATTATTTTAAAAGATCTTGAGGCCGGGCGGTGGTGGCACACGCCTTTAATCCCAGCACTTGGGAGGCAGAGGCAGGCGGATCTCTGTGAGTTCGAGGCCAGCCTGGGCTACCAAGTGAGTTCCAGGAAAGGCGCAAAGCTACATAGAGAAACCCTGTCTCGAAAAAAACCAAAAAAAAAAAAAAAAAAAAAAAAAAAAGATTTTGAAACATACCCATGATAAACATTTTCTGGAATGACTGATGTAAAATGAGGAAACAAGGGCTGTTGTGAGCCACTTGTTCAAGGAGCAATTTATGCAAATGTTCAAGCAAGTGAAGGAAAGCGTGGGTGTCTTTGCTATGTGCCAAAGCCATGTACATTTTTGTGGTTTAGCAGTAGTTGTGAGGAGTGTCAGTGGTTATATGAAGTATGTCTTCCTTATACCTGAGGTAAACACACCACTGTCTTCCTGTGCCTGAACATCTACACTTCCTCTCATTCCCACAGCACACTCTGATGAAGTGCTTTGGGAGTTATTGCTTGCAGGAACATGTGCCCCTAAGTACAGTAAAGAGAAACAAAGGAGGAAGCAGATTGCAGATGCAGAAGAGAGCTCTATAAAAAGTATGGTATGCGCTGTGTAAAAGACTGAAGAGAAAATTCCATCTGGAGAATGGAAACTTGGAAATGGATTAACAAGGGCAATCCCGGGGACTCGG
This sequence comes from Peromyscus leucopus, assembly GCF_004664715.2. Taxonomy (NCBI): domain Eukaryota; kingdom Metazoa; phylum Chordata; class Mammalia; order Rodentia; family Cricetidae; genus Peromyscus; species Peromyscus leucopus. The sequence continues at coordinate 53,160,553 of NC_051069.1, forward strand.
CCCTGTGCACTATAGAATTTCAAATGGGCGACTTGGAGAAGAGCCTCACAAAGTCAGTACAGAGACAATTGGAAGGATGCTGCTCTGCAGAGGGCTGGAGGATTATGAAAAGTTTACACTGAAGGAGCACTAACAGCTCTCAACAACAGACTTGTGTGCTTGCCAATGGTGCTGGCTAGTAAAGCAAACTTTTATCTAGGGAAATGCTTAGTAGAGAGGAAAATAAATAGATTTAAAAGTGCTTCCTTAAAATAGCTTCTTATGACTTTTGAAGGAGTCGGGATTTCAAAATGAATGCTTCAGCAGGGAAGCAGAACAGCCTTTAAGGACAGTGAAAGGTATTGAACAAGGATGCTAAGCATGTCATTAGGACAATCTTCCAACCCACAGAAAATGCTGTCCCTCATGTAACCTGACCTTTACACTGTGCTTCTGACCAACATGTATTCACAGAGGTCAGTAGCTTAAATGGGCATGTTACTGCTATCATTTTTTAAAAGAATGGTTATTTCACAATAACATTTCAAATAATACTCTAGATTTTGTCTGTAGTGTGTTTGGGTCAATTTCCTGCTGGTTTTCAGTTTCAGGACAATTTCCTGGAGACTCCATTTTTTTTTTCCTTAAGCACTTTCCAGATACTATTTCTTTGGCCACAAGGAGAAATGGAGGAGAAAAATGGTACTTATTACAAGAGCAATCATGGGCTTCTGCTACAATTGAGAAGCCTAGTATGAGACAAGAATGTGATTGCACCAAAGTCTGGGAAGATTTATGTGTTGTTGTGGCTCTTGGTTAAGCACTGGATACAGGATCCTGACATATTTCACTGTCTTATAAATTACATGATCTACCACATGAGCTTTCCATCAGCACAGTTCTTATTTATTGACTCCAATGTCAGAGATGTCACCTGACACAAAAGTTACCCAGAGATGGCTACCATCCAGTTCTACAGCGATGGCTATGTCAGCTCCGTGCTGAACTGTGAGGTCATTTTGCTTCTCATCACGTGTTCTTTTTTTCACTTGCTAAGTCGACAAATAAGATCAGTGAGAGTATTCCTTCCGCTGTCAATGCCAATGGGATGATTGTTTACCTCACTAATTCTATTTTTCAGGTGTCAACAAAAGTTCCCATCTGTTTCCAGTGTACAACGCTTCAGCTCTCTTTGTGTTCATTGTGTGGCACAAGGGTTACTTAAGAGCAGGGCAGGATGATGGCAGGGCCTCCCAGTTGCTTAACACTGAGGAAAGACAGAAGACAGTGGGCTACTGAGCAGTCACCCAGCACCTCTAACCACCTTAGCCTGTGATTCATCTTCACAAGTCAGTTATAACTTTAAGCTTTCCTTTCACTAATCTGCGACATGAGACTGTTTAGTCAAACCACCTATCAGGCCCATGACAGCTCAGTATTCATGTGGGTGACAGAGATTGAACAAGTCCTCAAGTTTGGACAGAAAGCACCATACTCATAAAAACAGAATGACACTATTCCTGTGTCATTCCCTTTACACCTACCCACAAAAGATCCTGCTCTCATGTTTTGATAAATAAATAAGTAAATAATCTATTTAAACTCTGATCCATGTGCAAATGAATCCACATTTCATTTTAGGTGTGAACACCATAGTCCTGAGCATGAGCTGCACTCCATCCTTGTAGCAAAGTTTGAGAGGGCCATTATTATTCCTTCTTCCAGCTTCATCTTTTATTTCCCTCTTAAATACATTTAAATAGAGCTTTGGTTTCATTCCTGCATCAAAATTATTCTAAGCTAGCTCTCAGTATTTTAAATCTACTAGCCAATTCTCCACCTTCATCTTCTTTAGATTGTACCTTGAAAAAGTGCTGATTTTCTCCATGTTAGCCCCAATGCCAGAAGTACCACATGCAAACCTAAACCCTACCTGGGGCCTTTAAATCCATCCTCTCCACCAAGAATTGCCACAAGGCTCAGCCTGCTCTAGTATATTTCAGTTGATCTGGTGTATCTTCATAAGCATATTATTGCCTATATTTACATTTAGTTATATATGGGAACAAAGTCCTTAGCCAGAAATATTTACCTGAAATAATCAAATACTCTAGAACATGATACTTAAAAGATAATTAAGAATTCTTAAAATATTCACAATTCGTATTTAACTAAAGTCAATATTATTCTTTTAAAGTTACAATATTTTAAATAGATCAGTAATTTCAGGAAATTAAATTACATCTATCCACTTTTGGTTACTTTGAATTCTTGTGGCACAGGAAGTAGAAAGAATTATCAAGTGTACAAAAACAAGAAAATTGTTAAAATGTGTGCATTTTATGGTGTTAGCTAGCTTAAAAATATAGAAAGGAACAGCAAATTATTTTTAGTAGAGTACTCTGGGTGTCTTCAAAATTATGAATTATGGGTTCTACAGCTTCTGCTATATACCTGATAAATACAAGTGAAAAAATTAAATATATAACTTATATATTCCATAAGAATCAGACAAACTTTTTATTCTTTAATACTAGTATAATTGCTATAAAAATGATTCATTTGCTTGCCTCTTGGTGCATATAGACAAAGGAAAAATGTAATGAAGGTATACTTTACCATCTTTTATTCTCCAATGTAATTATCTAAACTTGAAAATAAAAAGATCAAGGACCCATCTGTCACTGGATCCAAACTAAAGCAGTAACACAAGCCACAAAGATCTCACCCAGTGCCACCTCCCTGCTCCATAAGGAAATCCAAGCAGTGGTCCTTGAAGACTGTTTTGAATATTAATTATATAGAGATTGTTGATATATTGACCACAGGAGTTTCCTAATAAAGCCAAAGGTTGATTCTTGATCAGAATTTCTGGAAAGGAAATCTCTTAGGGCTCCAAGCCTGTATAGAATTCCGACTTGTCAGAGTCTGATCTTACAAAAGCCCTCACAATGTTCTCCTGCCATATCCATTTGAGAATGACAGTTTAAAAAATGCTTTTTGTGAACTCTTGAGTTCTGAAAAGTATAAAGGAATTTTTATTCATTTGTTTTCCATGCAGTTAAGCTTAGTAAAGAGTGGGGAAGATAATGCTGACAATGAGCATAGAGAGAAGAGCATGTGATTAAAACGGTATCCATTTCAGTTCTAGAAACAAAAGAGCTTTGCAATTCCACTTCCTTTCAACCACTTCCCTTACAACCATGCATGGTTCACTCACTTCCTGCCAACTCTGACTCTGTAAACCAATCTATCAGAAGCATAATCTCACCTCCCTTCTGGTGGTCATCCTCAAACTTAGGGCTCAATCATTTGTTTCTTAGACCATTGGCATCACACAGAAGAAAACATCCTTGATGTTTCATGACAGGCAAGTATTCAAGCACCCTGCTTCTGTCTGGGACTGTCCTGTGTGGATGTTGCTTCTTCTTTATTCTAAGGGTAACAGTGTCACTTTAAGAGCAGTCTTAAATATTGCACACCGAGATGACTCAATGGGTAAAGCTCTTGTCACACAAGCATGGGGCTTGAACCTCTAGAACCCATATTAAGGCATGTGTAATAGCTCACATCTGTAATACCAGAGCTCCTACACCAAGATGTGAAGCACAGGCTGCAGAATTCCTGGAAGTTGTAGGATAAGTAGCCTGGCATGTACAAGGAACAACAAAAGACCCATCACAAACAAGGCTGAAAGTGAGAACCAATCATTAAGGTTATCCTTTGATCTCCACAAATGTAGCATGTCATATGCTCACATATATGCATGAATGCATACATGCATGTGAGTACACACACACACACACACACACACACACACACATACATCACACTAACATGTAACATATTTTAGTCCAATTAGACACATTCTGAAAATATTGTTAGTTGATAAATGTGAATGCTCAAGCACCATGTGGAATAGTTTTCTACAAGATTACACTAAGTATCACAGTATTGGGGACTCTTGACAGAAAGCCAGGAATACAGTTTCAACTTGAGCTATATCTTCCTGATATGACCTTCCTGGTGAAGGGTCTTTATGGGGAAGTTTGGTGAGATGATTCTTTTTTGTTATTATTAGTCTATTGTCATGGATTTCAACCTTTTTGTAATCTCAAAAATTCTGGGTCTATCAAAATATGCTTGAACAAATCTAGTCATATTTATCTAAACTTGAAATAAAGTACAATAAGAATGGAAATAATAGATATTGTGATGGTTAATCTTCATTGCCAGACGGATGCTTTGGATCCTATTGCAAACCATGAGATAGAGTAAATGCTTCCTTCTTTATGCTTTTTTTGACAAATATTTTTCACAACACAAAAAATAATTGATGGATTTTATGTAAGAATTTCAGAACTGAAAAGAGCAAGAACCCAGCTGTTTTAGGAACTGGAGTCTTTCAGCCAGGGCACCCAAGGATGACAAGGTGAAGGAATCTTCTTGTCACAGCCATGAGGGCTGGAAGAGAGAGGTGACTGAATACAATGGATCCCCAGTAGGCACTTTGAAAGAGGAATATAAAACACTATGAACAAATTATACTTAGTATGGAAAAGAAAGTGCAGATGATTTTGTCCCAGGTTCTCAAGACAATGGAAAGGTCCATGGTGTAAACATGATAATCTTAGGACTTTTCATCCTAAAGCAGGGATACAGGTTCAAAATGGAAAGTTGGTATATCATCTCAGATGCATCAACATTGGCTACAAACCCATTTGCCACAACTGTAAAGCAGTTACTGAGCTTTCATATTGTCTAATAGCAGACCCCACTTTATTCCCAGCTCACACTGGGTTCATCACACAATAACACTTTATCTTAGATAGTCCCTTTTTCTTGCTGACCATCAAGTACCCTCAATGGTACACTCAAACTATTTTCATTTAAGGTTTGTATTCCCTTAATGTTAGTACAACAAAGTGCTTAAGAACACAGGGTCCAGACCTCAAGTCTATGGGTTCAAATCTCATATAAACTGACTACTAAATTCCCCTTGTATACCTAACCCTCATGCTGGTTATAAATGTTAAAGCACAAATTATTTTAAGGAATTTTTAACTGTCAAGTTTATACGTAGTTACTATTATGATTGTCTTCCCACATTATCAAAAATTAACAATAAAGCTTTAATCCAAAGTTATATTTTTGTTATTCTTCAGCTTCTCCTTTTCTTGTTCAAAAATCCATTCAATCACAGTTAGAGATAGGAGAAGTGAAGGCTAAGCACCTATGTTTTCTAAGTGGCATACAAAAGACAAATAAATCGATCTCAGGAATGTGGCATTACTTCTCAGTGGCTTGTTCCACTTGCTAATTACATAGTTTCTACACTCTGAATATTAGATTATCCCCATATCGTTAGGCATGCATACTTGGTAATATTATTTGGCCCAGTTGTAGGAATCCTCCTTTTCAAGAGCAAGCCTACCTAGTGTTAGGAAGTTCTGCTTCACAGGACTTCAGTGATCAATTTCTTCACAGACTGCTGGGTTTGTGGACATTCAATGGTCTTGCAGCTGTGAACAAATTAAGTTGGAGCCCTGCTCTCTATACAGACTGCCAAGAAAAAGAAAAGTCTGATTTTATCCTTACCTTGTTAAGATTTAAAGTTCCCAAACAGAGTTACTAAGCATTATAAGCACTATATTTGTGGCTTCAATCCTGAGCCAGTTTCTTCCTGTCTCTGACGTGGGCACTGCTGTGCTTTGGGTCATGGGGCCAAATGTAGCTTGAATTCTAAGAATTGAAGAATGTATATCTGAGTCTCTCTTCCTTTTACAGACCAGTGTCTGCCCCACCAGCTAATTGTAAATAGTGTTGGCCTTGCTCCAATTCTCTCCCATTTGATCATGTGCAAAGCATTGACTGACTGCACCTGATCTTTTTCATCTTTTTATGTGTATTTTATTAATTAATACCATTTATGCCCTGGCCATGTGCACTTATCAAATTAAGATATTGACCAGTAAATACTCTTTGTAATATGAAGAAGATAACATGTTCTATTATTTCTTTTGAACAGATAACTAAGAGAATTGTGATGAACTCCCCTTCAGAGTTTTGAAACTGAAATATCTCTGGACTTCCTAAGATAGTTCTTAAGTGATCAAGAGACAGGGATTGAATAGAAAAAAAATAATAAATGATAGAAATAATAGTAATAATAATAATAGTAATAATAGTATACTCCTTAGCTAAAATGAGCTCAATTGAGTCATTAGTGAAAAGAGATAGCAAAATGAATAACGCTCAATAGCATCTCCATAAATATTTGCTGAAAGAAACAGAGCTGAAGGCTTGATACTTGGTTTTACAGACACAGTGGAGTAATGCAAAGATTCTGAATAGTCTCCTAAATAAAATATTTCATTGATCTTTGAAATTTCTCCATCATAACATATCCAATATGAGGTGCTAGTAGCACCAAAATAGACATTGAGTTTGAGCAAAGCAAGCATCAATATTTACAATTTTATTGAATAGTAGTTGCTGCATTTATTCTGAAATAATAGTCAAAAGCAAAAGAAAATTACAAGGTGAAGCATTACTCAGCTGCAAAAAATAAATTTACAACTGTAGTTAATAATTTAGACTGTCAAACTCAATAAATGAAGTGGTTCAATGATATCACATCTGTCCCCAATGCATAGCTTCAATATATGATATCTAATAAGGTATACTCAAAGATACTTCTCTGTGAAAAATATTCGTGTTTGATAGAATGTGTAGTAGAGTTCTTGACAACTATGTAGATTACACCAGACTATTCATGATCTTCTTGTTTGAAGATAAATTTCTGCCAGAAAAACCATTGAACAGTGAATGCTTCAGTAAAATCAACTTTATACCATAAATATGGTGTGATTTGTGCTATAAATCTTACAGAGATGTATTTAAGAGCTTGTCCAGAGATAACAAAGCAAACATGTCTTATTTTTTTTACATAAGTGACTTTATAGAATTGTTGGGTGAAACTGCTCTGTGTTGCTTAAAAATACATTGATTTCCTCTGGGGGAGAGAAGTATGAAATCCTCAGAGTTATCTCTGAACATGTACTACATATCCTCTACATTCTAACAGAATGAAGCAGCTGTGTTTACCTCTTAAACATGGGTCATACCTTTTGCATCCTGACAGAATAAAGTAACCATGGTTACTATCATTTTTATTTTAAAAATTTTATCCAGTTTTCTTAGTTCTATTCAATGAAAATCAAATTATCATACACAGATTATGGTATTTCTTTTCATACTCTGGTATATACAGACTTTTACTTACAAGCCTCAAAATGCCCTGATATTGAAGTAGAAGGCTAGGGAAAGGTTTGAGATGATGGAAGAAATATTTATGTAGCACATTCTTATTAAATGTAAAATTAAATTCAGTTTCACCTTTTAAAACTCATTAAGGCATGGGTGCATTCAAGATAAATCATTTTATTTATGAACCTAATGAGCTTCATTGATATTCTATTCTGACAAACAAAATTCTAGTAAAGTTGACATAAGTGTTCTTATTACTTGGGTACAGCCCTACGATGCTTACTGACCATAAGGTCAAAGGTGAAGTCCTATGCAGTTTTACAGAGGAAAGTTAAATTATTACTTTGATGATAGTCAAACTTAAAATTCAATTGGTACTTAAATTTTCAAGAGAAAAATTTTCTTCAGAATACAAGAATAATATGTAAAACAATTGACTTCATATGTATCTCACATTTCATAAATATGCTCTGAACTGTTTATTGGTACTCAGAATATGAAAATTTTTTGGTTCAGATATTTTATTTATTTATTTGTAAGAATTTTTTTAATTCATTTTACACACCAAAGATCCCCTTCTTCCCTCCTACCCCCAGCATCTCCCTCCCATCCCAACTCCCACTCTCCCCCAAAAGAAGGCAAGGTCTCCCATGGGGAGGCACATCTAGTAGAGGCAAGTCCAAGTCCTTCCCTCTGACTCAAGGCTGTATGAGGTGTCCCATCATAGGTAGTGGACTCCAAAAAGCCTGCTCATGCACAAGGGATGGATTCTGATTCTGCCGCCAGGGGGCCCCCCAAGCAGATCAAGCTACATAACTGTCTCGCCATACAGAGGGCCTAATCCAGTCCCATGCAAGCTCCACAGCCATTGATCCAACTTTCATGAGTTCCCACTAGTTTGGTTTGGTCATCTCTGCAGGTTTTCCCCATCATGATCTTGATGCACTTGCTCATAGAATCCCTCTGCCCTCATTTTGAATAGACTCCTGGTAGCTCTGCCTGGTGTTTGGCTGTGGATCTCTGCATCTGCTTCCATCAGTCGCTGGAGAGAAGCTCTGTGATGACAGTTATGGTATTCACCAATCTGATCACTGGGGTAAGACTGTTCAGTTCAGGCACCCTCTGTACTATTTCTAGTAGTCCAAGCTGGGGTCATCCTTGTAGATTCCTGGCAACTTCCCTAGCACTGAGTTTACTCTCTACTCCCATGATGTCTCCCTCTATCATGGTATCTCTTTTATCACTTTTCCACTCCATCCCTGCTCCAGCTTGACCACCCCATTCCCTTATGTTCTCATCCCCTATCCCCTACCCTCCATTTCTCACTCCTCATGCCCAGTTTACTCATGGAGATCTCAGCTATTTTTCTCCTTCCCATGGCAATCCATGTGTCTCTCTTTAGGTCTTCCTTTTTAGCTAGCTTCTCTGGAGTTATGGCTTGTTATTTGATTATCCTTTGCTTTACATCTAGTATCCTCTTTTGAGTGGGTGCATACCATGTTTGTCCTTCAGATTCTGGGTTACCTCACTCAGGATGATATTTTCTAGTTCCATCTTCCATCCATTTGCCTGAAAATTTCATGATGTCATTGTTTTTCTCTGCTGAATAGTACTCCATTATGTACATATACCACATTTTCTTAACCCATTCTTCAGTTGAGGGGCATATAGTTTGTTTCCAGGTTCTGGACTATTATGATAGTAAAAATATGACTGATTTAGTTTCTATATTTTGTGATTGGTCAGATCAAATAGTAAGCAAAAATAAATGTTATGTTTCATGGAAAGAGTATGAAGTGTCAATCCAAAATTAATAATTGGAAAAAATAGAAGCATCTATCATCAAATCCAAGTGCTACTGTGGTCATAGCATCTGAGCTTCAATTTCCTATTTCTAAAAATAATCAGCGTCGTATGTCCTGCTAAAAAGTGTTAGCATTAAATAACCAGTATCTGTAACTTGTAAATTATTGAAAAATATGGAAAGGTTACAAATATCTAACCTAGATGTGTTTCCTATTTTTTTTTTTTTTTTTTGTTTTGTTTTTTTTTTGAGACAGGGTTTCTCTGTGTAGCTTTGCGCCTTTCCTGGAACTCACTTGGTAGCCCAGGCAAGCCTTGAACTCACAGAGATCCGCCTGGCTCTGCCTCCCGAGTGCTGGGATTAAAGGCGTGTGCCACCAACGCCCGGCCTCTCACAGTTTTGATTAAGTTTCTAGAAGGATTTTCACAACATTAATTCATTGGTATGTGTGATTACTCCTTCAAATTAACACAATAAATGAGTTTATTCAAATAACCAACTAGAGTCCCTTTAATGTTAAAAAATCTTATCTTACAGAAAATCATTATAGTGATCTGATAAATTTTTACTAGTGAAAACTCTTTTGTAATCTATTCTTTAACCTGAGCCATCTTGGGTTTTTTTAATTATTTCTTTCTTCTTCCTCCCTTCCTTTCTTTGTTCTTTCTTTCTTTCTTTCTTTCTTTCTTTCTTTCTTTCTTTTTTGCATAGATCCCAACTTCAGGAAAGTAGTAATCTGAACAAAGTAGAAAAAACACTGGTAGCAAGTCAGGTAATTTAAATGAGGTTGGAAGTAAAACAATGAGGACTGGGCTCATCTGCTGGAGGAGATACTGAAGGTCCTCATTTTGTAACTTTAGTATTGCTTTAGTGACTCTAGGCTGTATTTATTCTTACTGAATTTAGGGAAACAAGTTCATAGTCTTTTCAGAACATCAATAACTAGTTAGAAGATATCCAAATATGAAGAGTTTCTGTCAGCTTGGGTACTAGGCGACATAATGAAGAAAATCCTTGTATATCAGCATCAAAAATGGAATGTATCCTTACACAATATGGACCAACAGGTTTTGTATTGCCATAGGAGCATAGCTTGAGTCTGATAATAGGAGGCACTTAGCATGGCAGAGGGCTTTATGAGATTGTTTCTACTCCAAGATGAAATCTGAGGGCCAGTAGTCCTTCTCATAAGCCATAGCCAAAATAGTAAATGAATCAGTGTAAAAGGACTTCAAGAAGATCAGTCTCATTGATTTTCTAAGAAAAATTCATTTCAGTGATCTGGTTTAGAATTCAGATGTTCTGTTACTTTTGTTGTCTATTTCCATTAATCAGCACATGTTCAGTTAGTGCATGGGAACATGCAACAGAGAGAGCCCTTATTTTTTTGTTTGTTTATTTTATTTTATTATTTTTTTTTTTTGTTTTTTTGAGACAGGGTTTCTCTGTGTAGCTTTGCGCCTTTCCTGGATCTCGCTCTGTAGGCCAGGCTGGCCTCGAACTCACAAAGATCCACCTGCCTCTGCCTCCCGAGTGCTGGGATAAAAGGCGTGCGCCACCACTGCCCAACCAGAGCCCTTATTTTTAGAGAGATACAATGTGGCTGGAAGGTGGGCACAGTTAGAAAAAGATGAAGTTAAATGCATTAAATTAAAATCAGGAAATTTTTGAAAGAAACCTGCTTTCTATAACTGTGATAATAAAATTGAAAGTAAACTGTAAAAAAGTCACATTTCATTTTTATGTAGAGTTATGATTATCTTTCCTTCTTTGAAAATGTCTATAGAACTAGCAAAACTTGTTAGAAGAATCTTTGGGGATCAACAATTTGAAGCCAAATTTTGGGAAGTAAAATGTTGAAAGTTGAAATCAATTTGCATATTTGCTCAAGTTTAATGAAACTATTTTTTAACATAACATTTAAATTGATTCTTTGGGAATATCACATCATGTACCCAAATCTTTCCAGTCCCTCTGTATCTGCCCTTCACCCCTGTATGTTCCCCCAAAGGAAAACTAAGGAAGAAATAATAAAAATAAGATATAAACAAACAATAACAAAATGTAAACAAACAAATTAAAGACACTTTGCTCCCCTCTCTTTCACTCCTTTCCATGGACTCTTCATTAGTATTGGCAGTACTGGGAGCTGCTGTATATCATGCAGTATACCCTTTTGCCAAAACAGTTTTACTTGCAAACATTCATTGCATAATGTGTTGTTGGTCAGGTTCAAGACCTCTGCCTTCTGGTATATCACCATCACTGAACCCTCACCAAGTCTCCTCTCTGATATCCTGCTATTGTCCCAAGAACTATGACCCAGGTATGACCAAGACATGACCCTCAGCAGGAGCTTGGGCCAGAGGACACCATGGCCACGGGTGGCAGCACAGGACACTCAGGCTAAAATGGCCCTGGAAGTGCCTGGTTCCTAGGATCCCAATATGGCCACAGGGAGTGGCCCAGAATCCAGGCATCCCTGTGGCCTATGGTGCAACATGGAGCATGGACATCAACACAGGTGCAGAGCCACAAACCCAAACATAGTCTTTGGCAGCAGTCCAGGCCTGGATGTCACCATGGCCCTGGGTTGCTATGCAGACTACTAACATTGAGATGGCCTCTGTGGTAGCATGGCCCTTGGTCACCAATGTGGTGACATGTGGCAGCCTAGATCCCAGGCATCCTCACTGCCTTCAGTGGTAACAGGTGCCATGGGTACCAACACAGTCTTTGGCTGCAGTAGGGTTACAGACCCAGACATGGCCCTTGGCAGCAGCCTAGGATCAGGTGTCACTGTGGCCCTGGTGCCAAGCAGGCCTCCCAGCCCATTCATTTCTTCAGATTTGCCTCTCTCCACAGGACATGAACTATTCTTCCTGTCTTCCATTCCCTACCCTATATTTTCTTATCATAATGGCTCCTGACTGCCTGCTGCCACAAGGGGTGAGCCCACACTTTCTTTTCTGCTTCTAGGGCATATGGTCCTGGGTAGTTATGCGTGGCCTTAATAACCTCAGGAAAAGTTTTGATCAGAGACAGAAAAATACAGGTATATCCTTTATAGCATGCAATATTTTATGCTACACTGTGGTGAAAGAGAAGATACATCCATCAGCTCAACTTTAATAGGCAATTGATTACAAGATGATTGGAAATGTTAACTGCTTCCCCTTGAACAAAAAAGTTTTTTTTTTTTATGAAATTTATCCTAAAATTGTGAGCCTGTTACATTTTCCTCATGGAAAGAACTTTAGCTTTCCTCCATAATCCATGCTCGGGCCAGCCCAAGTGTCAGGGAAAGCTGATTGTGATTATTTCCTGGTGACCATGATGAACCTGTCACTTTCTGGTGATTGGCTGAGGCTTAAGTCCCTTAATTTAAAACATTCCTGTGGGAACTGTGAGTGATTTAGGGACAGATTTGTGCTGACTTTAATCAATGAGAGACTGGGTTTTGATTAGAGAAGGAATGCTCATTCTGCTGGTTGTGATTGAGGGGCTATCCTACTCCAGTTTCAGCCACTGACATACAGCAACCTCTTGAAGGGAGGACAGACTTAGTAGCATGCACAGAACATCTGAAGGAAGTGGAGTCAAACCTATTGTATCTGTATGTGGTGGTTTGAATAAGAATGTCCCCCATAGATTCATACATTTGAATGCTTAGCCATCAGGGATTAGCACTGTTTAAAAGCAATAAAGGCCCTAGGGGGTTGTTGGAGGAAGCATATCACTGAGGGTAGGCTTTGAGACTTCAAAAGGCCATGTCAAACCCAGAGTCTGTCTGTCTGCCTATCTCTGTCTCTGTCTCTGTCTCTGTCTCTGTCTCTCTCTCTCTCTCTCTCTCTCTCTCTCTCTCTCTCTCTCTTTCCTTAAGGAACATGACATATTTCTCAGCTACTGCTCCAGCATCTGCCTGCATGCTGCCATGCCCCCTGCTATGATGATGACATGGTCATGATGTCTCCTCAAAAGCAATAGAATAGTGACTGAGACAGAAGTTAGTACCCAGGAGTGGGGTATAGCTGTGACAGGCCTGATCATGTTTCTTGTTGGCAGAATGTGGACTTTGAAACTGTGGTGGTTTCAAAGAAAATGAATCATAAAGGGAGTGACACTATTAGGAGGTATGGCTTTGTTGGAGTAGATGTGGCCTTGTTGGAGGAAGTGTGTCACTGTGGGGTGGGCTTTGAGGTCTCTTTTGCCCAAGCTTCACTTAGTGTGACACTCAGTCTACTTACTGTTGCCTGAATATCAACATGTAGCGGCTCCTTCTCCAGTACCATGTCTGCCTATATGCTGCCATGCTCCCTACCATGATAATGGACTAAATCTCTGAAAGTATAAACTGCCACCTCAATGAAATATTTTCCTTCATAAGAGCAGCTGTGGTCTTGGTGTCTCTTTACAGCAATAGAAACTCTAACTAAAGCAGGTACTTTGGATTAGGAAAGAAGTTGGATGCATTAAGTAGTACACTTAACATGCCATACTCGTAGGAACATGGAAGACAGTGGTGCTGAATGCAATGTAGATTATAATGGCTGGGCTCAGGAGGTTTAGAAGAGATGTAAGTGGTCTAGAGTCCATTATTGTGATATTTTGGCAAAGAATATGGCTGCTTTTTGCCCTTATATAAAAAAGTCTGTCTGAGGCCAAATGGAAGAGTTTTGGATTAATGCACTAGCAGAGCAGATTTCCATACAGTCTAGTACTAACTGTGTCATGTGGCTATTGGTGGTCACTGTTATTCATATCTATAATAAAAGGAGCAAGATAAGCAAGGAAAAATATAAAACAGACAATTTGAGGAGAAAAGAAGCACCAGGAAGTATAATGGAGCCAAGTCCAATGCTCAAAGTGATAAAAAGTTTAAAGAAAAGCCTGATGCTAAATAAAATGAAGGGAGTGGTGACCTTAGGCCAAGATCCTGCCTAGCTAAGCTTCCAATTTGTAAAAAGGAATTAAAGAAAAGCTTAAACAGTAAATGGAAACAGAAAGATGATAAAAATGTATTGTAATGAGGAAGCCAATTTCCAGCTTCAACATGCAGAAGAATTTGGCAACTTCGTGCATGTGGTTCTGGTTTTAGAGTCAATGATGCAAGAAAGGGGCTATGGAATCTCCTTCTGTGGCTAATGAAAGCACTGAGACCAGATTTGTGTCAGGGTTGTCCCTGCATGGAGTCCAGAGATGCCATTGCATGTAACTGAAAGAGAAGCCTGGATTTCATTGGAGATCCCAATGTGGGAAAGGAGTTAGAGATCTGAAGAGTACTTTGACATCAGACATGAAGATGAAGAATTTGGAGTTTGCCCTGTGCCACGACCCACATGGCCTGGGACCAAGAACTGGCAAGGGACGTCGAGGTTAAGCAGCACTCAGGACACACTGTGGTTCGTCATTCAAAGAAAGCCCCTTTATTGACTATCCATCAGCCTTATATACCCTGCTACTTCCTACTCTCCATGGGGTCAGGGTACGGTCCTCAGGTTCCCATCCGCATCCCATCAGCTCAGCCAAACAGGAAAACCGCAAGCAGAGAGCTGAATCTTGAAACAATATTCCAGCAATAGCTATATCGTAAACATCCTGTGACTTACTGACCACAGGAAAAGAGGAAGAAAAAAAGGCACCTTACGGCAACTTAGGGCAAGCAAACAGGCTATGCACAAGGCCTGTTCAGTGTCTGCTGCCAACAGCCCTGCTGTTTTTCAGTTGTGCAGTGGTTCAGTATTTCCTCACTATGCTCCTTTCCCTCCTTCTTGTAATGGTAATGTAGTATACAGAAGTATGTGCTCTGCTTTGTTATTTTCATTTTATAGGGAATTTTAGTTATGAGATGGCCATGAGTCTCGGAAGCAACTTTGGACTTTTAAACAGTGTTGAGACTGTTATAGACTGTAGGATTTTGAAGTTGGATTGAACACATTTTTTTTTTTTTTTTGGTATTATGATACAGTTATAAGCCTTTGGGGGCCAGGGACTGGAATGTGGTGGTTTTTAAAGAAAATGGCCCCTAAAGGGAGTGGCACTATTAGGAAGTGTGGCCTTGTTGGAGGAAGTGTGTCACTGTGGGGTTGGGCTTTGAGGCCTCTTTTCTCAATTTTCACTCATGTGACAGTTGATATAGCAGTCTATGCTCCAGCACCACATCTGCCTGCAGGCCCTGTGACTTCTGTACATCTAGATTGTCCCATACTGTTTCTTTTTCTGTCTCTGTCTCTTTCTCTCTCTGTCCCTGTCTCTGCCTTTCTCTCTCTCTCTCTCCCTCTCTCCCTCTCTCTGTCTCTTTACATTCTGACAATTGTACCAAGGGACTTGCATATGCTTGACTAGCATGTGATCAGCTATAGCCTAACCTTTTAAAATGTTACTTGTTTATTTATAAATATGTAGTCATGGTCTTGCTAAACTTCCCAGACTACTCTTGGACTTGCTTTGTAGATCAAACCTTAGACTCCTGAGAGCTGAGATTGAAGCTCCTCGAGATACTTGAACAGTGTACTCCTGTATATGACTATGCCCTCCTGGTAGATAGTTTTTTCTAAAGCTAAGCTGGTTGGGTCTGGTTAACACTTGGATGAGAGACAACATATATTCTACACTCTATAAATCAGATTAATTTAGAGATTTTTTTCATCTGAAAGTACACTAATCCATGTAAGTCCAAAGCAAAACTCCAATACCTCTAAGTCTGTGGTTCAGTTGCTTCTGATGTAGCTGATAGCTGTTTTCTCACTTGCTTTCCTCTTTCAGATACCAGAGCTCCACCTTGTGTTTCTGAAAACTGCATTGACCTTCCCTTTAGGTTTGCCACCACCATTTCCTTCCACTATGCTGATGACTGTGGGTTTTCCCTCACCCTTCTCAGATTTTCAGCTACTATTGAACATACATGTCTGCTTGTGAAAGAACTGTTACTCTGTATTTGGTAAAGAATTTCAGTAGCTGCCTTGGTATGAGCTATCATAAAAGGGTATGGGGACTAGGTGGCTATGATGAAATCTTTATTTTGCATGTTCTGAAGTGTGGACATGTATACATTGCTGTGTTCTGACAAATGTCTCCTTCTTTGTGACAGACTGCTGACTTACCACATTCCCACAAGACAGAGAATTCCAGTTCTCTCCGTGACTTTCTCTCATAAACACTGACACACTCCTTTTCCCTAATACAAGGGTTCCACTTTCTTAGCCAAATTGCCTCATAAAGTCCTTGCCACTAGCTGCCACATTGTTATAGCTTATATTTAAATGTACATTTTAATGGGGTATAAATATTTAGTTCTTAGCATCACAGGTGTCAATTACCATAGCCATTTTCCAAAGACAAGATGTTAGGCCCCTGGAGCTAGACTATGAGGGAAAGAAACTCAAAGATATGCTCAGCACCAGGTAGGAAGGTAATCAATTTTGCTGCCATTGTTGCCTTTGTCCCAAACAGAATTATAGTTTCCATGTTATCTTATTCATAGACTACACTCCAAAAATATATGCATAAAAGTGTTTTTTATGTTTGAGACATAGAATATTTAACACTACAGAATGTTAAGACTCATGTTTTAAAGCTATTTTCACCAAAATTTGAAAACTGTGAATGGTAAGTGTAAAAAAAAAAATCTTCAAAACCTGGTTTCTTTCTCCTCTGTCTCTGTATTCTGACTCCTCTCTCTCTTTCCCGTCTACCTCACTCCTTTCTTTCTCCTCCCCATTTTTCAGCTCCCTCATTTCTCTCCTTTTCTTTCTCGCTGTCTCCTCTCCGCCTTTCTCTTTCCCCACTGTTCCTCCGTCTCTCATGTTCATTCTTTTCTGTCAATCAATATCAAAGCACCTTACAGGTTATTGGAATGGGGATGAGACTCAAATCCACCTGAAGTACAGTAAAAAGAATCAGATTCAAAGTGACAAATACCACTTAATCATCCATTCTACCCTGCTTTTTATTCTTACTCAGCATTTCTTCTTGCAGTGACGTTGTGGGAATTCTCTTTTGCTCCTTCCTAACTGAAAATCAGATGTAATTGTTCAGAACTGTCATTTTGATCATAAACTCCAGGCATGTTTTCAACAGAATACAGAATATCTTCAATTTGACACTAAGGCTATAAAATATACCATCTCAGACAATATTTTACCTGCATTTTACCTGTTGTCTTAAATTAAATAAGAATAGTATTCACCTTCCCACAAAACTCATAAACCTGCCTTTTATTTGTGTATCTAAAAGCACCCAAACTTGAAGTTGCCTCTCAGTCCCTTTCTTCTCTGATGTCTCTGTCTGTCCCATTACCTACAATAGTATTTCTTAACTTAATATAATGATGCCTGCCTCTAGCACAAACATATCTCAGTTGTGATATGTTTTAACCCTTCTAATTTACTAATACGTGTTAATTTTACAGTTGGTGAGACTAAAAGTCCTGAAAACTACAGATCCATGTCTTCTCCCATTTAACAATTTATAACATGATTGGAATAAATGGCCATTTTGGTAATTCTTGCTTGACAGAATTTGAAATTGATCCTTACAATTCCATACATAAAATGTTTGCTTCAATCTAGTGAAAGATAACTTGTCATTTTCCTCTAAGTATTCTGAATACTTAATAATCTCTGCAGATGAGTAATTCCACATTTCATTTTTGATATTTGAACACAGAAAAATTATAGTGATTCATATCTCATCATATTTGTCATTTCAAAATAATAGCAAAAATATCACAGATAATTAAGAGAAAAAAGAAAAAAATTTCCAAGCTTTCCATGACTTATTATGAATAAGTGTGCTCACTTTAAACTTAAGAAGGAAACTATAAAAACATCAAGGTTCTGAGAGTCCACTCAATATGAATATGATAAATATTCAATTGAGTTTATTTTTTTCTGCTTCAGATAACATAAGTGAGCTGTGTAAAAATGAATGATGAAGCAAGAACCAGAGGTGTGCCTACCCAAGAAGAAAAGATGATTATCCTCTCGGGGATGGGGGTCTATTCAACTTCAAAGGCTCCAATTTAGTGCTACACACAATAAGCAATTAAGAACAGGTATCCAACTTCCAAATGTTGTGCAAGCTGTTGATGATTCCTAATAGATATTAAAAGGGTTTTATTTAATAACTCACTACAAAATATTTTGCTAAATAGAATTATATCCTTCTTTTCTTTTCAGACTTCATGTTGAGGAATTCAAACATTATAGTTTGGAAACAGTGAGGTCTAGTAGTAGCTGTGGGAGTGGTAAGATTCTGCATGCAATGCCCATAACGGCCGTAAGTCTAAATGAGTGCCATAAACATTTTTATGCCAGTCATTAATCAGAAAATAAAATCACAAATTTGCCTTAGCATACAGTGTAGAAGTGCTAAGATTAGTTTAAAATATGTTAATTAGATGTGCACTCATAAATACAATATAGTAAACCATTATAACCATGCAGTTCTGAGCTGGCTCTTGCTTGTCATCCAGTGTTTTATGATTATTAGCTAGCATCCTGAAATTGAAATCAAACACAACTAATCATTGGAGTAATGTACATATCTATCATGTAATCAATAGACATGAATGATAACACTCTATTTCAATATGTTAAACTAGAGGACCATTTAGATTTAAAATATTCTCATGTTGGCACCTCAAAGCTATTTCATTGTGTCAGTTACGAAATGCTTCAAGGACATTCAAAAAGATCTCCAACCACAGAGAGTGAAGAAAAATATAGTTATCTAGTTTTAAAAACATCCATTAAATATGATGGACATGTGGACAGGAAAATGGACAAAATAGTAGTTCATTCAGTCCCACTGAATTTGAACTTCAAAATTATTCAGTGTGTGTGTGTGTGTGTGTGTGTGTGTGTGTTGTTTAAAATTTACTTCAGATTACTCTTTGAGAACCAGCAAACAGAATGATTCATTAAAACTATTTTGATACTAGAAAAGAAACAATGAAGCTATGCAAATACAGATATTCAATTCAATTATGTTCTTCCTTTTTAGAAGCGCTATCTCAACTATTTGTTCACCAAAAGAACATTTCCAATGAGTATTAATCTCTATGTGCTGTGAAAATTCTATTTGAATATCAAACATCATTTTGATTGGAGTTCTTTTCTGTGGCAGTATGCCTCTATATACTTAGCCCAAAACTTTCCTCATTTCAGGGCTGGAGTGCTGGATCAACAGTTATGCTTACTGTTCTTGCAGAGGAATTTGGTCCCAACACTCATATCAAGCAGCAAACAATCACTTGTAATTCTAGGCCCAAAGAATACAATACCCTCTTCTGGCCTCCATGGGCATCCACTATTGCTGAAATTATTTTGGCCACTCCATGTAGTTAAAAGGATATTTATTTAATGGTGTAACTCACAAATTAGCTGATAGGTAGGTCTGGGAAAGGTGTATTGCAGTCCAGCTGTGTTCTCTGGAGCTCTGCTCGATCCACCTCCAGTGTTCAGCATCCTGGCACAGAGAGAGCGCACAGAGAGAGCGCTGGCCCATCCAGCTCTCCAGGCGCCTCCCCTGGCCCAGCCTCTTAGGCCTGACAGTTGCCAGAGTCTCAATGGGGGTTGGAACTTGCAGATCCAAGCTGGAATGGCTACCCACTACAATCCACTTGTGTTCATTTGCAGTCATACACATTGTGAGAATTCTGCCATTTGGGCTAATGACCAATGGAATGGAGTTGATTGGCCCGATGGGAGTGGTCTTCTCTGAAAATACTGACCCTTTAAGAATTGGAGGAGGAGGAGGAGGATCACACTCCCCTTTTGGATGTGAAAGGCTTAGGTGACCTTGTCTGGAGTTTCCCTATCCCTCTCTGGTGGGCAAAGAAGCACCAGCGCTGCTTAGTAATGTATTCACAAGTGTGCTGTATCAATTTCATCCTTTAATAAATCTGTCCTGATCCAAAACTTCTGGGCCTGCCACAATAGATACACATAATTAAAAATAAAAATAAGTCTTAAAAACCCTTTTCTCAACAATGCTGATATCAATAATGCTCACCAATAGTAATTCTCTGTCCTATATGCAATATATAAAACCTGCATGGATATGTTAACACACTAAACCTGTGTGTGTGTGTGTGTGTGTGTGTGTGTGTGTGTGTGTGTGTGTCTTTTCATACACTAGATTAAATATATGTGTGTGGTGTCTTTTCATTCACTACAGCCTCAGCTGCTCATAGGATTGCATGCATGAAACACTTGGCTGCCTGAGTAATCTTCAATCTACTTACATGAAGAGGTAAAAGGCGGGGAATTCACTTGTATCCGTGGGAGAAAATAGTCAATGCTGTAATGGAAAAGAATCATCCCTATGGAGATACACTTTCTCAGGACATGACCACCAAGGTGAATTTTTATTTCCCCTACTCTAGGTCTCCATTTCTAAGTATTTCATCCTCATTAGTTTTAAAAGACTCTTCTGTGGATGACTCAAATTGATTATTCATTGTTGTCATTGATCATCAATAACTATAAAATATTGTGCCATACCTGGCCACGGTGGCACATGCCTTTAATCCCAGCACTTGGGAGGCAGAGCCAGACAGATCTCTTTGCGTTCGAGACCAGCCTGGTCTACAGAGTGATATCCAGGACAGGCACCAAAAATGCACAGAGAAACCCTGTCTCGAAAAACCAAAAAAAAAAAAAAAAAAAAAGTGTCATGTCTTTAAAATGTAAAGTATCAACCTTACCAGTGATAACCATCTGAATATTGCTTTTACTGCTGACAAAGAAGCTGCCCAATAAATTTTACAAGATTTAATAAAGCCGGGTGGTGGTGGCGCACGCCTTTAATCCCAGCACTCGGGAGGCAGAGGCAGGCGGATCTCTGTGAGTTCGAGGCAGCCTGGCTACCAAGTGAGTCCAGAAAAGGCGCAAAGCTACACAGAGAAACCCTGTCTCGAAAAACCAAAAAAAAAAAAAAAAAAAAAAGATTTAATAAATTTGGCTTGATGATTAACTTTAACCATCAAGTTAGTAAAACCTAGAATTATTTGGGATGAGAATCTCATTTAAGGATTTGGCTAGATCAGATTGGCCTATTTGTAGGTCTGTGGAAGATTGTCTCCATTACTGATTTATGTAAAGGACCCAGGCCACTGTGTGCAGCATGGCTCCCTCAGCAGGATAGATTAAATTTCTGTCTATTATCTGCTACTATCACCTCCTTATAACAATTATTATGTGGTAATAGAAAATGTAGAAAGTTACCAATACACCTGCTTGCTTAAGTCTTACTTACATCTGAATAAATGTGTTCTAAATTTCCATTATAATAGAGTTGCTCCATTTTTACTACTTAGAGAAAATATAAACTACATAGCTAAAGACACGAAAATATTTCATGATGTGACCACTAATAAATTTCAGTAAATTTTCATACTCCCTTGAAGGTGTCTTCTCCATCCAACACAGCTGCTATGACTTCCTAGCTTTGAATTTCTTCTTGAAGTAATTCTCAAGCTTCAAATTGAGTTCTAAATATTAATATCACTGTAACTTCCCCATGGTGACTTCTTCTTCAAATATGCCCTGAACCTGCTTGACCTTCTAATCTTTGATAAAATTTAAACCCACTTCCTCAACATCCCAAACAAAGACTGCTACAAATTTAATTAGAATTTTCCTAAACTTGTATATTGATATTTTTAAGGAATTAATCTTTGTAATGTTAGGCTTTGTTACCCATGATTGGATATACCACTTTATAAGTGTTTAATATCCCTTAATACAATTTTATAAATTTTCCCATAGGGGTCTTAAATAAATATATTTTGCTAAATTTTTTATTGGCTATTCTGTTTCTTTTGTTCATAATGGTTTCTTTTTAATGCCCAGTCATTGGTGTATAAAATACACTGCTGTGCTTTAAAATACAGTCTTTCTGTACTTTAATAGGATGCCAACATGCCTGTTAAATGTTCTAATGTTCAATAGTATATCTTATAATTTATTTCTGGTTTCTAATTAAATTATAAAATTATAAGCATTTATTTTCTCCTTCCCAATCCCCATGTCCTTACTGCAATCAATTTTTCCCATACAACTGTACATGGGACGGTAGTAGCATTTGACTTAGCAAGAGTTATGCCAGGTAAATAAGGGCTTTAATTATGGATAAAATCCCAGAGAAGAGGAACTAGATACCCATGGAAATTGTACATCTAGGGAAATCCAATGCAAAGTGACCTGATTTTTGGTTGGTCACATCTTTGACAAATGCAGGTTTATGCCAAAAAGAGTCTATGAAATACGTTGTAGATCATACCTCACTGTTGGTAACTTGAGAATAGAGATGGACCTTACTCCCTGAATGTTGCCCCTCAACTGAAAATAGTCATAAAGCATTAACCCCTTCAGACTCCCAAGCAATCATGAACACAAATGTCAGTAATGTTTTACAGATCTCTCAAATCAGCCCCAGAGAAAATGTGAGAGTATGTGAGAACTGAGGCATGGTATAATCTCCAGTGAAGATGGAAGCTGGAAGCCATTGTAACATCTAAAGTCAACACCAAAGGTACCTGAAGGGAAGCCTTCCCTAAGGGAATGGTACACTGAGTGTCTCTGTCCTGTTTTTCATTTGTGATTGTGGGTCTCACTACATATCATCCAGGATGAAAGTCACCATTCTCCTGTCTCAGGTTCTGGAGTACTGAGACTACAAGCATTCATCATAAAAAAGATAACCACAATGTTCCTCATTTAAGAAAATATTTAGTCAAAGGCTTCCATTTAAAAAATTTCTTTGTGTGTGTGTGTGTGTGTGTGTGTGTGTGTGTGTGTGTAATTTGTAGAATACATAATTGTAGTTTTAATGGGTGCACATATTTGGGTTGAATGTCTGTCTTTGTGTTTCTTTAGGAGTTTTTCTGTTTTTGTTTTTAATGATAGTGAGTTAATTGAGCAAGCTGTCAACCTTTTACGTAGGATTTCTCTGCCTGAAACTGGTCTGATAGTGGATAATGGGGAATATTCTCCATTTTCACATTTTTCAGTAACAGACTGAATAAATTTGTAACATTGTTCTTGAAAATGTATAGGAACTTATGTCTAAACCATGCTTTGTACACTGGTTTGTTTGTGAAACTGTCTTTGAAATACTAATTCAATTGCCTTTATGCTTATAAAGAGATTATGCTGCGTTTTCATCTAATTTAATTTTAATCTGAAACTTTTTCTTACAAATTTTAATGAAAAAAATTTCAAAATTATTGTGAAATATTAACACATTACCTCTGATATCTTATCCTTTATTTCTATAATTACTTATCTGCACCTCTTTCTCTTAATCTCACTTGACAAACATCCATCTCTCTTTAATTTTTTGAAACGATTAATGAGGTTGGTGTATTTGAGGGGAATCTTGGTCTACTTCTCGGTGGATTTTATCTTAAGTTACCTGAGTATTTCTACTCCATGTTTCCTTTTAAAGTACTTGTTATTGTTACTCAACTTACACATTTTCAGTTATTTTCACTTTTGTAATGAAGTAATTAGCTCACACATTTTTCTTATGATATTGTTTGTTGTCCCATACTCTGTTATGGAGCATTTTCATCAGAGTCCATTTTCAGGACCATTTATATTTCTATAACATAAACTGTTTAACCATGTTTTCAGAGTTTCAATGTGGAAGATGTGTATACCACTCTTCATTTAAGCTCCTTAGTCATCAGTAAGTAAAAGTCCTGTACTAAATCTGACATGAACATCGTAGATTTATCTAATTCTCCTTGCATTATTCTTAATACATGGTTCGTTTATGTTGAGTCTAATTTATTATTCTTGTGTTCTTATCTAAATATTCTTGATAAATTCAAAGTGTCTCATTAGCTGGAGATGCTCTCAGATTATTTTGTCTCTTAAGCTATAATTATCAAACATAAGTGCAGCTAGGTCTTTATGTAATAATGGCATGAAAAGACTACTCTTACTTTCTTTTCTGTGTTTTCCTCTGGTTATATTTTAGGTGTATTTTGTAATCAATGCAGAACCAAACTGGTTGTTTCTACAGCATTAGAATGTGTCTGTGAATAGTCTACATATAACATACAGTATAAAATACATACTATAATGTATCACTTATTTAGACCTGTTAGTATTGTCATATATTTTATTATATGACATATTTTAAATTATTCATTTTTAATTATTTATGAGTTGATTTCTACATTTAAAAAATAAAAGTTAGAATCTGGCATCTTTATATGTCTTAATCTGGCTTCCTAGTCTACTTCTAAAATACACAGTACATGAAATTATTTATCCATAATATTTTGATTCTGACATATGCCTTTTATCATATTCTTATATTAGGATGAGAGTGGGAAATGTCTTTATTTTCTAAAAGTCTTTTTATTTTACTCTGTGAACTCATTTTCCCAAATAGTATCAGGTTCTGGAAATTAAGGAAGATGAAAACTTAGTATTTGCTAGCTTGATATATATAGAAGGCCTGAGGTATAAAAAGCCCAAGGATAAATCTATTCAATAAATCCAGACTGAGTAATTCACTATTTCCTAGGAGAGCACTCAGATTGGATATTTAACCACTGAAGCTCAAACAGCATCCATTAACTCTGCAGAACAAAATCCTTAAACTCTAGGCTTTGAAAGAAAAAAAGGCATGCGGTTTAGAGAAGCTGTTGACTCAGGTCAGCTCAGCAACATACAACTATGGATCCCTAGGAATGACAGTTCCTAATGTGATGGACTTCTGTGTAGCTGGTGATTGTCTCCCTACAGACACAGCCAGGGAGAACAGGTGTTGAACTGAGAGCTTTTCCTTTATCTTCAGCACTATCACGGTAGTGGTTGCCACTCTCCTGCTCCAGATCACCCTCACTACTCTACACACAGTAGCTTAAAATACTCAGGCCCATCAAAGCCTGGAAGTGTTTTGACATTGTCTTTATTCTGCATGCTCTGAGGCTGACCCTGGGTAGGAACCCAAGAGCCATCCTCGTGTGTTCAATTTCTTGGGCTAAAGCGTTCCTGCTATTGTATCATGGTATCTGGAGGGGATCATAGTTCCTTATTTCTCTTCCTCATCATTTAAAGCATGAAGTCATTTCCTGCTGAGGAAGGGCACACTTAATCCATTTTCAAACTATCTGACATTAATGTATACCACCATGCCTTGCACATAGTATCCCTAAACCTTAAAACCAGACAGACAGATAAAAACTTACACACTAACATACACAGAAAACAACCAAAGCCACACTCTGCTGCATTTTTTAGGCTTTATATAGCTTTAGGACCTGAAATTCACCAGCTGGATAAAAGTTTAATCTTCAGCATTTGCCTCACAATACACACTAAATATATGAAAATATCTAAATGTATTTTCTTTGGAAGTTCCATGGTAAAGAACAATGTTCAGTATCAAGAGAAAAATGAGGCGGTTTAAAATATCTCTGTGTCAGCTCTGAATGGATGTCTCCATCAAATACCTCCCCTGAGAGCTCAGAACTCTGCCTAAGAGGAAGCCTAGGAGTATAAGAGCCAGAGGGCATGAAGAAACCGGGGGAATAAGTCTCTAAACCAACTGAGCTGAGCTCAGTTTAGTATTTTTATGGGACTCCTGAGTATGTAAATGAGTGTGTCTCTGATTCTTTTTTTATATTTATTCATTTATTTTTTATTTTATGTGCATTGGTGTTTTGCCTGGATTCATGTCTATGTCAGAGTGTCAGATCATCTGGAACTGGAGTAACAGACAGTTGTAATCTGCCATGTGGTTGCTGGAAATTGAACCCAGATCCTCTAAAGAGCAGTCATTCCTCTTAACCACTAAAACAACTCTCCAGCCCTGTGTCTCTGATTCTTGTGCCTTCTCTTGGGCTCCTTTTCTTCTGTTGCTTTGTCTTGCCCAACTTCTATGTGATGATTTTATTTTATATTTTATTTTGTCATGTTTGATTGTTATCTTTTAGAAGCCTGTTCTTTTCTAATAAGATACAGAAAGAGAGTTGATCCAGATGGAAGGAGAGGTGGCGAGGAAATGGGAGGAGTAAAGGGAGGGGAAACTGCAATCAGGATATATTGATTGAAAAAAGAATCTATTGTCAATAAAAAAATTAAAGAAAACACATACACACAACAATGAATGACAAAGAAACAAAAAAAATGTAAGGTTAGAGTTCCAGTAGTTTACTGTGAAACAATCTTTTCTGGAAATAGTTACATAAACATGACCATAAAATAGCAATATCAAGGTAGTAATGGGAAATTTTTCAGGCTACTACTCCTAGAGAAAAAAAATAAAGGCAAGTAATACTCCTGAGGAAGGATAATTAGTGTCTCCAAGGAATGAGTCCTTCTATTGGTTGTCCAATGTAGAGTAGTCAGTCTTTAAATCATATATAAACCACCAACAAAAAAGTGCACTCAGTACAATATATGTTTGTGTTCATATGATAATTTTTAAAAAGGCTACAAGTGTGAGAGTTAGGGTACATGGGAGGGGTTAAAGTGAGGGTAGCTTGGAGGAGTTGGAGGAAAGGGAGTGGGGAAAATGATACAAAACTATTTCACTAAAAACCATATTAAAAATGAAATTAGGAACACCCCTCTCCTGGGCTGCATATCTCAGCCCACACCTCCAACTCCTTTAGCAGGGGTCAGGCTGGTCTTAGGGATCATAGGTAAGAGATTTTCCATTGCCTGAAAACAGCCCTTAAAACCTACACAGCAAGCCCAGACCGCACCCCCTGCCCAGGGTTCATATTACTGCTAAAATCTTTAACAGATGACTTCTGCTTTACCTGAGGAGAGGCTGGATCTAGGGACCCAAGATTAGATACCCCCCCCTTGGTACTAATACTTCTTAAAGCCTGCCCAACATCCCCCAACAGCACCCATTCCTTTGGTGTAGATGAATTTCTAAACAGTCTTATTAAACAAGAAACACAGAGTTAAATACAGAGGCAATAGCCAAAGAGATCAAAGAACTAGTGAAGAGCCATGACTGCCTTAGCTTACCACCTCGCTGCTGTCACTTCCCCAGAGAGGAAGCTTCTTCCTGTGTGACTTGTGTTTTTATTGCCTTTCTATTCTGTCCTCTCATTGGCTCTAAGCCCAGCCACATGACTTTCTCATCACTGCCTGTCTATATACACCTCCAGGTCTCTATGGTTGGTACTGGGATTGAAGGCTCATGTCACCATGCTTGGCTGTGTCCTTGACCACACAGAGACTCTGCCTGCCATGTGATTGGATTAAGGACGTGTGCTACCTACCACCCCTGGACTTCTGTTTATGGCTCGCTATGTAACCTCACTATGTGACCTCTGATTTCCAGTCAAACTTTATTTATTAATATACAACTAAAATCACATTTCAACACAATTAAAATATCACTACACTTTGGGCTTCTGATTCTGGCCCACAACTTCAGCTCTTCCTGAAGCCAGACTTATTAATACTAGGGACCCATGGTAAAACAATGCCCATAGCCAACTAACACTCCCTAAAGCTGACCCAACAAACTCCCACTGCACTCCCTACCCTGAGCTCCATATCTCAGCCCACAAACTTGGCAGAAAACTTCAGCTGTATGGGAGGCCATGCCATACTAGGAATCCTAGAGACCAAGCAGGTACCCAGAACCTCAGAGGCCATACAGATATTTGGAATTGCAGAGGTAACATTGGCACCCAAACTCCTAGGGGTCTTGCAGGCCATAACAACTCCTCTGGAGACATCTGACTAGACCTAAAGATATGCTAGTCACCAGGACCCCTGGCTACTTAGGACAGAAGACCAGAGACGAAACAGAAATCAAGGAAGAAGTCACCCATCCAACAAAGACAAATTCAGGAACCAGCACCTAGACCTATAATCATTCCAAATCCAGATGCCTAAATGCCAGTGTAAAAACATAATCAATGGAAAGGGCAATATGAGACCACCAGAATCCAGCTAACCTGTGACAACAAGATCTAAACAATCCAATGAAGCCAAAGCATAAGAAAATGACTTTAAAAACAACTTTATGAAGATGATAGAAGTCCTTAAAGAGGAAATAAAAAAAATCCCTTAAAGAAATCAAGGAAAAGACAAACACAACATAGGAGGAAATCAATAATCCCCTTGAAGAAATTCAAAAAAAAAAACAAACAAGTAAACAAAACTGTTCAAGACTTGAAAATGAAAATAAAAGTAAAAATGAAACAAACAAATAAACAACAAAAAACAAATAAAAAAAAAAAGAACAAAAAAAGTAGAAGGACCCAAGGAGGTTAATTATACCCACAAAAAAACAAAACAAAACAAAAACAAAAAACAGTAAATAAAGAACTTCACACCAGCAAAACCCAAAGAAGGGAAGCACACACGCACACACTCTACCAACAACAACAATGAAATAACAGGAATTAGCAATCATTGGTCTTTAGTATCTCTTAACATCAATGGACTGAATTCCTCAATAAAAAGACGGAGGCTAACAGAATAATATTAAAACATGATTCATCCTTCTGCAGCACACAAGAAACACACCTAAACACCAAAGATAGACATTATCTCATAGTCAAGTATTGGGAAAAGATTTTTCAATCAAATGAACCTATGAAGGAAGATGTGGTAGCCATTCTAATTTCTAACTTAATAGACTTCAAACCAAAATTAATCAAAAGAAATGGAGGATATTTTGTACTCAAGAAAGAAAAAAATCTACCAAAATGATGTTTCAATTCTTATTTATGCCCCAAATGCAAGGACTTTAGCATTTATAGATGAAACATTACTAAAGGTTAAATCACACACTGAACCTCAAATATTAATAGTGGGAGACTTCAATATCCCACTTTCATCAATGGGCAAGTCTGACAGACAGGAAGTAAACAGAGAAATAATGAAGCTAACAGACATTATGAATCAGATGGACTTAACAGATAACTAGAGAACATTTCAGAAAACACAAAAGAATATACCTTCTTCTCAGAACTACATAGAACATTCCTTAAAATTGACCATACAATTTGTCACAAAGCAAGTCTCACCAGATACAAGAAAATTGAAATAACCCCATATACCTTATCAGACCACCATGGATTTAAACTGGATATCAACAACAAAAACAACAGAAAGCCTACAATCTCATGGAAACTGAACCATCTCCTACAAAACAACTATTGTGTCAAGGCAGAAACAAAGAAAGAAATTAAAATTCAAATAATCATTAGATTATATTTCAAAAATCTATATTCCACAAAACTGGAAAATCTAAAAGAAATGGACTATTTTATTGATAGATCACTTACACAAATAAATAAAGATCAGATGAATAACTGAAATATGCCTATAATACCTAAGGAAATAGAAGCAGTAATTAAAAATCCCCAAACCAAAAACAACTCAAGGCCAGATGGTTTTAGTGGAGAATTCTACCAGACTTTCAAAGAAGATATCATTCCAATACTCTTTAAATTATTTTACAAAATAGAAACAGAAGAAACATTGCCAAATTCATTTTATGAGGCCACAGTTACCCTGATAACCAAACCACACAAAGACTCAACAAAGAAAGAGAATTACAGACTAATTTCCCTCATGAACATTGTTGCAAAAATACTCAATAAAATATTGGCAAACCAAATCCCAGAGCACATCAAAAAGATCATCAACCATGATCAAATAGGCTTCATCCCAGAGATGCAGGGAAGGTTTAACATATGAAAGTCTGTCAATGTAATACACCATATAAACAAACTGAAAAAAAAAACACATAATCATCTCATTAGATTCTGAAAAAGCCTTTGATAAAATCCAACACCCCTTCATGATAAAGGTCTTGGAGAGATCATGGATACATGGAACATACCCAAACATAATAAAGACAATATGCTGCTTAAACAATCCTGTACAATAAAAGAACTTCTGGAGATATAGCAATCCCTGATTTCAAGCTGTAGTAATAGAAACCACCTGGACATCTGAATTTTGATAATGAAGTCAGAAATATACAATAGAAAAAAGCATTGTCAACAAATAACAATGGTCTAACTGGATGTCAGCATACAGAAGAATGCAAATGGGTCCATATCTATCACCTTGCACAAAATTCAAGTCCAAGAAGATCAAAAAATTCAACATAAAACCAGATATGCTGAACCTGATAGAAGAGAAATTGGTGAATAGCCTTGAATGCATTGGCACAGGAGACAACTTCCTGAACAGAACTCTGATAGATAGTGCAGGCACTAACATCAACAGTAAGTAATGGAGACCTCATAAAACTGTAAAGCTTCTGTGAGGCAAAAGACACCATAAGAAGGATAAAACAGCAGCCTACGGAATGAGAAAATATTTTCACCAACCCCACATCTGATAGACAGCTGTTTTAAAAAATATATAAAGAACTCAAGACACTAGACATTAACAAACCAAATAATCTAATTAAAAATGGGGTACAGATCTAAACAGATAATTCTTAACAAAGGAATCTCAAATGGCCAACAAACACTTAAAGAAATGTATAACATCTTTAGTCATCAAGGAAATGCAAATCAAAACTACTGAGATTCCATTTTATACCTGCCAGAATGACTAAGATTAACAACACAAAAATGACAGCACAGACTGGGGAAGATGGGGAACAAGGGGAACACTCCCCCATTCCTGGTGGGAGTGCAAACTTGTACTGCCATTTTGGAAACTAATATGGTGGTTTCTCAGAATATTGGGAGTCAATATACCTCAAGACCCAGATATACCACTCCTGGGCGTATACCAAGAAGACACTACCATACCACAAAGACACTCACTTAACTATGTTCACAGCATTTGTGTTTGTAATAGCCAGAAACTAGAAACAACCTAGATGTCCATCATCCAACGAATGGATAAAGAAAATGTGGTACATTTACACAATGGAGTATTACTCACTGTTAAAAACAACGATGTCATGAAATTTGCAGGTGAATGGATGGAACTAGAAAGGTCATCCTGAGTAAGGTAATCCAGGTCCAGAAAAACAAACATGTCATGTACTCACTTGTAGCTGAATATTAGCTGTAAAATATAGGATAGCCATGCTATATTCCACAGACCCAAAGAAGCTAAGTAACAAGGAGTCCTCAGGGGGAGATGCATGAATCTCACTGTAAAGGGGAAATAGAATAGATATAACAGAGGGGAGAGGTCTGGATGCGGGACTGGTCATTGGAACAGAAGGGTTCAGGTTAAGGGGAATATTGAGGGAGAGAGTACTGGGAAAGAATTGGCATCAAGGGTATATCTAGCATTAATAAGATATCCACTGCATTGAAAACCCCAAGGAATCTATGAGGGTGACCGTGGCTAAGATTTCTAGCAGTGGAAGATACAAAGCCTGAATTGGCCATCTCCTGTAACCAAATAAGATTTCCAGTGCAGTGATTTGGGACCCCAACCCAGCCCCATAACTTCTGACCTACAATTTGCCCTGCCAAAAGGTGGCATAGAAATTATGGGAGTGGTCAACTAATGACTGCTCCAGCTTGAGACCCAAGCTAGGAGAGGGATAGGAGAGGGAGTCTACCACTGAAAATGCCTAGAGGGCCAGGACTCAGAAGCTGTACAAACTAGAGACCCAGGATAGAACCAAACACGACTGGCAAAAAAAAAGTCAATATGATGATTCCTAATAATATTCTGCTATACTTAGATTGTTGCCTAGGTCATTTGTCATCAGAGAGGCTTCATCCAGAAAATGATGGAAACAAACACAGAGACCCACGCCTGAACATTAGTTGAACCTCTGGAAATCCTGTGGGAGAGGAGAAGGAAGGATTAATGGAGCCAGAGGGGATAAGAACAACATTGGAAAACACAGAGTCAAATGACCTGGGCTTATGGTGGCTCTGGAAACTAAACAGCCAACTAGAGAACTTGCAAGGAACTGACCTGGGTCCTCTGCACATTTGTTGCTTTGGTCTTCTTGTGGGACTCCTGACAGAGGAAACAGGGGTCATCTCTGTCTCTGTTGCTTGCTCTTGGGACCCTTTGAGTCACCCAGCCCTAACAAGACAGAAGGTGCTTACTTGCCCAGTCTTAATAGTAGAGGAAGTGCCTAGTCTTTCTGAAACTTGATATCCCATGGCTGTCTGATATAAATGGAGGCCTACATTTTTCTAAAGAGAAGGGAGAGGGAGTTGATGCTGGGACAGGGAGAGGTTGGGAGAACTGGAAGGAAGTGGGGAGGAATTTTGAATGGACTGGGGGAAAATTAATTAATTAGTAAATTAATAAAAAATAAATAAAATTAGAAAAAAGGATTTAAAATGTACCAGGTCAATAATTCCACAAAAATTAAAGATATAAAAAGTAAAAAATAACCATAAAGAAATATGACTTTGGAGTAATTATTACAGGGAAAGTGAAGATATCTTCAATTTTTTATTATATCTACAGTGACATATTTTATTTATTTTTATGTTTTATAAACTCTAGCACATATTTATATTTACTTTTATATATGCCCTTTATGTGTACTATATCTGTGTGTTTTATAAAAATAATTCAATCTGTGTATAATATCCTAAGTAAAGAAAAAGATGAAGAAAGGATCTTTGTGTAATTTCCTTACATTACTGAAGTCTGGGACTCTGAACCAAGATGTCCTCCTGTTTTCTCTTGCCTCTTACAGCTTCTGGAGGTGACAGGTGTTGTTTGCTGTGTGGTGTGTCACTGCTATCTCTGAGTCTGTCATTGGGAGTTGTTCTTTCTGTGTGTTGTTATTGCAAATCCTCATTTCATAAGGGCCTATGTCATGAGTGACTAAATGTTCATCTCATTTTATGATAACCTCATGCTTGACTGATCATGTCTTAATGCCCTTGGTTCTAAGAAAGGTCATGTTATGAGGCACTGGGGTTTGGGGAAATAAAATTTGATCTTAACACCTACTGTCATTCCTCTTCATGATCTCTTTGGATCATGGAGGGTACTTGTCACCCACATTACCTAGGTGTCCTCTAAAATGTTCAATGTCTCAGCCCTGCCACTAAATGAAGAACTGGAAATGTCTGTTAATGAGCCAAAGGCACATGTATTCTCAAAGCTTGAAAGAAGATGGAGAGTGAGGATATCACCTGAGGTTCTCCCCTGACTTCTGCATGTACACTGTAACTTCCACATGCCCATATTCACACACAGGAGACAGGAGTTCTCTCTCTCTCTCTCTGTCTGTCTCTGTCTGTCTCTCTCTGTCTGTCTCTTTCTGTCTGTCTCTCTCTGTCTGTCTCTCTCTGTCTGTCTCTCTCTGTCTGTCTCTCTGTCTCTCTATGTGTGTGTCTGTCTTGCCTCTTTCTCTCTTTTCATTCCTTCTTCTCTTCTTCCCTCCCTCCCTCACCCCTTCCCTACACACACACACACACACACACACACACACACACACACACACACATCTGTTTTGGTCTGTGTTATAAAGGCTGTAGAATGCTGTCAGAGCAGAGAGATTCCACTAAAAGATTGTGTTGCCACTCACATTGTTGAGAAACCCTCATATTAAATGACAATGGAAAGTACACTTTCCCTCTTACTGCTCATGCCTGTCTATCCTTTCTCCTGACCACTGGTAAAAGGCACAGCATCTGTGCTGTAAAAACTTTTGCTGCCCCAGTGAATAACTTGTCATTGGGTGCCCAGTCAATACTTGATGATTGGCAAATGGGCCAATGTCTCCTTGAGTAAACAATCAAATGAATATTCTAGTCTTGGTGTTTTATTCTTTTTACTGTTCTTTGTTTTAGATATAGAGACTGGGCTGTCTGACTCAATGAGAAACATTAAGACTGGCTTGGGCAGGAGAAAAACATTTGCTCACCATGATAGTCCATAGGAAACCACTCCTGCCAACACTGGAGCAAGATCAGAAGCTTTAGTAAAATGTGAACCCAGGCAAAAGTCACAGAAGGAAAAACACAATAAGCAGTTTTTAAAAGTAGTATAAAATAATACAAAAAGCAAACTTCAGAGTCTGAATACCCATAGGAATAAATTGTGGTTGTTTCTTCTTTTTCCTTGAACAAAAAATAAAACATAAAAGAGAGTAAAAGGAAAAGGACAAATGTCATAAAGAGAAGTAAAGTAGGAAATGGAGAACACCACAGTGAGGCCAAGGATGAAAGAGAGTCCTTAGGGAAGGTGTGGGCCAATCACAGACCTCTGCTGTGCTTCCTTTATAACTGCCCTTACATTTCATTATATTTCTCTGGCAGGCATCCCACATCTCTTTATGTCTGTAGGAAGGAGGTGGCAGAATAATATTGCTCAGGGGATTGAAGATTTATGGCCTTATATGCTCAGAGTCAGGCTGAATGTTTTCCTTATATTATATGCCACTGTCATGTTCCAAATACAAGCTGAAAATGCAGTGTAGCCATGTACTGTGGTAAGGACTGGTGTACTGCAGCTATGCACCTTTATAAGGAGCGATGCACTGAAGTCGTGCACTATGATAAGGACTAGTACACTGTGGTCATGCACTGTGGTAAAGACTGATCTACACTGGCCATGCAGTGTGATAAGGACTGATCTACTATGGCCATGCACTGTGATGAACACTGTTCTTATTAACAGTAAAAATGTCAGGACATAACTGAATTAGAAACAAATCAGAATACAGTGTGGGAATAACAAATTCTGTACTCTGTTTTATCATAATTTTTACACCTAATGACTGGTATGCAATCTACTGTATGAGTTAAAACACCATATGGTAAATATAAATATAACCCAAGAAGCTTGAATTCATATCCTAAGAACTCAGTCTCAAGTATAAATACACATTGGAGTAGAATTTATTTGGTTATGTTCTATATGAAATTAAAATATCATAATATACAAAATCCTCAGCACAGTAGCTAAGAGTCTTCAAAATAATAACAAATGAAATTTTTCTTATCCTTTCCATATCAGCTTCTAAAATTGATTAAATCTTTCTCTCTCTCTCTCTCTCTCTCTCTCTCTCTCACTCACTCACACACACACACACACACACACACACAGAGAGAGAGAGAGAGAAGAGAGAGAGAGAGAGAGAGAGAGAACTAAGAGGAAAGCTATATGCTAAGCATAATAGTCTACAGGAAGTGATCAGTGTCAACTTAGAAACATAGTCTACAAATAGCCCTTCTAGGTTCCCCACAGCTAAGTTTATTACAAAATATATCCACTATTTTCTCATTTCTGAAGGTTTTTTTTTAATTCTTCTGACTTTTGGGCATCATGAGTCTATGGGTTTTCCTGACCAGTTAGCCAGTCCCTAGGGATGACAAACTCCCTAGTGAGAAAGTCTTGGATATACAAAGCAACCAATCAGAAACTATATTTCCAGCTATCTCTTTTGTTAAATTTGCACAGGACAAGCCATTATTTAACCTGCCTTAAATTACTCATGAGACCCATGCTAAACAACCAAGGACCATAGCTCTAGTTATGAGCCTTTAAAGGTTGTTGAAATTATCTTATTATCATTTACACAGAATATAGACTCTTTCTTTATACTGGTTCTTGGGAAAACGCCAATAAACTCAAGAATTATATTGTCTCTGCAGTACTGTTGTTTCTAGGATAACCTGGTTCCTTCTTCACTCTCCCCATGTGTTCTTTCATATCATGTCTCCTGTCTCTAGTGAGTGGTGAACATAAATTTCTTTTATGACAATAATTATCTGAGTCTCTGTGTTTTGCTATACTGGACTCAAACAATCTCTAGGTAGATTTTAACACAGAATGGAATATAGACTTGTTCACAATTGCTTTATTTAATAAACATTGCCCCCAAATTGTCCTTATTTTGAAGTCCATCCCATGGCTTTACAACATTTTCTTTGAAGCCCAAGCAAAGCAGCTGCTGTTCCCGAGAAACCCACGTTCAATTTGAGTACTCCATGCTTATTGCTAGCAGACTCTGAGTCTCTGCCATTTGCCTCAACAAGTTCATCCCTGACTTGAAGACTCTTTAAGGCTCTTGAAATGTCTTTTAGGTTCTTATCCTTAGAAGCATGCCTTGCATACCTGCTGCCCACTAGAAAGCTGTCAACAGAACAACATGCAATCTTACTCTGCTTTCAAGCTCCGAGCGTTTAAAACACTGGTGTCCCAATCTCATCTGTCTTCTTTTAGCATTTTGCACTTCTCATGAGAACTTCCTCTTATCTTGTGACCTGCAGTTTCCTACTTATTGTGCAGGATGCATCTCACACTTCTATTGGTTTCTGGTTTCTCCTTTACAGAATTGTCTACTAAGATCAGTCATGCCAGTGTTCATGCCTCAAAAATCCCAGAAAGTTTCTATAGTCTTGATGCATTCTGAATGCCTGTGTCTTTTTTTCTGATCTCAATGACCTACTGACATGAGTATATTTAGTTAATTTGAACTAAACAAATATTGCTAGCCCAAATATGCTTTTCTACCCACAATCTTGAAGTTATTTGATCAAATTCAGTTTTGTCAGTAGTTGGTACATAACTTCTCCAGACATTTAGCCACCAGTATAATTTGTTCTCTTTCCATCTTTAGAAAATCTGTTTATCTCAGAGTCTGTCTTGAAAAGTCTTCTGATGGCTTCAGCCGGACTTTTCACTCTCTGATCTCCCTTTGTCTTAATTCAAGTAAGATTTTCTTCTTTTACCCTCTATTCGACCTATGTATTAACCAATTTTTCATGATTAAAGACTTGAATGTAGAATCTAGAGCAATTATGAATGAATAGATTAATTTAAACTAAAACCCAGAGGTAGAGCTATTGCAGAAATGATTAGATGTTTAGATTTGAGGACTCTGTCTTATTCTCCACTTGTTCATTCTTCTGCACTTTTGGTCTCAGTATATCAGTTCCTAGGTTCTTATTAATAAGTCCATCTGGGAAACTTGGCAGAGACACCTATAGCTTTGTATTGTCTTTGCAGCATCTCTTAATATTCCACTTGCAGCTTCTCAAGCTGAATCATTACCTATATTGCCAATCTCTCTGATGCTCCAAGTATGAAGATGACTTTCCACATCAATCTCCTCATATCAGAGGGAACTGGCCCTGTGTCAGTCCTCACAATTTTATCTCTTATTAGTGAAGCTGTGAACATCACAGTCACATAAACTATAAATACATCAATCAAAGAATTCATAGTCCAGCATAATCTCCATAAGAGCAGACAATATAAACATCTGAAGAACAAAATTTTCTTTTCAAATATATCTAATTATTTTAAAATATTTTGCATGTATGGGTATTTTGCATGCATGCATATGTAAGCATCAGATGCATGCAGTGATTGCAGTGGGCATAAGAGGGTGATAGAGCCCCTGAAATCTTGGTAACATGCTTGGATTACTAACTGCTACCTCAGTGCTAGGAATATACCCCAGGTTCTCCAGAAGATCAACAAGTGTTCTTACCCATTGAGCCATCATCTCTCCCAGTCCTGAATTCTTCATTTTATTTTCATATAATTATTACACAAATTGAAGGGTTTCATATGTCATTTACACATAGGCACATAATGTACTTCCATCATTTTTACTGTTACTTTTTTCATATTCCTCTCCTGTTCTTCCTTTTTCCACACTGCTAACAATCTACTATTTACTTTTACATCTTTCTATTTTCCTCTTTACCCCACATATGCAAAGAAAGCACATTTCTTCTTTTGGGGGGAGGGGCTGGCTGCTATGATATAATATGATAATCTCAAATCCATTTTCCTGCAGATAATATGACTTCATTCTCCTGTGTCTATGTAAAACTCTGTCATGCATATTTCACATTTTCTTTATCTGCCCATCCACTGAGGGATACTAAGGTTGATTCAATGACTCGAGAACTGCGGCCAATGCAGAGATAAACATGCCTATGTGTGTCTCCATGACAATATGAATATGCCTATTCTTTTGGAAATCTATTCAGATGTGGTACCCAGGATCATAAGGCTGTTTCATTTTAAATGGAATGAGGAATCTCCAGTAGGATTTACATGGTGGCTGCACTGATTTTCATTCCAACTAATAGTGACTAAGTTCCCCCTGTATCACCCCAAGTTCACTAATAAATACTGTTTGTTGTATTCTTGATGACTATCATTCTGACAGGGTGAGGTAGAGTCTCAGTGCAGTTTTGATTGGCATTTAAATGATGGTTAAAGTGTTGTTTTTTTCGCCTTAATTCTCCCACACCATTTAGAATTTTTTTTTTTAGCTGAAATTCCATTTCTGTTTACAGTGTTTATTTACTCTATAGGACTTCACATAGTCCCAGAATGCCTGTCTCTGTTCCATTGGTTTTCACACTCGTTTTCCTACTTTCTTTTTAGGTTGTTACACAGTTAGATTAATCTTTCAAGAATGTAGCCTCCCATACATACCTCTATTGCTCTATTTGTTTTAATGTGTTGTTTGAGAATTCCATAAATGCATGCATTGTGTTTTGATCAAATTCACCCCTGCTCTCTCTCCTGCCCCCTGTGTCTCCCCTCCCCCATCCTATCCCCCTATCCTGTCATCAATTTTCTCTCTCAACTTCATGTTGTTGCTTAAACAAACAAGCAAACAAAAACATGAGTTGACTTAGCAATGCTGTACATGCTAGTTGGGGAGAAATGTAGTCAATAATCTTAGCAAGCTGTGAACCTATTTCTTGCTGAGACAGTGGTGAGTGAAATCTCCACCCTCTGCTCTGACAATTTTGTTCCTGAGTTCCTCCAAGATTCTGAATTATGTTGTAGATATTTCTATGTGTGTTAGCATCTCTCCTTGAATCTCATCCTATTGAGGACAGAGGTCATTTCTGATTTTTCGTTGTATCCCCACAGCATCTATCTCAAGGCTGAAAAGATACAAAGAACTTATAAATATGCATAAAAATGAACTTTATGCATGTGATTTCACACATTTCTGTTTTGATACACTGCTCTACTTTACAATGTTGCTTCTATTTTATTAAAAGGATATAATTAGGTGTTCAGTGTTATGATAACTGTCTTATTGTTATTATTACTAAATCAAGTTATTTTCCAACTCTTCTCCCCAGGGAAATTTTGATATCACCTACACATGTGATGGAAGTGTCAATTTCTTGTCATTTTCTGTTGTTCTAGTCTGCTTTTTCCCTAGGGAAATTGTTTCCCCTTTAATCCTGCTATGGGGAGGAGTTCAGCAATCCTTGCTGATGTCTGGATGGAGTGCCCCTCAGAAGCTCAGTAGTGCCAGGCAATCAGTCTGGTCTTGGAATACTACATCTGCAGAAGGTAGGTGCTGGCTCTGGAGGAACAGCACTTTCTGTCTTCTCAGTCAGGTGGATGCCTCTTACTCTGTTGCTCAGCCCAGAAGCCATGGGAACCCACAGGTGCCCTAGTGATGAGCCCTCTCAAGATACCTGCAGAGTCCTCCCCTACCCCTTGGCATTTTGCTTGCTTCTATAGTCAGGGCAGTGTTAGAAATCCCTGGGGTTTCATGCAAGGAAGTGATGCAATTTTCAGGCTTTGTTAGGTCTTAAGGGCAAGAGAGTTATAAACAAAAGAAAAAAAAACAAAATAACAAAAAACAAACAAACAAACAAACAAAAAACAAGGAAAATGGCCTGATTCTGGTAGGAGCTTCCACTTAACAGGCAGATATGGAATGCTTCCTCCCGTGTGTATCTTAGAGTTCCTGAAAGGAAAGATAGGGTGGGGGGAGGAATTCTTGAGCAATAAAACAGTTTCTGCTACAAAGACCTTATGTTCTTGTGTCACAAAGTTAACATTCAACCTAAATGATATTCACTTCTCTGCTGTTTTTGGTTT
Organism: Peromyscus leucopus; assembly: GCF_004664715.2. Lineage (NCBI taxonomy): Eukaryota > Metazoa > Chordata > Mammalia > Rodentia > Cricetidae > Peromyscus > Peromyscus leucopus. Next base: position 53,200,396 of record NC_051069.1, read on the forward strand.
TACTTTTTTATATTTTTTAAATGTGTGTACCTTCATATTTACATACATGTGTATATGTGTATATAAGGAATCTTTTTGTATGTCCCTATGTGGGCGCACTTGTATGTGTTTTCAAATTTTATATATGCAGGATCACAATATAAGTTCTTCCATAAGACTTTTTTTTCACACATTGAAGAAATTGGAGGGATTCTTCCACATTAAACAGGAATCTAAAAACAAATCTATAATTTGCTAATTTTTTCTACGGCACAATATTAAATTATGTAAATATACAGTAGTCTGTCAGTATATGTGAGCAATTGGGTTGAAAATTCAAAAAGATAGCAAATCTGAGTGTAGTGAGTGGCTAAAGTACTTTGTGAAATATAGTGCTCATGACATGTAGTCCATACAGACCATAATTTGCACATTAATTCACCTCCAGATCACCATACTGACCAAAGTCAACAAAAACGATGTATAAGGGGCTGCTTTGCTATGTTGCTTTAACTGATGTGATGATGCAGACCAAATGAATTACCACCTTTTTTCCAGTGGACATTTGCATTGGTTCCTATAACTTTTAACGTAGAGAATACATAAGGCATGTTTTCAAGTTCTGTTATTAGCCAAAGCACTTCTGAATTACTTTTTTGCATAAATTATGCATGAACAACATGTAATATATTGCCAGGATTAGGCCATGTGTTCATGTTGCTCAATATTCTTGTTGGGGATTACAAGATTATTTTGTATAATGTGTAGACTGTGTAATAAAACACAGTTTCAATTCTATGACTTCTAAGTATATTGAATATACTTATATCATTATTGATTATCTTTCATTTTCTGTGAAATTATATTAGTATTTTTGTTCAGTGTTTTTACTTGGTGTTATTCCTTAATGAAATTGATTTCAGAATTGCCTTAATATATATTCATGGTATTACTGTTTGTGAATTATATTAACTCTGTCTCCTAGTTTGTATGCCCCCAAAGTTTCCTGTTTGTCTTTTGACAAATGGTATTTATTAACTACATGGTCATTTTAATTCTTATTTTGAGAGTTTATAAATGTCTTACTTAAAAATTGGTCAATCTCTAAGTTTAAAGGATTATTTCCATTTTCCATTTTCTTTTCAAGAAGATTAAGTTTGGCTTCGATGTTTATTGTTGTTTTATTTGGAATTGATTCTTAGTTCAAAGAAATTTCCACTCACCGCTTCATACTTTTCCCTGTAGTTGATTATGTCAAGCTGTATCCCTCTTCCTTATCCTAAATGCTACATCATACCTGGCTCAGGATATCTTTCTTAGATCTATAGTGATGTTCTACATTCTTGGTCTAATTTTCAGTCTCGTCCCACAATTCTGAAACACTGATAGAAAGACATAGTAATTAGAAGGGATAATTGATAAGTTAGACTTTATCCAGAGTAAAACAGCTTATCTGTATAAAACATTGTCATAAATTTATTTTTTTTAAAAAAAGCAGCAATAGTTTATGTCTTGAATTGCATCACCCAGGAGTTTGGGATAGATAAGTTTTGAGTTCAAAGGAGCCTAGACTAGGTTAGACATTGAGAGTGTCATCAGAAAACAAACAAATAATCAACAAAGACATGCAGAAAGGGAATCCTTATCTGCTATTAGTACTAATGTGAATTAGTTCAGCTACTGTGGAAGTGTAGAGGCTTTTTACCAAAACTAAAACTAGAACTGATATGATTCACTATACACTCCTGGTACAGACCCAAAGGAGTCTAAGTCAGCACAACACAGAAATACATGCATTATAAGTTCATTGGGAACTATTCACAATAGCCAAGTTATTGAATCAGCCAGAGGCCCCAAAATAGATGCATTCTTAAAGAAAATGCAGAATAATTAAATATAATGCTATATATGTGACTGTGTTTATATACAAATACATATATTTATGTGTAAATGAGATTATCTTGTTTGAAGAAAAAGAAATAGAATTGGAAATCATCGTGTGAAACAAAATAATCCATGCTCATAAAGTCAAACATGTTTTCACTAATATGAGGTCTCTGAAGTTACTTTTAAAGCTATAATATAAGGAGACTATTTTGGAAGAAGATGAGACCAGAAGCAGCAAAAGTCGGCAAAAGAGCATCATGGGGAGATAAATATGATGGGAATGCAGTATATTCATGCAGTAATGAATGTTATTATTTTACACAATTAACATAAAAGTAAGTTTTACAAAAGGAATCCAGGTAAATTCTTAACAAGAGTATGAACACACTTGGGTTTTCATACTTAGAAATTATTGAGTAATCTAGAATTAAAGTGATTTTTCCACCTTGAAGATTCTATACTTTAAGCAGGATTACTTTATGTAAAATACCAAAGGTAGACACTTCAAATGAGAGAAAGTTCACCAGTGATTTTATTGAATTGTGTTAACGTATATAACTTAAATGAGTACATTTTATAGTGCTCTGGAAAAAGAGAAAATAATACTTAAATTAGCAACTTTTATTTTATGGAAAAGTAAAAATTTGAAAGGTAGCAAAAGAAAACACAACCCATAATCATACACAGTGATCAGACAGTTACAATGTAGGTCAAAACCTAACAACTACTGTGCAAGGAAATATGTTAACAATTAAGACCAAACTGAGAGTGTAAAAGAAAAGCATGTAGCTTGGCACTGTTTAAACAGAAAACTCCAAGAGAATAAAGGTAAAGCTAATCTTAGTAGTATTGTAGAAATGTATGTTAAAGCCAGTTTAATACATCCTGTTGTTAACTGATTCGGCATAAATGTTAATCTTCTCATTATGCTTTTTGGCAAGAAGGTAGAAAGACGGGGATTTTCCATACACTATTTGTGGTGATGGGAGGTAATAATGTCATGATATCAAGAAAGAGTTGTTTTCTAATGATAAAGTTTCATAGGACTTTAAAGCAAACTATGTTGAAATGATGAATCAGACATGCAATAAAGCACATAAAACATGAATCATTTAAAACATGTAATAACATTGGCTTTTATCATGTAATTTTTATATGTTGCTATTTTGGGGTTACTTATGGGTCTCAGTATATATATATAGAATTCTATTCAATTTCTGCATTCTGAAAATACTGAGTAAAATACATGAATTTTTTTTTTTTGGTTTTTTTTTTTGTTTGTTTGTTTTGTTTTTCGAGACAGGGTTTCTCTGTGTAGCTTTGTGCCTTTCCTGGGACTCACTTGGTAGCCCAGGCTGGCCTCGAACTCACAGAGATCCACCTGGCTCTGCCTCCCAAGTGCTGGGATTAAAGGCATGCACCGCCGCCGCCGCCGCCGCCACCCAGCTTATGAATCTTTTTTTTTTGGTTTTTTGAGATATGGTTTCTCTGTGAAACAGTCCTAGCTGTCTTGAAACTCACTCTGTAGATCAGGCTGGTCTGGAATTCACAGAGATCCTCCTGCCTCTGCCTTAAAATACATGAATCTGGAAGCACAGTTTAAAAAGTTATTGTTGATCATCATTAAGTAAAAAACAGATAAAGTTTTATGTAATCATAATTATCTCTAGAAAGAAGGAAGGATTGTCCCCTACTGATCCCAGCACTGCTCAAGTACACCAATTCTTCTTAAATAATATAGCCAACAAGAAGAAGCAAAGGAGAACGAAATGTGTGCAGAGTTCCTGTGGGAAACAGAGGGGAAGCTCAGCAGACCTTGCCACTCTTTCTGAACTTACATTTATTTTCATAGTATTCAAAGGTATTGATAATCCAGCTGAGATCCCAAGAAACCATGCTTCTTTCTCTAGAAAGGAATGGATGGCTGTGGATTTTGTTTTCCATTGGTGTCGTTAAATGTCAGCATCTCTCAGCTGTTTGGTTTTAAGATAGAATATCAGAGACTCACAGAAACCATTCTCTTCTGTTAATTAAATGGATAAGGAAGAAACTGGATTCTGCTTTTGTAAGAGTCCTGTGGATAACATGGGCTTGTCAAATCAAGCCCTCTTGATTATAGCAATCTTAGCCATATCTAGTAGGATACTGAGAGTCGAGTAGACAAGCTACCTACAGCAATCCACAGGGCAGTTTAGATGCCCACAATGCCCCCAAACTTGCTGGAAATTTTGCTCTGTTAGTACACACGTGTGAGTTAGTTCTCTCCTTCTCCATATTGGTTCTGAGGATCAAACACAGGTCACTAAAGTTGGAGGCAAGTGCCTTTACCTGCTAAGCCTCTTGCAAGTCCACAGTTCTGATTATTTGAATGCATATGATACACTGCTATTATCCTTAATTTCCTATTTCATTTTCTATTTTATGATTTCTGAGATTACAGGAAATGGAATAATTTTGTTAAGATCTCAGTAAGGACCTGCATGACCATTATACCCTGAGCCTCCTCATTTTCTTCACAGATCTCACCAAAGTGTGCTAATTTCAGATTTGCATGCTGAGATTGTTATCGCCCCACTGGCTGAAATCCTTTTTCCTCTACCTAGATAGTAATGGTGGGTAGATGAGGAGAGGCTCTTCCAGAGTTAACGGTCCCAGATCTTTGATACCCAAGCCCACAGACTAGATGGACAGATCCAGAGATGTGTGCCTCTAAATCCTGAGAGCTGCCCTTTAGAAGCCAGAGGGTTACAGCCCTACGGTCCCAGGCTGGTTGCTTATTGCTCCAAGTTTAACAACCAGTGGTCCTGATATTTAGTAGTTCCTATTGTCCTTAGCTACCAGTAGCAGTGAATATCAGTAAAGAGGAAGCATCACAGATTATTCCTGCTTATGCTACTACCCTGGGGCCTGAAGCACCTGCAACCTTTTTGGACTTGAGTTTCTTGGGAATTTAGTGAGTAGGGTTCATAGACTCTTCACTCTGGTTCTCTGTAGTCTTGTATCTTTCTTTAGTCTTGGCTTTCTTTTATTATCCTCTCTGCTTTTGCTCTCTTGCTGTTAGCTCTGCTTCCTGTAATTACTTCTCAAGCCACTGTCTTAACTCTTCAGATACCCTGTCACCGCGGCTTCCATCACTACCCTTGCTGCTGCTGCTTCTGGGTCATCGCTACTAGTTCCTCTTCACGTTGGCAGTTCATCACATGCTACTAATAGAAAACCATTCAAAATAAGACTTTTTTTTTTTTATTTAATGCAACACCAGTGAGCAGTATAGGAGAGTATCACCAGCTAATCTTATAAACCAACCAAAAAATCCTGCATGTCTAGTGTAGCTAGGATTTTTACACCATAATTGACAGATTTTCATACGAATTAAAGACTATGTCTGTGCAAATCACAAGCATTCTGCTAAGTGAAGCTGGGAGGGCAGACAAGATAATCTGGAGTTCACCAAGCTTGTGATATAAACAAGATCCATCACCAGCTAGATGAAATAGTTTTGGCTGAGATAGTGCTTTCTCAAGCTAGAGCTAATCTAGGCAGCAAGGAACCATGAGTAGAGTGCAGCTTCCTCAATACATGAGTGAAGCATTACAGAAGCCTGGCTGTTGTGAGTGGGGTACCCCTATCTGCTATTCTGACAGTCCTTTGTTCAGGGAAGCCAAGGAACCAGGAAAGGCTCTCACAGCTTTAGAGAGTCAGAGATGCCATCCATCAATACCTTAGCTTATCTAAAGGGAAAATCAGCATTATGCCTTTTAATAAAGGCATATCATTAGCATTTAGTGGTATTTCATAGTGCTGTGTAGTACTTTATTCTTAACCAAATACCCTTGAGAAGAGCTGAGTCATCTTATATAAGATGATTCCATACTTCCTGAAAACAGTTAATGATGCACTTCCAATTTGCCGTCCCTACATTTGTTATCTCAGTGCGCTGTACTCAGGCTGTGAGCTCCACTGACTGTGAAATTCAAGCAGGGTTTATAATAATAGATTTTAAGCAAATGATATTCTCAATGCCGACAATGTCTGCCCTTTAAACTGGTCTTACTGCTTTGCACCACAGGAAAGAGGAATTTAAAGGTTTAAGTCAGGAGAAATAGGAGCTTACTTGCCAATTAATTTTTTTTCCTATTTTTCAAATCATAGTACCCCAACAGCATCTTTATCAATAATACAATTAGGTCTAAGGTGCAGGAGATCTTGAGGAAAATAATCTTAGAGAGATAATGCATAGAAGCAAATCATTTTTTTTTTTTTTTTATTTTCCAGAGCTGAGGACTGAACCCAGGGCCTTGTGCTTGCTAGGCAAGTGCTCTACCACTAAGCTAAATTCCCCAACCCAAATAATTCTTGATTAATGAACCACTTGATTAATGAACTCACCTATAAATATTTACAAAAAAATTAAGAAATAATGAAAAGATTAAGTCTATGAATATGACCAAAAATAAAATTAGTCAAGTCACCCGTTTAGCAAAATCTCATTATCTATTAATGTGTGCCAACATAAAACCATTATAACATATTATCAAAACAAATACTGTAAATAACAGATGGGTATCATCAGGGCAGAAGACCTCAAGAAATGATATACAAGGGTATACATTTTGAATGCACTGATGTGCCTTAAATGACATTCTATTAGTAAAATCCTTGAGACAAAAGAGCTTAGTGTGTGACTCAGTAAACACCAAGTGAATCAATGGCCTCACAAGGACAATGAACTTCTGAAAAGAAGCACTAGTGAGAGCTGAATGTGAATTAGAGGGTGGGATGTTTAGTGTTTATTTCTTGTAAGCTTCAGTTTATGTCAAGGAAACCAAACACCCTCATGCTTGAACTATTTTTAACCAACTACAAATAGCATGCTAATGGTTTAACATATTTTTAAAGGAATGTTTTACCCCTTCACAGATGGTTTCACTGCATGGAGATGTTATGCAATTATCACCATGGCAACCTCTTATCTATCAGCAAGAAATCAGCCTATCACTCACCCCCTGCATTCACTTGTCTTGTTTGAGAAATAGAATTTTACTCAATGTATGTTTTTTGGTGTACCACTTTTTATTCCTGTTTATTTTGTTTAATTGAATGTGTACATATAAAACACTAAAGTCAAAATCATAGTTGAGATTTTATGATATAACAGCATATTAAATTCTAAAAAAAATGAATTGTCTATTTTTGAATTCCTTCTAGTTATGTAAAAGGTAGTCAAAAACACATATTTAGAATCAATGTGCAGTAATATGACTGGTGATATATTAAGGATATACCATGATGACTTCTTGTAGCAAACCACAGCAGGCCCAATAAACAATGAACTAATTGAAGCCATACATGTCAACATGCATCAGGATAACCCTAGTCCATTATCCATGTTAGAGGCTTAGGTGATGCAGTGCCCCATGTAATGTGACCTCTGTAAATGAGATGCAATTGCTTGTCCTATGGTAGAATACATAATATTCAAGGGAAATAATTACACCTGGGTCAACTCACACTTTTAAGGTTGTCACCTCTATGTGTTTCTTTTTTTATTATTAGTTATCCCACATTCCTGACTTTCACTAGTCAACTGGTTTTAAACTTTCTATTACAGTATAAAATTATCCTAAGATTTCATACTTTAAAATAAATAACAATTATTATCTATTGCTTTCTCTGAGTCAACACTCTGGGTATTATTTGGTTGAATTCCTCTGGGTCATTGGGTTTTGGAAGGCTCAGCACTGACAGACAAGGTATGGTCACCTCAGTATGGTTGAGGCAAGTGTCTATTTACTTACTCCCATATCTGTTTATATCTTCAGACTTTCACTAACACTGGGACAAAGACCTCAGTCCTTTGGCAATATGTAAACTTCTCCTTACAGCATGAGAGTGTTATTTCCTAGAGTTAGGAAATAAGAGACAGAGAGAGGAGGAGGAAACAGAAGCTAGAACACATTTGTTTAACATGATCTTGAATCTGCCACTCCTCCTCCCCATGTCCCATTTGATAAAATGAGGTATGTTTGTCTATCCTTCCTTCTTCAATGAAAGGTACATGAATTACCACAAAGAAGTCATTGAGGGACATTTTAAAGGCTGCCTACCACAGATGTGAATGGATAGTCCACTTTAAAGTAAAAAACAAAGTGGGAACTCACCAAGGAAACCACTTAATATATTCTCGATCAGGAATGTAAATGACTTAAAAATTATTTGAATCCATTTTAATCCTACTGCCCCGATATTCACATAGCACTGTGAAGTACTGAGAGATCCATTCCTGGGGTATGAAGATTCTCAAGTGCACACAGAAATTTTTATGTCAAGTCTGACATATTGTTAATAGAAGCAGTTACAGTAAAAATTGTCTGATATTCTAAATATTTAATTTCTCTGTAAAAATAAATGTCCTTTTATTGCAGGGTGAACAGCTACAGAGAAGGTCTGCATGGAATAACAAAGGGAAGAGCAGACACATGCCCACTTAGTCAAAGGATTCTAGCCACCAAGGTTAATCAAAAGGGCACTTGATGCCACAGATTAGTTATTTTTTCATCCTGTCACTAAAGCTCCTAAACTCCTCTTTGAATTTCCATTCTAGTCTTGTCAAGGAATCATAAGCGGAGTGCCCTTCGGGTTTTACTTTTATAATGGCTATTCATTTGAGAGCCTAAAGATTTTATTAATAAGATTGAATTCATTTATTTTAAAAGATCACATTTAATCTTATTTTCTGTTCACTCTAATGGGCTGGAAAGAAAAGATAGGTTATATACTTGGGGATTGACCTCTCTTATTAGGAATCATAAAGAAGTGTCTTAGGGTTTCTATTGCTGTGATAAAACATCATGACCAAAAACAGCCTTGGAAGAAAAGGATTTGTTTTGCAAACAGCTCCAGATTACAGTCCATTATCCAGGGATATTAAGGTAGGAATTCAAGGCAAGGAACCTGGGAGTGGGAATTGAAGCTGAGGCAATGGTCAAGTGCTGTTTGGTGGGTTTATCCTCCTCACCTGCTTAGCCTGCTTTTTCAGATACGCACAGGGCCCCTAGCTGGGGGTGGCCTACCTGGTAGCCTCTCCCCTACCAATCACTAGCCAAGAAACTGCACAACAGACTTGCCTACAGGCAAATCATGGAGGCATTTTCTTAGTTAAGAGTCCTTCTTCTCAAATGATTCCAGCCTAGCTCAAGTTGATATAATTCTAGCCAGGACAACTGACCATTTCCAACTTGACACATCAGTACGTTATTGAACAACAGCTTTTCCTTTTTGTCCATGCCCAACATCTCATATTAGTCTCATAATATAAACATGGTATAACTTTAAAAGTCCCACAGTTTTAAAAATGTCAATACTTTGAAAGTTCAATCTCTAAAGCATCTATAGTTTCTTTCAAAGTCCAAGCCTCTCTAAAATATCAAAAGTACCTAAAATATCCATAGTATTTCTAAAATAGTTTTAGTCTCTCTAAAAATACCTCAAATCTTTCAACTGTGGACTTCTGTAAAATGAAGGTAAGTTAAATACTTTCACATTCCAAGAGAAAAGAATGAGGGAACAGTTTAAATCAAACCAAATAAAAGCAAAATCTCAGCGACAGGCTTCTGGGACTCATTTACAATCTTCTGGGCTCCTCCATAGGTTGTGGACAAACAGATTACTCAGCTTGTTCCCTAAGCTCAGGCTAGCTCCACTCCATATCTACTGATGTCCTTGGCCATAGGCTCACAGCACTGGTGTCTCTAAAGTTTCAGGTCTGACTACAACTGAGCTGCATCTTTACCAATAGCCCTTCCTATGCTTACTTCAGGAATCAAGCCCCCCATAGACCCTTCAATACTGGGCCATCTACTGCAATAGAGGTTGGACCTTCTCCGGTGCCCTCTCCTGGCACTTTTAAGGGGCTCCAGACTTGCCTGCTACACAATACCAAGCCTCAGCTGATCTTCATGCTTTCAATATCAGAATCATTTGAGTGATAACTACACTTTATCATGTTTAGTGCCAGCCTAAGATGCATTTTAGGCCCCCTCTGGACTCTCTCTGGACCACAACTTCTGTTGGCTACCAGGAGGAAATATTTCCAAGAAGACTTCATATTAATGATGCTGGTCTTCCCCCCACTACCCCTCCCCCTCCTCCTCCCCCTCCTCCTTCCTTCTCTCCTCCTCCTCCTCCTTCCTTCTCTCCTCCTCTTCTTTCTCCAACTCTTCTTTTTGAAATATCACTTCTTTATGATTTTCATTGTTATATAATTTTTATTCTTCTCTTTTATATTGCATCACAAATGCAGTTTTCCCTCCCTCCTCTCCACCCAATCTCTCCTTCAACCTCACTTTTCCAGATCCACACCCCTCTGCCTCTGCTCAGAAAAGAGCAGGCCTCCCAGGGACATCAAACAAACATGGCATAACAAGCTACAATAAGACCAGACACAGAGCATCACATCAAGGATGAATGAGGCAACCCAGTAGGAGCAACAGTGTCCCATAAGCAGGCAAAAGAGTCAATGACTGTCCCTGCTTTCTCTGTTAGGAATCCCACAAGAACACCAAGCTACTCCATCATAACATATATGCAGAGGACCTAGATCAGATGCCTACAGGCTCCCTGATCTCTGTCAGCTCTCATCATTTCCAGTCTGTTGATTCTGTGAGCTGTGTTCTCATGAAGTCCCTGACCCCTCTGGATCCTCCAATCCTTTCTCCTCTGTAGGTCTCCATGAGCTCTGCCTAATATTTGGTAGTGGAACTTTGCATCTGTTCCCATCAGTTGCTGTATGAAGTCTCTCTGGTCTCTGATGACAATTGGGCTAAGCTCCAGTCCCAGTAGGTTTTGTTGCTGAATTGGTGTCCCAATCCCTCCACTTAAATCCTTGCCAGGTTACAGAAGATGGTTGGTTTGAGCTCTGTATTCCCCATTACTAGGAGTATTTGCTAGGGTTACTTTCATAGATTCCATGGAGTTTCCATTGCACTAGGTTTCCACCTAAACACAAAATGCCCCCAAATTTTGGTTCTCCCAGTATTTACTCCCTCCCTCACCCCACACAATCCCTTCAGTTCCCAACCTCACCTGCCCCCAGTCAACCCAACAAATCTATTTTATTTCCCCTTGCTACAGAGTTCCTTGTGTCCCCACTTAAGCCCTCCCTGTTGCTTAACCTTTCTCAGCCTGTGGACCATTGGATGATTATCATTTACTTTACAGTCAATATCCACTTATAAGTGAGTACATACCATGTTGGTTTTCCTAGGTCTAGGTTACCTCATGCAGGATGATTTTTTTTTTCTAATCTATCCATTTGACTGCAAATTTCATGGTGTCATTGTTTTTAACAGCTGATTAACACTACATTATGTAAAATATACCACATTTTCTTTATCTATTCTTTGGTTGAGGAACATCTAGGTTGTTTTGCGGTTCTGGCTATTATTAATAAAATTTCTGTGAACATAACTGAACAAGAGTTCTTTTGATAGGATGGAGCATCCTTTGGGTATATGCCCAGGAGTGGTATACCTGAGTGTTGAGGTAGATTGATTCCCAGTTTTCTGAGAAATTGTCATATGGATTTCCAAAGTGGCTGTGCAAGTTTGCACTCCCACCGGCAGTAGAGTTTTCCCTTGCTCCACATACTTACCAAGCATGAGCCAATACTTGTGGTTTTGATCTTCGACATTCTGACAGGTGTAAGATGGTATCTCAGAGTCATTCTGATTCACACTTCCCTAAAGACTAAGGATTTTGAACATTTCTTTAAGTGTTTCTCAGGCATTTAAGATTCATGTGTTGAGAATTCTTTGTTTAGATCTGTACCCCACTTTTATTTGGATTATTTAGTTAGTTGATGTCTAGTTTCTTGAGTCCTTTATATATTTTTGATAATAGCCTTTGTGAGATGTGGAGTTGGTGAAAGACTTTTTCCATTCTGTAGGCTGCTGGTTTTTCCTATTGATGGTGTCCTTCGCCTTAGAGAAGCATTTCAGTTTCATGAGGTGCCATTTATTAGTTGTTGTTCTTGGTGCCTGTACTATTGGTATTATATTAAGGAATTTGTTTCCTGTGCTAATGCATTCAAGACTGTTCCTCACTTTTTCTTCTATTAGGTTCAGTGTGTTTAGGTTTATGTTGAGGTCTTTGATCCACTTTGACTTGTGTTTTCTTCTCAAAGATAAATGTGTTTCTATTTGCCTTCTTTTGTATGCTGCCATCCATTTAGATGAGCAACATTTGTTGAAGATGCTGTGTGTGTGTGTGTGTGTGTGTGTGTGTGTGTGTGTGTATGTGCCTTCTTTGGGTTTTGCTGGTTTGAGATTATTATCACCTATGTAGTTAATGGGTGTAGTCATGGGTATAGTTAAGTTCCTCAGGTTGGAGTTTTCCTTTTAGTAGGACTGTATTTATGGGTAGATATTGTTTAAATTTGATTTTGTCACAAAATTTCTTTATCTTAGTTAGGAAAAACATTTAATTTGGGTAACTACCTTAGTAGTACCTTTCAGAGGTTAGTCCATTATCATCTCATCATGGAGCATGAGGGTATACAAGCAGACATGGTGCTAGAGAAGTAGCTGAGAATCCTACATTTTGCAGGCAACAGGAAGTTGACTGAGACACTAGGCAGTATCCTGAGCATAGAAAACCTCAAAGCCTACCCCAACAGTGACACACTTCCTCCAACAAGGCCATGCCCAGTCCAACAAAGCCACACCTCCTAATAGTGTTACTCCCTATAACATTATGGGAACTAATTACATTCAAACTACCAAAGTCACATTTTCTGCACCTATGGTGATTAAAAGTTTTGCTGGGTATAGTAGTCTGGGTTGGCATCTGTGGTCTCCTAGAGTCTATAAGATATTTTTCCTTTATAGGGCATGTCCTTCTTTAGGTTAAAATTTTTTCTCCCATGGTTTTGTAAAATATATTTTCTGCATTTTTGAGCCAGGATTATTCTTCTTTTATTCATATTGTTCTTAGGTTTGATCATTTCACAGTGTACCAGATTTCCTGGATGTTTTGTGTTAGAGGTTTTTTAGGTTTAACATTTTCTTTAACTGATCAATCTCTTTATTCTACCATATCTTCAACACCTCAGATTCTGGGCATTTTTTGATACCTTGGCCCATCTCCTGCTCTTCCATTACTGAGTTCCTTTCTGCATGAGAAACTATTTAATCTGAAAGAAAGTAAACCTCAGTCTTTCTGTCTCTTCAAGGCAGCACTGGTTTATTAGTCACTTCTCTTGTTGATGTGACAGAATTCTTGACAAAAGCAAATAAATGCCCTTGGTTTAAGGTCACAGTTCATCATTGTGAACTGTGGGGGCATGGTGACGGGAGAGTGAGATGTCTGCTCACACTACATCTGTACTCAGAAAGCAGAAAGAGATGAATGCTGTGTTCAGTCTGCTTTCTCCTGTTTGTCAAATCCAGTACCTTATCCCATAGGATAATGACCCCCACATTCAGTGTGTATTTTTCCATTTCACTTTACCCAACCCAGAAGGTCTCTCACAGACATAAGAGCTGTGCTTGCATAGTGATTCTATTTCCCATCAATCTGATAACCAAGATGAACTATTATGCTCATTTTAGTTGGGAAGTCAGAAATTACCTTAATTTCTTGCTATAGCAATTTAAACAAAACACACAATAATGATTTAATAAATATACTGCCATATATATGTGTATATATGTGTATATATATGTATATATATACATATATATAGCGTTAAATGAGATACTATATCCACTATATCACTGAAGTTGGACATAGACCACCAGCTGTGGTCCAGAAAGCTCTGCAGGACTTGAGGTTTATCTTTGCCTGTGTTGGCTACTCCCGGAGTTTTGGGTATACAACAGGCTTTTGTACATCGTCCATGAGTAGCAATTAATGATCTTACATGACTGGCTAGCTCAAAAGCAAGTTGAAATACTGAATCCTTATAAATGAAAATGGTAGCAAGGAGAAAAGAAAGAATGTGGATTATAACCATAAATAAAACTCAGGGCTGTGCTGACAATTTAAAAGAACACATACTTTATAGCTCTTAGTATGGTACCTGGTCCAAGGCTTGCCTTCAATATATAATAGAGTAACTGCACTCTGAATATCATTATTTTACTTTGTATCCTGTTTTATCTTTATCCTACTTGTTTCTAACCAAATTATAAGGCTCAATGGAGCACAAATCCAGAAGCAAGCAGGGAAAGAGCTACATTTTGTTTTTACAAAACACTCCTTGCAATTTCTGAATAGTCTGAAAAGCCATTTTTAAAATTCCTGCAAAGACACAGCTGTGCTCATCCTTGTGACTGAGGATGGCTTATCTTATGTGGATTGTTCAAGTACAATATCATAATGCACAAGATCTGTTATGAACTCTCCTAACCACAGAGAAATACTGTCAATGATCACTTCCCAAGCATCTAGTAGACTCTAGACTTATCACCACAGGTTGATAAAAAAAAAAAAAAGACTCCATAGCTTTCATTAGGAAACAGAAAAAAATCATATAAGGCTGTGTAAGAGTTCCAGTAGCACTCAAATAATCAGTTGAAACTTGCGAATGTAAGTTCTCCACAGTTCACATAATCTGTAGTCTAATTGTTATAAATCTCCCAAGATGAAATAAATAACATTGAAGTGTACCTCAAGCCAAATTTGTTTCCCTAATTTCCATACACTTAAGCATCTCTGTGGTATTTTTCCCACATTTGTGTATATAAAGTTAATTGCTACCAAACCTTTTGCTTGGTTAATTGAAGTATGCCAGGAAACCAGATTTAACTCCTGATTTCTAAAACTGGCATCACCATCAAGGAACCCCATTCTCCAGCTTCATCAGATCACTTCCTTTTCTGTAGTCACAGGCTTTGGTTTCCTCCCAGCCTACATGGGTTCCCTGATGGGAATATCATCACTCTGTGGACATGGCCATTTGTTTTGTGTTTTGAAGCCCCAACAAAGCACCATCTTCTCTGCAATATTTTACAAAAGCTGATCTCTCCACTCTGAACATTAGGGTGCTCCCCATCATCCCTATCATCCACCTCACCTCAGACTTCTAGGACTTTGTGGCTTCAGAACCTATGTTAAGTTTTTTCTTCCTCTTCCATTCCATATTGCACTGCAATGCCCTAATGTGCTATCTTTCCTAAATCTTTTAGGTACTCAGCACAATGCTTGGCATGCACTGCATTCTTTGTAACTTCTAATGGTCAAATTCTCATGATTAATAACATATGAACACATTTTCAATTTTCTTCTACTCACACAAATGGCTCATCTATAGTTTCATAAAACTATGAACTCTGCATTTCAACTTTCTGTGATATGTATTAATATGACATCATTTATTGACATCATCTAGTACTTAATCTGAATTATATTTAAGGAATCTAATTCTCTAGCATTGTGATTTTTATTTTTAAGAGTCAAGGAAGTGCAAACTTTCATAAATGAAGCCACTCCCTATAAGTACCAATTTCTTTTCATTTCATAACCAGGCTGGTTGTCATGGTGGTATAATATTTTCAGGGGCTTCCTGATAGCATTGATCCACATTGGCCATATGGTTCTTTACAAGTGGACTCCAGGTGGAATGATACGAGTTTATTTTATGATTTCTGTTTTAAATGTTTCTTAATTCTTCCATGGAACAAAGAATTGAATCAATTCCAGACTGTCTGGAGCCAGTATAAGTTCAGAAAATGATGTCTGTTGGGGAATAGATTTTAATATGTTTAATATGGTTTAGTTGATGGTAATTATTAACCATCAACTTAATACGATGAAAGCAACATATGTTAAGCCTTCTGTATGTGCTCTGAGAACATGAATTCTGTGGTTGATATTGGTATGCAAAGGATTATCCACATAGTCAAAATGATCATTAACCATTGACTCAGCCAATCATTAAATCATTAATTTATAAGTAACCTCGTCCTTCTTTTCCTTGTTCTTTTAACCAATCCTAGAAATAATCTTATCTCCAAAGATACAAAGACTCAAAAACCACAAGTTTTAGTCTTTAACATGATAGAGTGGTCTAGAATGAATATAGAATATGTATTAACACTTATAAGGATATGTCAACAAATTCAGACAGTTATATGTGGACAAAGCCTTCCAGGGGGCAGAGGGTTGTCTCCTAACAGGTTTTCAGAAGCAAGTGATATTTGAGCAAAAGACATGATTGTAGTGAGCTTCAGAAGCAAGTGATATTTGAGCAAAAGACATGATTGTAGAGAGCTTCTCTAACTTGGTAAAGTCTAGATTCTGTAACATGTATCAGTGTCGGAAGTAAGCACAGCACACTAGGGCACTAAAGAGTCCTCTTTGAAACAAAGGGATCATGAAAGGAAAAGAGAAAGCCCTAGATAGAGGACTTTTCTGCTGTGATACAGAGGGAAAGGAAATACTCCAGGCAAAATAGCAGCTGCTTTTAGAAAGCAAGGATCCAGAGCAAAGCCTGCAGATACTCCTGACATGCTGGAAGCTGGTTCCTTTTCCCAAGAAACACTTCATCTCTTCAAATCAATAGTTTTGATGAACACAGAAGCTAGGACTCAATATGGGAGTCAAAAAAAGTAAGAAATGAGGTTTGCTAATTTGTGAAAACCTGTCCCTGTACAGGCAGACAGGCTGTTATTCCAGTTCATCCTATTGGCCAAGGTCAATGAAAGCATCTCTAGAAGACACAGATATACTCAACTAGAAGAATGGTTTTCCAGTTCACCTTTCTTTCTATGAAGCTCATAACACACTTGCTCCAAAATTCTTTGTATTAGAGCTCATTAACAATTAAAGAAGAGGCCATGAATTTGAAGGAGATTGGGAGGAATATATAGGAGGGTTTGGAGGGAGGAAAAGAAAGGAAGAAATGTCATAATTAAAGTACAGTACCAAAAATAAACAAACAAAAGAAAAGTCTAAAAGAGTAACCAAACTTGGGCAGGGGGAGAGATGGAGAGTGAAAAGAAAAAGTGCTGCAATTAAATTATAATTTCAAAAAAAAAAAAAAAAAGATGGAGACGGCTCTAAAATCACTTTGAAAAAGTGTATGGATGCATGGAATTGTTCATTTCATGAGTTATCTGCAGATTATCCAAAATAATTATATCCACTTCCACCCCTTCACAATTCTAAATTGTTTCATTGCCTGAAATATATGCATGTGGTATTTCTATGCTGCAAGCCCTTCTCGAGCCACTCGAGTGGCCAGGCCCCTCCCCAAGGAACTTCTAACCGCCAGGTTCCACCTACAGAACACTCTAACTGCCCTAACTGCTGGATCCTGTTCCAACCCTGCAGAGCAAAAAGCTTAATCTCTGGACATGAAATCCCACCAATCTCCACCCTGGAAAGCTCCACCCTGAAAAGTTCCACCCATTTCCCAAGAAGCTCTATATAAATTCTCTATCCTGTTCAGTTTGCTGGTGTTTCTTTCTCAAGCAGAGGCAGCCACCCTCCTGATTTTTTTTTTTTTTTTTTACTTTTTCTGTTGTCAGACTCTTTCAACCCATGTTGTTAATATAAGTGCACACTCATAACCATTTACAATATACTTGTGTACTTATTACAGATTTAAATAAAAACCTTTAGTTCAAGGAACTTTGCTTATTTACATTCATTTGAGTGAAATTTGCTGGGAATCAACTAATAAAATTCAAAGTTATGATATTGCATCTTTCTCTGATTTTACGTTGATGTTTACAGAGCAGAAATGGCTCTTAGAAATTAAGACTAAGCCCTTGGGTTGACTCCACAAGGTGCCCAGAGGGAAGGAGGTACTTTCTGTATGCTCCCAGGTGCTCTGAAAATGTGATTTTCAGGACATTCAAAAGAGCCCACACACCATTGGTGGCTTTCTCCTTCAGACTTGCAAATGCCAGAGGTTCACTGAGAACAAGACTTTTATGACATAAGGGGACAATATTTCACATTCCATTTCATACCCGTGGCACTGACACAGAAAGCTGGCCCCAGGACTTACTTCCCTCACCTGTTGAACACATTTCTGAAAATAAATGCACACAGAGATGTGCACATACACACAAAGCCACACAATATAACACACATTTCTATGCTTGGTGATTTTACATTTAGATGTGTATGAAATGCTTAATGTTTCTAAAACCCAGCGTAGTAATTCATTATTATACTTTAATTAGCAATGATTCAAGATTAAGGCTCACATTTCTCATTCAATACTTGATTTTTGTTTTGTTTAAAAACCGAATGGTAGCCTCAATTTGGTTTGTAAGTTTCCAAACCTGTCTTTCCCACCGTCCAAATGAAAATGTCATTGCCTCGCACAATTCAACATATTCAAACTTACATGTCAGGTTTTTCCCCCAAAAAAGCAAATTCTTGTGGTATAATAATTTTTATATACAGCTTGCTAAATTACCATTCTTCAGAAAAGTATGCTAGGTTATCTCTTTGTTTTTAATCTACATTCCTACTTTTTTTTTTTTTTAAATCTACAGTGACTAATCCCTTCAACAAACATTTGTTGATTTTCTGAGGTGTGACTGCATGGGCCTCCTGACTATAAGAAAGAAAAGTCAAAGCAAAGCCAAACACACAGAACTCCAGATTCGTTATCAAACTGAACACATCGGGAAATGAGGTTAAGACAAATCAAGAAATAAAATACATAGAATACAGCGGGGGGGGGGGGGAGGAGGGATGACTTGAAGAAAGAAAGCAAGAAAGTATTTTAGTGTAGTAGGAGAAGAGGGAGAGGGAAAGGGAGAGAGAAAAGAGAGACACAGAGACACAGACACAGAGAGAAAATGAATCTGTGAAGATGGACAAAAGAGTGAAAATAAATAACGCTTATTTTTCTGGACCTGAGGTACTCACTCAGTATGATGATCTTCAGTTACATCCATTTTCCAGCAAATGATCTCATTTCATCTTTATAGGTGAACACAACTTCATCTACCACCTTATGAAAACTATTTAGTCATTCACCTCCAACTCTTCTGGATTTATAACCAAAAGTCCTTCTTGCTTTTGTTTTGCTTATCGTGCCCTCTTCAGGAGGGTTGGCTATTAGTTCTTCCATGTTGAAACAGATCCTTAGCATGACCCTTCTTATATTCCAGGCTCTAGCATATTCTTCTCAGAATTTTCCTCAGTATTATTCTGTTCACACATTGCATCTTCCTGTTTCTTCAAATTTCCAGAGCATGGTGATGAAGAGTTCACCTGAATCCTTGTAACTTTCATTTGTTATTTGCATAATTATCTCTCATAAAATGGTACTTACTTTCTTATAAATCCACAATTTGATATGTTCTCATTTTTCCTATGGCCCCAGAGAATCAAGTACATTTGAAATGGGCAAACTATATGAAAGAGAATTAATATTTAGAACTAATTTTAAGACAATGTAATTCCAAGAAGGAAGAAAAAGAAATGAAAGATTCAGAATTTAGTAATTTGGGCTGTTGTCGGCCTGTTCAGTTTTCTTTTCAACACTTGGGAACTCTTTGAGAAGGGAAGATACCATGGGAAAGATTTTGAATAAAATTTGATTCTTCATATATAGATAGTTCTTTCATCCCTATAGTTTTTTTAAATATTACATTAATAACATTTCCTTCCACCACCAGGGAGAAGAGGAAGCATTATGGTTTATAAAGAGGGTTAAGCTAAAAATTAATATTACTATAGATACTAATTTTCAGATTATCTTAAATAGAAACTATGTGAGCTTAGTTTACAAATCAGACACTTACTGTTTACATTCTGGTTACTAGATATTACATCTATAGATAGCTTCTAATAAGTTAACAGGGTCTAATAAGGTAAGACAATAGCTATAATAAAGTGTCTGAGACACTGTATTTTCATAGTAAGATGACTGCACTAGCAAAAATATATCAGAAAGTAGATCAACTTGTTAATCTAATATCTGTACCTGTCTTTGTTAGGTTTTGATTTGCTGTGAAGAGACACCATGATCATGGCAACTCTTCTAAGGAAAACATTGCAGTACCCTCTTCTGGCCTACACAGGTGCTGGTGTGCTGGCAGTTCACAGGTTCAGTTCATTGTCATCATGGTGGGAAGCATGTGGGCATGCAGGCTGATCTGGTGCTGGAGCTGAGAGGCTACATCTTGCAGGCAACAGGAAATTGACTGACAGTTACACCAGGGGAAGCTTAAGCACAAAGAGACCTCAAAGGTCCACCCTGACAGTGACACACTTCTTCCAGCAAGGCCACACCTCCTAATAGTGCCACTCCCTTTAGGGGCCATTTTCTTTCAAACCACCCAGTATCCATGGCAACATATTCATTGCTGTCTTCATGAATGAGAATTGAGTGGAGAGTGACACTCCTAACCTTATCCAAATTAAGTTTGTCTCCATAGGGAAACCAACAAAATGTTTTATAACGCCTTCATTGTGGTGGGTATCATAATGCTTTTCACATGGTATGAAGGATTTTCATAACAGCACTGTGAATATTCAACTACACTGGCCTATTTGAACTCAACAACTTTCTGTCCTGTCACACATTCCCCACATTTTCTATTTTTCTGCTGTTACTTCCACAAATTGTTTTTCTCACATCAGTCCTATAGATTTACTGTTAATGAAAATTAAGGTCATACAGCACTTTTGCATTACTCCCTATGTAGCAGCACATATTACACCATTTGACAATTCTCTAATAATATCACATCAATGAACCCTATTGTCCATGCACGATAGCTCAAGTGAGTTAATGATTACAGAATCTTGTTCAATTCTTCTTGTCTACTTGCAAAACTGAGTTGCTTTATAGCATTTTAATCCCAGAAATTTTAACTGTATATGACCCTGCCTCTTCAAAACTGTGGCTGAAGTGGTTATGAATGTAAAGAACCAATCTTAACTGAATATGTTGTTATTATAAACATTATATGTTAACAAATTTTGGTGATTCTGATAAAGGTAAAACATTCAAACAGGGACTTGGATCCTGTTTGTAAATAAGAAGTACCAAGGCTTTTTGTTCTGGCTAGGACTATGTCAGCTTAGAAACTGGACATTTACTAGAACCATTCATATCCCAACCAAGATGAGTTCATACTAGACTGCCTGGTCTCCTGGGATTCCCTCATTGACAAGCACAGTGTGGAACTGATGCACTGTAGATAGGAGGAGAGCATTCAATCCTTACCTCATTTTTTACTGCTTACCTATGGAACCAACAGGGAAGTTTCAAATAAAATCAGACTTTTTATTTTTGATTAGGTTTTAAAATTTAGTACAAAATTATTCCCATTGTATCATGTTTCTGAGATAGCAAAATGCATCCCTAAACAATTAATGTACTTAACATATTGGCAAAGTACCACACATGTATGAAATATAATGTGTTCACAGAACCACAACCAACTGCAAGTTTGTACTTCTTACAGGTGACAAAATTCAAGTTTTCAATATTTTCTAATTTCAGAGTAATCTACTGTGGGCTGACAAGTTTCTAAATTTTTAACAAGATTTTGTATTTATTACTGACAATTTGAAGAATTATTATTTATTTTTTGCAACATTGCCAGATTAAATTTAGAACCATCATTGATGAGGCTCTTTTAACTGAATATTTTTCTGAATAGTTTAAAATTTACAGTAAAGTTTTAAGAATCACACAGAGGATTCCTTTATGCCCTAAATTTAGTTTATGGTATTTCTATCACCTGACATTGCTGTATCAAACTTGTCAAAAAATATGAAGTAATACTGATATTTCTTATTGCTCAAGTATATTTAATTCAAATTGTTCCTTTAGTTTTGCTTAGTATTCTTCTTTTCCAGAATATTATAGGACATATATGACATTCGGAAGCATCTTTGTGGCTGAACGTTCTTTTTTCTCAGGACAGCCTTTGACAGGCACAGAAGGTCAGTTCCCAAAGAAACCCAGACAAGCCTCATTCAGTACCTGTGGCTCCTCCCCCGCACTTCATCCCATCTCCTATTGTAAACCGCTCCAGCCCAGGGACTGAGCTTCCCTTCCCTATGTAAACCAGCCATTTTGGCCATTACTATGTATTGGCTCCACTCATGGCCTCTTGGTCTTCTGTTCCTCCCATGATCTGCTTGCCCTCTCTCTCTCCTTTATCTCCCTTTCTTGCTACTCCTCCCCCCCCCTACATGGAATGGTTCAGTCTGGAATCTTCCATATGTTTCTGGCTGTCTCTTCCCTCATGTCTACAATGAAAACCCTCAATCATACTTTGGGGCAGTCATGTCCTCATTTCCATTCATCTGGTGTCCAAACTGCAGAGGGGAATATGTAATATGTGAGCCTCCTTCCAATAGATTCAGCTTCAGAACAAAGCTGATTTGACTCTCCTAAGGTATGTACTGATTATTTGTTTCTGCTGGCTTCTGCCATCAACCAAATTCTAGACTCTGCCTATTCAACCTCTTCTCCCCCCCATCTGCTCTAACCATTCATCTCTCTTCCTCTACTCTGCAAGTGTCTCTCTGGCTCCTGGAGGCTGCCATGGCCCCTAGGAAATCATCACACATATCTCAGTCTTTCTGATCCCTAGAGCCTGCTCCATCCTCCTGGGGTGTCTATCACATGAGCATTTCTCTCGGTCTCTCTGGACTGCTATACTCTTGTGGGCATTTCTCTACTAAGATACTTAACTACCTCCTTCTACATTGTGACCCTTGTTCCTCACAAGTCCTTGCCTCCTGCTAGGTAGTTGCTTGCTAAGTTCTGCAGCTTCTCTATGCCCTCCTGGTCATGGAGAATATTAGAAACCTCCCTCCAGTGGAATTCCTGTGACCTTGCTCTCTGTTTCTCAGTTCACTCTTAGGGCTTAGAGGAACCCTCCCTTTGGCAGAATTTATTTTACAACCCCTTTTCTTTTACTCCTCAGACTCAGATTTTATTAAAGCCTCACTGTCTTACTGCAAATGGCTTGGCCTCAGTACAGCTCAATCATTGAGCAAAAATTGGCAAGCTTGATTTTCAAATTCCCTTGTATGATAACAGCTGCCACTGCACAAATGATCCCCAAATCTCTTATATCTAAACCTCCACACTACACTTCCAAAAGTTTCTTATCTTTTAGATTTTCCTACTTTCCACTCTTAAGAATCTTTTTTTTTTTTTCAACAGTTTCTCTTCTCTCAAAAAATCTTTTATTACTATACCATAAAATATGTTAGGATTTGTAAGTTCATTGGGTATGGTTAAAAACCTGTATAACAAAATTTAGTTTAAAACTTATAACAAAACGTTTATAGGTTAAAAAAAAAACCTATGCTCATGTAATCATAATTTGCTACAACATACTATATATGTGATTCAACACTTATTTAGGCTACACTATATAACCTGTATTCAGCTATTATTTGGTAAAATAGATGTTTTTAAATAGCAACCATGTGGCTTGCCTCCATCTTGTCTGATGCCCTCATTCAAATAGAAGCAACCATGTGGCTGGCAGCCATTTTTACTAAGGTTAAAAAAGGGTACATGCTATGCAATTTTACAACCATCTTGATTAAGATGACCAAATAGTATAAACCAATTAATGCATCAATCATAAAGCTTCTTAGTCGTACTTAGCCCTCTGCTTATCATTGTATCTCAATTTTTTTAAACCAAAGAGGCAGCTGCAGGTCTCAAAAATATTTTGGATTAGTATTATTTTGTGTGATAAATGAGTTATACAGGTGCACTCATATGAAGAAAAGCTGACTTAGAGATTTAAATCTAACTGCTTATGTCTTTGCTAATTGTTCAACACCAGGCTTCAAAAATACTTTAGATAAGATACAACAAATCTTTGGTAAAGTATATTTGATTAAGGTTTATAAATCCCTAAAATTATAAAGCTATGTTAAAAGAAACTGATTTAATGATGTATACCTACCACTTATAGCTTTGTTAACTGTTCAATGCCAGGCTTCTTCCTAGAAATTTAAAATAAGGAATAACATATGCTTGATAAGTAAGTTTTATAAATTCCTAAGATCTGCCCAGGTGAACAGTAACTGATAGGAAGATATATATTTGGCCTCTTTGCCTTTGCTAACTGTTAAGTTTAGTTATTTGGATAAATTGGGTCATCTAAGAAACTGATATTCTGTAATGGTACACTATGAGAGGATTAGGAAAGTAAGGCTCTAGAGTTTATATGAACTGTACTTATGGTCTTGTAAAGTTCCCAGTTTCTCTATTTATGGTTTAAAGTGCTATTTTAATGCTAAAGGAAATCTTCAATTCAAAATTTTAATGTTCAAACCTAACAGAAATAAAACTGAAATTCTATTATTTATAAAAGCTACTAACTTGTAAAGTTTTCAAGATGATTAAGACATGCAAATTTTTAGACACAGTCACTGTAGATGTAATTCTGAATGGTTTCATTAAATAAGAAACACAGAGCCAAATGCAGAGTTAAAAGCCCCAGAGGTCAGAGAGCAGTAGCTAAGAGCTGAGACCAAGTCTGTTTTCTTACCGACTGCTGCCGATGCCATCCTTCCCCTGAGAAAGAGACCTACTTCCTGTGTGTCTGTCTTTTTTATTGACTTTCTGTTCTGCCTTCTCATTGGTTGTAAACCTAACCACATGACCTCCTCATCATTGCCTGTCTATACAAACCTCCAGGTCTGTATGGTTGGTACTGAGATTAAAGGCGTGTGTCTCCATGCTGGCTGTGTCCTTGAACACACAGAGATCTGCCTGTCATGTGATCGGGATTAAGGGTGTGTGCTACCACTGTCAGACTTCTGATAAATGGCTTGTTATTAGCTCTGACCCCCAGTCACTTTTATTTATTAACATACACATAAAATCACATTTCAGCACAAATAAAATATCACCATAAGTCACTCTATAAATGACTAAATTCTTTAATGTGCTCAGAACTAGGCTCATAGTTGTGCTAAGTACAAATGTAATTAATTTAGTGACAAACTTTATTCAACCTCCTGTATATATTTTTCAAGGTTAAGCCTAAAGCAAGTAACTAAAAACAATGAAAGTTTGTTTACTTAATAGATAGATAATGACCCACAAACTTCAGAGACCTATTAAATATGGCATTTAAATATTTTTTTAAAAAAGGTTTTATGGTAGACAGAAATGTCAGCTCATAGCAGCAACACTAAGGTCTCCAAAGAAGACTATGGGACATAGATGACTGCACCTGGATTGCAGTAAAGTTGACCACAAGGTAAAAGAACCTACCACCAGAATCCCTGTAAATGGAAGTTTCTGTCCTGCGAGTAACTCCCAAATACACAGCAGCTGCTTCTCATATTACCATACAGAGGCTTATATTAATTATAAATGCTTGTTTAGTAGCTCAGGCTTAATAAAAACTAGCTCTTACACTTAAGTTAACCCATAATTATCTATATTTAGCCATGTGCCTTGGTATCTTTTCTCAGTATGACATTCTTATCTTGCTTCGCTGCATCTGGCTGGCAACTCCCTGACTCCACCCTCCTTCTTCCTGTATCTCTGTTTGGCTTTACTGCCCAGCCTTATTCTGCTTGGCTATAGATCAAATCATCTTTTTTATCAACCAATGAGAATGACATACATTCACAGTATAAAGAAAGATCCTTCCACAACAGATCATATTCAAAGTATGGACACTTTTGGGTTGACTGCACTACTCTTCCTGAACATAGTAGGTCAATTTTCTGAAGTTCCTCCTCCACAGAACAATCTCTCAGACATTCTGGGTCTCCCAGCTGCAGGTGAATGCTGTCCTGTAGCAGCTGAAGATGTAAAGCTGTTCTGTGTGACAGTCGAAGAACAACTTCTTCTGCCCCCAGTGAAACCACTGAGATTACCATAAGGAGCCTTGTGTATCCATCCAGGTAGTTGGTAAATCTTTGTCATGTACTTGATACAGGGGCTATTTGGATTCTAATTCGTCTGCTCGGATTTCTGATGATGTTGATAACTAACTGTAGCTTTATGTTAATAGCAGCAAGCAAACCAGCTCCTTCCCACAGGGCTGCAGCTGCCTAGTCAGCTCATTTCATATATAAAAATCAGGCTTCACTTGAGGGGTTCCTGCAGGTGTCCTACAGGAAATCAAACCTGCATGGGAAAAGATAAGAGTGAAAACTTTAGGGAGTCTAATACCAGACCATTTATTGTCAGCATATTTAAAACAAAGTACAATTTGGGAAATAGCTTCCAGGCAACAATCAGTCCAATTTCAGGTGCACAATAAAGCTTAAGGTGTGACTATGTAGAGACTCTTTCACAGAGTACATGTAACCATGAGGGTGGGTTCTATAACTAAAAGGCCTACAATCTAGTGTGGTCTCTGACTGATAGCATAGAGGTCAGCGGGCCAAAACGTACTTGTGATATCTACCTGAAGGATGAGTAATGGTCTAGTGAGAGAAGAGTCTGGGATAATCATCCTGGGGAATTAGGATGAAGTCTATCCCTTCAGATAGCAAAAAGGGCTCATTAACAACCTCCACTCTCGGCTTTCTGGATGGAGTGCAGGTATTTGATTTTATCTTTTCCACTGAGAAGAAACCCTGGATGATTAACATTCCTGGCTCTCTCAGAGCTTCTTTGTGAGTACAAGGACCCCTGTGCCCCCAACACTCA
Source organism: Peromyscus leucopus (assembly GCF_004664715.2). Taxonomy (NCBI): domain Eukaryota; kingdom Metazoa; phylum Chordata; class Mammalia; order Rodentia; family Cricetidae; genus Peromyscus; species Peromyscus leucopus. The sequence continues at coordinate 53,226,896 of NC_051069.1, forward strand.
CTTCTCCAAAGCTACCAGCTCTCCATCTAAGCAAGGCAGACACAGTGTACCTTGCTGACAGGTTTACACTAAAAGTAAGAAGTGTTTCTGATTTCTTTCCTTCTCACTGTGCTATTGTTATGCTGGTATAATAGTCACTAGCTCAAAAATTTCAATTTCCTTTGATTGTCTTCTAAGTATAGACTTAAAAATGCTTTTTTATTGTATTGAAACATCTCTGTCCAATCTATCCAGCTCTCTGGACAGAAGTAGGATGTTCATGCTTTTAACTCAAAACTCGAAATTCAGATTTCAGTACAGATTACAAACAGTGGTAATACTAATATATCTAAAACTTTTATCTTTTTGCAAATTTAAAAAAAGTTCATGTAAGTTTCAGTGAGTTGTGATTTATCTGTATCCATCTGTCACAGGACAAACAGACTCCAGATAAGTTATCCTGTCAATCAACAGCCTAAGTTTCCACACCTGCCTATTCCTGAAGGTGGGTTCTCTCTCTCTTCCCTGGTCTTGGTACTCTACCCACCCAATTACCATGATCATGGGCCTGGAAATTTCAAATGTAGACCCAAGATAAATATTTTGCTTTAAGTTCTTTAACTTTGCCTTCTGGACCTAGTCCATACCTGTCCCAGCAGATTTCTAATCAGCTGCAAACTGCTTCAAAACTGCCTATAATTCTCCAGCCCCAGGAGACCCAGTATCACACACTGCTCCAAGGCCCCCAGCATTTCCCTATCCCCAGGTAGTCCCACAGAATCTGGGCAGTGAGCAAAACAGATGTCCTCTAACCTGCATTCCTCTCTCCCATCCTGACTTCTACCAATATTCCAGTGTTCTTGTGTACCTTGACAAAAATGCCCAAATTTCGGCTAAGAAACTGTTACAGAGGAGATTACGTCATCTTTTATCATTAAGAAAAAGGCCGGAAAGATGAATGAAAGTGAGGGCGTGATCGATCCAAAGTTTATATAGGAAAGGGAAACTGGGGGAAAGGAAGCCCAGCTCCTGGCCTGGGGGTTTTAGGGTAGAAGGTGGGGTGAGAAGGCATGGGAGGAACCACAGGTACTGAGTGACACTTGTCCTGGATTTCTTTGGGACCTGACACTGATCACGTATTTTGTAGAGTATCTCTAACTTACTTGCTCTTTGGTGTTTTTCTAATGGTGAAATGGGGCTGTGGGTTTGGGGATGAAGAACAGGAGAAACTATGATTCTTATAACACTCTATCATGGGGGTATGCCATCAGTGCCACTTGGCTCGTCAGGCATCTCCACTTCAGAGTCAGTCCTTTTCCCTTCTTCCATACTATGCACTACAGCAGGAATTTACTGGAAAAGGAATTTCTTAAGGGACACATCTTAAGAGGAAGAATAATACAGACATAAATAATCTGAGATTTTTTTCTGTGGTGACTGCTGTTATTCTACCTTACTTTTTTGGCTTCATTGAAGTAATCAACAAAATAACACATACTTTCATGGTATAGTGTGTATATATTACATTATGAAATGATTACCCCAATCACATTAATTAGCATTCAAATCAGCTCACTTCATCTATATTACTCTATTTACTCATTGGTTCAACATTTCTCTGTGTAAGTACAGACTTGTGGGTATTTATTTTAGACTTTGGGTTATCATCAAAAGCTGTCTTAATTTCTGGCTGAAATTACTCTATCTTCTCATGGTGAGTGCATTCACTGTGCTGATATATCTTCAGCATATGTTCTTCGGTTGCCTTTGCTTTGTATTGCGTTCTGTTTTCTTACTTTCCAACACTGAGCAATGAACAAGCCAGTCAGTTTTCTGTCCCAGAATGAAATTAGCCATTTCTTCATAAGCAGACTTTTCTCTACTGGTTAATGGTACAAGACATGGAGATCAGGGCATGAAGTGTCCTACTTGATGTATATGTCCAAATGTATGAAGGAACGCCCAAATTAAACACAATTCAATCAAAATTAACAAATAAACTAAAAATATTCCAAGTAAGAAAAATAGCTAATACATGTGCAAGAAGGTATTCAATATCCCTAACCTTAACATAAATGCAGATTAAAATGCACAGAAATTCCAGCTCATATCCATTAGAATGGCTATGGTCAAGAAAAACAAGCAAAGGCAAAAGCCAACGTGAGCCCTGAACACACTGCTGTGAGGAGTGCAAATGCTATGAAAACACAGACAGTCGGTCAAAAAAGTAAACACAGGAGCTCTATGACACAGCCACATCTCTCTTAGCTACAATATCAATGAAGTCTGAGTCAGCACAGCGCAGAGACCTCAAGTGCTGTGTTTATTCATTCCCTTTCACAGCAACCACATCATTGGATGAGCCCAGGCTTCCTTCAAGAGTCCCTGGACAGGGAAAATGTTGCATATGTCTGTGACAGAGTACTATTTAGCCATAAAGACAAATAAAACCATGTACTTTGGGAGAAAATAGATGAGACTAGATATTATCTAAGATTTCTTACTGGAGAGACACACTGCCAGTGAGTATTAATTTTATACTTCCCTCTGAGTTCTTATTTCTGATTCACAACTTCATCAAGTACAAAATATTAATTTGGCCATTGTTTTTCTTTCACACATTGAAAGTTCTTTTCAATTATCTTTTTTTTAGCAAGACTTATGAGAATAATTGATAATAGTTCAGTTGTTGGTTTGCTTTGTTGTGCTTTTACATCATTCTGCATGACTTTAGGTTTGTTTGGTTAATTTTCTCAATTTCATTGTTTATTTGTGTGTATGTGTGTGTGTGTGTTGATACTATGAGAATATGCAACTTGCCTTGCTCAGTTATAGCAAGTTGCTGTTGTGATGTTAACAGTCGAAGCTGCTTGAGATGTAGAATGCTGTAAATAGAACAGTAGAACATATCTCAATAATCTTAGTGGAGTGAGGACCTAGGAGTATGTTGTTTCTACTTATAAGCCCTGTCTTCAAACTTGCCTCCACTTTTTTCCTCTATTGCTGAGCTGCTTTCTTGAATGAATTTCCAATGTTCCCTGAACTCCACTCTTTTGGTGAAATAGAAGTTTGATTCCATTTTCCAACTGGAATCAAGTGTCTGAGTGGTGCTCTGGAAAGTTACCTTTGATGAAGGATAGGGTTGGGTAGCTCTTGTCAGCATTCTGCATCTGCTCCCACCAGGTTAAGAAGGGCTCTTCTCAGTCCCTGAGAAGGAACTTCCTGGGCTTTTTGGAGTGAAATCCTATGCAAATGTGTGGTGGGGGTGTTGTCTCCGACTGTGACTTTCAGAAGTGATTCCCATGCCTCCATGTGCTCAACCTTCAGCAGCACATTATTATTGCAAAGCAACTGTTCATAACTGTGTGTGGGCTTTTGTTCAATGAGAGCAAATCATGGCTTTGTCTTTGGGTCTCTGCTTCTCTCTGTGTGGTGGTATTTTATTTGTGCTTTAATAAATGAAGCTTGCCTGGAGATGAGAGGAAAAAGTCAGACACAACACAGAAGTCATGCAATGTTAGCACACGTCTTTAATCCTATCACTTGGCAGGCAAGATCTCTGTGTGTTCAAGACCACACTGGAAACAGAACCAGGTGTGGTGACACATGCCTTAAATTCCAACACTAGTCAACCATGGAGGTCTGGAGGTCTGTACAGACAGGAAGTGACAGCTGGGCAGTAAGAGGAAGTGATGCAGCTGAACAGAGAGAGCAAATCAGATGGCAGAACAGCAAGGCATATAGGTAGGTGTGGGTAGACAGGAAGTAACTTCATTTGGAAGCTGCCAAATTGATGAGGTAAGGTTAGCTGTGGCTTTCCCTATTTCCCTGATCTCTCTAAGGATTTCACCCCTATATCTGGCTCTGTGATTTTTATTCAATAAGACCATTTAAAAATTCACGCCTTTAATCCCAGCACTCGGGAGGCAGAGCCAGGTGGATCTCTGTGAGTTCAAGGCCAGCCTGGGCTACCAAGTGAGCTCCAGGAAAGGCGCAAAGCTACACAGAGAAACCCTGTCTCAAAAAAATCAAAAAAAAAAAAATTCATCTACATCTCTCCATATTTTGGTGGTTCAGTTTTCCCTGTACTTTCAATTATCTGAACGACTCAAGGAAACCTATTAATTTTCTGTTTGTCAACATTTATTTTGTGGCCATGGTGGGTAGGGGTGGTGAATAATTTTACATGTTTGCTTAGAAACTAGAAGCCTGGAGTTATGAATTTTTACTAAATAATTTTCCCCTTCTGAGCTTTGAAGAATTTTATCATCTGTGTTTCTTCTATCAAATACCAAAGTGGAGGGAAAGTTGGAGAAATTACCAAATATGTCACAATAAACTACCCAAACAAAGGATGGATATATTACAGTCTTATGTCAAATTGGGAAATATGGATACTGTTTTCAAATACTATATTCTAATCATGAATCATAATCTTTTAACTGAAGGGCACTTCAATTAGCTATACAGAAAAAGTTCCTTTATTCTATCAGTCAGCCTAACTGTTAGGCTGTGCAGCTCACAGGATGAGAAAATCTGGGTTCTAGGAAGGAACTGATCCCTTTTTAGCTTTAGATCAGCCCCACAGGTGGCACCATCACTTGGTGTTAGAACCAAGGGGACCAAAGGAAAGTGAACTGGGTGCAGCTATGCTCCTTTTCTTTGTTTCTTGGTCCTCTAGGTCATGAGCATCTTATTCCTTCACATGCTTTCCCCTCTAAGGTGTCTTGGGTGAACACATGGGGCCAAATGACCACCCATTAAAAACTCTGAAACCGTGATGCAGATTGAATTTTCCTTTAAGTTTGTTTCCAACAGGGAATTAAAATGAGATTTGATAACAGATGTGTTTCATTCTTACTGTAAGTAAACTTGGTCCAGTGTTGCTTAAAATTCTTTGGAACTAGTTGTGGGAAGAATTTGGAAGAACGTAGTGTCATGTATTGGAGAACACTCAATCTTCTGCAAGCAGAGGTTAATAGGTGATTTTGCTAGTGGTTCAGAATACCAGTGGGAATACACAGAAGGAAGGGGGTCTCTTGGAGCCTCAGATGAGGCAAGGACCCTGCTGCGAACTGGACCATTCCCGAAACATTCTGGCAAAAGATTGGTCCATGTTTTATCAATGTCTTGGAATTTATGAGAAGGGGAGTTTAAAGTGATGAGCTAATTAATTTGGCAAAGAAATTTTCAAAAATCACAGAATTCAGTCTGTGTCAAGGTTGTTTCTGGCTACTTTTATCCAGGTCTTTAATAGGACATCGGATCTAAAAGCAGAGCTTAAGGACTGAAGAAGTTGTGCAGTCTGGCCAAGAAAGGACTGTGCTTAAAGTTACCATCAAGGGAGATATGGAAGCTAAAGATGTTTGCATAATCAATAAAAGTAAGTCTTCTATACTAAGATGATAAGTGAGTATCCAGGTCATGCCCACTATGGGCTCCAGAGTGTAAAAATAATAACTCTTTTTAAAGCCTGCTCTTCAAGAAGAGCAGCTGTTGCAGCTCCATTTTCTCAAGGGCAACAAAGGAAGAAGTTTCCTAGTTCAGCTGTCCAGACACCCAGACCATTGGAGCAGTGGTCAAAAGGGTTGGGCTACCATTCAAACTGGTTACAGACCTTGACATTGTCCTTGTGATCCTTGTTTTGCCTGGGTGCAAATTATCAAGGTATATTTCACAAAGATTCCAAAAGGTTTGGAGACCAGGCAAGTCATAGCAGGCTCAGATTCCCTGAATAGAGCCCCGCTTCATTTTAGTTTTGTTTCAGTCCCCCTATTTTCTGTGCCTACATCCCATTAAATGTTATAAGGTTGCTATGTTTAAAAAAAAGGAGTCAGAGACTTACAGGTAAATATTGCTTTGAGTTTCAAAGGAAAGTTTATACTAAACTTTATACTAAAGCTTGTAAAATGGTGAAATTGTCAAGACTCTGGAAACTTCTGAATTTGGGCTAAAATAAAATTTACATTATAGAATAGGAATACATGTTACGAGGGTCAGGAGATGGAATGTTGTGTTTTAAAGTGAGATGCTTGATGATCAGTTTGAGGAGTGATAAACCTGTGATTCTTGCTCATCATTGTCAACCTGATTGGATATAGAATTACCTAGGAGATAGAGTTGAGTTATACCTTGAGTGCATCAGTGAGGGAATTTCTAAAGAAGATTAACTAAAAGCTGAGGGTCCTCTGTGATTCAGGCAGCACCATAATACTATTTTTTGCATCCATATGGAATAAAAGGAGAAGCTAAGTAAAAATTCAAGATTTACACACTCTACTCCTTCTTCGGCCATGACATGAACATTGTTTGTCCACCATAGACCAAGTTCTTGCCTTTATGCTGTATAACCTTGGCCCACAGCTTCAGATCACCATGGGCTGATTATAATAACCAATAATTCTCTGGAACATAAGCTGAATATCAGTTTTGGTACTTGGAGCTCAATGTACCAATGTGGAAAAATAGGAATATTTTTTCCTGAATGTTTAAAGTTTTTAACAATTTTTTTCTGAGCTTCTCCCCATCTGAAAATTCAGGGAAGAAAAAAATCATTACATGTCTTCCTAGCACAGCCTGACATCCATCCAAAGTATTATTGATCACCAGCTATGTGCCAAGTAAACCCTGACCACTAAGAACACAGCAGTGAGAAAAGTAGGATTTTGATTAGGAGAGTTGATGACCGCCCAGCATATACAGGATGTCAACATAAAGGAAATATATTTTCATAAGTGTTTGAAGTAAGGACACAATAATGTACATTCTTCGTCTTTCATTTTTCATTTCTCTATGATTTATAGCTTTGTACCTCATATATCAGATATTTTGAACACAGACACTTTATGCTCAGCTCTGTTCCATTCTTGAAATACTAAGGAACTAGAATAAGAACATTTCAATTAGAGACATCTACTGGAGTTGAAGTAGCATTTCAGTGACTGTTAAAAGTAAAACAAAAAAATACTACTACTAATAATAATAATTAACAATTGTATTACTGTCAACTAGATTACTATATTTGAGTGACAACAGGCAAGCCTCTTCACCTCTCTTGGGTCTTAGTTTTATTTGTCTATAAATTGAAGAAGATAATAATCCCTTTACAAGGATATTATGCTAAATGAGTTAGTGCATAGAAATGATTTATTTAAGTGTATATAGAGCTATATATGAGGTAGGAAGGAATTATTCTACAAGTAATATATATATATATATATGTATATATATATATATACACACACACTAGAATTTCTTCACCCACTGATAAGCACTGGAAATAGATTATAGACAAGCATTACAAGCTTTTGTATATAAAATATTTTTTTTTTCGAGACAAGGTTTCTCTGTGTAGCTTTGCGCCTTTCCTGGAGCTCACTTGGTAGCCCAGGCTGGCCTCGAACTCACAGAGATCTGCCTGGTTCTGCCTCCCGAGTGCTGGGATTAAAGGTGTGCGCCACCAACTCCCGGCAATATTTTTAATCAATAGAAAAAAATCTAATTAGGGTACAAAACACAGACTTTCCCCCATACTAATTGTAACTGTCATATTCACAAATTCTTAAAACATCACCCCCTAAGGCCAAGATGGTTCAGGTTTGTCGTGAGTGTAGGCATCACCCACAAATGTGTTAAACATTGCAATTGGCCATAGGAAAGACAAAAGCAGTCCTCTTCACCAGCACTGGGATGACAGGTAAAAAGCTTCTTAGGAGGAATGAGAATGTCTTCACTGACAGATTACTGCTATGGAATCTTAAATACAAAGCCAAAGAAAGCAATTGCTTATATTCCTGACACCTATATAGCTTGCTTATCTTGCCCTAAGCCTTAGGCTACATTAGAAATCACTCTCATCTCTCTACAACAAGTTTGGGATCAATTCGCTTAATATCTAGTTTTAAGAATTAGAAACAAAGAATGCCAAAATTACAGACCAAAAACATTTTTAAAGATAGTAGTCATAAGGATTAACTATGAATCTGGCTGAGAAAAGCAATGGTTTATATAGTTTTGGGGCATGATAAACCAGTCAGTCTGCCAATACACAGTCACAAGCTTGCTCTATGGAACTAAAGAGATCACTCACTGCATTTGTAATCTTCCTAACAAAGAACACACTAAGTCAAAACAAGGACCACCAAGGTGTACAGGCACATACCCATAATCTAGATTCCTGCACATATGAATAATGTAGATTCCTAGAGAGATTCAGTTAACTTGGACAAGCCTGGTTAGCTTAAAAAGACCTTCATCAGAGCACAAAATGAAGTGGGTTGGAAATACCGTTCAGTTATGGACACTTGCTTAGTATGCAGGAAGCCGTGTCCTGGATCAAATATTACCAAATTGGAGGGGACAATTGTCTGCAGACTTACTAAAATATTCTTGATGAAACTGCAGAATACTTGGCCTGAAACTATAGATTAGTTCTTAGGACCAGTCATAAACATGTGTCACATACTTGCTATTTTGATAAGTCTCACAAAGCTCCTGCTGGAGGACAGTGGCAACAACCTGTGATTTTGTACATTTTTATCTTGTGGATGACACAACTGGTTTCAAAAGTAAGTCCCAAAGACAAGAAGGGAAAATGGACAAAAGCTCCCACACCAACCAAGAAGCTGTCTGCACCCGATATCCACTTGTAAATGGAAAACCATTTATCATCAGTTGAGTTTCACAGGGGATATTAAACCTCACGGCAAGGGAGGCCTCATGCCCAGCAGTAGAAGGCCAACACAAAACTCACTCAATGGTATTTTTTCGACATTTTGTCTCAAGTGGGCATGTGAGTGTGTGTGTGTGTGTGTGTGTGTGTGTGTGTGTGTGTGTGTGTGTTATTGGTCTTTTGTTTGTATATTACGGTTTCTGGTTTCTGATGTGTGTGTATGTGTGTGTGTGTGTGTGTTTGTGTGTTTGTGTCTATGTGTGTGTGTGAGAGAGAGGGAGAGAGAGAGTTATGTGTGTGTTTGATTTTTTTCTTTTTTTATATTTAACATAATTTCTTTACTGAATCTTTGGGAATTTCACATCATGCACCAAAATTCTACTAATCCTCCCATTCCTTCCATACCCCCCACCCCCGCAGCAGCATCCCAAACTAAAATAAAAACAAAACAAGCAAACAAACAAAAAACAAAAAAATCCAAAAGAACAAAAACAAAACAACAACAATAAAAACAAACAAATAAACAAACAAACCTCCATGCTCCTCCATCTTCCGTGCCTCTCCAACACTTCTTCATTCATCCCGATGGCGCTGGGAACTTCGATATTTCACATAGTATACTGTTTTGTCTAATCGGCTTTGCTTGCAAATGTTCAATGCAATGAGCCACTGATCTGGTTCGAGGCCTCTGGTTTCTAGTATACCATCATCACTGGATTCTCACCAGAATTCCTCTTGGATATCCCAAAGCTGCTTTGTGTCATGGAGATCCTGCAGGTATTCTTCCACAGGACCAGTTCCCTCATGTGCTCTAGCAACTCCTAGATGGGGTAGATGTTAGGGTGGGCCAACCCTAAGCCAGGCTATGTACTTGTGTGATGGCTCAGCTGGTCAGCCTAGGCCACCAGGGCTGCCCCCCTAAGGCAAGGGACAGATCCATCTCCCTCATGCCCATACCATGAACATAAGCTCTTGCCTACTCCCTGTAATGAAGGATGGGGCAATCTGTCCTGAATGTGTATTTGTGGGCCCAGCTCTCTTGCTGCAGCATCAGCTATCCCAGGTCCAGAGAAGAGCAGGGCTGGCTCATCATGGCCCTCTGATTCCATTATGAATACATGGTTCTTACGGTCCCCTGAGGCTTCATGGGCCACAGACATCAACACAGACTTAGCTGCAGTAGGACTTCAGACCCAGACATGGTCTTCTGCAGCAGTGTGGGCCCAGATGCCATCCATATCCTGGCTCTGGGAAGAAGCACAGGCCACTCAGATAAAGATGGCTCTGGTGGCATTACGGCCCCCAGACTCCAACAAGGACACAGATTGCTGCGGACTCCAGGCTTCTGTGTAACCTCTGGTGACAACACAGACCACGTCTGCTGTCAGACCTTGGACCCAGACATAGCCCTAGGCAGCAGCCCCGGTCTGGATGTCACCAAGGCCCCAGGTGGTGGTTCAGGCCACCCAGATCTACATGGCCCTAGTGGTAGAACATCCCTAGACAGCAACACAATTCCAGATGTCAGCCCAGACCCCAGGAATCTACATGGACCTCATGGCAATAGGAGCCACAGACATCAACACAGACCCTGGCAGTTGTAGGGTCACGATGTGTTTGATTTTTAAAGAGAGAAAGAAAGAAAAAGCATGGAATTGGGGAGTTGAAATGGGGAAGTGAGGAAGTCTGAGAGGAGTTGGGGGAGGAAAAACACGATCATTATATATTGTTTATTTTTTCAATTAATTAAAATTTCAACTAATTTAAAAATAAAATTATCAGAAAATAAATTTGGTTTTAATTTTAATGATTGAGCTGATGACCACAAAGGTGGATCCAATAAATATTTGTCCGGTGATATGTCCCTTTCTCATAAAACATGAAGAAGCCCCGGGTTACTTTCAAAGATATCTTAATGAGTTCACTCATTACCCATTACCAAAACTTCACTGCTACACTACTGTAGAAAGACTATCTAAAGAGAATTTTCAGTCTGTGTCTGTAGTAAGAATTCTACTTCTCGTCTGTGTCTTGGGCCATGCGATCAAGCTCATGTAATGCAGTGCCTCTAATAATATAATATTTGATCTAATATCACTTGTCACACAGAAACATTTAAATAATCTTTGAAACTCCATATTCCTGAACAGATCTACTGAGGTGAAATTTGAGAAGAGTGAAAATATTTAGATATGAGTTGAAACACCTCTTCTGAAAATGTAAGATGAGGTTGTCTATGAGACAAAAAGGCAGAGCTAGGATAAGAGAAGAAGCTTGGGATATTCAGTTGATGGTGTGGGTATAGAGATGGCCACATGCCCCAAAACAGGAAGAAGTTTGTTGGAAAATTGTCTGGGGCATCAATTTATAAAACACCTAGATATCAGTTTTCAGTCGAGAAAATTGAGGTATAAAATTTAAGTAACTTGTTCCAAATAACAAATGTGTTTTTATAGCTAGAAATGGAGCCTGATTCAGCTTCAGAGGCACAATGATCATTCCTCATTAGGGAAACACTGTATTGAAAAGCGAGTGAAAAACCATAATGATTCAACAGAATTACTGGGAGAGTTATAGGAATGTCCAATGGCATCAGAGACATGCAGAGTGACAGGGGCCAGAGAAAGTCATAGTTGTATGTGCCTAAGACATGGTGGTATATTAATAGTACAAATGATAACAGAAGAGCTTAAGTATGGAATATAAGAAAAACACAATATTAATTGAATTAGAAAACTAAAGAATTGAATAGTCTGTTAGGTAACATTTAGTTTCTTGATAGATAACATCATTTAAGAAATAAATATTTTCCAATAGAATTATTTAAAGGAGATTGAAAAATCCTGATGGCTTGACAGATGATATTCTGGGATTCAAAGTACCTATGGCTCTACAATACTCTGGGAATTACATATAATACAGAGAAACCTGTACTAACTTGTAGTGATATTACGCTGGCTCCTTCCTTAAACCACATTACCTAAGAGATAAAAGAAACGAGAGAGAGAGACAGAGACAGAGACAGAGACAGAGATTCAGAGATAGAGAGATAGATAGAGAGAGAGAGACAGAGAGAGAGAGAGAGAGAGAGAGAGAGAGAGAGAGAGAGAGAGAGAGAGAGAGAGACTTTGTTGATGTCAACAATGGAGCTTCAGTTTCACAGTTTCACATTACAGATTATCATTGTCTACAATGCTTGGCATCCCAAGAGGTGGCAAGTGATATGATTTAGACAAGTGTAACATGTTACTCACCTCAGTACCTGCTTCATGTCCTGTTGCCCCTGAGGACTGGGTAACAGCTTATGATTGGTCTAATAGACTCCGTTCAGAAGTCTTTGGCCTCTGTTTCTCTCCATTACTGATTGGCTGCCTGACCTGTATCAAGTTACAGCTGTCTCAGGGGTGTACTGAGCAGTGCTAGCAGTCTTTCAATCTAATTTACTGTAGGAATAAAAAGTAACTCAGGGATGATCCATTGGAGTAGTGACAATACACAAGAGACTCATGAACTCCAGAACACAGTGCTTGCAGCAGGAGATATCTAATTCTTAATGCAGAGTCTATCTCAGAAAATAGATAATAAACACTCTTTTTGTCTCACTGATATGGGTTAGTTAAGATGCAGATGTTAGAACACTAAACTGTGATAAGGAAAGGGTTTTTTTTTTTCATCCTTTTTGATGATAACATTTTTTCTAACACACCATATGATTAAATAGCTTCTGGGGGATGGTTGGTGTATGGACCACAGTAGAAGACAAAGCTGTTTAATTTTTCCATCAGGTACTCACATAGCCTACTTTCATTAATTATTAGCAGTAATCTTCAAGGTGATCATGGAAGGAAATTTAGTTTCCCAAATACAAACATGAGAAACGTTTCATTAGTGAAAGATAATAATCTTCTCTAGTTCACCTTTTAAAAATTGTATTACTCAGGTCATAAATTTGGAGTAAAAATTTAATCCATAAAAATATATAAGAGAAATATACATATATATATGTCATCACATGTGTGTTTAACACATAAAAATTAATATAGTAACTATAATATAATGGAGACAATTAATAGGGGTATCATGATACAATAAAAAGTTACTAAAGCCAAACCTGCATTACAAAAAACTTGTAAAGCACATTCTTCAAGGGTATATCTCATTTCCTCACACAAACCTAATTTTGAATGGAAGCAGGTCATGTAAGTGATGGTAAGGTTGTGGTAACAGAAAGTGGATTGGGAGCATAAAGACCAAGTCCAGTGTAGAAACAGTATCAAGGAGCTTTCCTTGGCATCAAAGAGGAAAAGGGCAGGTGGCTACAAAACTTCTACTGCTAGCTGGTGTCTCCTAAAAGGCCAGGAAAACACGTGGCAACTAACATGGAACTCTCTAGAAGTCTGGTCCTGCTTCGGGGATGAGGACCACTCCCATCAGTATGTAAGCTACACCTAAAGGTGCCACCAGGTATATCCAATATAAATAGGTTCTAAGACATCATTCAAGTACTACAGATCTTCTGCAATTTCCAGTTGCTGGAGGTATAAGTTAACTCCAATTATTTCATTAACTTTCCAATTATCAAGCCTTCATTATACACGGATGAGACTCCTATAATCAAATCTATCAAATTTTGACAATGTTTTCCTTTGTAATAATTACCTATCACATACTGAAATCTTCTTCTGTTCCTAATCTTGTCTTAATCATTATTTGTTATGTATTAATCACATGAATTATTTCCCATTTATCAAGGATAAGCCTTGGTGCTATTATCTGATGTTCACAGATGAGGGAATTAAGGCTTTGGTAGCTTTGTCAAAGCTAATCGACCAGTTTGCACATAGTTTCAGTTACTATTGATGAGTAACCAATCTCACTGAAATTTAATAGCCTAAGGCATTTAATCATTTCATTTTCTTCACAGTTTTACCAGCTAGAGATTTATAGTACCTCTGGATTTCTCTGTACACTACTTTTGAAGGGTATATGTTCAGGACCATTATTGGGATCAGTTAAGTGGCTGGGATGGATAAAATAGCTGGGGTAATATGGTATCTCAATCATGGTTACTATCTAGTGTGGTTATTTTACAGAGCAATGAGACCCATAAAACAGACCTTTGGATTATATCTTTATGTTCGAGTGAAAATGTTTGTCATTAAGAGAGAACCAAATATTTATACAACTATAATATCTCAAAGAGGAATTGTGTCCTGTCCTGCCTTTCATTTTACATGTAAATAAACTGGGCCAATAGTTGTAAAGAGGCCCAGCTAAAGACACGAGATAATTATTGACAGGGACTAGATGAAGAATCCCAAAGGTATTTGTACCCTAGAGAGTCTTTTGCAGAGACAGAAGTTACTGTCTAAGAAATGACTGCTCCCAAGTCCCTCCCTGTGTAGGTTTTTTTTTTTAGTACCCACTTGAGAATCTAGTTGCATCCCCTTGCCTTTCCTGGCTGGGCTGAAGCACCACGAAATGCTGCCATGCCCATGTGCTAATGTCCATCAACTCATTTTCTTGGAATACTTCTTCTTTGTAACTTGTCTCCATTATCACCCAAAATAAGCTTTTAAAAGAGGATAAGGGAGCCGGGCGGTGGTGGCGCACACCTTTAATCCCAGCACTCGGGAGGCAGAGCCAGGCGGATATCTGTGAATTCGAGGCCAGCCTGGGCTACCAAGTGAGTTCCAGGAAAAGGCGCAAAGCTACACAGAGAAACTCTGTCTCGAAAAACCAAAAAAAAAAAAAAAAAAAAAAAAAAAAAAAAAAAAAAAAAAAAAAAAAAAGAGGATAAGGGAATTCCCAACTGTGGAGTGAAGTTTGTTAATATTGAAACAGGTATCAACCCTCTTTTACCATGTGATCAAAATATTTAGAGCATCTGTGGGGAACACGTGGTATTTCATAAAGATTAAAAAATATTAGTACTCTCAGAATTTCATGTAACATATTTTGATCATATTCTTCTCCAAGTCCTTCTCTTAACAACCCCCAGACCCATCTCTACTTCTCTACTTAAAAGAAAACTTTGAAGTAGTCAAATTTTTTCAATAAATGAAGAATAAGTATGAAAACCAAGTATGTACTACTCAGCCAGTGAGTGGCAGTCAAGATTGAATTTTGATAGTCATCATGTGCTTTTCTGTCTATTATGAATTTGAGCCATAATTATCCGAAAAACCAGAGTAGTGTACTGGTAATCCACTGGGATTTGAATGCTTGATCAGACTTTAACCCCAAGAGTATTATCAACCATGAATGCTTTCTTCTTTAAAATGAACTTTCGAACATTATTACTTGAATGCATGCCATCTCCAGTATGTTTCCAGCACTCACTGAAGATTGAGAAACTGTGTTATTCAACTCAACGCCATCTGCTGTTCATTTGTGATATTACCTGATGGTACATCAAGCAAAGAGGAGAAATAAATCAGTTAAAAGAACTTAAAAAGACACGAGCTATACATACACACTATTTACACAAGGTATTTCACAATAGATTTCATTCATTTATTTGCATAGTGTTTATTAAGTACGTGTTAAAATTTCAGACATTGCACTACCTGAATGGTCATGCAATACTTCCAGCAGAGATAGGCGTTGCATTCACATGCAAGTGAGGTGCATTATACCTTCTCACTCCACATTCATAATAGAAGAAATAATCAGTCCCATCACATTTCTATGTAATTAGTGTTGAATATATTTAATCCCATGTAGCTACACATATTTGAACAGTAACCAGAACTATTGTATTTGAACTGTGTAATTACAGGCTGGATCCCTCAATAGTGTAAAACGTGTAATTGTGAAGTTCTCTAAATATCAGAAGAACAACGATGTGATGCTGATGGGAGTCAAAGTGAGCTTCTGCTGCTTGTGAATTTAGTGCCTACTCTGCCTCTACAGTGTAATTAGACATGGGCTGGGTTGGGGGACAAACCATAATTCACATATTAGCAGCAGCATCTCTTGTTCACAAATAGCTGAGGTGCAGCTCATGCCAGTAGCTTTCCTTGCACATAATACAAGTAATTTTCTACTCCACAAGGAACCACCTATTATATTTTGTGCCTTTTACAATAAGATTCTAAAAATACTTTCCAAAGCTGCTTGCACTACTTATGTGGTACTGGTACAATAAAGATTTTCTAAACTCTTAAAATGATTCCAAGGAGAGTCAAAAGTGAAGGAGGTATGCTTAGCAAGCAGGAATGAGCAGGAGACAAATGGTTATGGAGGAGGATGTTACACGAAGACCCTCTAAAGAACATTGCTAAAGAATATGGTGTTTAAAATAATTTTTCTGCCACTGAAGGTCTTTCATTCAAGTGTGTTTAAAAGTTAACTATATATCTACAGAATTTTGAGAGAAGCCTCATAGAAACCCATATTCAAACTGACATGAGTCACAGATTTATAGTCAGTTGATGAGATGGGGAGGTCTTGACCAGTGTATCAGTACCATGGATGAAAACACAGTATTCAGGAGGAAGCAGTCCTGCCATATCTTAATAACAATTATGAATGTTCTAGGAAAAAAAATATATTTAAGCTAGACTTAGAGGAAAGCCAGGGACCAAGTTTATGTTTTCAGAAAATTAAAGGGATTGTGCAGTCTCAAGAGTTAAGCTACTAGAGAAGATTCAGAAATGGATGTAAAAAGGAGAAATACGTTTTCTGAGAAAGTCAGGATAAATGTTGAATAATGAAACAGATGCAACTATACCGAGGTCACAAAGAAGAGAATCTAAATAGAAAAACATAAAAGTAAGCAAAGTCTCTGATCAAGGAGTATAGGTACATGGAAAATATTAGAGGAGAAGGGGGGAAATGAGGCAATTACATTTTATTCTCAAAAAATAAAAAGTAAAATAATAGTATGAAAACAAAACCAAGAACCCAAATCAGCAAGATTGCACCCTGGACCATGCTTAGGGTTTTTGGAAACCAGAAGAGGATTCCCTACTCCAAAGGTACTATAAATAAATTCCAGAAATGGTATGTGAATTACAGCATCATAACCACAGAGTCAATCACAGGTGAAAAGCAGCTATGCTACAATGGAACTTAGTTCCATCTTTATTTAAAAGAAGCCTTAAGTTACTTCTGGCTCTCTTCTTCCTTAGGTTTTCTCTACCACAATGCTTCCCGAGCCTCAGAAATGCTGAAACAAATGATTGTTTTCCCCCATAGATTGCTGAACATTAGTTATTACCACAGAAAAAGCTACTTTTAGTAACTTGACAAGCTATGGGTATCTCCTACAACCTTTGCAAAAAGATACTGATTTGAGAATGACAGAAGTTGTAATCTATGGGCATAGAAACAAATGTCTACAAGGCAATTTGATAGACTGATCACACATATTTAACAAAACCATAGCAATTTTTTACCCACTAAGTTCAATGAGCTTCCCAACCACAGACTTTAGCTCTGGTTTACAGAATCAAAGTCCACTTCTGTGCAATGAGCTTTAACTATAACTGGAAAGCAAATAGTTACATCCTTAGACTTGTTACTAACTAGCTCTTACAACTTAAATTAATCCATATTTCTTATGTAGGTTCTACCACATGGCTCATGGCTTGTTACCTCATTTTCTACACATCCTGCTTCCTTTGCATCTGGCTCAAGACTTCTAAGACTCTGCCCTTTTTCTTCCCAGCATTCTCTATGCCCCATAAATCCTGCTTAGCCATCAGCCAATCAGCTTTTTTTTTAACAATAGGAGCAATACATATTTACAGTATACAAAGATTGTTCCACAGCAACATCCATAGCAATCATGCTATGATTGCATTAGTGAGCACATCTTGCCTAATTTTTTGTTTGGGAAGCATTATTGGGGACAATTATCTTTCAGAAGTCTGTACAGAGACTCTTGATACTTATGTAGACAGCCAGCAAGCAAGGAGCATCCACCTCATTTGAGGTCTGATTTCTCCATGTTCTACAGGGAAAGTATGTGGTTCCTTTAACAATATGGACTTGGGTATGGCGTGCAACCAATAACTTTAAAAAGAGCTTTTATGCATTAGAGGAATATCATGGTCTTCTCTGTCCAGCTACTCAAGAGATGTAACACAACTCTGGCAGAGGGATTTTCATTTATCAACCTTACAACTCTTAGGAGTTCTTTTTCCTACTCATTCAAAATACTTATTTTAACTCCTTCACTGCTGCTTTTACTATTCTTTTAGATGTGTTTTACCCAACCTGCAATACACTCAAAAGTTAGAATTATATAAGGATTTTTCTTTCTTTGCAGAGGGTAGACAGGATCTAAGAAACTCTGTCATAATCTAGATCATGTAAATTCCAGTTAATCTTAAATAACTAAAAAAGGAAACATTGCTAAGGCCCAAAACAGCATGATAAGATACCATCACTTGCATCAACTGCTGGTAACTGCAGCAGCATAGATGGAGAATGGATGGGTGACATTAGTCCACCAACTCCTTCATAATCCAGGGTTGTTTTCTATAAATTATCTGGTTTCTTCATCACAGTGCTTTTGCTGACACAGGGCCACCGTGTATCTACCATACAATGGTCTTAGTTGGACTAGCTTATACTGCTCTGCCAAAGTGTGACCTTATATGACCTTATATGTTGACCCCATATGTGGACTCTATGAGTTGACCCTATGAGGTAAGCCTGTACCTGACGTTATGAACAATCCCTATGACCAAACCCATGTAGCCTCTGAGCTGACCTCATAGGAATGTGGATCCACATTATCACGGGCTACGTACAGCTTCCTGGTCACCTCTAGCTTTGTAATTTGGTCATTGAATGCCTAACTGATGCCATACTATACTAGCAGACTTCAACATACATGGACTACATATGTTTAACTCAATTACATAATGACAAAACTAGTTCTCAAATCATAAGCTGTCGAAAAAATTACAAACATCTGTGAGTTTCTCTCAAGTTTCAAGTAAAGGGGAGATGATGAGAAAGGGGGAATAGAAAAGGAAAGAAATGCATAGATAGAGAGGAAGGTTAGAAGCCTGAGGTGGGTGCATCTTCCAATACTTTCCCTCAACCATGCTAAAACAGTTCAGTACTGCCTACCATATGACCAAGTAAAGCATGAAGACCTGCTGTTCCCTGACTGCATCACCTGCAACATTAGATGACTTCTAATATTCTATAGTTCTGACTTGACAAGATTCAAGATGATTACCATGTAACTGGTGCAAGCATTTTCTGTATTTAAAAGTACAAAATTTACACGCCCACGGCGTTTTCTATGTATCTAATGAAAATTTTACTATGGAAAGCTCAGCTATTGGAAACTAGAACATTTTAATTGATGCAAAAGAAATCACTCTTGAATGGTTTTGTGCTATGCCTTGTTATCATGCATCTCAGTCTATTTATTCATCAATGAGCAAGGCAATCTAAGTCTGTGATCCACATGCTGCTGAAGGAAAGCCTTCCAGGAGGTGTGCATGCATGTGTCTGTAGAAGGGGTTAGAAACACAAACTGAAGCATACTTGAGCAGAAGTCTGTCATCCCAGAGAGAATTGAGAGCTATTTGATTTTTGACCATGAAAATTTCCACCAGACAAAGAAAGTATTTAAGCTATTAAGTCACACAAGGTTATAAGAAATTTTTCTGGAATACAGCCAAGTATCTTGGAGTAAGACACATCTCTGAGACGTGAAGTCAGATGAAATGTATTCTTTTCATGGAAGAACAGGAATGAAATTCAGATCGTCTGGCTTTCAATACATTGTAAGATACTCTTCAATTTATTTTATTTGTAGAGAAGTGTCATGTGAAAAGTTATATTTAGGATAAAGATATATGACTGGCAAGGTACTCAAAGATAAATCCCTTTTCAATGAAAACATGAAATGTATTATTGGAGGGTGAATGTTGAGCTAAGAACAAGTCATATATGAGTTTTATTTTCAACTCTCCATATATATATATATATATGTGTGTGTGTGTGTGTGTGTGTGTGTGCTTTTAAAGAACACTTACTTGGTATTTTATAGATTCATAGTGTCCAAGGCTATAAATGAAAGTTTCAGGAATTATTCATTATACCCATTAAACTGCTTTGAAATAACCTCTTTATTTGTATCTATTTTAAATCAGAGTAGCTGTGAAATTGTATTAGAATCTTGAGCTGCTGTTCAAGAAGTGGGAAAATAATCCATAACATCCTATGATAGGGATAATAAACCAATTTCTGAATATGAAGAATAATTTATGGAGAAACTTGACAAAGTTTATTAGAGAAAGTCAGTTTCTTTTCATTAAATAACTGAAAAGTTGGTGGAAGCCAAGAGAGTCACCATTTGTTTTCTAACAGGAGACTGAGATTGTAGCATAATACTCCACAGGCTCCTCTAGTTGAGGAGTACAGGAGATTCCATAGAAACTGGATAAAAAGTGTAAGGACCAGGCACAACACAAAAAATTCTCTACACCATATACATTATCTATTTTTTTCTGATGAGAAGTACTATAAATTTATAATGTCAACTCATTTTGCAAATGCATTACCCATGCTTACTGCTCTTTGTGTCTCACTACACTGAATCCAAGGTGACGCTTACATTGTTCAATTTGCTCTTCACTATGCCAAGCAATTTAACTCTAAGTTATTGTAATCACAATATGCGAGAAACATAAGCATTCTTGATTACTTAATATTCTAAACCAGACTTTTTTCTTTTTGTTCCACAACAGCATATATTTAAAACTTTGTTTTTTGAAATAGAATGTAGTTTTGCAGATTGCACAATCCAAAAAGAAGTTGCAAATCATTTTGATAATTTATTTGAATGTTTACACTTTATTCTTTATTCATTCATATCTTATCCAACCCAAACCTTACATCTTCATTTCATTTTTCTGTTTTTCTTTCTTTCTTTATTTATTTCTTTCTTTCTTTCTTTCTTTCTTTCTTTCTTTCTTTCTTTCTTTCTTTCTTTCTTTCTCCTCCTCCTCCTCCTCCTCCTCCTCCTCCTCCTCCTCCTCTTCTTCTTCTTCTTCTTCTTCTTCTTCTCCTTCTCCTTTTCTCCTTCTCCTCCTCCTGCTTCTCCTTCTTCTTCTTCTTCTTTTTTTGGTTTTTCAAGACAGGGGTTTCTCTGTGTCACAGTCCTGGCTGTTCTGGAACTTGATTTGTAGATCAGTCTGGCCTCCAACTCACAGAGATCTGCCTGCCTCTGCCTCCTGAATGCTGAGAATAAAGGCATGTGCCACCATGCCTGACTATTTTTCTGTTCTTAAAAACCTTCTTTAAAAAGAGTCTAAGGCAAAGAACAGCTTGAAACACTGGCTTATTGGGTGTTGATATTATTACAATCTTGATGGTTCAAAAACAAACATCACTAATACAACTCACATGCCTTTAACCCCTGTACCTGGGAGGCAGAGATAGGTAGATACTCCAAATTTGATGACAGCCTCTTCCACAGATTTAGTTCCAGCACAGCCAAGGCTACACAGAGAAACACTGTCTTGGAAGAATAAAAAACAAAAAAAAAACAAAAGAACAAAAAAAAAAAAACAAAACACAAATCAAAACAAACAAAAAATACACTAAGACTTCTCCTCTGTACCTCATGGAAATGAGTTCCAATTACTATAGCATAGCTAGAAGATTCTCCATTCCTGCCTGAGCCCTGCAGTCCTGTGCCCTGCTTATAAAATAACCACACAGAGGCTTAACATTATTTATAACTGCTCTGCCATTAGCTCAGGCTTACTACTGACTAGCTCCTACCCTTAAACTCGGCTCATTTCTGTTAATCTATATGTCGCCACATTTTCTGTGGCTTTACATGTGTGCCATTACATGCTGCTCCCTGGACAGCGGGCTGGCATCTCCTGTCTCTGCCTTCCTCTTCCCAGAATTCTCCTTGTCTGCTTATCCCGTCTATACTTCCTGCCTGGCTACTGGTCAATCAGCCTTTTATTAAACCAGTGTACAAAAGCATTATCCCACAGCATTTCCCCTTTTCTGTTTAATTAAAAAAGAAGGTTTTAACTTTAACATAGTAAAATTACATATAACAAATCAAGCAAGAATTATAGTTATAATATCTAGTCTATTTGTATTTGGCAAAATCAAAGAAGATATCCTATCTCTCCTATATTTGTGAGTCCCTTTTTGTTATATATAACAAAAAGACAAGGAGAGCAGCATGTAATGGCACACAGGTAAAGCCACGGAAAATGGGGTGACATATAGATTAACAGAAATGGGTTGAGTTTAAGTGTAAGAGCTACTCAGTAGTAAGCCTTAGCTAATGGCCAAGCAGTTATAAATAATATTAAGCCTCTCTGTGATTATTTTATAAGCAGGCCAGAAGACTGCAGACCTCAGGCAGGACTGGAGAAACTTCTAGCTACAGTATAGCATATTGTTGAAGGCAATCTGCTGTGTATTACAGAATATAATATATTTTGAATAGTATAATTAAAAAACACTACATAGACTGTTTGGGTAAGAGTAATGTCACAAACAACCGCTAAGAAGAGGCAAAAATGGGCTGAGCACAGGGGTGCATCTGAGTGAGTTCTTATATGTAACTAAAATTTAATTCAAGGTTCCAGGAGGTGTTTTGAGGGGTAGGGAATGGAAATATGCAGAAATGCTGTGAAAGGAACCTAGAGGAGGATATGACAGATTAGAAAGGGAGGAGCATTAGAACAAAAGAGCATTATAATACACTCTACCATAATTGTCAGTCTTGAAGTGTGAATTATAAAAAGGGACAAATATCAGAGCTTGTTTAGTGAGGTGAATATAGAACACCCTAGAATGAAATGGAAGGAAGTCTGGGTTCAGAGTTAAGAAGGCATAGTGGACTTATCAGGTACACAAAGAAGAAAAGATCAAGTTCAGAAAATTTGAAACTTTAGAGAAATGAGAAGAATGAGTCCTGCTTCTAAACCAGACACTTGGTAAAGCAAACACAAGGTAAGAAAATGATTCTTTCCTTTTAGTTATGTCACATTTGAGGATTAGTAGGGAATTGCTATTAATAGAAAATTATGTTGATGGTAAGTTTTCCTTTGTTTTAGAATTTATAAGACAAATAAATCTGAAATTCTATTACTTTCCAAATAATTAGTTTAGGACATCCACTTCCATTTCTGTTTCAAAAATTCTAAGACTGGGCAGCTGGGGTGATACTTAGTTGGTAGGGAGCTTCCTTAACATGGAAGCCTTTGGCTTGACCCCCCAGCACTACATCAACTGATTGTGCTTGCCTTAGTAATTGGGAGTTAGATAAAGGGGGATAAGAAGTTGGGAATCATTTTTAGCTACATGTTCAGGTTGATGCCAGCATAGACCACATGAGATGCTCTCAAAACAGGAAGAAAGTTCATGAGTCAAGGGAAAAACATAATGTTCAGGCCCACTTCACAGCCAGTGCTTCAAATACCGTCGGAAAATTTGCTATCATGAGTATGCTTGAGCTATGTGGAGGTAAGATAGCTAAATAGACTTTTATGACAACTAGTCAGTGAATGAAATTGAGTAAAGTATTACTTTGTCTCTTGTAGATTTTAAATGTGTCAGTAGAGATGTGTATGTACCAACTATTATTTCTCTGTTTTTCATTAAAAACATTGTCTATTGCAGCTTTACTCATGATAATCAGAAACTTGAACCAACCTAGATATTGCTCAACTGAAAAAATGGATAAAGAAATTGTGGTGTATTTACAGAGTGGAGTATTTATTACACAGTAGCTTAAAAAATGGTATCAGAAATTTGCAGACAAACTAATGCAACTAGAAAAAAATAATCCTGAGTGAGGTAACACAGATACAGAAAGATAAATATGATATGTATTCACTTATAAGTGGATATTATCTGTTAAGTAAATGATAAGGTAGAATCCACCCTTAGGTAAAGGGGAGGGACATAAGACAGGGTAAGGATTTGAACTGGCCATCTTTTGTAGCCAGCCAAGGCTCCCAATGATGGGACTAGGATACACCCAGTTGAGTTGTTAGCCAAGAAGGTCCCATGGAGATCTCTTAAATGACCCAGGCTTATGATAGGACAGAAAGTCACCCTCTGAAAACTGATAGCAAGCCCATTGCAGAGCACAAATTCCATTTAGCTCATTGAACATAGAGGGATCAAGATGGTATGGGCTGGGAGCTTTCGCCCTCCATTCTAATCTCTGGCATGAGAAGGTATGCTGAAGGCTATGCAAAGAGAAACCTGGACACCAGCCCAGGCACAAAACCCTCCACCTAGAATCTGTCCTGCCTTCAAGATGTGCTGGGGCAATGGTGGGACAGAACGTGTGGGAGTGGCCAACAGATGTTTGGTTTAATGAAAGGCCCACCCCAGAGAGGGAGTCCAAGCCCTGGACTGCCTGGATGGCCAGAAACTGGAGAGTGGATAGTCCAAACATGACTGGCAAACATGAGAAAAAAGTCTATTTTCAAAAAAATTCACAAAAATTAAAATAAAGGAAATATGCAGTTAAAATTAAAAAACAAACAAAACAAAAACAAAATAAATGTCTCTAAAAGTGTCTTCAAACGTCAGGCACTGTAAATCCCAAGACATCACAGCGTCTTGGTACTGATGATAGATGAGCTGTACCAGTAGACATGCTATTTTTTTACTGTACAGATTATAGCCCTTAGAACTTAAAGAGCTGCCACTTCTATTATTGTTGCCATGATTGAGACCCATTTAATGAAGAGGCTTTTCAACTCTGTCAAAAAAATGTTGGTCAGCCCTTGGACTATCCCAGTCCATTGTCATATACTAGTAAAGGAATGAAAATGGGTAAGCCAACCACAGTAGAGTCCACTCCAGTGACCAGTGTCTGTCAGAAATGAAAGAAGGAAATCGGATCAAAGAACAGGCAGTAGTAAAGGGGAAGCGATGGCACAGGCTCAGGGCAGCGTATTTCGTTTTTTTCCTGAAAGTCTCAGGAACTCACATGACCCATTCTTTCCATCTGGGAACCCATCTTGTTTTTGGCAGCAGATGGGAGATGATGAAAGAAAGATAAAACTCCCATTGCTATTGATGTTATCAAAATTATCACTTTAACAGTTTGAGTATCAGAAATATTACTATAAAGTGCATGTATGTCACTAGAGATGAATCATAAGGCATCTCATATTCTAGGCAAGTACTCTACCATTGAGCTGCACCCTCAGCCCTTACCTTTTGATAGATTCTGTTTTTAATTGTATATAACAACTACAAAAATCTCTGTAAGTTTCTGAGAACATGTATTATAAAATCAATTCATTGAATAGGAATTTTGTTTTACCCCAAAGAATGAAAATTCAGTTATAGGAAACTTCTACCAAAAATATGAAAGATGTCTCTTTAAGACATTGCCACACACAGTACCTGGAGAGTACATGGATTAGGCTTTTCAACATTGATGTCTATAATCCAGGCAGGGATCTTCTGTGTTGAGATGGAGCCTGCTAACTTAGCACTAAAGAGCATGTCAATCACTGTTACTATCTAATAAGCCATACTCTTATCAGATATTATTGTGATCCTTAAATCCCACCACAACATGAATGTGTGCTCAAACATCCTTTGTCCACAAGAGTACAGTCCACCTAAAGTCAAATTAAAGTGTTGAACTTTAAAGACCACAGTGTGAGGCAACCTTACTTCACTAGAGAGTGAAGAAATGCCACTGCAGTGAGCCAAGGCAAAGGGCTAATGAGACTTTGACAGTTATAGGAAAAGGATTTGTGTCTTGAGACAGATCTGTGCTCCCTGTGCCCTGTTCAGATTGAAGGGGTCACCAAGTACAGTGTGAAACATAGACACTATGTCCTTGGTATTCTGATTAGCAAGAAAGGAAGACGGGCTAGATTAAATTGTGCATGCCTTGGCAAATTTAGAGTGCCACTTAAAAATATATTATTCCCTTGTAATGGAGTATATACACTATTAATTCAAGGGTCAACCAAATTGAAAACAGTGAACAGTTGGGTACAGTAGAAATCCACTGTGCAGAGATATTTCATGACTTTCCAGAATACCTTTTAAGAGTTTCCTCTACCCCACTGTTTACAGACAGCCCCAATTTTTAAATTCATTTACTGTTCTCTGTAATGGTTATCTTTCTATTTGATCCCAGAGGCATGACCTGTATCTCACATCTCTCTTCTGACCTGTTTAGTACTCTGGATAATGTAAAGTTAAAATAAATCTGAAGCCTATGGTCCTTTTGAGTCCCCAGACCCTCAGTGTCTTTTGTTTTCAAACTTTAAGTGAAATGTGTTGGTGTTTTCATGTTGGGACTAAGCTATGTAGCATTTCTCCATTTCCATGCAGTACAAAGAACCTGACATGTCAACACTGCTCATCACACAGCTGAAACCTCTGAGAGCTGGAGCCTTGGGGGTAGAATCTGGTTTTCATTTTCATGATGATTTATGTACACGAAATTATGAGATGGAATTCTAGAAGTTTTATATCAAAAGCAAAAAACAAAAGCCTACACCAACTTATAAGAAGACACTGAATGTTTAGACAGAAATTTTATTTTTCCTTTGGACATGTTCCCATTTGTGTCCCCCCAATCCTCAGACTCTGTGTCTGCTTTTCCGAGAGAAGTCTGAGCATAAGCTCAACCTTTCAATAGCTTGTATATTTAACTGGTATACAGAAATCAAACATCCTGGAATCCTGACATCCCACATGTTTTGAAGTATCCACTTATTAATACAATGAATAAAAACCAGGAGTGTAAAATGCAAAAGCATTGACTTTGCAGTTCTATGAACTCTGTGCCCATAACACTGGTATTTAAAAACATACCAAATAATTTAATCAATTATCAAGATATTTTAAAATATTTAGTAATAAAATATGAAGACATTTGGCTGCTCTTTCATTGCATTTTACACATATTTAGAAACTGTTGTAAAAGTTATGTTACACATGTTTTTATAGGGGAAGCCAAGGTGATGGGGACCTACTTGTTTTATTGATTCAGTAAGAAAGAAAAAATGAACTTGAGGGCTGGAACAAAGGCTCAGTGGTTAAGAGCCTGTGCTGCTCTTCAAGAGGACCAAGTTCCATTCCCAGCATCTATGGCAGACAGTTCACAGAAATCTGTGATTCCAGGACATCTGACACCCTCTTCAGGCCTCCTAGGACACTGCATTCATGTGCACATACCAGCAGAGAAAAACAGGCACACACATAATTGAAGACAAAAATATGTCTTAATAGAGAAAACAATGTACTTAGTATACAATACAGTCCTTACTTGGATTCACAGAGTATTTTAGTATTGTGTCATTAGTAACTTAGTAAATCATTTAGAAGAAACACCGGGGTGGGGTGGGGTGGGGGAATCAAAGCTGGTAACCAAAAAGTTAGAGCATAAATGAAAACAAGACACTCCCTGATCCAATTGTTTCTGTGGTCTGTCACCACCATATATTTGTAAACACATATCTTCTCATAAAGTTTATATGTATATCTTTTATCTTCATCATCAAAGCAATATGAAGAAACATTTTCAGAGAATTATTTATTAGCATCTACCTTGTATTATCGTATGTTATCTAAAGAGAATTCACTGCATGCAGAAGAATAGGTGCAGTTTAAAGGCACGTGCAACTTAATTTTATATGAGCATTTATGGATGTTGATAATTACTGGGAGTCTCGAAACCAATATCTTATAGATATTGATGAATGCCTGATTTAGAGTTACTTCTAGGAATGGCCCTATGTAGCTTCAAACTGTCAGATAAATTCTTCTTCTATGAAAGAAAGCCACCAAGAGACAGATTAACTCACCTATACACTCTAAGCAAAATATTTCCTCAGCAAAGGTCCAACTGACTAATCTGCTTCACCCAAATCATCTAGTATAGTGTTTGGTACTTAAAATAATTATTCAGTTTAATCTTATCACAAAATACATTTGTGGCATGAGTCTTAAAAGGTCTTATTAAGGAAAAAACATTCAGAGCCAGATTTTGTGGTGAAAACTGAAAGATCAGAGAAGCAGAAAAGCCACAGCCAACCTCACCTCACCAACTCCTCAGCCAATCCTGTTTCCATGAATCCTCAGACTGAAAGCCTCTGATTCCTCACCCCTGAGGGTCTCAGTCAGTTGAACTGCTGTTCAGTTCCTATCTGCTCATGCCTTATATACTGTTCTCCACCCAGCCATGTCACTTCCTGGGATTAAAGGTGTGTGTGCTTTTCAAGCAAAGGCATGAGATCTTAAGTGCTGGGATTAAAGGCATGTGCCACCACTGCCTTATTCTATTTCCAGTGTGGCCTTGAACTCACAGAGACCCAGATGGATCTCTGCCTCCCAAGTGATAGGATTAAGGGTATGTGCCACCACTGTCTGTCCTCTATATCTAATCTAGTGGCTGACTCTGTCCTCTGATCCCCAGATAAGATTATTAGGATACACAGTATATCACTGTATATATTCAACATGATAACTTGATTATTATTTGATTGAATAACTGGGAAGTAGAACCTTACCAAGTTGACATACAAACTTCCTTGCTTATGGTTTCATTTTTTCATATTCTCTTGTCAATACAGCACATTATTTGGATGTAAGTAAGTTGTGTGAACAGTGAGGTGGGAAGAAGGAGCTATAGTCATCTAGATGAGGTTACTGTACTCAAATGGGAAGGAAGGACTTGGAGGGAAAGAGCAGAGATTGTCTGGTGTAAGGTTTCAAAAGCCTCAGAGAACAGAGGAATGTGTCCATGTATGAGGTGGCCACAAAGGGGACTTGGTTATTCATAGTTAAATACTTCTTAATTCCACCATGCTCAGCTCATATAATGAGGAGATATTTCATGTATTACAACACTGTTCTTCACTCACAAAACATAGATCCTTAGGAAAACAGCAGACCCTGGGATTTCCAGGGTATGTACAGGATGAGCTTATAATAACTTACTGTTTAGAAATGTAAGCACATGCTAAAACATGACAGAAAATGCACAAAAATAAATGCCAGATTTTACAGAGGGCAAATCTGCAAAAATTTAGATGTAATTAAATAATAATGTTAATCTTGGGTGATTGTTTATTGAGTAAATGGGATTCTATTAATATAAATAAATAGATTGCAAGTTGACAGGGAACAGATTATTCTTATAATGCTAAGTGTTTGTATTCAATATTTATTAATTACAAAGAGAAACATTAATTTTATAGTGAAATCTGGCAGACTATCTTAATTAAGTGATCAAGTTAACATAACTCATAATGGAAAAGTTGAAATCATAGACTACCTGACGGAGTGCATTAAGAGCAGTATCTATTTTTAATGACTCTGCTAAAGATAAAGAATCTTAATTTAACTATTAGATCACAAGAAACTAGTATACTTCAGGAAAATTCATGGACTGTTAGGATTACTGTCTTGTAAAGAGTTTTCTGATGAATGTCAAGAAACATGAAGCGAATAGTCCTGGTTGTTGAAACTAAAAAGACAGCAAAACTCATATGAGTCTTCTGGTGACTTTGATAATCAAAATGGATACTATTCATTAGCCTGACTTGACAAAAAATTGTTAAATAAAAAATGAGAAGCTTGACTAACCTCACAGAGGTTAGATCACAGAGTCCATTTCCATTGTCTATGAAAAAGACATGTATTTGGAGAGGCATTTGCAATTATACCTCTATTCAATTCTTTGAAATGTAAGGAATCAGTAACCACTTATTTTTAAAGCATTGGTTTTGTGTATTCTGTGAAATTCTGCTTTAAAAATATTATCGGGCATATAAATCATAAAGGGGTAGGATGTCAATCTGAATTTTTTCTGTCTCAAGTACAAATGGTAGTTCAAATTCACAAAACATTTCCAGGTAATGTTAGTGAATCTGCCCACAAACCACACTGAATCATGAGTTTTGAGTCCATCAGATATTTGGAGGGTTAATAACATTAAATCAATAGTGTATATATACCAGTACTAGACTTGCATGGCTATAATAACTCATTTAAATATGTCAATAATGAAAAGAAGGATTTATTTTATATTTCTAATTCCTGGAAACAAATGATATGCCCATAATGTTTTCTAGCTAGCTACATGCAGACATTCAACATTGCAGTGAAAGGTGTATGCAGGCACTAAATGCCAGTAAAATGAATCAATCTCTTTTAATGGCTGATCAGAGTTCTCAATCCATTCTTCCTTTCTCAGCTAATTTAATCTTGCAATCTTCAATTGGCTGGATGCATTATGGTTCATGTTGTGTCTGCCCCTGAAAGGCAGAAGTGGGTTTCTTCCTGAAGGTTATCAGATTAAATGGACAATTAATGTGATCCCCTATGCCAACTCCTGTGAAGTTTAGCCAAAAGGCTAGAGTGGTGCATACTAAAGATTTACTGTAAAATGCAAGTGACATGTAGACAGAATCCTAGGAAATCTGTTATCTGGAAAGAAAGTATGTTGCATTCAAGGAATCATTTCCTCTACAACATTTATAACTAAAAGCCATAGACAGCTGGCACCAGAAGAGCAAGCTAAGAGCTGACAATGCTTTGGTCTGTGAGAATAAATCTTTGATTTTAACTGGTAAGCAGGCTGAAATCTTACTTTCTAAGGGTATTGTTCTTCATGTCATGCACAAGGTTTCCCAGAATCTCCCATCAGAAGGGATTTCCCTTCTGTTTTTGTAACTTAGTCCTGTTGCAGGAATATCACAATTTATATGCTACTCATATAATTAAAATAGCTGCCAGCTAAGATACAGCCCACATGCACACACCTCAATGAGAAAGACCTAAACAACATTGAATATTTGTACAACTATAGATATCAAATCCAAGGGTTCCATAATAAATAGCCTTTGCTACTGCAGTCCTTGGAAAACCCATTTGGGAAAATGCCTCACATCACCCCACAATAACTTACTCAAGAAACTTTAATTAGGCTTTATAACATCCACAGAGGGAATAAAATATACAGAAAAATAAAGGGAAAAAGGGATGCAACCATGGATTTATATAATAATCAAAGGGTGACAACAATTTCATCTTCAGAAACACTGTCAGCGGTAGGACACAGTAATCGTGTCTTTACTGCAAGGGAGCTAGTAACAGAAGCTCCCATTTTCACAGCTTCCCTACTCTTGAAGCTTAGTGTTATTCTAGTTTTGGGTTAGCCTAGCCCCACATAGCTTACTAGAAATGCTTCCATATTTCTTTTAAATCAATGAACAGAATATATGAAAAGATGATTTTGACAACATTCTAGTCTTGATACAGTTTTTAACTGTCTCTAAAGAATAGGAAGTTGTGATATGATTAAGCATTACTTGGGCATGTGCCCAAGAGTGGTATAGCTGGGTCTTGAAGAAAATTGATTGCCAGTTTTCTAAGAAACTGCCATACTGATTTCCAAAGTGGCTGTGCAAGTTTGTACTCCCACCAACAGTGGAGGAGTGTTCCCCTTGTTCCACATCCTCTCCAACATAAGCTGTCTTCAGTGATTTTGATCTTAGCCATTCTGACAGGTGTAAGCTGGTATCTCAGAATCATTTTGATTTGCATTTACCTGATGACTAAGGATGATCAGCAATTCTTTAAATGTCTTTTGGCCATTTGAGATTCTTCTGTTGAGAATTTTGTGCTTAGCTCTATAGCCCCCCCCCTTTAAATTGGATTGCTAGGTATTTTGATGTCTAGTTTCTTGAGTTCTTTATGTATTTTGGAGACCATCCCTCTGTCTGATGTGGGGTTGATGAAGATCTTTTCCTATTCTGTAGGCTGTCATTTTGTCTTATTGACTGTGGCCTTTGCCCTACAAAAGCTTCTCAGTTTTAAGAGGTTCCCTTTATTAATTGTCACTCTCAGTGTCTATGCTACTGGTGTTATATTTAAGAAGTGATCTCTTGTGCCAATGAATTTGAGATTTCTTCCTACTTTCTCTTCTTTCAGATTCAGTGTAATTGGGTTTATGTTGAGGTCTTCGATGCACTTGGACTTGAGTTTTGTGCATGGTGACAAAAATGGGTCTATTTGAAATCTTCTAAATGTTGACATCCAGTTATATCAGCACTATTTGTTGAAGATGCTTTCTTTTTCCATTGTACAGTTTTGGCTTCTTTGTCAAAAATCAGGGTCTTCAATTTGATTCCATTGTTCCACATGTTGGTTTTTATGCCAGTATCAAGCTGTTTTTATTACTATAGCTCTATAGTAGAGCTTAAAGTCAGGGATCATGATACCTCCAGAGTTTGCTTTATTGTGCAGGATTCTTTTAGATATCCTGGGTTTTTTTGTTTTTCCATTTGAAGACCTTGCCTCGGAGGAGATGGGAATGGTGGTGGGTTGTGGTGGAAGGCTGGGGAACAGGAGGAGGGAGGAAACGGGAATCTGTGGTTGTTACATAAAATGAATAGAAAATATCTTAATAAAAAATGGAAAAAAGAATAGAAAGTTGGTTCTGAGAAGATTACTCATGCTTACTATATGACTAATTTTGTGTTCCTCTGAACATCAGAATCCAGAACAGACTCATGAGAAAGCACCTAACTTTTTACAAAACCAGAACACAGGTCTCAAGGCCATTTAGATCTTGAGTACTCCTCTCTCCTCTTCTATGGTCTTCTTCCATCCCCTGGAGAACCGAGGCACTCTGAATCTGAGAACAGGTCCCTTGCAGAGACCTCTCACCTGCACTCCATGAAACCAATGGAGTTTTCCAGCAATGATGAGGCTTGGAACTTCTTAGAGTTTTCCTTTTTTCATTATGCCAGGTATCCCTACTCTGCTCAGTGTACCAGGCTTTCAGTTAATGATATCACTGTCTTCTATAGTACACTAATTACTGCAATAACTGATTTGTGCCTTTTATTTTTAATTGTCTCTGATCAGTCATAGCAATATCTTCCTAATCTCAAGAGTGTGGGTATGAATACCTAGAAAAGAGATAAATGTAAAATTTACAGATATGAAATCAGCTTATTAAAATTGCAGTCTATTAAGTATATGGCACATGCAATTTATAATCATAAAGTAAAAATTTATCAAAACCAAGTATATTCAATTAACAAAGATGCTTTTATTGTTGCTAAACTGTTATATTCAAGCCCAACATCTTATAATTTTAAAACAGTAAATGAACAAACATAGTTCCTATAGATTCTTAGGATCGTATTGTCCTTCATATTTATGAGTGAGACAATAGAGCCACTCAGATATTTGTGGCATTAGAATGTTCATTGGAATGTGACTTTGCTGGAGTGGGAAGTTGTTTTTAAATACTAGTAGGCTATCTTGTCTTTTGATTCACTCTTAGTGTGATAGTAGAAGGATGATGCACTGGCATTTAATTGAAATCACTAGATTTTTATATCAGTTTCTTGAATATGAAAAATGAAAAATAAAACTGCATAGCTGTTTCACAGTTATCAGTTTTTCATATGATAGCAGGGTCAAGCGTGCTACACAGTGACCCAAAACTACAGGATGCAAATTTCAGAGGTGATAGCTATAAATAGTACAAAGCACAAAGGAAATAGCACATTATAAAGTAAGGAATATGTCGTTAGTTATAGTGTATTGAAAGTTTATATCATTTTTGAAATAACAGTGGTAATGATTAAGCCTAACATGGCATCTCAGACCTATAATCTCAGCAGTTGAGAGGCTGAAGTGAGTAAATTACCACTGACTCAAGGCTATTTTATGCTATCATCTCTCTCACACACAAGGTAATGTTTAACAATCAGTTTGCAAACCAATTTAAAGTTTAAACATGGGCTGTCATAAGCCAATGGGAATCAGCTCTACTGTTACTTTACCTTTCCCAGTCCTAATAGTATATTCAGGGTGGCTATGTCAGCACATTTGATGTCTTTACTTTTACATTTTCTTTGAATCCATCTGAGATTAAAAAAAAAAAAAAGCGGGGGGGGGGGGGCTGTGATTAAATTTCATCAGGATACCTTCTGATTGAAGTTCTTTAATGATTTCCCTGGGGTTATATATCCATTTTCATTCTTGCTTGTTTGTGTTTGCTTGTTTTCTGTTTGCTTAAGACAGAGTGTTGATATGTAGTCTAGACCTGCAGCTTGCATTGCCTTAAACTTCTCAGTTAGGATTGCAAGTGTGTGTCATCCCACTCAGCTGTTTTAAGGGTTTGGAAATTGAACCAAAATGCTCTTTTATTATGGTTTGACAAGTGGTAGAAACTGAATATTTCCCAATTTCACTTCCTAAAACTGTATCAAATCACACACACACACACACACACACACACACACACACACACACACCACCCCATTGTTGTTGCCTGAGCAGTATAGCCTTTCTCATAAACTTCTCCATTCCCTTTTATCCCAGCAACAATTCTTCTACTCTTACTTGTATCAACATACCCAATCTAAATCTATCTTTCCTCTGAATCCACAATCATCTTACTTTACTCAGGCACCTTGATTTGTTCTCCACTATGGACAAACAGTGCACATACTGTTACAGTAGACTGCAAATTCCTTGAGCAGAAGCAAATTGATGTGAGTTTCTTTCGATGCCTAGATCCTCCAGCAAGCATTTGTCCTTGGCCTAATTGATGTATGCCATTTCCATTTTAAGAGTAAAGGGTCAATGACAGATACAAGGTCACAGGGCTCAAAATAGATGGAGCTGAAAGCAATCTATACCTTAGCCCTCAGTACTAGTTTAGTGTTTTTCTCTCACCTTGGTGTATATTTATCATCTATCATTTTGTAATTTGGAATAATATATGCAAATCATCTCTTTTTTCACTCTGAAGTTGACCTATGTGGAATTCATACCCTTTTTTAGTATTCTGAATTTAATCTAGCTAGTTTTAGCCATTTGTCTGGGTTCTGATTCCTTTTACTTCAATGTACAGTTAACCAATTTACTTCTAGCAAATTCCAAAGTTAGATTGTAGGAAACAGATACTATTTCCATGTAATATTTGCTCTTAGTCTCTCCCTTCTGAAAATTATTTTAACTTCAATCCAAATGGAAATTTTACTGGAGTAAATAGCTTTTAAATCCATAAAACATGTTCCTCCTTTGGATTTAAAGATTTTGCCTCATTAACTGGAATTGAAGATTAGAGTTATCTACCCTGGAGAGTAGCAAAAGTGGACATAAAAGCAACTTTTAGAGCTAAAATATGAGATTTCAGGATACGGAATTGCCAAGTAGCACTACTGTTGATAAGTGTGTTTTAAATCTCCTTTCTTGGTGTATTGCTTCAATGATGTAGAAGCTTTGATTGCATTTGAGAGGTCAACTTGAGACATGAAGAGACATTCAGAGAAGAGCTTGCTAAAGCGCTATAGACAAGGATTTAAATGTATCTAGTCTTTGTAAAGTAGATAAAAAGGGGATGGAACCTTAATGAAAACCAGGAAAAATGGTTTTCCTATCTCTTGTCTCTCTTCTTTTCATCTACTCTTCTACCATCTCACTATAAATTAAACTTTCTGATTCTTACTCCACAAATACAAAACATTACTTCTTGGTAGAACTTTTTAATTTTCTAAGCTAAAAGACAACCTCAAGACTGTGTCTAACAGCATTGCTAGCCCTGGTTCCAAATTCATCAGGAGTCACTCCCAACCTTTTAGCAGGTCATGCGTATGTTATAATCTGGCATTCATTTATGGTGCATAACAGTCACAAATCCAGAGGTTGATGCAGCAGTCTGTATTTATTGTCTGGCAATTTCCATGCATGAGATGTATTATTTGTTTAGGTGGATAGTATCAAGACTGTATCCAGGGTGTTTCTCAAATGAACATCTTCTGAATCAGGCAGATCAACACTCAAATATAAATACATATGTACTTATATGTAAATAAATACATTATGTAAGCATTAAATAACATATATTAAATATAAATAATGTATATTTAAATTATAATAAACATTTAATATTTATATGTAAATTTATACTTTATACTTTTTTATTTTAAACATATTAACTTATCTTTTAAGTATTAGAAAAACAGGTTTTGGCAAATATCAACTTTAAACAGAACACCCAAAAATAATCTTTATTTAATAGTCACTGTCCCATGCTTTTCCTTCAGGCCTTGTGGCAATAGATCCTAATTGGCTCTTGGTTGAGGACAGCTCAGAAGTCCTGGGGGTCATATTGGTCAGCTCCCTGTCACATGGTGCTCCCCAAAGGGTCAGTCAACTGGGTATCTGAATGGACGCATGCGGATTGTAGAGACAATGAAGAAGACAGAAAAGAGTCGAGAGGACTGCCACCAATGCTGGACAGTCTTGAGTTTATTTCACATCCAGCTTATATACAGTCTTAAAGGACAGAGGTAGAACAATGCACAGCACATGCATTCAATCACTGTCCATCTTGTCCTTGAGTCGAGGAGCAGGCAGTTTCATTTTCTATCTCAATGTACCTCTGGCTGGCATCAGCAGCCTGTGTCTAGATAGATAGTATGTTCCTTCCCATGAGCTAACCAAAACTTTCTTACAGCTCTTCAAGGAGATTTATGGACTAATCAGGACTTTGTCATGGACCTGGAGCAAGCAAGCCTGAACTCTATTGACTCAGAATAGACTTCAGATTCAAACTGGGAAACTGAGTCAGTTGTGGGCTCCCACAATTCCTCCTTTATTATTTATTAAGACTCCACTGAGTCACTCAGATGACTGTGCCTGTCTTAGGTTGTTCCTTATCACACACCAGTCTTACCCATTATGGGAGCATGAATTCCATCATTCATGTCCTGTATTAGGTTGAAAGGAGGCAAAGAAAACTTATCCATCTTTGGCTAGCAGCCTCTGATATCAAGTCAGAGGAATGTGCAGAGTTTTACTCTATGGAGTGCTGAGCCTGATCTCCATAACAAGTTCAAAATCTGCTTGAAAATCATAGGCAAACAGATTATGCCTACTATGATACATGCTCCAATAACTACAACACTATTTAATATGGAAGCAAATGATGGAAATGATTGTTCTAAAATATCTTCAGCTGTTTTAACTGCATCAAAATCCAATGTAGCCCTTTTCATTTTGATAATCTCTTGATGTATTTTAGCCAAATCTAAGGATTCATTAGAATCATGCCAAATTCCTTTAAGATGTGCCTTAACTTTTCCCCATCCAATAGCACTTTCATTATACCAGAAAACATAACACAAACCCGTTAATAATTAGCATGACATCTCAAATGTACTCTAGTTTTTAGGCTTTGGAGTTCATCTCCCAGAAACTGTCCCACATCATACAAAGCATTCAATTTAAGTTCCATTTTCATATCTGTATCTTCTTAAGTTTCTAATGTTATAGAAACATTAGTAGACAATTGATTAACAAACTCTGTTGTCTGAATGAATTGAGACAATGCCACTGAAGCAACAGTAGTAGTAGCAAGCATAATAACAAGAGTTGGAATTCCTGCTATAACTAATCCAGTAACATGCTTCTGTCTACTTAGAGCTCTCTTGATTTTTTCCAATCACTTGTAACCCTTATCATCAAACCATGGTTCATCATATCACTGGTAATATTACAAAATAAGGTTGTTTTAACACTATTACACAAGTGTGATTATCCATTTGAGAAATACAATTAGTCAAAATACAATTAAGACATGATACATTAAAAATAGACCCATTCATAGAAATATTTGCTTTACCAACTAAAAGAACATAGGGCATTTTGACACAAGCTCTTTTTAAAGGACAAACAGGTTTCAAGTGACTGGAATGTCCTGCCACTGTTTCCATGGTGCCAGCAAGTTTCCAAACATAAGTTTGTGGAGATCCAGTACTGGAATACCAAATTCCGGCTGACAGTACTTGGTCCCAAGATTCTGCTGTAGACACAGGATAAGAGTCACTAAAATCATCTTGATTTCCAGACCAATCAAGAATATACTGTTGTGTCCTTGTGATATCATACTTTAAAGGTATAATGACAGTATATATTACCCAATTACCTTGAGGAAGCAATAACTTTATATAATGTGTACATTGTTTATCATGTCCCAATACTTGTTTTGGAAACACTCTAAAACATCCCTTTAAAGTAATATTTTTTGAAAAACATACAGGAATCCCTTTACTATATGCAATATAAGAAAAATTGTGAGCAATCTGGTACTCTCGGGGCGCAGGTCAATCTAAAAGCCTGGTATCATTAACTGCAACCACAATTTATTTTCCTTCCCAAGTTGCAGGATGTAAAATTGGTGGACCAGGAACATAGGCCCAATAGGTCTCACTCTGGCATCTCTGGATGGTCATCAGCAACATCAGGACCAGCATCTCTCTGCTTCCTACACTGCACCAATCAGGGAACCAACGAGCTTCATTTTCATCCTGTGAAAAACACAAACATGCCCTGATCCCCATATTAATACAGGATTGGGGCCCTTCCATAAACCAGTACAAGGATTTTTCCATTTAACTTGAGCAAATTTTGTGGTGGTCCCTTCATGCAAAAATCAATCAATCAATCAGCTGCAGATTTTCCAGCAGCATCCACATTTTAAAAATTTAAAACAAATAAGGCATGATTGAATACATTATGTGGTAACAGAGGGTATAATTCCCCTTTTATTATTATTATTATTATTATTATTATTATTATTATTTGGTTTTTCGAGACAGGGTTTCTCTGTGTAGCTTTGTGCCTTTCCTGGAACTCACTTGGTAGCCCAGGCTGGCCTCTAACTCACAAAGATCCTCCTGCTTCTGCCTCCCGAGTGCTGGGATTAAAGGCGTGCGCCACCACCGCCCGGCAAATTTTTGAAGATGTATTTTGAGATGGCCATGAGCTCTTTCAACTATATCTTGTCCTTGAGGGTTATATGGAATATTTGTTTTATGTTCAATTTGCCATTGAGCACAAAACTGATAAAAAGCTTTACTAACATACATAGAACCACCTGTTTTAATAACTTTTGGTATCCCCATATAGGAGAAACATTTCAGGCAATGAGCAATTACATGCTTAGTAACTTCACCAGTTTGAGCAGTAGCCATTAAAAATCCTGAATAAGTATCAATTGTTACATTCACATGTTTTAATTTTCCAAATTCCATAATGTGAGTGACATCCATTTGCCATAAATGATTAGGAAGAAGACCTCAAGGATTTACTCCAAAATGAGGCACAGGCAAATATTGTGAACACGTAGCACATTTAAAAAAAATT
Organism: Peromyscus leucopus; assembly: GCF_004664715.2. NCBI lineage: Eukaryota > Metazoa > Chordata > Mammalia > Rodentia > Cricetidae > Peromyscus > Peromyscus leucopus. The sequence goes on from NC_051069.1 coordinate 53,265,726, forward strand.
GACAAGCAATTTCTCTTGTAAAACCAAATTGTTTTCTTTAACTTTTCTTATATTGATGATGCAAAGCATGTGATTGCTGAGCAAGCTCAACTTGAGATAAAGGGATCAATTGAGTAAATTTATCAGCTAAAGTATTACTTTCAGCCAATGGACCAGGAAGATTTGAATGTGCTCTATGTCCCACAAAATATGGCAATTTTCTTAAATGAATGGCATCCTGAAGTTGATGAAATAACATCCTCATTTTCTTATTAGTAGTTTAAATATAAGAAACAGTTTCTATAACTTGAAGAACTCTATAAATATAGTGACTATCTCTGTATAATTTAAGGAAAATATTTTTCAGAACTTGAAAGATCATTGCAATAACCCTCAACTCAATGACCTGGGCTGAAGCAGGAGTAGTTTAAACTACATATCCTTTACCATTAATCATATAAGCTGCTTTCCTATTAGAAGAACCACCAATAAAAACCAAAGCAGCATCCTTCACTGGAGTATGCATCAGTATTTTAGGAAAAATAAAAGAATACATCTGAGCAAACTGTAATAATTGATCAGCAGGATAATAATTATCAATTTGATCCAAAAATTGAGCAAAAGCAATTGCTCAACAGTCATTATTTTGAAATAGCCAATCAATTTGTTGTCGAGTGAATGGCACACTAATAGTTTCAGGCTCTTTGCCAAAATATCTTCTAAAATCAACGCAACACTGTTGCAGTAGACATGCTAAGGCTTCATAATATGAATACAATACTTTAAGTGGTAAAGCAGGAAGATGTAATCATAAAAGAGGACCATTTTGCCATAATACTGCTGTAGGAGAAAGTTTGATAGGCAGGATATATGTTTGCCAAGGTTGCTCATACTCAATATAATGTACCTGCTGATATTGAATAGCATTCTCAACCTGTGAAAGAACCTGTCTTCCTTCTTCAGTTAACTGTCTAGGCAAATTGTGATCACTATCTCCTTTAAAAATATCATACAGAGGTTCTAAATCACCTATAGACAATTTAAAATAAGATTATAACCATCTAATGTCTCCTAATAACTTTTGAAAATCATTCAATGTTTTTAACCCATTTTTTCTTATTTATTTCTATGGCTTTATTTCCCTAAGATATAACATATGTTCTAAATATTGTAAAGGCAGAATCATTAGCTTTTTTTTTTTTTTTTTTTTTTTCGAGACAGGTTTTAGTTTTGGTGCCTGTCTTGGATCTGGATCTGTAGACGAGGCTGGCCTCAAACTCACAGAAATTCACCTGACTCTGCCTCCCAAGGGCTGGGATTAAAGGCATTGGCCACCATCGCCCAGCTCATCAGCTAATTTCTAAAGTGAAGAAAACCAATCAGAATTAACCTAATATAGTTAAATCCCAAATATATCTTACAGTTTCCTTTCAAATTCAGCATAGTTCACATCCTCTCTGGCCTTCTATAACTTGCCATTTACCTTCAGCTCAAGTCTTTCACTATGTTTGCTCTTCTGGTTCAGCCAGACATAGACAAATTGCTTTTTCCCTTTCTATCATTATTCGAGTTTTTCACCTTCTCTTGCTTTACAGACAACATGAAAATTTCCATCAAAGTCCTTTTTCTTGTGGTTTCCTCCCAGTGGTTTAGAACATTGCATAGGTATAACATTTCAAACAAATAGAAACATAGCTATATATGCATATATCATAACAAAAATCTTTTATGTGCTTTAATATATTAAAACCTGTATCAATGTGAAACATTTGAGATTAGCAACAGTTTTTCTTAACCAATAATAATTTATAATCAATTCTCTTATATGATGACAAGTATTTAATAACCCACTGAACTCAAATGACCAAAATTCATGGGGCTTTTTTTCCTTTCCTGTGGAAGCAAAAGCATAATTTTTCACAAACATAATATATTTTTGGCTTTTATTCTAAAGTCAAAGCTTTTCAGAATATGCAGGATGGTAATTCAACATTTTTTTTTTTCAAGCAGTATCAGGACAAAAAAGGGTTAAGGGGGGAGGCTGCTGGCCTGCAGGAGAGACCTTGATTTTATAACACTGAAGAAGAACTTGGCTTAGGAAGGAAGCGGGGGTCATAGGCACAGACTGTGCCCTTGGCTGCCAGTGTTCTTGAAAAAAAATTTTTTAACTCCTCTGACTACAGTAATTAACAATTAACCCCAGATTCTCTGTCAGCTTTCAGCACAGCTTGTCAGTTGCGGACAGTAAACTCTCTGCCCACTTCACCTGCAGCTTCTGTCTCTGCCCTTCCTGCTCTGAGAACGCACGCCCTCACCTCCGAGAGTTGCTGGCTGGCTGCAGGCTGCTCCTGCTGGCCGAGACCAGCTCCGCAGGTGCCGCAGGCCTGACAGCAAGAGAGCTGCAGAGAGGCAGCCCTTGCTGTGCCTCTCTCTCCTCTTCCAGGTAAATGCGGAAGGTTAACAGACAGAAACAAAAACACTGACATAGACATAACTGCCGGCACATCAGCACTGAGACGATGGCCTCACTCAAGTTAGGGAGCCCCATCCAACAGATGGCTTTTCTTGCAGTACACAAGCCTCACCTGGCAGGAGCTATCTGCTTATCTCAATTCAGTCGGGGGAACCCAGTCCTCTTAAACACATGGAACAGAACAGTAACATAGTAATAGTCAGAATACAGACCAAGACAAAGAGTGCTCACATTTACATTTACCAGCTGGCCGTGAACAGATCCGACAGTAAGACACTGGGCTAATGGTTTGTGGTCACGATCCGCTTAATCTTTCCACAGAAAACATTCATAGTCAGGAGTGGAGGTGGGGAAGAATCTTGAGGTGATAGAGAATCTTCATTATAATACTTAGCAGCCTCTTCTCTACTTCTGCCTTGCCACCAGGATCTAACTGGCCATTATTATCAAATAACTTTGTAAAAGCATCCACATACAGTGGTCCCTCTAACATAGCAGAAGGTTTAGTTTCTGTTTTACTTGATTCAGAAAATATTTTCTGCATTTCAGGATGAAGGTCTAAACTGTCCCTAATAAGTGTCCAGAGACTAAAAAATATCTGTTGGAAGTTTTTACTGACTTATGACTATGCTTATCATAATATTGCTGTATTTTTAACTCCAATACATCTCTAAGTATCTGCATCCAAGGTACCCTGCTCAGGAAACCAAGAACAAATCTCTGCAAATTCTAAAAATGTACATAGTTGCTGACATCCTTCTTTAGTACCTCTAGCCTTTAAGATACTTTTAAGTAAATGTACAAACATCTGTTTTCTATTTGTTTGCCCATACTTATTTTTTACACTTATTCATAATTTTTTTTACCACACGTTTGCTTTTTTATTTACACTTATCACTTTTACTATTGAGTTGTACTTACCACAGCTTCCGCTTTTTTTCGAATGCACTCATTTTTATTCTGTAGTGTTCCATCATGGAAATCTCCTGTGCCAGGGCCCCACCAGGTCACTTGTCGGAGCCTGCCAACTAGTCTACTGGGTATCTGGGTGGAGGTGTGTGGATTATAGAGACAATGAAGACAGAAAAGAGTCTAGAGAACTGCCAGTCAATGCTGGACAGTCCTGAGTTTATTTCACACCCATCTTATATACAGTCTTGAAGGACAGAACAATGCACAGCACAGGCATTCAACCACTATCTATCCTATCCTTGCGTCAAGGAGCAGGCAGTTTCATTTTCTGTCTCAAAGTACCTCTGGCTGCCATCAGCAGCCTGCATCTAGCCTGCATCTAGCTAGATGGTATGTTCTTTTCCATGGGTTAATCGGAATTTTCTCACAGCTCTTCAAGGAGACTGTATGGGCTAATCAGAACTTTGTCATGGCCCTGGAGCAAGCAAGCCTGAACTCTATTAACTCAGAATAGCCTTCAGATTCAAACTAGGAAACTGAGTCAGTTTTGAGCTCCCACACTAAGGACAGTGAGAGAAACTGCCTCTACCTAATTGCATGTAGCAAAGCATAATCAAGGGGCAATACTCAGTCAATTTATCCCAGAACATTACTCTGTCAAATAAGTGACACTCTGTCTTCTTTCCATGGCACATGAGACCGTGGAGGAAGAGATACTCCAGAACACTTTCCAACTTCTGCCAGAAGCCAGATGCAGGTTCTCAATCAGTCAAGGCACTGCAGAAGGTCATATCTCATTGTAGGTTAGCTAGGTGTCCTATCTCTTCATTCTGTAGATGTGGAATGGAAAGAATCATTTAACCAGACATGGTGGCAGACATAATTAATCTTATATGGAACAAAACAAATGGTATGTTTGACAAGACATTCTGTTAGGCATTCAGGCCAAAACAAGAGCCTGGTCTTTGATGAGAGTCTGTAATGTTTCTCCTTTATATGAAGTTCAGACTTGGGTATGTGTTCTTTATATGCAAGGATGTCATTATCTCTAAGTCACACTTTTTTTTTTTTAAATTTAGAATTGATTGTAAATACCAAATTTAATTTATTCATTTGGAGCTGTCTTTTTGTCTTTGATTTGTTAAGGTAATGTGATATATAAATATATTTCCTTATTTAGAGCTGCACTTTTATGAGTAGAGAAAAACCTACAGCTGTACCAGTCTCATAAGTGTTGATATATAATTATAGGTATTGAAAACTCTTTCTTACATGTGATTTTATCAGCTATTGACACCAGAATAGTGCTTAAATTAAGGTAATGTTTTGGTCCATGTGCTATGAAAAGGTTAGTCTTACAATGAAAGGTCCTTTCTTGACATTATGTCTGAACATGCCTGAAAATCCATCAATTCAAAGCTTTCAAAGCAGATAGAGGATCATGTCTAAGATTAAATTGATTTCCTTCACAGCTGTTGATGAGCTGAACATGTTGACTTTCACAGGTCATATTCTTCCACTAATTTGTAAGTTATAATTGTACTGTACTCTATAATTTTCCCCCACCATTTTGATATAGACCCATTTCATTCAGGAATATCTGGCCTTTATATTTGAGCTTTATGTCAGGGATTAGAAAATATTTTATTAGTAAGGTATATAGTGAATATTTTAGGCCTTCTTTCCAAGTAAAATTTAAGAAGTATGTTGATATTCCCATAGATAATAAAATCTAACTATTTTAAAATACAAAAACTCAAACTCTGCTGCATGTCCTTACACACACACACACACACACACACACACACACACACACACACACACACACAAGGAAAGAAAAAAGCCTGGAATAGGAAAGGCAAGTAAAGAGAAGGTATTTGTAGATCCAAAACTGTAACAGGTCAGAGCATGTTGGATACTGTTTTCTTATATTTACTACTTTATTTCATATTGTTAGTACATGCCATCAGGTTCAGTGTTGCATAACTATAATGTGGGGAGAGGGGACTGAACATTCATGAGTGACTCAAAAGAGCCTAGCAGTGGAAAGAGTATAGAAGCCAGAAGAAAGCCATTGACTCTTTTATATATGCATATACATGTATATGTGTGTGTGTGTGTGTGTGTGTGTGTTTTCATAAACACAGTCAACATGCTATATGCATGAGCGTCTCTGCTCTTACTGTTTGTTTACTCTCCTGTAACTTATTTCATTTTTCCATGAACTATACAACAAATTAATTTATATTTTCATATTTTCCTCTTGGTTTCTATCTTCATAAATAGTATAAGGTACTGTATCCATCCCTAAAAAGTTTAATTATCATTTAACTTAATGAGACAAAATAGTTTAAGCACACCAACATTATCTTTGTCTTGTATTGTGTTTAGTTTGATATCAGCTCATGGAGATTCCTGTAGGTGTGTCTGTGGAAGTCTCATTGATCCTGCAAGTCTGTCTTTGAAGTGTACCTTAACTTGGCTGGAAATTCCCTAGCTGACAGACATTTGCTAAGATTCCACTGTTTTTAAGTTTGTATTTTATCCAACATTAGATGCTACATTTGCTAGTACTTATATACTTGATATTTACTGCTAGTGGATATGTTCATTAATAACTTTAGAACATATTCTATTTTTTTATTTCTGATTAATTGAAAATTATACATTTCCATGACTTATGGTTGCTCTTTCCATAGTCCTATCAGCAGTAATTTATTTATTTATTTATTTATTTATTTATTTATTTATTTATTTATTTATTTATTTTACACCCCAGCCACAGTTTTCCCTTTCTCCTCTCCTCCCAGACTCTCCTCCTCCAACCCATTCCTCCTTCATTTCTGTTTAGGGAAAGGCAGGTCTCTATGCACATCAATAATACTAGGCATATAATGTTGCAGTAAGACTAAGCATCATCATCCTCTCCACTACCTATCCTGCATTAAGGCTGGACAAGGTAACTCAGTAGGAAGAGTAGGGTTCTTTATTTTAAATCAACAAACACCTTTAATTGAATCATAACCATTATAATTGATACCAATATATTATTTCTTGAAGCTTACCAAGCCGCAAAATATATATGGAAGAAATGAGAACCTTCAAAAAGGCCAACACTCTTCTTCCAACAATACAAACATGTTATATTTTAGATTAAATTTTAAGGTTTTTAAGTTTGTTTTCTATGTATGGATGCTTTTCCTGAATGTATGTGAATACACATGTGTTCCTGGTGCCCATGAGGCCAGAAAAGTGTATTACATCACCAGGACTTGGAGTTACAGATGGTTGTTAGCTGCCATGTGGGTGCTAAAAAAAACCTGTGTCCTCTGGAAGAGCAAGTGCTCTTTGCCACTGAGCCATCTCTCCAGCCCCCATGTTTTGTTAGATTAATTTTTAAAGATTTTATTACATTTATTTATTATGTGTGTTTGCGTGTGTGTGTGTGTGTGTGTGTGTGTGTGTGTGTGTGTGTGTGTGTACAGATCCCAAGGCACACTTGTGTAGATCCAGAAGATAATTTACAAGTAGTCTATTCTTTCCTTCCATTATTTGAGTCCTGTTTATCAAGCTTAAACTTCCAGGCTTGGCAGCAAGCACCTTTACCTGGCACTGGATTTCATAAGGCATTTTCTTTTTTTTTCTTTTCTTTTATAATTTAATTTATTTTTACGTATCAGCCACGGATTCCCTTGTTCTCCCCCCTCTCGCTCCCATGCCTTTTCCCCAGCCTAAGCCCTATTCCCATCTCCCGACTCCCCTGGGGATTGAGTTCAACCTGGTAGATTCAGTCCAGATAGGTCCAGTTCCCTTTTCCCAGACTGAGCAAAGTGTCCCAGCATAGGCCCCAGGTTCCAAACAGCCAGCACATGCACTGAGGACAGGTCCCAGTCCCACTGCCTGGATGCCTTCCAAACAGATCAAGCTAATCAACTGTCTCACTTATCCAGAGGGCCTGATCCAGTTGAGGGCTCCTCAGCTATTGGTTCATAGTTCATGTATTTCCATTCATTTGGCTATTTGTCCCTGTGCTTTGTCCAATATTGGTCTCAACAATTCTCGCTCATACAAACCCTCCTCTTTCTCACCAATTGGACTTCTGGAGCTCCACCTGGGGCCTGGCCATGGATATCTGCATCCGGTTCCCTCAGTCATTGAATGAGGTTTCTAGCACAACAGTTAGGGTGTTTGGTCATCCTATCACCAGAGTAGGTCAGTTCAGGCTGTCTCTCGACCATTGCCAGTAGTCTATTGTGGAGGTATCTTTGTTGATTTCTGGGGACCTCTCTAGCACTTTGCTTCTTCCTATTCTCATGTGGTCTTCATTTATCATGGTAGGGTTCTTAAAGCAAGTAAAAGAGACAGAGACAGCCCCTGATGCTGCTGGTAGGAGTCTCACTAGAGGACTAAGTTATACAATTGTAACATATATGTGGAGTACCTAGGTCAGTTGCATGCAGACTCCATGGTTATTGGTTCAATCTGTGATATCCTATGTGTCCAGATTTCTTGCTTCTGTAGGTTTTCTTGTAATGTTGACCCCTATGACTCTTACAATCCTTTCTCCCCTCTCTCCCTATCTTCTGCAGGATTCCCTGAGGTCCACCTAATGTCTGGCTCTGGATCTGCATTTGTTTCCATCATTTGCTGGATGAAGTCTCTCTTATGACAATTGGACTGAATATCAATCTATAAGTATAGCAGGATATCATTAGGCATCATTTTTTGACATTTTTCCCCTCCAGTCATGTTTGGTTTTACCTTAGGTCTCAGAGATCATTCAGCCTGTGGGTCTTGCTGCTCTCAGCAGGGTCAGGGGTAGGCTTACTCTCCTCGCATGGATTTTAGGCTAGACCAGACTTTGATTGGCCAATCCCTCAATCTCTAGGCTACCCATACTCCAGCACATTCTGTAGGTAGGACAGACAGTAGGTCCAAGGTTATGTGGCTGGGTTGGTTTCCTACTCTCTCTACTTGAGGTTTTGCCTGGTCAAAGGAAAGGTCCAATGTAGGCTAAGTATCTGCTATTCCTAGGAGACTTATCTGGGATCATTGTAGCAGATTCCTGAGAGATTCCCTCACACCAGGTTCTTACCTGACCCCTACATAACCTGTCTTTCCAGTAGTCTCTTCCAGTACTTTCCACTCCAACCCTCAATCCAACCTGTTTGCTCATGTCCTCAATCCCACGTGCCTCAGTCCACTCATGAAATCTCTTCTACTTCCCTTCTCAGAGAGATCTGGTTGTGCCCCTTAAACACTTCATGTTACTAATCTCTTTGAGTCTGTGGATTGAAGCACAGTTATCCATTATTTTACAATATCCACTTACAAGTGAATACATACCATGTTTGTCTTTATAGGTCTGGGTTACCTCACTCAGATTTTTTTCTAGTTCCATCCATTTGTCTTCAAATTCATGGTGTCATTATTTTTAACAGCTGAATAATACTCTACTGTGTAAATATACCACATTTTCTTTATCCATTCTTAGGTTGAGGGACATCTAGGTTGTTTCCATTTTCTGGTTATTATGAATAAAGCTGCTATAAACATAGTTGAGCAAGTGTCCTTGTGGTATGATTGAGCATCCTTTGGGTATATGCCCAAGAGTGATATAGTGAGATCTTGTGGTATATTGATTCCAAGTTTTCTGAGAAACCACCATATTGATTTCCAAAGTAGCTGTACAAGTTCAGACTCCCACCAGGAATGAAAAAGTGTTCCCTTTGCTTCATATCCTCTCCAGCTTGAGTTGTCATTTGTGTTTTTGATCTTTATCCATACTCACAGGATTTCAGAGTAATTTCTATTTGCATTTCCTTGATGGCTAAGGATGTTGAACACTTCTTTAAATGTTTCTGTTACATTTGAGATTCCTCTGTTAAGAATTCTATGTTTAGACCTGCACCTCAGTTTTTGATTGGATTATTTGGTTTGTTGATGTCTTCTTGTTTCTTGAGTTCTTCAAATACTTTGGAAATCAGCCTTCTGTCAGATATGGAATTGGTGAAGATCTTTTCCCATTCTGTAGGATGCTGTTTTGTCCTATTGGTAGTGGTCTTTGGCTGGTAGAAACTTTTCAGTTTCATGAGTTTCCATTTGTTAAGTGTTGATCTTAGTGTCTACACTATTGGTGTCCTGTACAGGAAGTTGTTTCCTTTTCCAATGCATTCAAGTCTATTTCCCATTTTCTTTTCTATCAGGTTTAGTGTATCTGGATTTCATTTGAGATCTTTGATCCACTTGGACTTGAATTTTGTGCAGGGTGATAGGTATAGACCTATTTGCATTCTACATGCCAACATCCAGTTATACCAGCACCATTTGTCGAAGATGCTTTCTTTTTTCCCATTGCGTAACTTTGGCTCCTTTGTTGAAAATCAGGTGTTCATAGGTGTGTAGATTTAAGCCTGGGTCTTTAACTCCATTCCATTAACTCATCTGTCTGTTTTTATGCCAGTCCATGCATTTCTAATTACTATAGCTTTATAGTAGAGCTTAGAATCAGGGATGATGATACCTATAGAAGTTCTTTTATTATACAGGATTGTTTTAGCTATCCCGTGTTTTTTTGTTTTTCCTTATGAAGTTGAAAGTTGTCCTTTCAAAGTCTGTAAAGAATTATGTTGGAATTTACTGGGGGATACATTGAATCTGCTGATTGCATTTGGTAAGATGGCCATTTTTACTGTGCTAATTCTGCAGATCCATGAGCGTGAGAGATATTTCCATCTTTTCATACATTCTCAAATTTCTTTCTTCAAAACTTGAAGTTCTTGTTATACAGGTCTTTCAAATGCTTGGTTAGAGTTATAGCAAGATATTTTATGTTGTTTGTGGTTATTGTAAAGGGTGTTAATCCCCTGATTTCTATCTGAGCTCATTTATCATTTGTATATAGAAGGGCTACTGCTTTTGTTGTTGTTGTTGTTAATTTTGTATCCAGCTACTTGATTAAAGATGTTTTTAAGTTGTAGGAGTTTTTTTGTTAATTTTTTGTTGTCACTTATGTATACTATCATATCATTTGTAAATAATGATACTTTGACTTCTTCCTTTCTGATTTGTATCCCCTTGATCTCCTTCAGTTTTCTTAGTGCTCAAGTTAGAAATTCAAGTACTATATTGAATATCAATGGAGAGAGTGGAAAACCTGGTCTTGTTCTAATTTTAGTGGAATTGTTTTGAGTTTCTTTCCATTTGATGTTGGCAATTAGCTTGCTGTTTTTTTTCTTTTTATTATGTTTAAGCATGTCCTTTGTATCGCTCATAATTCCAAAACTTTTATCATAAAAGGCTGTTGGATTTTGTCAAAGGCTTCTTCAACACCTAATGAGATGATCATGTGTTTCTTTTTCTTTCAGTTTGTTTATATGATAGATTACATAGACAGATTTTCATATAGTGAATCATCCCTGCATCTCTGAGATGAAGCCTCCTCGATCATGGTGGATGATCTTTTTTCTGTATTCTTGGATTTTCTTTGCCAGTATTTAATTGAGTATATTTGCATCAATGTTTGTTAGAAAAACTGGTATATAATTCTCTTTCTTTGTTGAATCTTTGTGTGGTTTGGGTATCAGGGTGACCATGGCCTCATAGAAAAAATTTGGCAATATTCTTTTTGTTTCTATTTTGTAGAATAATTTGAAGAGTATTGGTATTAGCTCTGCTTTGAAAGTCTAGTAGGATTCTCCATTAAAATCATCTGGCCCTGGGCTTTTTTGGTTGTGAGACTTTTAATGATTGCTTCTATTTCTTTGAGTGTATAGGTTTATTTAAATTGCTTGTCTGATCTTGAAAGTTTGCAAAAGTTTTAGGAAAGTATTTGTAACAAAGGGCATAGAAAGGTAGTTATAATACGATATGAGAACCTTCTGAAAATTACAAAGAATTAACTATAACTCAGTTTTCAGAGGCAAATCTTATATGAGAAAATACATATGTTACAATTACAAGATAAAATACATGGTTCAAGTAGAAATCAAAATTATAATGACTATACATTCTGTAATCTACCTCTGTATTCCTGGGTCATGGCTGTTGACTTTATTAGAATGGAACATTGTTATTTTGAGTTGTTCGTCTGTTTGTTTATTTTTGTAACTTCCTCTCCCTTTGAACTCATGACTTTCTTGCCACAGTATTTTGAATGCTGAGACCAGATTTGGTCCTACAACATGTAAGCACTTTTCTTAAAGAACTTACACTGTTTCCCAAATGTACAATATTCCTCCATATAAAGGTTAATAATCCAATGGGAAGTTCAGTAAATTTAAAACTGATATGTTAAGCATTGGAGATCTTATTTAAAAAAACATTATGTTATTATATTTATTGTCTTCATTAGGATTTTTATTGCTCTGAAGAGACACCAAGACCATGGCAACTCTTACAAAGAAAACATTGGGTTACTTGCTTACAGTTTCAGAGATTTAGTCCATTATCATTACTGTGGGAAGAATGGCAGTGAGCAGGCAGACATGGTACTGGAGAGTTAGCTGGGATTTCTATATCTTGCACCCAACAGGAAGTCAACAGAGACACTGGGCACTCTCCTAAGTATAGGAAATCTCAAAGCCTACTCCCACCATGACACACTTCCTCTACCAAGACCACACATACTCCAACAAAGCCACACCTCCTAAGAGTAGCACTCCCTATGAGATTATGGATATCCCTATGAGATATTCAAACTACCACATTTATACTCATATATGTTGTTTTAATTCAATAGAAAAATGTATACATTCTTTTCAAAAATTTCTACATGGTTTTTATTAAATTAATTTTAAAAATTTAATAATGTTGCTTATTCCTTTGAATAGAACATTTGTAAAAAAATTATTTAATTTCATCTAGCCCTTAAAATGCATCCTGGCTGTGTGATACTACCATTATCTGCATGTTATATACATATAATCATGGCACCAAAAATGAATGAGTCAGAACTAATGGGGTCCTTTGAGGTCCAGCCTCAAAGTCCCCTTCAGGATCCAGAAAAGACGCTACAAGTGAGGGAAACCTAAGAATCTGAGGGCAAAGGGATGCATCAGCTCACATCATTTTTTCTCTCTACATATCTCTCTATTTTTCTGATGTTCTCCTAATTTTCTTTGCCTGTCTATAATTTCTTAGCTCTAATTTTCTGTTCCTATTTTAATCCTAATTGCTCCTAGCTTCTTTTTCATCTAGCCTAGAATTTCTCTTTTACAGGAGACTTGCAGCAGTAGAAAAAATTACGAGTTAACTCTCATTGGTTAAAAGCACATTCCTAGGGTAGGTGATTAGGGCAGAGCCATTTACCATGGTGACATAAGGTTGCATGGTTACAGGAGTAAGACTCTGACAATACAGAGGGGGGAGGGGCACAGTGCCCAGTGACAAACTTTGAGACATAGGCTTTTCCTAGGGTGCTTTGTGTAGTCACCTTGGTAGGACACCTGCAACTCTGACCTTGTGCATAATTTAAATTTAAGATCTACTTATGAAGACATTTAGTCTAGCTTGAACTTGCTCTGAGGTAAAAATGAGCTAAATGTGTATAGTTAGTGTTAGACTGTGGAGAGATTGTTATTTTCTTGTGCTAGTCTGAGCAAAAGGAACAAAGCAGGCTTTAAGTGTCTACAGGTCTTGTCCTAGTTATGAAGCATATCCTAGTATATTTTTTATATATCAAAATTGTACAGTTAATGAAAAGCCATCTTCCTGTCCATCCATGGATATATGTGTGACCATTAGATTGAGATGCAGTCATGAGACTACATATACACATTTCATAAAATTGCATGGCAGTGGGGAGATATCATAGCTGTTATTGCATAAGAAATTACAGATGGAAGCCACAGTATTCATAGTCAGTGGTCTGCAAGCCTTGTTTGACAGGGTATCTCATCTGAGAATCATTCCTCTGGTGGGTTGACATCTGAATTATCAATTGCTATAAGCTATATTTGCATCCTGGCCCTCAATAGCTCATGATAATGGCTCCTAACACAAAACATTGCAGTGTTTGTAGTAGCTTTTATAACATTAAGTACACTAATCCTGCATTATCATGTGATATCAGATATTTCATAATCTTGTTTTATTAAGATACAATTTGTGCTTCACCATTTTAATGATTTGAGTGAAAACATTCGATAAATAATAATTTAATCTTGTAAAATAAATATTACAAACAGTGTTACTTTAACAAGGAATCACATCTTAGAAAGTTTCATGTTGCTTTGTGATATCTCTCTAGATGGTAAGGATCTATGGAATTATCCCACAGCTTAGTGGACCAGGAGGCCACTGTTCACCAGCTGTCTAATGACTAATAGTCATTGCCAAGAGTACTGAGTTGTCATGGTTTGCAAACCAGAATTGACTGACATGATTTGAAAATAAAATCAGCATGTAACTAAAAAACTCACCCCTAGGGTCCAATATTAGTGATGTAGGAAGGTACTTGTTATACTGTCTGAGGAGAAAAATAATCATGAATATTATCCAAGTGCAAAGCTCCCAAACTACAATAGAGACTTGCTTGGAAGATATAGTGTACAATTTTTTTTATTAGATTTAAAGTCTACTTTACAAGGTGAAATATACAATTGACACTGCTAAAGTGACCAAGAACCTGAGACTAGATAGGTTATGGGTCTAGGGTAAACATACTACTATTACTGTTCTGCCCAGCATTGAAAGGAAGAAGGAAGTGGACATACAGTCCCATGAATCTATTTGAGTCCCAAGAACTATGTACAACTGATACTTCCTAGGAAGGTGAAAAATCAGTTTTCTCCAAAGGAATGTCACTGGGTATGTTAACCACAAAACAGGGCCTGCCTCATGCCCAGGAGTAGCTGGCCAACACAAAACAAGCTTAGTTGAGTTTGTGGTGTGTGTGTGTGTGTGTGCAGGCACATGCATGTGAACTCTTTATTTTGATAACTTTTCTTTTTTAATTTATTTATTTTTAATAATTTGTTATATTATTTTCATACAATACATCCCAACTGCAGCCTCCTCTTCTCCAGTGTCCCCCACCTCCCTCTCCCCTAGATCCACTGCCTCTCTGTTTCCCTTCAGAAAAGTGCAGATCTCATCTCCCAGTGATATTCACCAAACTCAGCATAACAAGATACAATAAGATTCGGCATATATCCTCATATCAAGGCTGGATGAAGTACACTAGTAGGAGAAAAATGGTTCCACATGCAGGCAAAAGAGTCAGAGATACCCCGACTTCCGTTGTTAGGAGTCAAGCAAAAACCCCAAGTTAAAGACTCACAACAGGTGTTCAGAGGGCCTGATGCAGCCCCATGCAGGCCCCATGGTTGTCACTTCAGTCTCTGTGAGCCCCTAGGAGCCCTCCTGTGTTGATTCTGGGGACTGTGTTCTCTTGGTCTGCTCAAACCCTCTGGCTCTGATAATGCTTTCTCTCCCTCTTCTTCTGAATTCCTGAGCTTCACCTAACATTTGGCTGTGGATCTCTGTATCTGCTCCAATCAGACGCTTTGCCATCAGTTGGGTTAAGTGCTGACCCTATGAGTATAACTAGCAATCATTTCACTGATTTTTTTTTTTTGCAGTCATGTTTGGTTCTGCCGACTCCTGTGAGTCATCTAGCTTCTGGATCCTGACTATCGAGGCAATGTCAGGCATTCCTCTCATGATGTTGGCCTCAGGTTAGACAAGTCCTTGGCCATTCTCAGTCTCTGAGCCACTATTGTCCCAGTGCATTTGTCAGGCTGGGCAGGTTGTGGGTCATAGATTTTGTGGCTAGATTGGTATCCCTGTCCCACCATTGGGAGCCTAACCTGGTTACAGAAGATGGCTGATTCAGGATCCATATCCTCCACTACAAGGAGTCCTCAATAGGGTTAACTGCATAGATTCCAGGAAGTTTCCATTACATTTGATTTCTAGAGTCCCCTAGATGCCCACCTATTGAATTCATTTCTCCCCTTACTCTCCCCCTCCCTCCCCAACCTGCTCCCTTTCATTCCCATCCACAAAATCTGTTCTGTTTAAGCCTCCTAGGGAGATCGATGCATATTCCCTAGACATCTCTTCTTCATCTAACTTCTCAGAGTCTGTGGATTGTAGTGTGATTATCGTTTCCTTAACAACTAATATTCACTTATAAGTGAATACATATCATGTTTCTCTTTCTGGATCTAGATTGTCTCACTAAAGATGATTTTTCTCAAGTTCCATCCATTTGCCAGCAAATTTCATGATGTCATTTCTTCTTTTTTTTTTAAACTTTTTATTGATTTTTTTTGTGGATTTTACATCATTCATCCCACACATCAACAAAATTTAAACTAAAACCCAAAAGCCAAAAAAGCCAAATCAACTAACCAACAAACCAAACAAGCAAAAAACAACAACAGCAAAAAATCCATGGCATGGAGGCTGTAGTGTAGCCCACTGAGTCATACAATATACCCTTTAGTCCATACTTCTTTACTTGTAAGTGTTTATGGTAATGAGTCATCAGTCTGGTTTGAGGCCCCTGGATTCTGCTACATCCTCAATACTGGGCCCTTACTGGGACTCCTCTTGTATATCTATTGTTTCTTTGTATCATTGAGATTCTGTAGCTTTGGATCTACAAATCCAGCCCCTTCACATACCACAGCAATTTCTAAATGAGGTAGGTGTTGGGGTGGTTAACCTTTCTGGACCTGGGTGGTAGCTGGTTTGTTCAGCCTGCCAGCTTTCCCTCATCATTACTATCCAGGCAAGCTCCTCAGCACTGCCTTGGCTAGCTCCCCCAATGTAGCAGACAGCAAGGAATAGGGCCAGCTTTGCTGCTCTCACACCCTTGGGTCCAGTTCACTCAGAGTCCACCAGGGCCAGCTCTACTGTTTTCCCAGGTAAGGTGCAGGGCCTGCTCCCCACATTGCTGCACTTGGTGAGGAGCAGGACCAGCTCTTTCATTCTCATGTCCCTGAAGTCAACTCTCCCACCTGTTACAAGTGGCAAGGGATCGGGGGAGGTCATATTTCCCTTACTCTTGTCATTCTATGGCATACCAGGGAGGGGGTGGGTCTACAGGCCTGACTCACCCGTGGGGCGGTTACCAACCAACCCCACAGTTCCCCAGAGTTTTCTTGAGTGGGAGCAGCAGGAAATATTAGATAGAAGGATTTAGGTTGTGGAGATGAACAGATAGAAAATACAGGATAGCCTCGAGAGGACCTGGAGCCTATTCCAACAAGCCCTGACTGTCTCTGTCCCAGGGTATATAGAGATGCTAAGGGGTGGAGCAAAAGACCTCCCCCCAGCACAGTCAAGTGCAGACCATCTCAGATACCTGTACTCAGGCCCATGGTCCTAATCATCCTCTATGAGGACCTGCTGGGTAAAGCCACGAGGAACCTGAAAACAGGCTCCCACACTCACCTGTGCCCCTGCCCAACATGGTCAGCTGCAGTGTGCTGTCCAGGAGATGTGCCATGCCCACTTTCCTGTGTGCTGCAGCTGGTGAGGGGCACTCATGTGGCCCCAGAGCCAGGTGGCAAGGGGTAAGGGGAGGGGGCATTTCTTTACTCACTCATATCTCCACATGGCAGATGGGGGGTTGGGGTCAGTCCTCCTGCTTTCATGCCCCTGGGCCCGCTCACCTGTGCCCCCACCAACTGGTCCATCTCTATTGTGCTGCCCATCATCTCCAGCATGAGTTGTCATTTTTGTGTTGTTAATCTTAACCATTCTAGCAGGTGTAGGATGGAATCACAAAGTAGTTTTGATTTTCATTTCCCTGATGGCTAAAGATATTGAACATATCTTTAAGTGTTTCTCAGATATTAGAGTTTTCTCTGTTGAGAATTCTCTGTTTAGGCCTGTATCCCATTTTTTATTTATATAGTTTGGTTTGTTCATGCCTAGTTTCTTGAGTTCTTTGTATATTTTGGATATTAGCCCTTTACCAGATGTGGCAGAGGTAAAAATCTTTTCATACTCTTTAGGCTGCTATTTTGTCCTATTCACAATGTCCTTTGCCTTACAGAAGCTTTTCAGTTTCATGAGATCCCATTTATTAATTGTTGGTCTTAGTGTCTGCACCATTGATGTTCTGTTCAGAAAGTTGTCTCCTGTGACAATGAGTTCAAGGCTTTTCCTTACTTTTTCCTCTATCAGGTTCAGTGTATCTGGTTTTATGTTGAGGTCTTTGATATACTTAAATTTGTTTTTTGTATGGAGTGATACATAAGGATTTATTTGCCTACATGCAGGTATCAGTTAGACCAGCACCGTTTGTTAAAGATGTTTCCTTTTTTTCCATTGAGTATTTCTGACTTCTTTATAAAAAATCAGGTGTCCATAGGTGTGTGGATTTATGCTTGGGTCTTCTATTCTATTCCATTGATCTACATATCTATTTTTATGCCAATACAATGTGATTTTTATTACTATAGCTCTGTAGTATAGCTTAAAATCATAGATGGTGATACCTCTGGAAATTCTTTTATTATTCAGAATTGTTTTAGAAATCCTAGGGTTTTTTTTTTTTTTCATATGAAATTGAGTATTGTTCTTTCAAGTTCTCTAAAGAACTGTGTTGGGATTTTGATTGGGATTGCATTGAATCTGAAGATTGCATTTGGTAGGATGGCCATTTTACTATGTTAATCTTGCCTAACAATGATCATGGGAGATTTTTCCATTTTCTGATATCTTCTCCGATTTCTTTTTTGTAAGACAAAGTATTTTTTTTCACTTACTTACTTAGAGTTTACCAAAGATATTTTACATTACTTGTGGCTATTGTGAAGGGTGTTATTTCCCTGATTTCTTTCTCGGTCATTTGCCATTTGTGTTTTGTTGTTGTTGTTGTTGTTGTTGTTTTGTTTGTTTGTTTTGGTTTTTCGAGACAGGGTTTCTCTGTGTAGCTTTGTTCTTTTCCTGGAACTCAGTTGGTAGTCCAGGCTGACCTCAAACTCATAGAGATCCACCTGGCTCTGCCTCCCAAGTGCTGGGTTTAAAGGCGTGAGCCACCACCACCCGGCCATGTGCCATTTATATAAAGGAGGGTTACTGATATTTTAGAGTTAATCTTGTACCTGGCTACATTGCTGAAGGTGTTTGTCAGCTATAGGTGTTCCCTAATAAAATTTTTGGAGTTACTTATGCACACTATCATGTCATCTGCAAATAAAGTTACTTTGACTTCTTTCTTTCCGATTTTTATACTCTTGATCTCCTTCAGTTTTCTTACTTCTCAAGCTAGAACTTCAAGTACTATATTGAATAGCTATGGAGAGATTGGGCAGCATTGTCTTTTTACTGATTTCCGTGGAAGTAGTTTAGGTTTCTCTCCATTTAATTTGATGTTGGCTATAAGCGTGTTGTAAATTGCCTATTTTATGCTTGTGTATGTCCCTTGTATCCTTGATCTCTCCAAGACTTTTCTAACTAAGGGGTGTTAGATTTTGTCAAAGGCTTGTTCAGCAACTGATCATGTGGGTTTTTTTTCTTTTAGTTTATTTATATAGTGAATCATATTGACAGAATTTCATATGTTGAACCATACCTGGATCTTTGAAATGAAGCCTCCTTGATCATGGTGGATGATCTTTTTGATGAGTTCTTGAATTTGCTTTGGAAGTATTTCATTGAGTATTTTTGTATCTATGTTCATAAAGGAAATAGGTTTGCAATCCTCTTTATTTTTTGAATCTTCGTGTGGTTTGCATATCAGCGTGACTTTGGCCTCATAAAATCAATTTGGCAATGTTCCTTCTATTTCTGTTTTGTGGAATAATTTGAGGAGTATTGGCATTAGCTCTTCTTTGAATGTCTGATAGAATTTTGCACTAAACCCATCTGACACTGGATTTTTGTTGTTGTTCTTTGATTGGGAAACACTTAATGACTTCCTCTAGTTCCTTAGGGGTTATAAGTCTATTTAAATTGTTTTCTGATCTTGATTTAACTTTGGCAAAGGTTATATATTTAGAAAATACCCACTTCTTTTAGGTTATTACAATTTTGTCACATACAGGTTTTTAAAATATAACTCAACAATTTTTGGATTTTCTCAGTGTCTTTTTTATGTTCTTATTTTCATTTCTGATTTTTGTGTTGGATACTCACTCTGTCTCTGTCTCTCTGTCTCTCTGTCTCTCAGCTTGAATAAGGGTTTATTTATCTTGATGATTTTCTTAAAGAGCCAACTCTTTGTTTCATTGATCCTTTGTATTGTTCTTTGTTTTTCCATTTTGTTGATTTCATCCCTTAGTTTCCTGCAGTCTACTCTTCTGTGTGATTTCTTCTTTTTGTTCTAGAACTTTTGGGTACTCTCTTAAATTGCAGGTATGATATCTCTCCAATTTCTTTATGAAGGCATTTAGTGCTATGAACTTTCCTGTTAGCACCACTTTCATTGTGTCCATAAGTTTGGGTGTTCTGTGCAACAATTTCATTGAATTCCAGGAATTCTTTGATTTCTTTGTTTATTTCAGTCTTGACCAAGCAGTCATTCAGTAGAGAGTTATTAAGTTTCCATCAGTCCATAGGCTTTCTGTTGTCTATGTTGTTGTTGAAGTCCAACTTTAATATGTGATGCTCTGATAGGATACAGGGAGCTAGTTCAATTATTCTGTGTCTGGTGAGATTTTCTTTGTGACTGAATATGTGCTCAATTTTTCAGAAAGTCCTGTGATGTTTTGGGAAGAAGATATATTCTTTTGTGTTTGAGTGACATGTTCTGTAGATATCTATTAGGTCCATTTGGTTTATAAAGTCTGTTAGCTCCATTATTTCCCTGTTTAGTTTTTGTCTGGATGACCCATCCATTGTAAAGGGTAGAGTATTAAAGTCTCCCACTATTAATGTGGGAGGGTCAATATCTGGTTTACACTTTAGGAATGTTTCTTTCACAAATGTGTATGCTCTTGAATTCAGGGCATAGATATTAAGAATTTACATGTAATCTTGGTAGATTTTTCCTTTGATAATCATAAAGTGTCCATTCCCAAGTCTTTTGATTAATGTTGGTTTGAATTCTATTTTGTTCAATATTAGAGTGGCTGCACCAGCTTGGATCTTAGGTCCATTTGCTTGGAAAATCTTTCTCCAACCCTTTACTTTGATGTAATGTCTGTATTCGATTTTTTTTGTTTGTTTGTTTTTTGAGACAGGGTTTCTCTGTGTAGCTTTGCACCTTTCGTGGATCTCCCTCTGTAGACCAGGCTGGCCTCGAACTCATAAAGATCCGCCTGCCTCTGCCTCCCGAGTGCCAGGTTTAAAGGCGTGTTCCACCACCGCCCAGCCTGTCTTTGATATTAAGATCTATTTCATCCATTCAGTTAGTCTATGTCTTTGTATTGGGGAATTGAGACCTTTGATATTGAGAGTTATCATTGACCATTGATTGTTAATTCCTGCTATTTCATTATTGGATTTGGTGGTAATGGTGATGGTGGTGGTGTTGGTGGTGTTTGTGGTAGTGGTGGTGGTAATGGTGTGTGTGAGTGTGTGTGTGTGTGTGTGTGTGTGTATGTGTGAACTTCCCTTCTTTTGGTTTTACTAGTATGAGATTATTCATTTCATGTATTTTTATGGATGTAGTTAACCTCCTTGTATTGGAGTTTTCTTTCTAGTATCTTCTCTAGGGATGTATTTATAGACATATATTGATTATATTTGATTTCATCATGGATTATCTTATCTTGGTGATTGAAAGTTTTACTTAGTAGAGTAATCTTGGCTGGGATCTATGATCTCTTAGACTCTGCCTGACATCTGTCCAGGCCCTACTGGTTTTTAAAGTCTCTGTCAGGAAGTCAGGTATAATTCTAATAGGTCTGCATTTATATGGACTTTTCCCCTTGCAACTTTTAATATTTTATTTATTTTGATAATTTTTATTGTCTGTTCTTCTTCTTCCTCCTTTTCCTTCTTTCTTTCTTTCTTTCTTCCTTCTTTCCTTCCTTTTCTTCTTCTTCTTCTTCTTCTTCTTCTTCTTCTTCTTCTTCTTCTTCTTCAAACAGAGAGAGATAGAGAAGATGAAATTAGATAGGTAGGGGGAAGGGTTTTACCTGAGAGATATTGCAGGAGGGAAAAGAAAATAATCAAACTATATTGCATGAAAAGAAATTTTTTAATAAAAATAATTTTAAAAGATATATTTTACAGTGTTTTTACTGTGGATATCTCAAAAGTTTTCCTTGAAATTTCTGAACATTACATTTAAAAATTAGCAAGGTCTCATTTTCTCTAAACAAATAATTGTTTTACATTCTTAAAAATGTTAAGGGAAAGAGTATTATAGACTGATTCATTTATTGTTTTATCACATTTTTATTAGAAAGTATGTTTTAACTGTTTTTGTTTCTTTAAAAATATATGGCCATACTTTGTGGATAACGATACAGAGAATCTTCTAATATGACATATATAGATATAGATATCATACTAGATATAGTGTTATACATATACACAAACATATACATATATGTAGTATTATATCAGAGCATTAATATTGTTGTAGACTATTGTAGAATGGAATGATAGTGTTTGTGAATCTATTAGGCTTATTTGGTTTATAATGCTGTTCAAGATTTTTCTTGCCCTACTGATTTCTACCAAGATGCTCTATGAAAGTGTAGCACTATAAATGGTATAATATTGTAGGACTACCTATTTATACTTATAAATCTGTTAACGTTGCCTCAAATATTTTGGGACTTTTTTGGGGGGTCTGCTTTTGTTTTTAGTGCATGCATATTGATAACTTATTTGTTGATAATTGATCTAACTTAATAATGAATTGACACTTTTTAGTACATTATATCTTATGCTTCCCTTAAATAATTTGAAAGTATACTTTCAATTTATTTGTTAAAAGTATTTCTCCACCTAAAAAAAGAGAAATATGTTCTCAAACTTTTTAACTAATGGCCATTAGCTGTAGGTGTGGGTATTTGTTTGTGCCCATTGGTGACTTATTTTCTCCAAAGATGATATTTCTTGATGGGTTTGATGCTCAGCTAATAGGTACTATAGATTTGTCTATGTCTGTGCAAACACCTTTCCAAGGTAACCTCTGTTGATTTTTTTTTCTCCTTATGAAAAGTATAGTGTGGGAATCAGAAAGTAGAATGTGGATGTTAGTCCATGCAATTTGAGTTTGCTCCACTGGATATTTCTGAATCTTAATAACTCTTTCTGCTCTGATCTCACATATTTCAATAGACTAGGCAAAGTAAATTCTAACATTTTAAGTAGCTGAAAACTAACAATTCTATAAAGTGGAAAAAATGGTCATTTGATGTAGTGTAGAAAGAGTAGCAGAAAGTAAGGCTGGAAAGAATGTGCTTTTTCTCACCACAGAAAACCAAACTTGGCAAGTTCACATGCCAACCATATCTTGAATTATTTGTTTGTCAATTTACTTAGGTTAACTGATACTCAGAGGAGATAAAGGTGACCTGCATGTGGGTGCTTCACTAAATAAATGTTAAATGAATGGGGTTCTATTACCTCACTTTTCCCTTTGGAAAATTTTTAACTTAAAGCAACAACAAAGTTTTCAAGGCTTCCAAATACAAAACTAGTAGTTTTAATTTAACAATTGTTCAGTCTAGAGACAGACTTAATGGAATTTATAGTCAAATATACTGAAATTTTTCCACAGAAATTATCCTCATAGTGCAATCCTTTTTTTGTAAATTTAATTATCTTAATTTTTTGCTAAAAATTGCTCTGTTAAACTGTTACTATTAGATGTTCAGTTTTGAGAGCTAACAAGGAAAAACTGTTGGAATGCTAAATATTGAAGCAGTTGTTGTATATAATTTTTAATCATTAAAACTATAGTCATTCCATAATCCACATCAGTTGAAGCAGTATTTCTTACGTTTTTGAAAATGGTTAAAATTTAAAATACAGAAACAATTGATGAATAGTAACAAAGAAAGTCTGGAAGGAAAGCATCTACTTGATAAAAAAAAAAAAAGCCTGAGGTACATGTTTCTCAAATCAGCCAGAATGGGTGATCTTCAAGTTTACATTATGGAAACCAGTCCAAGGATAGAATTAAAGGGGGTCTTCAAAAGCTGGCTAGGTTATAAAGTCTCAACTCTCATGAAGAGGATGAGTGACTTTAACAAAGAAGATGCAGAGAACTCTGTGTGTCATACACCACACTGACTCAGTTGGAAGATGTTTCCTTAAGAACCATAAAAGTAGCCTTGACTGGACAACACACCTCTGGGTGCCTTGAAATGGATTCCCCAGCATCTAGCATTATAATACATAAATGTGTTTATGGCTGAATTAGCTAGCCCACAGTGACTTGTTACAGTGACCTGAACAAATTGTAACAACCTGATTAGAGTTTTTCTACATTTTATGTGATTAAATTAAAAGTCTAAGGGAAATAAAGTATGATTCATTTCTCCTGTTACCAGCCTTTCCCAAAAGGGAGGATTCTTTCTACTGCTGCAGCTCGGTGCCATACAATTATCTTCTAATTGACTTTTGATAACTACTTTGAATATTTCATATTATACTGTCATTAGCACGTTCATTATTCATCTCAATCATGCAATTGTAGCAATTAAGGTGGTTTCCTTTTAAGAACCTAGTTCATTGATCTTTAATTACACTTACGAGAACTCAACTGAACAGGAAAGTTCCTAAGTCAGAACTCCTTTGGGTTCCACTAAAATTAGTGGTGATGCCATGAAATCTTGCCAAATTCAACTTAAATTTTCAGTGATGCATTGCTTCCTCAGATAATATATAATGTTTTCGTTTCTTTTAATAATTCATCCTTTTCACTTATCCATTTGTAAATATTTAATGACAATCCTCTTTGTTCCTGGCAGCATGCTGAGTACTGGGTGCAAAATCAAGAATAAGAGTTCCCTGCCTTTGGGGAGTTTACATCAAACAGCAAGAAATAGGTAAAGAGTAAAAATAAACTAAATAATTCAATTCAATACTGAGAGAGAGATGGTTGTGAAAAGAGGGCAAAATTAGATTGAAGCTTGAAGAGTGGAAAGGACTGTCATTACAGAAACCAAGTAAAAGAGCAAACATGACCCAGTCTAATTCTGTCTCTCTGAACTCAAGTAAACTATTCCTTCGAGATATACAGATAGATCTACACAACATTCTATCCACTTAATCTCTCTATATCAGAGAAATAGAGAAATGAAATTAAATGGCTACTACAGTTAAATTAACATTCCTGTCCTTCCATACATTTATAGGTATGCACCCTCTCTATTTACTGGTTCTACTTTTCAGGATAACATTGACTAATATAAACTCTGAGCAATGATAGCTACACATGAAAATCAATTAGTAAATATCCACTGAGGGAAAGTATACCAATTGACTTAACATTACATGGAAGAATACATGGGGAAGAATGATTAGAAAGCTAAATAATCTTTTCACTTGTATTCAGAATACAATAAAACTGGAATTCAAACCAATATTTACTCAAATCAAAACCCATGGTGCATCAGGTCCTCAACTATTCTATTTCTTCTGTAAGACACAGACACTAACACTAAGTAGCTAAATTTCTTCTACTCATGCATGTAGTTTCCAAAATTAGTTGATCAGGTAATAATTCCTCAAATTAAGTTCATTGGATTCATTTAGTTTTTAATAAATTTTGCAAATATCGCAAAGCATAAAACAGTGCTGGTAAGCCTGCTGTTGAAGAATTCCACGCCTGTTTGAGCAGCTCTCTGGGTCCCTCGTTATGTCTCACCACTCTTATCATCTCCAGTCATGGGAAACATCCTCAGGTGTCTGTGTTGAAAAGGGCATTTTATTTCTCTATGTTTCTGCTTACACTTTATCTCTGCCTAGAATTTCAAAACTGAAGAACTGTGTTGCACTGAGGATTTATTTTCTAAAACTCCTGGTGGAACTGCAATCTTAGATTCATGCTCCTTTATTTCCATATAAATACAGGAACCTTACCAACAGTTTTATTACACTGAGCACATCAATCTCTTCAAATAAACTCTATATATTATTTATAAGAAATTTGAATGAAGAAGCAGCACAAAAACATCTATATGCATGTGCTAGGCAGCACGAAGTAAGATATGGCAACTTAATAAACATTTTCATTCACTAACAGAACATTATATTGACTCATGACCTGAAAGTCAGCATGACCCTAGTCTTCACATTAGAGGCAAAGACAACCCAGAAAACAATAATTTGGCATTTCCAAAGATCTAAGAGACAATAACTGTCAGAGTCTATCTGTGTTACCATTAAATCTACCTTTTGAGAATAAGAATAATTTGAAGTTATTACAGGAAAAGAAGAGCTAAGACCATTTACCCATTGCACCAGTGCACATTTCTACAAATATCTGCCATGAAAAAATGATTTTTAAAAGACAGTCAAGAGTGAAAAAGGAATGGGAATAAATGTAAATTCAAATGGTTTGTAGAAAATAATAACAGAAGACATGACATCTAACTCTAGAATATAAAATAGGAGTGAAGTATTAGCATGATAAAATCTATAGTTTGAAAAGGAAAGTGACTAGGACCAACAAAACACAGGTGAAAGATTTTAGAGGTTTTAACATAGGGTGTAAGACCCTACCTCAATTCAAAAAGAGAAAGAACAATAGAGAATGATTTTTGACATCAACATGTATATATACATGCATCAACTCACAAACACACACACCACATACAATTATATATTATATTAAATTGCAATGAAAACAAGAACTATATTACACATCAGTGTGAAAAGAAGCATTTGAAAACATTAGTACAACCACTTCTGTGTGAAATGCACTACCTAGGGAGAGATGAGTCCTTTTAAAAGAACAGAGATGTTTTATAAAACACAGATGTCTATTGGAAAGTATCAGGGAACTTTTCCTACACAGAAACAGAAAGGAACAGCATTCATGTGACAAAACATTTCAGCTATGAGGATTTCCCGGCAGGGAACCAATTCTAATTCTGGGTCATGCAGAAGTCCTGACATTGTCTCCTATCAGAGATGAGCATCTTCTTGCCTGTGAACTAAATCTGGCTGATTGCACAGTTGTATGGCACAAGATGAAGATGGATGCATTTTATATTTTTATTTTACATATGTAAAGCATTTTTATTTATTTCCTATGTACATGTGTGTGTATGTACCACATGTGAAAATATGAGGATGACCTGTTGGAGTTTGTTTTCTCTTTTCATCATGTGAGTCCTGGGGAGGCAACATGGGTCATCAAATAACTTTATCCACTGATCCATGTCAGTAGCCCAATAGTTACATTTGGGGGCTGAGACATATCTAAAGAAGAATGTCAATTTACTACAATTTTATGAAAGCCTTGTTATAATCCATCAGTGCTAGTGTGAGAAATTTTGCATGTAACTGATCTTATGACTGGCGTAAGAAGTCAGTTGTTTAACTGACAATGGCTACAGTGCCTCATGGGTGGAAGCTAAAACTGCATGGTGCTAGAGGATTTACATTACTACCATTCTTTTTGCACTCTTGACTATCTTTTAGAAGTCATTTTTTTTTCATGGAAGGTATTTATAGAAATGTGCACTGGAGCAGTGGGTAGATAGTCTTAGCTCTTCTTTTCTTGTAATAAGTTCAAATTACTCTTATTCTCAAAAGATGCGGTAGATGTAGTTGAGTATCCCAAGTCTCTGATTTCCTTAGAAGTTGTTATGTCATTCTTCAGCAAGTCAAGAATCCTTCTTAATATCAAACATGACTGTGGAAACTGGTAAAACATCATGTGAACATGGGAGAATGGGAGAAGTAAAACAAAGTGCCTTCTTAACATGAGCGAATTAAAGAATGGAAACAAAAGAATTATAGGCTTTATCAGTCAAATATAACCAAATGATGTCATCAATAAAAATTCAACAAATGAAGGGATACAATAAATATAAAAAGCCTAAACATCGCTAGTTCAAAATAACTTTGTCAGACTAAGAAAGACAAACATTGTATGTTTGCTCTTATATGTGGATGTTAGCTTTCAAATGCCTTAAATGTGCATGCTTCATTTAAAATATCCACAGAGGTTAGTTTGCTAGAAAGGAACTGGGGAGGACAGGGCCAAGGAAAGGGAAACAAAAATACAGTGTTATAAATGGATAAAGGAGAAACTAGGATAGGAGGAATAAATAAGGAGAGGGATGAGAGGACAAGGTAAACAATGGAACTATAGAAGCTTCCTTAATCTGGGATACCTTACTCAGGATGATTTTTTTCTAGTTCCATCTATTTGCCTGCAAGCCTCATGATGTCATTGTTTTTCTCTGCTGAGTAGTACTCTATTGTGTATATGTGCAACATTTTATTTATCAATTCTTCAGTTGAAGGGCATCTAGGTTGTTTCCAGGTTCTGGCTATTACAAATAATGCTGCTATGAACATAGTTCAGCATGTGTCCTTGTGGTATGATTGAGCATTTGGGTATGTGCCCAAGAGTGGTATAGCTGGGTCTTGAGGGAGGTTGATTCCCAATTTTCTAAGAAAGTGCCATATTGATTTCCAAAGTGGCTGTACAAGTTTGTATTCCCACCAACATTGGAGGAGTGTTCCCCTTGCTCCACATCCTCTCCAACATAAGCTGTCTTCAGTGTTTTTGATCTTAGCATTTTGATTGGTATAAGATGGTATCTCAGAGTTGTTTTGATTTGCAATACCCTGATGACTAAGGATGTTGAACAATTCCTTAAATGTCTTTCAGCTATTTGAGTTTCTTCTGTTGAGAATTCTCTGTTTAGCTCTATAGCCCATTTTTTAATTGGACTGTTGGTTATTTTGATGTCTAATTTCTTGAGTTTTTTATATAAGCTGACCTGCTCTGATGATCAGATGGCTGAACACCCTGGCTGTCATGATAGAACTCTCATCCAGTGTCTGATGGAAAGCAGATGCAGAGACCTGCAGTCAAGCCCCAGGTGGAGCACCAGGAGTCCAATCAACAAGAGAGAGGAGGAATTGTATGAGCAAGAGATTTTGAGACCATGAGTGGAAAAAGCACAGAAACAAATAGCCAAGCTAGTGGAAACACATGAACTGTGAACCAATGGCTGAGGAGTCCCCATGGAACTGGACCAAGCCCTCTGGATAAGTGAGACAGTTGATTAGCTTGAACTGTTTGGGAGGCCAGGACCTGTCCTTGGTGTATGGGCTGGTGTTTTGGAGCCTGGGGCCTATGCTGGGACACTTTGCTCAACCTTGGTGTAGGAAGGAGGAGACTGGACCTGCCTTGGCTGAGTCTACCAGGCTGGGCTGACTCCCCAGGGGAGACCTTGCCTTGGAGGAGGTGGGAATGGGGGGTGGTTTGGGGGAGTGGCAAGGGGTGGGAGGAGGGAGGACAGAGGAATCCATGGCTTATATGTTAAAGTGAATTAATTATAAAATAAAAATATTAAATAAATTTTAAAAAGGAAGCTTCCTTAAACACACACATACACACACACACACACACACACACACACACACACACACACACACACGAAAGAAATTGAAGAGTTATTATAGAATGAGGAAGACAATGTCCCAACTAAACATCATAGTTAATCAAGTAAAAGCCTGAGTACTAGAAATAGCTTACATCTTTTTGAGTCATTCATTGGCCAGAGGTGTCTCACTGATGCTCCCAAACATGATATGCTATTTCCGAGGTTGTTGGTTACCCTTCACAACCTCATAGTAAGAGCCTATTGCTGAAGACAGAACATACTTATTTAATTAGACATGGAGAAATCAAACTGCTGCCAAACTAGAAACTTCACCCCCACTGAGTAGGGTTCATAGTGCTGAAAGGTTGGCTACTGGAGAAGAAAAGTATTCATCACTCTTACCCAGCTATGAAGCCTATTTGCTACAATAGCAACCTGCCTGCAAAATGTATATAGTGGCACAAATGTTACAGGAGTAGCTAATAGCCTTTTGATTGTATTGAAGGCCCACTCCATGAGATGGAACCCATACCTGACACTGTTAAAGTGATCAAAAACCCGAGACTAGATATATCATGGGCCTATGGGAAAACATATCACTATTAGTCTGCTAAACGAACACAGCAATAGAATGACTCCTAATGACATATTTCTCTCTGCATAGATCAGTGTGTTTCTCAACCCTTCTCAGAGTAATATCTTGCAGTAGATGACAACTAACACAGGGACTCACAACTGAAGAATGTGCAGAGAGTGAGAGACTTTGGAGCACTCAGTCTTTAATGGGATGTCTTTGATAAACCCCTCCCTCGAGGCTCAGAGATGTATTTGGAAGAGGAGGCAGAAAGATTTTAAGAGTCAGAGATGATCAATGACTCCAAGGAAATAGCATTTTCCAGGTACAACAGGACTGATCCACATATAAACTCATAGATACTGTGACTGCATGCACAAGACCTATAAGGGTTCAAGTCAGACAGGAGCCAGTACTGAGAAGGGAAGGTGGACAAGGGATCCACCTAACCAAGAAGCAATTTGCAATTTATACCTGCTGGCAAAGTGAAAATCAGCTTTCTTCAACAGAGTGCTACAGGGTATATCAACCACACAACAGGACATACCTCCTGCTTTGGAGTAATTCACCAACACAAAATGGTCTTGATGTTTTCTTTATGTGTGTTTTGTTTGGATGGGTTCTTTTTCTTTAAAATTTCTATTTTCATTTCTTTTTTTATTGAGAGATAGAAAAACATGAAGTGTTGGGTAGGTAGAAATGAAAGAATATTTAGGAGGAACTGGGGAAGGAGAACAACTACAAAAAATACCTGTGTGTAAATTAGAAAACTAAATAAATACTTTTTCAGGATACATTAACAAATAGACAAAATTTCATACTCAATAATAAGTAAGTAAAATTACAATCTGTTTTAAGAGATATGTCATTTTGAACATAGAAGAATACTCAAAACTAATGTTGTTTACATATTCCGACATTCAAGCATATGGAATTGTGCAAGAATAATTATGGAGACAGAGTGAGTTTATGGTGGCAAAGGAAGTAATGCAACCAGAATGCATCACCATTTCCTGTCACTGCAAATCTCCAAGCAGACTCAGACTGAATACTCATAAAATGCAAACGTTACAAGTGAACTGGAGAGAAATACAAGATTAATATGTAGAAAACAAAATCTGACCATGAGACATAATAATCTTAAAATGGTGTTATGTTCTACAAATATGTAAACTGAGGCTGGAGAGATGGCTCAGAGGTTAAGAGCACTTGTGCTCTTCCAGAGGACCCAAGTTCAGTACTTACCACTCACACCTGACATCTCACAACTTCCTGTCACTCCAGCTTCAATGATCCTCTTTTCTAGCCTTTGCCTGCACTTGTATACACACCACACACACACACACACACACACACACACACACACACACACACACACACATCACACCACCAAAAAATGCCTAAATCAAGAAGTGTGCCTTTTTTTTTTTTTTTTTTTTGGTACAGTGAAATTTTCTTCAAGGACATACCTACATATAAGCTTTGTAAAGACATGCACAAAATACAGTTTGCAATCTCTCTTGCCTGTAAGAACATTTCCATTTGCATTTTAACAACCAACATAGAAACTTGAAGCTACAATACCAACACACAAATTTCAGGAAAATGACCTCCACATTGCCATGACTGGAGCACTATAGAGCATTGACTCCAATAAGGAGATAGTGTGAATTGTTTAATGAAAAATTATAATCAGACTCAAGTCTATTGGATTAAAATTCCTGCCATTGAAGTATGAAAGACCTGAATTTAAACCAATTTTTGCAGTTAGGTGACTAACTTTAGTCAAGGCAGCCAATACCCCACCATGGCATGGAGAGAATGAGGCCTCTGTAGAATGTTGTGAGGAAAATTAAGTGGTGTGATTGATATGAAATGCCTGAGTGCTTGGCATTTGCAGAGCTGGGTGTGATAACCAAGGACTTCACTAAGTCCCTGCAGCCTGAATGCTGCTGATAGTGGGATTGGACCCACAGGTAGCAGATGTTATTTTAAAATATAAAAAATGTAAAGAAATTTCCCTGAGTTTGAGAGTGGAAGTACATTTTGAAAGTTTAAATCAAGCTTAATTACACAACTCTAATTACAAAAGCAGAGCATTCATGAAGTTATAGATAGTATTCAAATTTAATTCATACTCTACAGATGAATATAGAATATGAATACAATTCTGTGTGTATACTATGAGCTGTTTATTTAATTTCATGGAATACATAATGGCTATGCTAATTTTTGAGCACCTCACCCTTGCTTTATCTATTTTGTCACTATTGATCAAGTTCTCTTTTCATTAACCCATTCTTTCTTTGTTTGCTTGTTTATTCATCCTCACATTGTTCTGTGATGTCAATCATATTCATATGAAGTCTGACATTAGTAGGGTACATTTTCACATTTGGAAGGAAAACATGTGTGTCTGTTTTAAACAATAATACAAATATTAACTTCTTGTATTTCTGAAAGAATCTTCTTCCCTTTTTTTCAAGCATTCCTAGATAATCACTTGAAGGACTCTGTTGATCAACAAAGTAGAATCCTGATCTTATACACACTTAAATTTCTAAAGCTACACTACTGTTTCATGTATTCGCTAGAGTGTAGATAACATGTTCATACTTCTAAGTAAACTGGTAAGTGTACGTGAGGGTAGTGAACTTTCTCATTGCATCTCCATATTTATATTGCTTCTTGGACCAACCCAAATCAGCATCCTTAATATCTCAGGCAGGTGTCTGGATAATGCCAGCAGAATCATGTGGTCATCTGTCCTTCCTAAATTACTGCAAATTTTCTACTCTAGTGAACAAACCCAGGGAGATCTGTGCATTTTTAGCTAATATGGTAGTGAATGACAAGTGATGGCCTGGTTACACATTTTTAAGTGAAGGTTTCCATGAAGCTGAATAT
This sequence comes from Peromyscus leucopus, assembly GCF_004664715.2. Classification (NCBI taxonomy): domain Eukaryota; kingdom Metazoa; phylum Chordata; class Mammalia; order Rodentia; family Cricetidae; genus Peromyscus; species Peromyscus leucopus. The sequence goes on from NC_051069.1 coordinate 53,298,010, forward strand.
GCACTGCTACCACATCTATCATTCTTTTTGCATTGAGTAATTTATTCCCTTTTATAGCCCTACATAGGAAACCATCCATAAATTGCCTCCCCCCACTCCTCCCATCCTGCTTTACACAACTGAAGAAGCAATTAGGACCCTAATTTTAAAATGCAGTGATGTTTACAGAAGCTGTTGGAGAAGGATGAATGCACATTTGAAAGTATTATTGACCATCTAATTGTACTTGCTATCATACAGCAACATGGTAAAACTTCATTTTTAACAAGCTTAAGGTACAGGCAGGGATTGTTGTTTATTGGCAATACTCCTTCGTTTTTTTGCTAATCATAGCTTATTAATTCATTCACTTTTCTTTATTTCTATCTGCATTTTCTATCTATTTCTATGTATTTATTTTTACTGCTTTTTAATTTTTTTAAAAACTTTTTATTTAATATTTGTAGCTTTTGAATCATGCATCTCAATCCCATTCATCTCCTCATCCCTCTATAGCCACCCTCTGCCCTTCCACCACCCCAAAATAAATGAAACAAAATAAAATTTAAGAGAAAAGGAAAAACCTCATCATGGAAGCTATAGTGTCACACAGTGAGTCACACAGCATACCCTTTAGTCCATATATCTTTATCAAAGAGTCCTTGGTCTGGTTTGAGGCCTCTGATTTCTGTTACATTATTGATACTGTGCTCTTACTGGGACTCCTCTGGAGGTCATGTTGTTACCCTGTGTTGTGGAGATTCCACAGCTTGGGGTCTACAGGACTGGCCCTGTCACATGCTCCAGCACATCACAGATGGGGTGGATGTTGGAGTAGGCCAATTCATAGCCTGGTTTGGGGCCTGGGTGGTTCCAGGACTAGTCATCCTGCCAGTTCTCCCCCATCCTCACTATCACTGTGCACTCTCCAGCACTGCCCCTGCTAGTTCACCCTACAGCAACAAGGTATGGGGTCAGTTCTCCTGCTTTCACATTCTCAGGTGGGGCTCACACAAGCCCTGCCAACAGGCTGAGCTCTACTGTGCTGTTCAGGTAAGGTACAGGGCCTGCTCTCCTGCATGCTGCAGCTGGTGAGGGGCAGGGCATGCTCTCCTATTCTCATGCCCTCAGGGCCTGTTCTCTCACCTCCCACAAGTGGCAAGGGGAGGTGAGGGATGGCATCATTTGGCAGAAGAGGGGCAGGGACAGAACTCCCACCCTCAGGGTCCTGGGGCAAGTTCACCCATACTCCCCCTGTCAACAGGGTCAGCTTTACTGTGCTGTCCAGGTGAAGTGCAGGGCCCCTTTTCCCAAGTGATGCAGCCAGTGATGGGCAGGTTCAGCTCACTCACCTGCCGCAGGTAGAGAGGGGCAAGGGGATAGGGCTTCCTTCCTTTGCCCTCAACACCACATGGTGGATGAGTAGGGCAGGGCCAGCTCTCCGACTCTCATGCCCTCAGGGCCAGCTCACCTGCACCCCTGCCAACAGGATCAGCTCTACTGTGCGGCCCAGGTGAGGTGCAGGGCCAGCTCTCCTACTCTCATGCCCATTGAGGGGCAGGACCAGCTCTTCCTGTCTCATGACCCAGGGGCCAGTTCTCTCCCTTGCTGCAGGTCACTAGGGATGAGGGGCAGTGGGGGGAGCATCTCTCCCTTGCCCATGTCACCACTGCCAAAGGACAGACAAGTAGTGGGGCCAGCTCTCTCACTTGTACGCCCTTGGAGCTGGCTCACCTGCACCCCTGCCAGTAGAATCAGCTCTACTATGATGCCCATAAGAGATGCAGGGCCTGCTCTCCTGAGTGATGCAGCCAGTGAGGGCAAGGCCAGTTTTCCCTAGGGTTGCAGTCAGTGAGGGGCGGGACCAGCTCTGTGCAGCTCTATCCTCTCAGCCTACGGTGGTAACAGGAGCCATGGAAATCAACACAGAAGGCAACTGCAGCAGGGCCATGGACCCAGACATCACCGTGGCCAAGGGCGGCATGCCACCCACCTCAGCCCACTCTTCACCACCTTCACTTCTTGAGATCTGCCTCTCTCCATAAGACATGAACCATTCTGTCTCTTTCTCTTTCCCACACACCACCATATACTCCCTCACCATAACAGGCCTGCTGCTTTCTCATTGCTGTTCAGGGCAGGCTGTCCTGGTCAGGGATGCGAGTTTCCTTTTCCTGCATAGTCCTAATGGTGTTGGGCAGGGTCATGATTTCTCCTCTTTGTTTGTTTGTTTTTGAGACAGGATTTCTCTGTGTAGCTCTGGCCATCCTGGAACTCTCTCTGTTGACCAGCTGGGCTTGAACTCAGAGATCTGCCTACATTTACTTCCCAAGTGCTGGGATTAAAGTCATGCGGTAGCATCACCTGGCTAGCATCTGCATTTGAAAAACAATCATCTTGTCACATATGTCCAATGGTCAAATAACTCAAACAGAAAACCCAGATGAACAGAGACAGTCTCAACTTGGCTATGAACTTTCCCTTGTGACTGCAATAAACAGGCACCATGCTGCAATTATAAACTGACACCTACTCATTTTCAAATAAACATACTTGCAAGTAGGAACTAATGATAGTGGCATATCTCATAATATCTTTTAAAGAATCAAATGGAATGATGACAAATATACTTTGTAAAATGTAAAGTGCCAGAGGAATACTAATTATCATCATCAGTATCCTCATTGTTTGTGCTGTAATTATACATAAGTGAAGTGGTGGCCTGTCATCTGTGTGTGATCCTTGAAGGCATGATGATAAGATGAGCTACCCAAACACTCTCTGAACACTCACTATTAATGTGCTATCTCATTACAAACAGAGAATTTGGAAGAAGACAAATTCATTATTCATTCATATGCTGGTATGAATTATTCACACTCCAGTATGAATTAATTAAATCAGATCATTTTGATCATAAATAGTAGTCAGAAATAACCTTTCTAATCTATAAGTGAAACTGGGGGTAGATTTTTAACTCATCGAATGTGGGCAAAGCTTCAGAGCTGGTCAGTGCCCTGAAGGTGCATACTGTTAGTGTAAGAGAACCCTGTACAAATTAAAGACACGAAAATGCCCCTTAAAGCTATTGGTGTGTGATTCATGAACAATCCAGTGATTTCAGGAAGATAATCAGCACATCAAGCCCTCTGTGTATGTTAGCTTCATCTTCTCTCATGTCCTCTCCACCCCCACCCTGTTAGTCCTGTTCCATGGGCAAAGTAGTATGGCATTTACTTTTTGTGATGAATATACATGTACACACACACATGCATAATGTGCACACATAGACACATATGCACTCATGCATGTACCCATATAAGCCCACATGCATGTGCACACATACACAAGTGTATGTGCACAATCACATCCAAGCTGCACACATACACAGGCACACACACACACACACACACACACACACACACACACATTCTGTATAGACACACATTATATGAATATTAAACTCAGTAAAATATATAAGATTAAATATTTAGTGTTTGTCCTTTTCATCTTATTTATTTTGCTTAATTTGATGATGTTCAGCTCCATCCACTTTCCTGCAAATGACATATGCTTGCTACTTACTACTTTTATTTGTCTGCTGATGGATATGTAGGCTGATTCCTTATCTTGGATTAGTGAATAGTGCAGCAATAAACACAGATGACTGGGCATCTCTGAGATACGTGACTCAAATTCCTTTGTACAGACACAGGGGTAATATATCTAGCTCACACAGTAGTTCTACCTTTAGATTTCTGAGAAGAAACCAGCATCGGTTGCCCCAGAGGCTGTCCTGTTTGCCCTCCGTCCAGCATCGAGTGGGGTTTCTCTCTTGGCATTAACACCTTCATCAGCTTCTGTGTCATTTATTCTCCTCATGGCCATTCTGAACGAGCTGAGATTGAATCCCAACATAGTTTTATTTGCATTTCTCTGATAGCTAAAGATATTAAAATGGTTTGATGTATTGTTTGCCTATTTGTATTCAGTCCTTAGAAAACTGTTTAATTTTGCTTGCTTATTTATTTCATGCATTATTTTTGGGTGTGTGATTAATTTTTGAGTTCATCATTGAGGTGTCTCTAGAAAGGTCTGAATGATCAAGTGTAAAAGAAAGAAGAAGCTAAGACAAGAAGCTAGACAAGACTCTACTGCTTTCACAAGCATCCTTAACCTACACAAGTAAGGAAAGCCAAAGTTATAACGCTAAGACACAACAATCACTGCCACAAACTCTGCAGTACACCCTAGACAGAATTTCTCTATTACTATATTCCAGGTGTAAGTGATGTTTGGAGATGTATATTGTTTAGAATATCACCCGCAATATTGAGTAAGCTGCTTCAGGAAACTTTAGTACCCAACACATCAACCCTGTGTAAAGAATTCACAGGGAGAAAATGTGGGTGTGTTTATGAATAGCAAAAGTTGAGGTAATAGGATCACACTGCCTGGTGTTTCACACCTTTACTGTGACAAGGGTTTTGTCACCACATCTAAGGAGGGACAGCATCAAGTAGGGATTTATTTATAACACTATTTATTATACTGAAAGAACTGTATAGTCATGTTCCTGAAGAAAGGGCTAAAGAAACTCACAGTGTTTATCATAAAAAGGGGCTCGTGAGAAACATGGCATAGACTCAAATATCTCTTGTTAAATACGTCATCTCTCTATGGTTTGAGATAGAGTACCCTTATTTAATTAAATTGATATAGAGTATATTAACTAAATTCAGACAACATACATAAATAAAAGGGCAGTGCACGTGTGTGCTGTGTCTTTAAAGAGACATCCATCATCTGCATTCTTAGGTATCTAACCATAGTTCTGCTTTAACTCATAGTATTTGGGGACGAGGCATTGCTCTTAAGAGGACCCACATTGATATCTTACAGTTCCTTTACTCACAAACAATTTTATAGTCACTGCTGTTTCTCAAAAGCTTTAGAGCAAAGGGGGGCCTGAGACTGAAAATGTGATCCATTATTCTGAATAATAGTTGTACTTGGTGTAATTGCCAAGTTTGTTCTAATTACTACAGAACAGAAAAATTATCAAAGAAGTTTTTTTTAAAGATCTATATGTGATGTCATAATTTTGAATTTGTGTAATATCTTGCATAAAACAATGTAGGACAACTTCATTTTGCACGTTGATTTCAGAAGCACTATGATTTATTCATACTAACCTGTGTGCATAGTCTGATTATACAAATACAATCATATTTAATGATTTCTCATATGCTTTGGAAGAAAACATAGTATAAATTTTAAAAATTGGCCAATTATCCTTCTTTTGTGCAGTCATACTCACATTAGATTACAGAAAATCCCATTTATACTACAGATGTTTGATATTTTGTTTTCATATTTCTATCTAGATTGTCAACTGGAGGGATTGTGAGATTTTTGCTCTCAGATTATACTTAAAATTACCACTGCATCAACTAAACAATTACCTTTTTTAAATTATGAAAAAAAACAAAAAAAAAAAAAAAAAAAAAAAAAAAAAAAAAAAAAAAAAAAAAAAAAAAAAAAAAAAAAAAAAAAAAAAAAAAAAAAAAAATATAAGCTGATAAATAAAATCAACTAAAAATATACAATTTAAAAATGAAAAAAGGAAGTTACAACAATTCACCCTGCAGTGTTCTCATTTTGATGGTGCAATCTCTTTCCTGCTAGGGCAGGGAAAGATACTTAGGATGGCCTGTCTTATGGAAGGGTGCAGACATGGAAGCATTCTGACCACCTTCTATGACTACGGGATCTGTGTGTTCCACACCCATTTAGAGACATGCTTTTGAACTTTTTTCTTTTTAAATTTCTCAGTGAAAACATGCACGATTTCATCATTACACAGTTCTTACAGAAAATTACATTTTTATATGTGACTATCTAGGGCAATTGTAACAAAAATACCTGGTAAAGAAACAAAACATGAATCAATTCTTTAATACAGTTTGATACAAGAAATAGGAAGGTTTCAGGAAGGCTAAATTTCCTCAATGAAATTCTAATAGCTGTGTTCACAACCTTATTTCACCATATAATTTCTAAATCTAGATACACTGTGTAATTAATTTTACAAAAGCATGTTTGTTTTTAATTAAAATCATTTATACTCTGTAATTTTTCCAGGAAATTCAACATACATATACTTAAGTATTTCAGATGTGAATAGCTGCACTTTCTATATTCATTGGCTTGCTTTCTTGTGTTAGCAACATTAGCATTATACAGTGTGAAGTGTCATTCAAAAAGACATTTACATTATAGTGATATTAACCAACAGGTTATCAAAACTTTAGTGAATCCAACTATACCAATCCATCTGAGGTAGCAGACTAAATTATATTCACATATTTTAAGGTTTATTTTTACCAGTTTAGAAAAAAATGTACTTTCTATGTTTAAAATGGATGCAAACATATGCACATATTCACATGCACATACACATAGATTAAAAATATATATATAAAATGGGAAAGAAAGAGAGAATATGTTCTCATTTATTTCCCAGGGAGTGGGCAGGTGCTACATTGCACATTAAGACTAAGTGATAACCAAACTCAGTAATATTGTTTTAAAGTGGCCTAGATGTAATTAATATAAAGCTAGACAGAGAGAGGGAGACTGGAGGTTAGAAGCAAAAGCAAAGGAAAATTAGAAAGTAGAACAGAAGGTAGACACAACTCAAGACAGCCTGAAAATAATGTCTCGCTCAGAGGTGGAATCACATAGATATAAATCAATGGCCAATGTTCTTGGCTACTGACATGGACAGAGTCCTAATCATCAACCAAGCCACAGGCAGTACAGCAATAGTGCACAGGCAGAATGTCATTGACCTTGGGGGCTCTGGTCCAGTAGGGTAAATTCTAGTTTGAATACATCACCTCTATTCATCTCTTGATCACAGATTGCTTTACCTTACTGTGGTATTCATGCCTGACACCTGCTATTTCAATAGTATTACAATAAAGCCCATGAGATACTTTCTGCTCTGCTTCACATGGGAAAACAAAATAAAATCATTCACACTGGAGTGAAAACAGTATTTCCATCATCTCTAAGAATTTTGTTCTCCCATGTAGGATCTCAGATTCACAGGGAACCTTTGCTTTCTTATTTCATTCTACCCACTTCTGTGTTATTTGAAGAACAACCCAATTATTCTTAAACTAAATGCTTCTCTCATCTGTAACAAAGTTTGGCTTTTATCACACAGTTCTCATGTATTGCAATAGGCAAGCTCATTGTCACGTCATTTCAGGCCCAAGATATAGGCTCTTTCTCAGTGATGCATAAAAGGATTTTCCTCCCTTCAAATGATAATTAAATTAAGGCAAAGTTGGAAAGAAGGCTTTGAGCTGCTCTGATGAGAAAGGTCACTGCGATCAGCAATCTGTTAGCACAGCTGTGCTGAGACACGACTTTGCAGCCACATCATTCGTGGTTTCTTCATAGCAAGTAAGAAGGCATTGATTTTGCTTGTTTTGAACATTTTCTTAAGCAGTCAGAAGCCAGCAAACGCATATGCATTTGGAAAGCTTCAAGGAGACTTAGGTAAAGCATGAAATTAATTTCTCAAGATAGTCCACAGGAGAAGAAGACACTGAATGCACCACCATGAAAAGCAAGACAAGGGACCAAAACAAAAACAAAGTGGCAGAGTTGCAGTGAACCTGAGATTTGTCCGTTCTTTTCAAAGTGTCGTGTGTCATTGCTTCCCATGTTTGACCTCTGGACACCTGAAGTTGTTCTCTTTATTAAGTATTGCTTCTATCAGTTCTATATGATATATTTACTTATTCTTAATTTCCAGTAAACAGACAGCTTTTAAACTAAATAAACACCTCTGTGGTGATGACGGCCAGCCTTACCTTGACTTAAAGACAAGGAATATGTATGAGCAGAGAGTTCTTGACCTTTACACTATTTGGCTTCAGACAACAACCTCGTCTGTAGCTGGCGAATTAAAAGATAATGTATAATTTCACATCTGTGTGTGTGTGTGTGTGTTTTCATATGTGTATGCCCATGTGTGCAATTGCACATCAAAGCCAGTGAAAAACCTTGGGTATTGATTTTCAGCCTACATCCATGTCTTCATGTCTCTCATTTCTCACTGCCTTGGCTCTCACCAAGTTAGCTTGCCTGGCTAGCCAGCTAGGTCCTGAGAGTCATGTGGTTCCTTCCCGCAGTGCTAGAATAACAAATGCTGGTCACCATTCTTTTTGTTTGTTTGTTTGTTTGTTTTTGCTTTCATTTGGTTTTGTTGTTGATGTTTTATATTCTGCTCGTTTTTGTTTTCTTATGTGATTTCTGGGTATAGTACCCAGGTCCTTATGCTTTCAAGACAAACAGTGTCCCAGATGAGGTTTTTCTTAGTCTGTTCATGTTTCTTTTCAGGACCAGAATTTTCCTATGAGACAATGTATATTTAAACATATCTTTAAATATTTCTTTTAAATTTCAGAAGTAATAAAATGACTGAATCCAATACAGAGACTAATAAGTAACTTTTATTTGTGCACAATATGATGTTCCTTCTTTTAATAAATGAAAAATGACTAAGTCCATTATATATTTATACATATGTATGTATACGAGAACCTGGCTATCATGGAATTCACTGTACATGGGTATTAGCTGACAAGTTAAAATTCTAATGTACCATTCACTGAGAGAGGTCTATGTGGCCATGAAAATAGTACATTTTATCTACTTCAAAGTGGAAATGGTTTGAGTGCCTCAAGAAATACAGACATTTCCAGTTGTTTTTCTAAGTACATTATATGTTATGCCTTTTCTAATTCTCACAACTATCCTTCAGGATACATTGTCCATTGTCACTGTACATGGTCATTATGGAACAGGAAAACTTCCCATATCTGAGCTGGAATGGACAGAACTTTGAGCGCTCTTAGGTTCTTCCTTTGGTGGCTTTCCTGGGTTTATCTGGGAAGACACGGGACATGCTGCCTCATATTGGTGAAATTATTATGGCCACTCCATGTAGTTAAAAGGAATATTTATTTAGTGAGTAACCTACAAAAAAGGGAAAGGTAGGTTGTGGGGTCTGGGGAAGTTGTATCGAAGTCCAGCGGTGTTCTCTGGAGCTCTGCTCGGTCCACCTCCACCGTCTAGCATTCCAGAACAGAGAGCACTCGCCCATCCAGGTCTCAGGTCTCCAGGCGCCTCCCCTGGCCCCGCCTCATAGGCGTGACAGTTGCCAGAGTCTCAATGGGGGTTTGGAACTTCCAGATCCAAGCTGGAATGGCTACCCACTACAGCCTCATTCTTCCCAGAGTCACTTATGCCAACAGTATACACCCTCTACCCAGTCACAGCAAAGGAATCCATCGCTCCACCCCTCCAACAAGATATAGCTCATGACACATATATAACTATTGGGGGTCACTCAAAGGATTATTAAGCTAAAAAATAGATTTTTCTTGATTTAAATAAAAACTTTGTGTGCCATTATTTATTATTTAAAACATTCGTGCAATATAGTAAGACAGTACTTTTCAAACATAACAACAACAGAGGAGTGCATTAAATTATAATTTAATTACATGAATTAAAATGTAAAATAATGATCCTAAAATTGGTAGTTGGTAGTAACACAATTTCCTTTACATGATCCTCTGTGTGTTGTATTTAGAGTGAATGGACTCTGATACTTAGAACTGCCTTCCTGCGTTCCTGATGCTCCGTGATGAAGAAGCTGAAGAGTTCCTCTTTCTCTCACATCCAGGACATGTCATGACCCTTGCTGAGGCAGGGAGAGCTTTGGGAACTTTCTGGATGTGCTGAGCAGTTATTTTCTGTGAGCCCCAGCATGGCAAATATGGTTGACTAACTGAAGTCCAGTCTTCTATTGTATTATTTATAGTCAGATTCTAGTAACTCACACCCTTAGCTGGTGAACTTCCAGTGAGTAGACAGTTAGCCTCATGCCTTTAGGACAATCTCTCTCAACTTAACTGACATTAAAAAGTCTTGAATCAACTTGATGTTCTAAACCTGAAATCTGTTATATTAGCCTATTATTAAAATAGTCTGAAAGGTAAGATGCGATGCGTCTAACTGTAGATCTGCCTCAGAATGATGTCAATGCTTCACTCTTTGTCACAGCCCTACGCACACCCCCACAATCCTTGACCTAAAATAACTACTTTAAGAAATACCCAAAACTTGAAGGTAATGTGAAGCAGAAATCTTAGAAGGTCTTATTAATAAGATCAAACCTGAAGCCGGGTTCGGGGGTGAACACTGGAAGATCAGAGAAGCAGAACAAACCACAGCCACCTCACCTCACCAATTCCTCAGCTGATCCTGTTTCCTCAGACTGGAAGCCTCTCAGTCCTCATCCAGAATGAATCTCAGCTGAGTAATGTTTCAGAATATACAAAATATTACAATAAATTGCAGTTAGTTGTATATTGCTTTAAAGATTACTCTAACAAGAAGATATGACAGGTATTAGATACTTTTCTTGTTGAGATGACAAGTACCTGCCCAGAAGAAGCTTCAAGGTGAAAGTTATACTTTTATTACAATTCAAGGACATATAAACCACCATGTAAAGGAGGCATGGTGACAGAACCTTGAGTCTTCGGACACTCTGCATCACAGTCAGGAAGAGGAAAGCAAACCAGAGGTGGGGAAGGATATCAAAATTCAAGGCCCAGTATCTCACTTCTTCCACTGAGGCGCTGCCTCCAAAAGGTTCCACAATCTTCCCAAATGATGCTACCAACTGGAGATGGCTGTCCAAACACAAGAGTCTCTGGACAGGTGTTCACCTTCAATTCTCAGCAAAGTACTGCTTCTTATTATTTGGTGCTAAGTTGATATTTGATGGTAGCTTGGTTATGAGGCCATGCTTTTTGTCATGTAATTGTAAAGTGAATTGGCACACAATCAAAAGAAATGGCTATGATGGAATGAGTTAGCAAGAGCTGTACTGCCACATCCCCCATCCCCAGTGGCTGTTCTCTCTCTCAGTTGGAGGGAGATACTTATCTCTCAGAATCCCTGATTCTCTGTAGTCCTGGCCAGGCATTATTCATGGAAGAACAGGTGTCTTAAAGAAAGACTTCCTCTAAATTAGTTAAGGGGATGAATTAGGAGGAGGAATCGAGTAAATGTGGAAAAATCCTCATTTTTGAAAGTAGGGTTGGTCATTGTACAGAGTCAATGGATATGAAACACCATCATGACCCTAGGACTCACAAATTGTCCTGGAGTGTCAGAGAAATCTCAGTGCAGCTGTGGTCTTCACTGAGCTGAACTTCAGAAGTGTCTCTAGCTGTTCTACCCAAAGCTGTAGAGGCTGCAGTTCTGATGGATTTTCGTGGTATCTTTCTGTTTCCTGTATGGATTACCACATCTCTTACTTCCTTCATGGATGTGAGATGACAGGAGAATTGGACTGGTTCCAAGACAGCAAGTAGTCATATTTGAATGAGGAGTCACCCCAGGGGGACTGGACAAAGATTGAGGGTGGGAATGAGATCTATTAACTACAAACCCAAAAGGAGCTCTCTGGGACTTAGTGAAGCATCCCCTGAGCAAGGGGATTTGAGGTGTAAGGAAAAGGAAGCCAAAAGGCCTGAGATGGATATGCATTTGGAGTACTAGAGAAGGATTAAAAAATTTCTAGAGCAGGATGGTCATGGCAGGAGGTGGGTAGAGACAAGACAGAAAGAATAGGCAAAGATTGGTGGTGGAATATGTCCTAAGCACCATTAAAGCATGGGAATTTAGTGTAAGCCATAAAGCTTTAGAGGCTAAAGCCTGTTTTAGGCAAAGGACTTACATAATATAGTTTTAATCTAAAGAGATTCATTAGCACTTCTCTCATTACAAAAGGTATTGAACACTTTCAAATATATATCTTAGTTATTTTTATTTTGAGAACTCTATCTTTATTGCTGGGAGCCATCCCCAGCAATGGACAGGTCCCAGAGAGGAGGTAAGGAGTCAGCAGGTGAAGGAATGAGCCAGGCATGGTAGTGGGAAGAATCTTGCAGCCCGACTGACTAGCAGCCAGAATGCTTCTTTATTTATTCAGTAAGCAGAAATAGACTCATGCTGTTCCAAAGCATAGATGATACTATTTTGGGTGGTGGACGTGTGTTTCACTTCCTCTTGCTCGTCTTTTAGTCATCATTAATAAACTATGACAGTTTTCCCTGTAGTTAGAGTTTTTCTGTGTCCTGCCCAGCAAGTGGTTGTAACAAATCTCTCCACTATCACTGTGTCTCCCAAGTAAACACACAGAGGCTTATTATTATTTATAACTGCTTGGCCATTAGCTCAGGCTTATTACTGACTAGCTCTTACACTTAAATTAACCCATAATTCTTATCTATGTTTAGCCACATGGCTTGGTACCTTTTCTCTGCCTTGTCATCATGCTTCCTCTATTTCTGGCTGGTGACTTCTGACTCAGTCTTCTTCTTCCCAGAATTCTCCTTGACTCCTTATCCCACCTATCCTTCCTACCTGGCTACTAGCCAATCAGCATTTTATTTATCAAGTAATCAGAGCAACACACATTCACAGCATTCCCTTTCTGTCTAATCAAAAAGGAAAGTTTAACTTTAACATAGTAAAATTACATACAACAAAACAGTTCTAATCTTCTGTGGAAACAAAAGCAGAACCTCTTTTCCAAAGCAGCATATCCTTAGACACAATTTTTGAAGGCAAGATACCTTTAAAATATATATACTGGTTTAACTCAACAGACTTTACAATCAAATGTCTTTCTGTCGTTAAAAATCCCAAAAGCAACATAATCTAGATTCTCCATGCAACATCCATCTTTATGTGGCTTATTTTTTATATTACCTTTACTGTCTCTTTAAACACTTTATTTTTAAAACTATTTCTTTATATAATTGCCTATATTCTTCTCTCTTCCAAGCCTATGTACATTTTTACACACACTGTAAACCTTTTAAAATCTTATTCTATCTGAATCTGCCTTTTTGTGGATTTATTGCTTTAAACTCAATGGCTAGTACTGAAGCAGAAGCCACTCTGCCCACTTCAGCTACCCAATATGGTGGCAGTAAGTTTACCACCAGCTCTGGGGGAGCCATGTTTGTCACTGACTCTCGGAAACAATAGGTCCATTTCTTTCTTTCTTTTTTTTTTTCTGTACTAGCAAAAGCTAAATCCACCATGCAGTGCACAGCACAGCTTGGAGAAACCTGTGTGTAACTCAAGGGGAATCTGCCATGCTGTAGCTCAAGTCCACACACCATGGCTTTCTGTATTTGGCATCTCTATATCTCAGCCAGAATGAGACATGAAGTAGGAAGCTGTTTTTGGTTCCTTTATTGTGTGTTTAGAAGCCCTTTTTAAACTCTTTTAGGCCTTATGAAAATTCGAGAACCCCAAGTTGGTACGCCAATTGTAGATGAATTTCGAAATGGTCTTAATAAATAACAGACAGAACCAAATATAGACAAATATAAATATTTAAAAATAAATAAAAAAATAGGGGTAAAAGCCTTAGAGAGATCAGGGAAATAGAAAAAGTCACCAGCCAACCTTACCTCACCAACTCCATTTAGAAATTTTTCTACATTTCCCAATCATTTTCCCTCAAGTTTTGACATCATTGATAAATGGAGTTATCATTTTTACTCATTAATCCCATAACCCAATTTTTAAGAATCTAGAGGTATATGACAGCCTGTTCTCAGGCTGGTAGCTCTGGTTGCTTCAAGGATACTTGAACAAACCAAAATTTCCAAGCCGGCCCAGACAGATTGCCATGTCCCAAGAACTGTACTATTAACTCTTAGTGGTCAGGGTGCCCAAGAAAAGTCATCAGGCCAAAGCTGCTGCAGTTACTATCCAAATTCTTGCATAATACAATGTTTATGTTTTATATCTTTATAGAATTTGTTTATGTCCAATCCTGGCATTCTGTTGTTCTTTGGTCAAATGACATCACAGTGACTCTTCATGTGCTAACTTTTTTAAGAAGGGGGGTCCTGATGTCTTGTTCTTTTATCATCTTTCCACTCCATTCTTTGCTTATCAGTGTAAGTCTCTGAGTAGGGAAGAGGTAACTTTAGCTAATCTAATGTTGTTGCTGTATATGCCATATAATTGCCTTAGCATACAGTGGGAAGAAGCTTGCAATCTGATCTGTGGCCAACTCCTCTAGCTCACTGAATCTTGTTGACCTTTTTAAGAATACTTTGTCTTGATTATCTTGTTCCTGAATAAGTGCAGGGATAGATGTTTCAAGAATGTCTCATAACCTCATAATGAGACCTCTGGCTTTTTTTTTGTGACACAACCTCCAAGGCATAAGGAAGACTGTCAAGTAGATAAAGTTATCTCCCTTAAAGTAGGAAGGGTGGTATGTTCAGGACTTTCCTGGGGAAGCTTAGAAGCAATACCTCTGGGAGAAGGCATAAATGATTCATAAGAAATTTCCTATCAATCCAATATCCCCAAATTGTAAAAATATTAAAAGTCCCCCAAGTATGCAACAGGTGGAGATGAAAACCAAAGGTGGCATAGCAACCACCATGTGGCTCGGCTCGGCTGGATCTTTGTCAAGAAGCTGTGCTGGTCTTCTGATTTCTGCCATTCCCATCAGATATGAATGCACAAGTTCACATCTTCCTCCAGTTGTAGAATGGGATGAAGATGAAAGTGAGGAATATACTAGAGGAGGGAGGAATGAAGACACAAGGGCCAGTTACCAGGCTCTGTCCTGTTGGCTCAGGTCACAGGAAAACACTGCCTTTGACTGGGGTTTTAATCTCTAGAGGTCATGAGAATGGGGTAGAATGGATGTCAGAAACAGAGTTGGAAGGATTGGAATAATGATTAAATGGACAGGTTTTCAACCTATGGATCACATATCAGATATTCTGCATATCAGAGATCCACATTATAATTCATAACAGCAGTAAAATTACAGTTATGAAGTAGCTATGAAAGAATTTTATGGTTGGGGATCACCACAATATGAGGTAATGTATTAAAGGGCCATAGCATTAAGAAGGTTGAAAAAGACTGGATTATAAAAACCTTAACAGTAAAGCATAATTTGGGAAATGTAATAGTTTATATTACAGCAACATATACTTATACACATCTACTGAGTAAAAAATGAGTGGAGACCAGAAGAGTGAACAGAAACTGTCCTGAGGTAGGGGACCATAATAGCAGCAAGATGAGAACTCTTCCAGTCCTCCAAACTTCACCTTCTCACTTGCTCTGCTGTGCAGCCACTTCCCCGGACATTCTGGGAATTTACACAGGAACTTTCTCACTCTACAGGTCTCACTTTTTCCTTCTCAGTACTAGGTGAGTTCTCAGTGGGGAGTGGGCCTCCTTTATATACTGGATATGTGTTACAGATTTGAAATAACTATAAGAGGGATGAAATAGAAATATTGAATCCAAAAATAGTGATGCCAGGTATACTTCAAGCATTGCAGAGATCCTAGGAAATAATGTACAAGGCCATCTTCAATTACATCACAACTTTGAGTATACTCTCAAATAGTCCTTGCAACAATTCTTTGAATATATTATAACTAAAACTTATTTTCCAGGAGCAGTAGAGAAGTTATAAAAAAGAAGAAATAAAGACAACCTAGCCACACTTTAGAAATTTGGATGTTACAATGTGTGACTTGACTGCCAATAGTCTTTAAGGAGCCCAAGCTAACACTGAGGAAATAAAAATATTGGAAAAGCAGGAAGCATTTTTCCTGATGGTTCCTGAGGATTTAGTGTTGACAGAATAGACCTGGGTCAGTTCATAACTCCTGAAATTGCCTCCAAATTCTCTGCATGAAGGGAGTACTGATGGAACAGACGTTACCTACTGGTATGACAGCCTTTATCCATTATCCATGAAAGGTACTGTTGGATGCCCCGAGGCTTTACAGAGAAGTCAAACCATATGCTCATTGCTGCTGGAGTGACTATAGAAAGTCACAGCACTTGAGCCATACTGATGATGTTAGCTGGATAAAATGATGGCACCATAAGGTCTTTCTTTGTGAATTTTAATGAGTTAAATGCTCAGAAACATAAGGTTGTGCATCCCCTAAGAGTTCAGTCTCACTAACCTATTGATGTTCCCAGCATCCTTGCAAAATGCTGTCAGGTGGGGTAGATGAACTTCCAGATGACTGAAGTAACAGATGATTTTCATGGTCCTCACATTGAAGTGATTTTTTCCCTCTGCATGTTCAGGCTGCACAATACCCTAGCACCTCAGCCCATTCTAGAAATTTATAGAAGAATAAGCAGGCTTTCTCAGTGCAGGAAATTAAATAAAAGGTTGTATCTGTACAGGATTTTGGAGGCAGGGAAACATATAAACAGATCCCAGGTTTTCTTCTGAATGGCTGCAAAGTAATGGACAAGTTACCCAACCTCTCAGAACGTGTGTTTTATCATCACGAACATAGAATTAATGCTACTGATGTAACTGTGAGGGTTAAATTGTGTGCGATGCACTTGGCATAGTGCTGAAAATGTAACAGGAATTCTGACTATATGGTCTTCAGCTTCTGTTTAAAACAGAAAGTAAATAAAAGCTGTGATGTATTTTAAGCCACCAAAATGCTCAATGTTTATTTTAAATATCTTTTTCCTGATTCCATCTTGTCGGATCATGCAAGTGTGATTTAAACCTCCAACAGGCACAAGTCACCAGATTAAAGGGACTAGGATAAGTAGTTTGGTACACATTTGTGTGTGTGTGTGTGTGTGTGTGTGTGTGTGTGTGTGTTGCATGGGCAAAACATGTGAGTCAGTCATAAACACAACTCTGAGACAGTGCCACAGTAACTTTAGGGATTATAAATAGCTCCCTTAGCTCCGGCAGTCTGTGGTTCAAAAGGGAAGGAAACCGCCAGGGATTTCAGAGAATGCAGAAACAGTGGGTGATAGGAAAGGTGGAAGATATACTGAAAGGATGCATTGAAATATTCACTGTTAGCTCAGGAAAACCTCGCTTGCTGATTGCTGTGTGTGCACCTGACACTGTGGAGGATTCACACCATGTAAAACAGAACAGCCAGTGTTAGAGTCAAACAGATCAGGATAAACCCACCTCTGTCATCAGGTCTCTATTTCCATTCGCTCTGATAGTGTGCCCAAAGCCACCAAGATAAACCTGCTCCTGCTCTGTTAAAGATGACTTGTTGACAGATAGGTCAAATGCATTTTTATGTAATGAATGTTGTATTTCTTACAGGCATTAAGACACACACTCCTGAGGATGGTGACAGTATCTCCTCAACTGAAATGTGCTTACCTTTGGCAACATGGGGAGGAATAATAACTCTATTAAGTACATGCTGGAATGCAGTAGCACATACCTACTCCTGCTGATCCACTAGCCTGGGATGAACCCGAAACATGGAACACAAAGTTTCCCACCATGATGTTGCCCATAAAGTTCATTGTGTTTTCTTTTCTCAGTCCTCACTCTGAATAAGATATCTTAATTTAATGAGTAAATTATTTATTACTCATAAGATATGCTGTTTTTATGAACTTTTTTTCTTGTTCTTCAGCAGTGAACAGTGACCTACTTGTTTTCTTCTTTGCTAGTCATGTTTCAAATCAGAAGTCAATCACTATGTGTATGCATGCATGAGTGTGTTTGTGTGTGCATGTATGCATGTGTGTGTGTGTGCATGTGTGTGTGTGTGTGTGTGTGTGTGTGTGTGTGTGTGTGTGTGTGAAGCCTCTCCAATCTCTAAGCATTCACTGTGCCATGTACTTTGGTCAGTTTTAAATCACAAGCATCAGTTTTCATCATAATACATGCGTGTAACATTTATCTTAGTTTTCACAGATGAGGAAAGTGAGGCTGAGAGGGTCATAATAAGGTTTTCACATAGGAAATTAAGTTTTTCTATTTGAATATTCTCCATATAAACATATGGTTTGGGGCATGAATGGATAGATATAAAAGGTATTAGAAGTAATGCATACAATTTTGGCTTCTTAGGTAGGGTCCTATGATCTTTGATCTTGAGTGGGAATGGGATTGGAAGATGGGTGGAATGCTTGAGTCAAAATGCCCAGACTAGATCTCTGAGGACTGAGGGTAAGGGAGATCTCGAGCAGAAAAAGTGTGTATGTGTTCTGCCTCTACTACTTCATTCTCTCATCCCAGGTAACTTGTATGGCTCCCACCCACAGAGGGGAAGAATGTCTCATTTACTCGGACACTGATTCGAGTGATACTCTTTGTGGAAACAACCTCACAGAATCAGGCAGAACAAATGTATTTTAATAGCTGATGGCATCATGAAGCCATAGAAGAAGCAGTGTAAAAGTGACCATCTGTTTCCCTTAGAGAGCATAACTCATTATATAAGAAGGGGCCATTCTAGCCTTCTTTCCCCGACATCTAACCATTTGTTCTCTTTGTGTTTCACATATGTCTGTATTTCCGCCTACTTTTAACACATACTGCAGTACCCACTGAATATACACATAATCCTTATATATACTTTACCCAGTAGAGAAAGGCATGGCCTTCTGTGTATTTATCAATGCCCTCCACGGACATGGACTGGAACAAGCATAGATATAAAATAAAATATTAAATAAATAAAAAGCAAAATTATGTGGTCCAAGACCATATTTTATATTCATACCAAGTCTATGCTGTACACTTGTAGATAGAGGAACTTCTCACTGCATCCCACCACACTTCACAACACCATACATCAGTCCACCCCTTGTCATGAAAAGTCATGTCCTTCCATGAAGCAGTTTACATAAACTTTCCTCAGATTTTTGCCCCCATGATTGAGATGTGTTCAGACTTCTCAGCAAGGATCATGAAGAATGTTGGTAAGCTAAGTGGGGATGGGTCCTGAAAGAGTCCTCCTTGTAAACGGTCTGTCCATATGTTTCTGTGGGAAGTACCATCTGGATTGCAGCTCAAATTTTATGAAGCGGGAAAGCAAAAATATGTTCACAATTTAACAGCCCTGATTTGATGGGAAAGTGGGACTGAATTTAAAACCAAGTTATGTCATCTCAATATGAGAACCCACTGTGCACCAGACATCATCTTAGTCACTTTCCAACTGAGACAAATGAGTCACTGTGTCCCCCTTCCAGGAAAAGGAAACTCCAAAGAGAGGCAGCTTGTCCCTGTCAGTAATATAGAAAATATGTTCATAAAGAAATATCCTAACTGTGAATTTCTTCAATTGCTTCATTGTTGTGTGATATTTTGTTTGTATCCTGACAAATAAAACTTGCCTGAAGATCAGAGAAGCAGAGCAGCAACTACTAGAGAGTTCTTAACTCCATGAATTCTTAGATTGAATGGGGAGTGGAGATTCTGTCTCCACCCTCCTTATATTCCTGTCTCCACCTCCCTAGTGCTGGGATTAAAGGCATGTGCCACCACTGCCTGGCATCTATGGTTAACTGGTTGCTAGCTCTGCCATCTGATCTCCAGGCAAGCTTTGTTTGTCAGAACACAGACAAAATATCATACAACACTCCATCCAGGAGATAGAGAGCAGCTGCACTAATATGTTGAGAAAACATCTTTGCCAGAGTTAACATCACAGTACCTTCCATGAACAGGAGGCATGCAGGATTCCAAACATCATTGCCCATGTCTTCTCTGATGGAATCCAAAATAAAAGGGCACACTGAAGGGTCATTCATAAGTAATGCCATTGTCTTCTCTGGGCTGCATTAACTTAAACACATTCATTAAGAACCTACTCAATGTCAAATACTGTGAGTAAGAGTGACTAAGGAACAGTTTGCCATCTCAGATGCTCATCAGGAAACCCTTACACCATGTACACCCTTAGAAGTCACTCACTACCATCTCTACCATCTTCATCACTGGGCCATGTTACTCTTCAGTATGTTCAGTCTGTAGGCTTCAACCTATTATCATTCATTAAATAAAATTCATTGGGCTATAGTAAGGATTTCCTAGTTATTACTTATATAACTGTACTAAATAAAAACATGAAAGTACTATAAAACATGTATCTATTATTCATACATATGATATACCTACTTACACAAAGCATACATTGTACTTTTTATTTTAGTTGATCACAATTCAGCACATTTGAAATGCACCCACTTAAATATCTAAGTATAGTCATAAGAAGTCTTTAAGATAGATTTTGAATTGAATTAAGTGAAATATTAAACTTATTTATATTTAAGCATGGTGCTTAAACCCATGCTCTTCTTTAATCTTATTCTAGGGGTCAGAATTTATTCACTAAAAAGGAAAAATTGAAACAGTTTCCTGGGAGAACAGGGTTGCATGCATGTCCACCTCCCAAGCCTTCTTATAATTGCACTATATTTTTCTTCATAGTGTGTCCATTTAATCAGTGTCCTTGTGTTCCTTTTCATTAGATGAGACAGTTAAGAACTGAAGATGGTTTTACAGCTCTAATTCCAAGACATAGACCTGGTAAGTGCTCACTGAGTAAATATTGACAGCATTTTTAGCCATCAGGGAATACAAGTTAAATCCACACTGAGATTTTATCTCACCCAGGTCACAGTGGATATCACAAGAAAACAAATCCAACTGATGCTGGTGAGAAAGGCAATCCTTGCACACTGCTAATAAAGATATAAAATGGGGCATCCACTAGGAATCACTTTGCAGTTTCCTAAAATCATTACCGAATCAACCATCAATACCATTCCTATTGCAGAGCCAAAGAGATCAAAGTCAGCAAATGACAGAAATACATGCACATTGAGGTATTACTCAAAATAGACAAGTTATAAATCAGCCCAAGCACACATCAATGAATAAACAGAGGTGTGTGTGTGTGTGTGTGTGTGTGTGTGTGTGTGTGTGTGTGTGAAAATGTCTATATTTTAGGAAAGTGGATGGAACAGAGATCATCGTGGTAAGCACAATAACTAGACTCAAAAAACAAATATTTCACATTTTCTTTTGTATGTAGGATGTAAAATAAATGATTTGAAAATAGACAGGAGAATTTTATGATAGGAACAAAACAAATGGGATAGTGATGGAGAGGGTAATGTGTGTTGTGTTAGGGAATATGTGATCAAAATAAGCATATAGATAATTATAAAAATCCCATGATTAAAGCAATTATCTGGTACAATTAATATAAAGCATAAAGAAAACATACCACATAGACATGTGCAGTGTTAGAATGGTAACCAGCCATTTCCAGATCTAGGGGCCACCCGAAGGCTCATCTCCCTGTGTTGCTCCATCACTCATCAAAGCCTTCATTGTTCCACAGTGTTTCTAGATTATTTTATTATATGCTCAGCTTTGATCAGTTCATCATAGCAGTTCATTTTCATCTTACACATAAGAGAGCAGATGTTCAGAGAAGAATGGTTCTAAGACTGTCCCCCTCTGAAAAGAACAGATTTAATGACAATGTGTGTGTTGTTGATGATGATGATGACAATGATGATGATGATGACCATTCCCCTAAATTCAAGCTGCTGAGCCCCATCCTTGTCACATTTGAGGCTATAGGACTCGTGCAGGTCATTTTCATTTTTGAATGTGCAGTTGGTTCCTCCCCTTTCCAGGCCTTTTCAGCCCCATCAAATCCAGCAACTGTAAAATTCAGAGTGTGTGTGAGAGAATGTGAAACTGGCTTATGATTAGGAAACCAACAGAGGAGAGAAGGCATTGCACCATAATTCCTACCCTTGGAAGCCTAAGGCAGAAAGATCATAAGGTTGAGGGCAGCCTGATCTACATAGCAAATCTCTGACTCAAACACATAAAGAAAAAAAGAAAGAAAGAAAGAAAGAAAGAAAGAAAGAAAGAAAGAAAGAAAGAAAGAAAGAAAGAAAGAAAGAAAGAAATAGACAAACAGTAGCAAGTGAAACTCCAAGGTATAGCTGCTTTATTTAAATCAGAATTTTGAGGTTCAAAATGTAATTATCACATCATAATTTAAGCTCTTGTTTTGTTTTACATTACAGTAGTGTGACATTTTAATAAAATTTAATAAATTCTATTCTACTTATGTCTACCTCTTTTGAAATCCATGTTCTTCAAGGTTTATCAATTCTTACTATTCCAGGAAGTGAACCCAGTGCAAACTTTAAATTATTAAAATCACAAGTGTTTTAAAACGGGAACTTATTTTACAGTATTCCAAATAATTAAAAATAAAATCTATTAACAAATTGTAGCCCAGCTTGGATGCTTTAACATAAAAGATATATTTACCTGGTGAGAAGTAAGATGAATTTACTAGTATCTATTTGGAATTAATATGCTCTTGCCCTCAAATATCTGATAAGTTCTGATAGAAGTCCTATTCCCTGATAGAGCTCTATAAAATGCTGAAGGGTGCTTGCCTCATATACAAAGATAAACTTTAGAACCTATTAGCTTGCTAATTACAAATCACATGTGCATGGAATGCACACTAATGAGGTCTAGGTGCCTCTTGTTTATAATGTTGTGATGATATTGAGCAAGAGAGGTCATGGATAACTTCTATTTATTTAATAAATGACCCTATTTTCCATGTTTTATATTGGTATAATAAAAATGCATATAAACTGTTAAGTAAATTCTGTGTTTTCCCTTAAATCTCTAGATTACAGCTACAGTAAGCGTCTGAGTGCACCACAAATTGTTACGGCCAGCTTTGCAACTGAGTCAAAATTAACCATCCTTCTGCAGGGTCAGCACTTCTCAGAGGATTCCCAGAATGGCTATGAGTCTTTCCTTGTGAGTGGCAAAATAGTTGTGTTAATTCTTTTTTAAAATTAGCATATAATGTTGTTTACCATTGTGACATCTTTGAACCAAGGAAGGCTTTTAGCCAATACTTAATATAGTTTTGAAAAAAAATGCATGCATTTACTACTTATATATGTGGGGAAGAAACAGTTTTGACCAGAATGACAGTATACACATGGAGGTAAGGGAAAAACTTGCAGGAGTTGATTGATTCTTTCCTTCATCTATGTGGGTCCCAGGGATGGAACTCAGGTCAACAGTCTTGGCGGCAAGCTCTACTACCCACTGCATCATCTCATAAGCCACTTAATATAGTTTATTTATTTTTGAGATTATAATTCATTATATTTTCACCTTCCTCTTCCTCCTTCCAAACCCTACCACATAATCCTCTCCTCTTCCAAATTTATTATGGTCAATTTTCACTAATTGTTATTGCGTGCATATATGATTACATAAATATATATATGTTTCTAAGTATAATCTACTGAGGCTGTATAATGACACTTTTCTGTATGTTTTAAGGGCTGATCATTTGGCATTGGACAATCTACTGCTGTGTTTTTCCTATCCTGATCCTGGCTTTACTCTGTGGCTTGAGTTTTTTGTGTAAGGTTGACACCTGGGCTTTTCCTCTCCACTTTAGTGTGCCTATTGGTGTCATCCTCCTTCAGCTCGTGTTTGGGTATTTTGTTAAGCTTTCGTGGATATGGCTTCTGACATTACTAGAAGACCCAATCTTAAAGAAAACTCCCTGATCCTCTGGTCATTACAGTCTTTCTTCCCTCTCTTCTGCTATATTCCTTGAGCCTTAGGTGTGGGACTTGTTTGTATCCTTTGGAACCTGCTCCACAGATCCACATTTTGGTTGGCTATGGCTTTCTTTAAGGGTCTACATCTTTTTGCAAAGGAAAGTTTCCTCGATGAGCAGTGAAGACTACACTTACATAAGACAAATGTTTATAAATTATTATTTTCACTAAAATTCAAGTATTAGCCTCAGAAACATTACCTCTTTGTTGGGTACCATAACTTTGTCTATGAGATAAAAATAAAAATATTTATAGATGCAGAAGGAAAATGGAAGTCCATCCTCTAAAATCCATTTTCCATCACTGGGTAAGGTGTTTTAGGTCAGCAAAGATACATAAAATTAAAGAAGTTTACAAATGGTTCAAAGAATTATTAAGAAAAAGCATGTCTTTTAAGTTATTAAGCGTGAAAAACATTGATAGCAACTAACTTTGCTTTAAAATAAAAGAATTTTACTTGCAGTTTTAGAAATTTTACTTTTTTAAAATATTTTTATTTTATAATTAATTTACATATCAGCCACTCCTTGGTGCATGAGCTGGCTTTTTGGAACCTAGTACCTATGCTGAGATACTTTGCTCTGCCTTGGTCCAGGGAGGAGGGGACTGGACCTACCTCAACTGAATCTACCAGGGAGGACAAAAATTTTACTTTTTGAAAGTGTTTGCCAAAGCATCTTATTTGTCCTTTCTGTCCATTCTCTATGGAATAAGACAGAGGCATTGCCCTCTGTCTTCGGATAAGAAGCGGGAAGGAGATACAGAGTACACAAGCTGCCCAAGTCAGGGGTGAGACACAATCCACACAGTATCCATGTGAGGTGCACATCTCAGGGCTCTGGCAACCCTTGGTAACAGAAAACACTGACTATGGTGTGATTTAGTGTGAGAGAATGTGGAGAAAATAAAACAGAAAATGTGTAAGTGCTCAGGAGCTGATGAAGTTCTCCATCAGCTCCTGAGCATTAGGAATCTCTCACACAGACAGGTAAAACTGTCCTACAAAGCCTGCCCCAAAAGGTTAAAAAAATTGTATGGCAGGTTCCTAGGATTTCTTTACTGATAAGAAATGTTGGAAATAATGCAGAGTGGTGTAAAGAGCAGGAAAGCTCTGTGTCCTTTGTCTGTACTTGGAGCATGTGATTGTCACAGTGTTGAATTAGTGAGTGGGAGAGCCAGGGTGAGAGGACACATACCCATTCACACAGCACTGCAATGATGCTCCTCTTAGATGTGGGCACAGGCCTATATGAAGGAAACTGAAAGCTATCTACTTTGTTTTCTTTCAGTTTTTAGAAAAATGTGCCTATGCATTTTTTTTCAAAAACTGCTTCTGAGAACCCTAGAACACAATTTGCAGATGTTACTTCAGCTTCAGAATCTCCATAGTATTTGTGAAGCAGAAACTCACAGTTCTTGACTTACAGTCTAATAATCTATGAAGTGAAACTGAGGTCTCAGCACAAGAAGACAAACAGTTAAGCAGTCTCATCTTTAAAAAAACAACAGAAACCCAAACAAACAAACCACAACAAATCACTGCCAACAAAAAGCCCACTCAATTAGTTAGGCTCAATTAAAAATCAGTTAATGTAATAAGGGTACAACCCAGAGATCATTAGGCAGAAGAAAACCAAGGAATGAGGACGCAAGTTGATAATGTCTCTGGCCATAGTTATCAATCTCATAGGTGATCAAGAGGCCCTATGATGATTTTCTTCCTCCCTTTCCTCCCTCCAATCCCTCCATGTACTCCCTTAACTGTTCTCAAAATCATGGCCTCTTTTTCTTTAATTGTTCATATATATATATATATATATATATATATATATTCCTAAACATATACATCCAACGTGTTCAGTTCATATGTTACTTGCATTTATATGATTTCAGGATGGGCAACTTAGTTTTAGGCAAAAATTGAGGGGGAAAGGGGCTCTTCCTTGGGGAAGACTATGTCTTCCTCTCTCATCATTTTTCCATTGCCTGTAGTATTTTGTCTAGAGTTGAAGCCACATGAGCTTCTCATTTCCACGTTAACATTTCTATCAATGTCATCTAGTTCAGGTCTTGTTTAGAAGCCATGTTGATGAGAATCTGTGAGTGTAGCTTCTCTGATAGTATTAGAAGATACAATCTCACAGCAAACTTCCTGTTCATCCAGCTTTTCCATTCTTCTTGTTCCCTCTTCTCCAATAATCCCTGAACCTTAGGTACAGGAGTTGTGTTGTACATGTACCGGTTGGGACAGGGCACCACACAATCTCTTATTCACTATATATTGATAGGTTGTAGTTTTCTATGACGGTCTCTGTCTGTTGTAAAGAGAAGTTTCTTTGTTGAAGAGTAAGAACTACACTATTCTATGGGCATATGGATAAATATTTAGAATGTAGTTATGGATTATGCTGTTTTAGTAAAGTGAAAATTGTAGCTTTTCTTCCCAGATCCATGATTTCTCTATCCCTGAGTAGTTGGCTAAGTTTTTAGTGTTATTATTTCCCTCTTGATGAGTGGGCTTTAAGTCTACCTAGAGTGCTGTTGATTACTGCCAAGATATGCCTGCCACTATTGCACACTGCAGTGTGATGATATGCTGGTCATTGTTGTGGTTCATAGGTTTCATGGCTGGGTACGCTATTGATGGCTTCCATCCCTTGGCACTTTCTGGTCCCATGAAAGATCATCCTCAGGGAGGAGACTTTCAGGTTAGATCCCGCTCAGGTCCTCTGGGCCCTGTGTCCAAAGTGCATAGTGTCTTTAGCAACAGAAACTTATTTTCCACCTGTAAAGTATAACAGTAAGAATGTTTACAATTTTGAACAACCCTGACTAATAATTCAAAAAAGGCCTTTTCATGCCCTTGAAGATAGTCTATGGCTCATGAGAAGAAGGAACATTGTCAACCCAGATGAGATAATTTCATTTAATATACATATATGTAACTATATGTATGTATTATATGTACTTTTAGGTAGATAGATAATAATATGTAATAAGTAATCACTTGTGGCTTTTTCAGATATCCTTATTGTTGTTTTATGAGCCCCC
Source organism: Peromyscus leucopus (assembly GCF_004664715.2). Lineage (NCBI taxonomy): Eukaryota > Metazoa > Chordata > Mammalia > Rodentia > Cricetidae > Peromyscus > Peromyscus leucopus. Next base: position 53,324,647 of record NC_051069.1, read on the forward strand.
TCTTTATTTATCTTACTCCTTTCCTTAATTAAAGACCCCACACTTTGAACGGGAAATGGGAAAAAGTGAAAAACTGTAGCACACTTTAAAAATATTTATTTTATTTTTGAGATTGTACTGTAATTATGTAATTTTTCACTTCCCTTTCTTCCCTCCAAACCCTGGCATAAAACACACTCTTAACAACTGCAGCTTGAACCAAAAGCAGGATAGAATTACCCAGTGTGAGAAATCATGTGACCTTAAATTGTTTCATAAATAGACCACTCAGGTTATCATCTGCAGCCTTCTATTTTCTCTTGTGTCTTAAGTTTCCCTTTATTTAACTTCTCTCTATCTATACCAGCTGCTACTTCAGCACACTGCACCAAGAAACACAAAGCACATCTTTCCTTAAAGATCCCCCAAAGGTTATTGCTTTGTTAGGATCCTTCCTGCACTGATTCTTCAACAGGGCCCCGAGGGTAACAAAATATGTGTTTGCAATTTGCATTTCTCTAATTAGTGAGTTAGCACATTAGCTACCACTGCAGCAAGCAGCTGCTACTTGCATTTCCTGTATGAATTATACCTCAAGACACCAAAGAGTGTTCTCTCTGAATCTTCAATTAGTTCACCAGATTGAATCATTGCTACCATGTAGGAAAAAGCATATATCTCTTTTGTGCTTTCCTTTAACTAAACTTCGATTCCACCAATTTTCAAAGTGGGAAAACAAGAAAATACAAGGCTCTATCACAGAGTGGAAGGAAGCAGCAGTCCAAAGTAGTCTGCATATGATACTTTAGATTAGAGGAAGAAACTGAAATAATCTTGAAGATGAACCCTAGAAAAGTATTGTGAAAAGCTTTGAAAAATACTAAGAATATGTTTTGCCTAAAGCCAGTATCATCTCAGTCAAGTCCAGTTTTCCTCAAAAAAGCAAGGAGACATGGTTTATTTACCAATAAGACAGAAAACATCAAGAGAGGATACCTAAGTGGAGCATGACTAAGTGATGAGGGGTATTGCTTATCTTTGACAGAACTCAGCTTGGCATTTCTGATTGAGATCTAACTTTATTCTCAGTAGTGAATATTATCCTGAAATCCATTTTACTCAATTGAGAGCAATGCCTTTGTATGTAATGGGGAAGCATCGGGGAAACATGCCAATGGCTATGAAATCAAATCCACCGAGGAAGCTATGGCATGCAAGCATATGTCATTTTGCCTACCAGTAACTCAATGAATGTCAACAGCCTCAGGAGCATAATACAATGTTTATATGTTTATATACTATCTATTATTTGTCTCTAATTTTTCCAATAGCATTCAAGAGTACCCAAATCACCTGATTAAAATAAATCACACACTGGATGAAAGACAAGCAAACTTGAATAGGACATCCCCATGTTTATTCAGCAAGGTCAGAGTTTAAAACAGACCAAGGTTTTATGATCCATATTAAAATGTAGGTTTATAACACAGCATATATCTACAGAGTGTTCTTTCTAAATGTGGGGATTGACTTGCAATAAGGTCAATATATTCTATACAAATCATGATACTGTCCCCATTTTATAAATGAGATAATTGGGATTTTGAGTTCACACTTGTTCACACAGATCACTTTCTCTTTATCATATATTTTGAAAAAAAAAGTTATAATCAGTCTATTTGAGTGCATAAGTGTGTGTGTGTGTGTGTGTGTGTGTGTGTGTGTGTGTGTGTGTGTTTGTGTACCTGTGAGAAAGGGACAGGCAGTGAGAAGAAAGTATCTAACTGCAGTATTTCAACCTACGTTTTCATAATCTCACTGCAGTGAGATTTCCAACAATCCCTCTGGAAAAATAAGCACCAGAGGCAAGAACTTGCCCCATAAATACTGACCTCTGCCTAGGACCGTTTTGCAGAAGTACAAATAAAATTGTATAAGTCAGTGCTCATTACTTTGAGCAGGATTTTTTTGTGTGTGTGACAAGTTTTTATTGATTCTACCTGGGCTACAAGCAGGCAGAGCCCATCTGTCAAGAGCCTTCTAAAAGCCTGCTCTGCCTCATCTCACCTAGCTGTTCATCCTAAGAAATAGGAACTTGACAGGTGAATACACCAGCTCTTAACAGCAGAGGCCAAGCTGTTAATAGTGTTGGCCAACAGCCACATGGAGGTCAGAACCATAGAGGTGTGGAATGGAATGTTCACACATATCTCTGTGATGTGAGGAATGTGGTAAGAAGATAGTGAATGAGCAGAGAAGACACATGATGTTACAGACTTGAAGGTAGTATCTATCTACACAGAAAGATCCCAGATTATAATGCATACATTATGAAGATAGAATCATTCATAATTAAGGGTGAGAATCAAAATTTAGTCAAAAGCACATCTAGACAACAGTGAAACTCATGTGTCATAGCACCAAAACATTGTGATATTTAGTAATTTTTAAGCTTGTTATTAGTATTATTTGTACTTGATTGCACAGTCCTCAAGTGTGATGACTTTGTAAATGACAATGTATCCTAGAGAAGCCAAAGATTTGATATCCTGGGAATATGCTTTACAAAGAAGTTCTGCTTAGAGACAGTTTCCCTTGATAATAATTATAACAAGGACAAACTACCAAGACTTTACAGTTTTAGTCATAACAACCACCCAATTCAAACCACATAGAATAGGGTTCTGTTTCTGTATCTAATAGATTGGTGATGATACCAAATTTTGAGACAATTTTCTCTGTGACTCAGAGTTAACTAATAGAAGATTGCTGGATTCAAGTTCAGAGAGTCCAGTTCCAAAGCCCATACAATGCTGCCACATGGTCATTCCCTAGTCTATTGTATCAAAGTACCAAAAACTGTGTCTTAAGGTAACTGACATTTTTTTTTAACTTTGCTGTAGAGGCAACAGATCACCATGCTGGCAGAGTCACACTGTCTCATGAGATTTTGAGAAAGGGCCTTTTCTTATGTCTTCCTAGTTTCTGGTGGCTTGATGCCATCATGGTTTTCTTTGCTTATGAATGTTATAGTATTGAAGGCAAAGGAATAAGCCTTTACATAAATAGCCTATTGGCCTTTTGTAATAGTAGCAACTAAATAGATCAATGTAATAAACAAAAATTTTTCTGAAAAATTTTCTAGTCCAACAGAATAAACACATGAGTAAAGTAAGTTTTACCCTTATGTAGACAACAGACAAAAATAAATTCAAAATGGGTCCCAGCTCTAAACGTATAAACTACTATTTTAAAACTTCATGAAGAGCTAGGTGGTAGTGGCATAGCCTTTAATCCCAGCATTCGGGAGGCAGAGGCAGGCAGATCTCTGAGTTTGAGGCAAAACTGCTCTACAAAGTCAGTTACAGAACAGCCAGGGCTACACAGAGAAAGAGTATCTCAAAATCACAAAAAAAAAAAAAATTCCATTAGGTGTTAGGCAATAGTCTCTTATATAGGATACTGAAAATATAAGAACAAATAGACAAAAATAACTGGACTTCAGAATAAGGTGATTCAGGGTTTCAAGCCATACTGTCATGAAAGTGACAGGACAAAGAATAGGAGAAAATGTTTTCAAAATGACAAATCATAAAGTAATTTGTGCTCACAATATGTGAAGACATTTTATCAATCAGTTATATATATATATATATTTATATAAAACTGATATATATATAATTTATATATATATAATTTCTATAACATATGTATCATAAATAGATAGATAGATAATACTAGTCTTCATGTTTAAAAATTAAAATCCAGGTGTGAAGATACACACTGATAACTGGTAGGAAATGATAAAGAGATGGTGCCAAGAGTATCAAGATTTTGAAGCAATGCTGAGCTGATCACTCAATTCCAGCACTTAGGAGACAGAAGCAGGAGGACTAGGACTTCAAGACTATACTCTGATACATAGAAAATTCAATGTCCACCTAGACCACATGAGTCTCCGCCTAAGAAAAACAAGAAGATAAAAGATATGGGGATGTGAGAAGAGATTTCTTGAAATATACATTCAAGTATAGCAACACATAAAAATCAGAAAACTTGATGTCATTCATCATCAGAGAAACACAAGTCAAAAACACTCAAGGACAGCACTTCTTCACACCTGAAGGGTGTTTATGATAAGAAAGACATACAATAAAACATGGGTGAGCGCCAGAGGACTCCACAGGCTCACCAGCTTGTATCTGTAAAGCAGTCTGCTGTGGCTGTTAAGGAAAGCAGCTTGGTGTCCTTCAGTTGTTGACATGGACATCCTATCCAACCCAGTGATTCCCAAGAGAAATCACAGCTTGAGCCCAAGGAGAAATTTACACGTGAATATTTAGTACTACCTTTCATAGCACCAAAAACATGGAAAGACATAACTGTTCATCCACTGATAAATGAAGATCTTGTTATAGGAAAGGCTAGACATAGCTCAATGATCATACATGTGCTTAGTATGTGTGAGGTCATGGACATTTTAGGGTGGACAGCCAATATCATCAACAGATTGAGAGAAATGCTAAAAGAATTACCAAAGCTTTCAAAGATTTCTCAATATGTCAAGTATAGCCTTTAATTTATAGTCTCTTTATAATATACTACCTGATTTCAGCTTTCTCAACCCAATTATTTTTGACAGCTTGACATGTAACTCACATTCCATAAAATGTGACTTTTTAGAATTCGCAGTGTCTTCCTGTAGTCAGAAGTCAGTACAGGCATGGTTACAATATCCAGCACCACAAACCCTCCCTCATTGCTATATCCACACAATACAACACTTCACTAATAAAATGGAACAGATACAGTTAACACATGATAAAATGAATCAACCTTGAGAATGCATTACTGAGTACCCTGAAAAGATAGCATCTGCTTCCATAAAATGTCCAGAATAGTTAATTCCACCAAAATGAAGAGTTCTTTACCAGTTCCCGGGGGATGAGAGCAGCATTTCCTTTCAGGAGGATTAAGTGGTATTAAAGTAGACTGTGGCAGTGGTCTCATCATCTTGTGACTAAGAGCTACTTTGTACATCTTAAATAGGAAGATTTTTAATGACTTCGAACTATATGTCAAGCTGTCAAAATGATTAGAATGAAGAAACCTTAATCACACAGAATTTTGTAGGAAAAAATAAGGCTATAAATTAAAGGACATACTTGTCCTATTGAAAAAATTTGACAAATTTTCTAGTCTCTCTCTCATCTGTTGCAGTAATCACTCAGCTGCTCACTGACATTTCTACTTACTTTCTTTGTTCTGAAGCTATGTTCTGACTTCTATTTTTCTAATCAATTTATCTGTTCTTAGCATGTGCTATTTCTCTCAACTTGGCCTAATTTGCAAATTTCTCATACTATTTACAGCACTCTCAGAGAAAGTTAGCTGCTAATTAAATTGGATCTAATACAAGTCTCATGAGACCCTCCCGGACGCCCTGGCAAGGTACATTTAGATTTATCAATTCCTTTTGTTGTTAGCCTTTGATCAATTTCCACGGTGGCACTGCTCTATAAAAATGACTTTATTTTCAGAAAATAGGAGCATATAAATTGTCTCTATTGATTAGTACATAAAAAGATAAGCAGTATCTTTTGAACATTTTAAATTAATTCCCGTCCTGTCTCCAGTTCACTCACATTAGTTGAGGGATATTGTACTTAGTGGATAATTTGCACTTCAACAGAAATAGTTTAGAAGTCTGCATTTAGACAGGATCTTGACACCCAGACACAGCACAGAATTTCAAAGTGTGTGTGTGTGTGTGAAGACGCCTATCCTAATACTTCATTCCTCATTTCTTGAAATCAAATGAGTGGGAATAACTTGCCTGTGACACAGTAAAGAGTGTGAGGACATGCCCAATAAATCTCTCCAGCCCTTTTTTCTGATTTACCTCAAACTCATGAAATCATCAGGGTGTAGTGACGCTGGGGTTTAATTAATTAACACTTCTAATCATAAGTGTATGATGACATGGCTTAGGATATCTGGGTAAGCAGGCACAAGCTCAACCAATTATAGACTAAAATGATTTATCAGCCTGGTATGTAACCTGCAGGTTCCCTTCCTTACTGGCTGAATGACTAATCAGCTGATCAGACTCTATGACTGAGAAAGCACAGCCTCCCTACTGGGCTGTGTAGGAAGCCAAGTGGGTGGGGCACTAAAGATCCACTGGGTTAAGCCAGTATAGTTAAAAATACCTCACTACATTTGAAATACAAATCATTCAGGGACAGGAGGAGCGAAATGCAAATGGGAGGACACCCTGCACCCTAGCTCCAACTGTATCAGGCTGGGACATTGTTTCTCCTGGTTGAGACACAGCAAATCAATGAGGGTATTTAAATTTTCCTTCTCAGAGTCAAGGCAGATGCTACCCTCCATACCTACATCAAAATACACAAGAAGACAGATGAGTCAGAGCATCCATTCCCATCTGCAGGAGTACACTGTGGAGCTGACAACTTTGGCCATTGGTACTGTCTCACAGGTTCTACTACTTGGAAGGTCCAAGCAGTTAATATTTCAATGACAGTAAACTAGGGAAATTCTCTCTCTCTCTCTCTCTCTCTCTCTCTCTCTCTCTCTCTCTCTCTCTCTCTCTCTCTCAGCAAGCATATCTTCATTCTCATCATTTTCTTTTCCTGTCTGTTTTCCTCTTCTTTTATCTCTCCTTTTTCCTCTCTTCTCTGACCATTCCTTTCCCTTCTCTTTCTGTCTTTCTTTCTCTCTACTCAGTGACTCCAGAGTAGGTCTGGATAGCAAAGCAGGATGAGAAGACTCTGAGGATCTCACCTGGACTTTCTACACCAAGTTCGGTATCCACACTCAAAAATAAGAGCAGTTGTCTCCTTTGTTTGTATTTCAACATTTGATGGTTGCCACTGCTCTGCAAATGAAATCTTGCAAATCTTTCATTTTTCTATGTTGCTCATTTGACTCATTTCATGGGTCCTTCTATGGAGGAGGCAGTGAGACAATAATCTTTGAATGGGCAAGAGTTGGTTTCTCACTTATGCATGTGTTTAACCTTAAAAACTGCTAGAAAATACCAATTTTTGCTGGCTCTTTTACATTAATTTATTCTTTGACAATCATAAACACAATGATATATATGAAACCAAAATTTATTATATATATTATTATTTATATATTTATATATAATGTAATGTATAATTATTATATATACATAATGAATTCTGTTTTTGTTCACTCCTCCATTTTTATCTAAACATTAAGTACTTTTTTATATTTTTTCCATTTTTTTTCTTTATTAAGAAATTTTCTACTCACTCCACATACCATCCACAGATCCCCCCTCCTCCCTCCTCCCACCCCAATCCTCTTTCCCAAGCAACCCCTTATCCCCACATCCCCCAAATCAAGGTCTCCCATGGGGAGTCAGCAGAGTCCAGCACACTGAGCCTAGGCAGGTCCAAGCTCCTTCCCACTGCACCAAGGCTGTGCAAGGTGTCGCACCACAGGCACCAGATTCCCAGAAGCTTACCCATAGACCAGGGACAGATCCTGATATCCCTGCCTGGGTACCCCCAAACACTTCGAGCCAAACAACTGTCTTCTGTATCCAGAGGGCCTAGTCCAGTCCCATGGGAGTTCCACAGCCACCAGTCCACAGTTCATGGGCATCCACTGGTGTGGCTGGTCATCTCTGCACAACCTGTCATCATGACCTCAGTGTCCCTCGCCTGCAGTATCCCTCCTCTCTCTCATCAATTGGATTTCCGGAGCTCAGCCTGGTGCCTGGCGTGGACCTCTGAATCTGCTTCCATCAGTCACTGGACAAAGGCTCTATGATGACAGCTAGGTTATTTGCTAGGCTGGTCACCAGAGTAGACTAGTACAGGCACCCTCTGGACCACTGCCAACAGACCAAGGTGGGGTCATCCTTGTGGATTCCTGAGAGCCTCCCCAGTACCCTGCCTCTTTCTATTCCCATGATGTCCTCATCTATCATAGTACCTTCCTCCTTGCCCTCCCACTCTGTCCCTGTTCCAGCTTGACCCTCTCATTTCCCTATGTTCTCATTCCACACTCCTCCCCTTCTCCTACTTCCCCCCACACACACCCAGTCCACTCATGTAGATCTCATCCACTTCTTCGCAGGGTCATCCATGTGTCTTTCCCTGTTAGCTAGCCTCTCTGGAGTTCTGGGTTGCAGTCTGGCCATCCCTTCCCTCACATCCAGTATCCACTTATGAGTGAGTACATACTATGTTTGTCCTTCTGAGTCAGGGTTACCTCACTCAAGATGATATTTTCTAGTTCCATCCATTTGCTTGCATATTTCATGATATCATTATTTTTTACTGCTGACTAGTACTCCATTGTGTGTATGTGCCATTCTTTATCCATTCTTCATCTGAGGGGCACCTAGATTGTTTCCAAGTTCTGGCTATTACGAATAATGCTGAAATGAACATAGTTGAGCATGTGTCCTGGTGGTAAGATTGAGCATTCCCAAGAGTGGTATAACTGGGTCTTGAGGAAGACTTATTCCTAGTTTTCTGAGAAACCACCATACTGATTTCCAGAGTGGCTGTACCAGTTTGCACTCCCACCAACAGTGGAGGAAGGAGTGTTCCCCTTGCTCCACATCCTCTCCAACATAAGCTATCTTCAGTATTTCTTATCTTAGCCATTCTGACAGGTGTAAGATGATATCTCAGAGTTGTTTTGATTTGCATTTCCCTGATGATTAAGGATGTTCAGCAGTTCCTTAAATGCCTTTCAGCCATTTGAAATTCTTCTTTTGAGAATTCTCTGTTTAGCCCTGTAGCCCATTTTTAATTGGATTGTTTGGAATTTTGATATCTAGCTTATTGAATTCTTTTATATATTTTGGAGATCAGCCCTCTGTCAGATATGGGGTTGGTGAGGATATCTTCCCATTCTGTAGGCTGTTCTTTTGTCTTATTGACTGTGTCCTTTGCTCTACAAAAGCTTCTCAGTTTCAGGAGGTCCCATTTATTAATTGTCACTCTCAATGTCTGTGCTACTGCTGTTATATTTAGGAAGTGGTCTCCTACTTGGTCATAGTGGATAATTCTTTTGATGTGTTCCTGGATTCAGTTATCCAGTATTTCATTGAGTATTTTTGCATCAATGTTCATGAGGGAGATTGGTCTGTAATTCTCTTTCTTTGTTGCATCATTGTGTGGTTTGGGTATCAGAGTAACTGCAGCCTCATAAAAAGAATTTGGTAATGTTCCTTCTGTTTCTATCATGTGAAACAATTTGAAGAGTATTGGTATTAGCTCTTCTTTGAAAATCTGGTAGAATTCTGTGATGAAACCATCTGGCCCTGGGCTTTTTTTGGTTGAGAAAGTTTTAATGGCTGTTTCTATTTTCTTAGGGGTTATTGGTCTATTTAAATAGTTTATCTGGTCTTGATTTAACTTTGGTATGTGGTACCTATTGAGAAAATCGTCCATTTCTATCAGATTTTCCAATTCTGTGGAATACAGGTTTTTGAAGTATGACCTTATGATTCTCTGGATTTCCTCATTGTCTGTTGTTATGTCTCCCTTTCCATTTCTGATTTTGTTAATTTGGATGCTCTCTCTCTACTTTTTGGTTAATTTGGATAAGGGCTTGTCTATCTTGTTGATTTTCTCAAAGAACCAACTAATTGTTTCATTGATTCTTTCTATTATTCTCTTCGTTTCTATTTTATTGATTTCAGCCCTCAATTTGATTATTTTCTGGTGTCTGTTTCTCCTGAGTGAGTTTGCTTCTTCTTGTTCTAGAGCTTTCAGTTGTGCTGTTAAGTCACTAGTGTGACATTTCTCCAACTTCTTTATGTGGACATTTAGTGCTATGAATTTTCCTCTTAGCACTGCTTTCATGGTGTCCCATAAGTTTGGGTATGTTATACATTTATTTTCATTTAATTCAATGAAATCTTTAATTTTTTTCTTTATTTCTTCCTTGACCCATTGGTGATTCAGTTGGGCATTATTCAATTTCCATGAGATGGTAGGCTTTCTGTAATTTTTGTTGTTGTTGAAGTATAACTTTAAGCCATGGTGGTCTGATAAGATACAGGAGATTGTTTCAATTTTTTTTTTATCTGTTCAGATTTGCTTTGTGGTCAATTTTGGAGAAGGTTCCATAGGGTGCTGAAAAGAAGGTATATTCTTTTGTGTTAGGGTGAAATGTTCTGTAGATATCTATTAAGTCTATTTGAGTCATAATGTCTGTTAGTTCCCTTATTTCTATGTTAAGTTTCTGTCTGGCAGACCTATCCATTGGGGAGAGTGGTGTGTTGAAGTCTCCCTCTACTAGTGTATGGGGTTTGATGTTCAATTTAAGCTTTAGTAATGTTTCTTTTATGAATGTCAGTGCCCTTGTATTTGGGGCATAAATATTCAAAATTGAGACTTCATCTTGTCAGATTTTCCCTGTGATTTTCTTGTATGTAGCAAATGGATGGATCTTGTTTTCATATCCATTCTGTTAGCTTGTGTCTTTTTTATGTGAATTGATACCATTGATATTGATGGATACTAATGACCAGTTTTGTTAATTCCTGTTATTTTTTGATGGTAGTGTTATATGTTTCCCTTCTTTGGTATTTGTTGGTATGGGACTTTCTATTGCCTGTGCTTTCATGGGTGTATCTAACTTCCTTAGGTTGGATTTTTCTTTCAAGTGCTTTCTATAGGGCTGGATTTGTGGAGATATTGTTTAAATCTGGTTTTATCATGGAATATTTTGTTTACTTCGTCTATGTTGATTGAGAATTTTGCTGGGTATAATAGTCTGGGTGGGCATCCATGGTCTCTTAGTATCTGCATAACATTTGTCCAGGACCTTCTGGCTTTTAGAGTCTCCATTGAGAAGTCAGGTGTTATTCTTATGTGTCTGCCTTTATATGTTACTTGGCCTTTTTTCTTTGTAGCTCTTAATATTTTCTCTTTTCTGTATGCTTAGTGGTTTGATTATTATGTGGTAAGGAGACTTTTTTTTAGATACAGTCTATTTGGTGTTCTGTAAGGTTCTTGTACTTTTATAGGCATTTCCTATTTTGTATATTGATGCAAATTTAAGGTTAATTTTGTTAGAGCATACTGTACATATGTTTCTACTCTTTTTCAAGGTATTGCACCTATACAGCTCATTTAACAATGTAATGTAAATTCTAGTCTTTGAAAGTTACTATTACGGGGCTGGAGAGATGGCTCAGAGGTTAAGAGCACCAGCAGCTCTTCCAGAGGCCCTGAGTTCAATTCCCAGCAACCACATGGTGGCTCACAACCATCCATAATGAGATAGGCGCCTTCTTCTGGTGTGCAGGAATATATGCAGACAGAATGCTGTATACATAATAAATAAATAAATCTTTAAAAAAAAAAGAAAGTTACTATTACAAACTATATAGGACAATAAATAAATGCAGGTTAGTAGTTAGTCACTTATTACAATCAAACTTGTTGTCATGTTAGGTGTATTTTTGAGGTCAAATAGAGATATATTTAAATAGACAGGTGGTCTTCAAACACTTAAGAAAGCTGTAGAATATGACATTTAACATGTTTTAATAGCATAAAGTTCTCTTTTTTTATGACAATGAGATGTGTCTGATCCTGGCAACACCAATCTACTTCAGAGAAGCTGATGGGCGTTGGAGACACTCCATATGGAGTTTACTTTCTTTGTAGGAAAAGTTAGCCCTGGACAAGAATCTGCTCTTGCCTTTGACTGCTGACAGTATGCTGCCCAAATTGGACTATCAGGACACAAAAGAAAGTGACTGCTAAACTTTGCCAATACAAAGCAGAACAGTGCTTTCCATTTCCTGCTTCACAGAAAAGTCTGTCAGATATTCTAGGCATTTAGACTGAAGATGGATGCCCCAATGTTACAAAGAACATTGGGTGACTGTCCAGGCAGCCAGCTGTTTCTGTCCTTTCTTAGTTTTGGAAGTTCTTTGCTTTGCAATTCCTGTTTACTCAGGTAATAATATATCCTTCTCAGGTCTCTGATGGAGTTGAAGACTAAATAGTAGTTACAGTTTTCCTTGTTACCAAATTCAGAAAAGAATCTCACAGTAAAGTGTATAAGGTTGAGAGACGTAAAAAGATAGTTTTGGGTTGGTAATACAAATTAGGATAGTAAGTGAATTAGGTACAACACTTTGGACTCACCAAGTTAGGATATATAATGGAGTATTTTTTCTGAATTTGTTAAATGCAAATGGGCTGGACATTGTTAATATAATTATTGCCTATATGTATTTGTATATATTTATTGTACTTACTGTATATAGTTTTACTTTGTTAGATAATTGTAGCTAGAGTTTTCCTGCCTTGCCCACAGTCAGGACAAATCTCTGTCACCCGCCAGTCCCACAACTGCTCAGACCCAACCAAGTAAACACAGAGACTTATATTGCTTACAAACTGTATGGCTATGGCAGGCTTCTTGCTAACTGTTCTTACAGCTTAAATTAATCCATTTCCATAAATCTATACCTTGCCACGTGGCTTGTGGCTTACCAGCATCTTCACATGCTACTTATCATGGTGGTGGCTGGCAGTGTCTCCTTCACTCAGCCTTCCACTTCCCAGAATTCTCCTCTCCTTGTCCCGAGTACTTCCTGCCTGACCACTGGCCAATTAGTGTTTTATTTATACAGAATGATATCCACAGCACTTCCCCTTGTCTTTTCTTTTTTTCTTTTTTTTTTTAAAGGAAAGTTTTAACTTTTACACATCTCCAAAGCCAGCATGGTATATTTGGGAATTTGGCTGTAGCTTCTCTTACTACTTCCTGCTGGAGGGGGGTGCTGTATCTTATGGGGACATAAAGAAAATTTTAGGATTATGGAGTAGTCCATGAGGGTGTATCATCTGAGCCAGTTGCCTTGAAATGGTTCTGGATGTTGGATCATCTGGGCCATGGTGTCATAGGAGACTTTTTAGGAGGTCTTGACTGGTCAAACCTGATGTATCTTAATCTGGAACAAATCTATAGCCTCTGGCTTTCTGTGGAAACAAAAGTAGAGCCTCTTTTCCAAAGCAACATATCCTTACATTCAAATTTTGAAGTCAAGATACCTTTAAAATATACATTTTGGCATAACTCAACAGCTTTTGTAATCAAATGTTTTTCTTCAGTTACAAATATCAAAGAGAACATAATCCTGATCCTCTGTGTGGTAGCCATCTTTATGTGGCTTATTTTTTATATTACCTTGAGCCTATTGCTTTAAACTGCAGCATTTTAAGACTGAAATGGAGCTGTGGCTGCTGGCTCCGCCCACTTCAGCTTCCCAACATGTCAGTGGTACATTTTCCACCAGCTCTGGGAGCCATCAACTCTCAGAAATAGTGGGTCTATGCTTCTATCAAAGCAGCGTGTAACCCAGAAACCTCTTTTTGTTTTATACTAGCAAAGGCTAAATCCACCACGCAACTTAATGTGCCACTTGCAGAGGCCTCATTCCCGCCATACTGCAGGTCTTATGCCAGGAACCTGCCATAGTAGCTCAAACATGCAGGCTGCCACTAGCTTGAAAGAGACAACTAGGAACTGTTTTTAGCTCTGTTTTAGAATCTTTTTACTCAGGATTTAGGTGGGAACTCTTGCCAACATGTTGGATGCCATTTGTAGCTGGAGTTTTCCTGCCTTACTCACAGTCAGGACAAATCTCTGTCACCCGCCAGTCCCACAGCCGCTCAGACCCAACCAAGTAAACACAGAGACTTATATTGCTTACAAACTGTATGGCCATGGCAGGCTTCTTGCTAACTGTTCTTATAGCTTAAATTAATCCATTTCCATAAATCTATACCTTGCCACGTGGCTTGTGGCTTACCTTCACATGCTGCTTGTCATGGCAGTGGCTGGCAGTGTCTCCTTCACTCAGCCTTCCACTTCCCAGAATTCTCCTCTCCATGTCCTGCCTACTTCCTGCCTGGCCACTGTGTTTTATTTATACAGATCGATATCCACAACAGATAATACCTTTGCTTTTTGTTTAGACAAAAAGGGATAAATATTGTGTGATATTTGGCTTGTGTTCTGACAAATTAGGCTTGCTTGCGGTTAATGGGTGGAGCCAGACACCAGCTGACCAAAATTAACCACGAAGGTTTGGAGGACTGGAGACAGGAAGTGGTAAGGTGAGGCTTAGAGATTATCTTGACCCTTTTGGATGGAGGAACTGTAGAGGTAGGAAGCAACTGGCAGCTGCTTCCTATATCTGATCTTTCAGGTTCTTATTAGAATAAGAACCTGATTTTGTACTGTTAAAGATTAATGAGATTTATCCTTCAAGTGTGCCCTCCATTTTTTGGGTTTTAGTTAATTTCAGATGCAATCAAGTTGACAACCAAGAATAGTCATCAAATGGGGATTTATAAATGTGTTTAGGATTTTACTGGCTTTTTCTTAACCACTTCCCATTTTATCCATATATCATCTAGTTCTACCCAGATGCTGCATGCTTATTGATAGAAACAATTATCAGGACAGTAAACATGGGCTTTGCTAGCATTACTACTGTTCATTGATTTTCTTAATAGCTGGAATTAAAGAATATATATTTTTGGTAAAAGTAAAAAGATTGTCCTGTCTGTCACTACTGAGCACAGAGTTAGCGTTATCCCCACTGATGGTATGGTACCACAGCCTCTGTGTGTCCATCATGAGGTGACCTAAAGCATGTAGCCCCTTTTCCTTTTAATGAAAATTAATCAAGACATCAAAACCAATTTCCAATGCACAAAAATTTCACAGAGATATCAGATATAATTTAAGTAAGGCCAAGGAAAGGAAGCAAACCTGTCCTCTTTATAGGGTGTTCCATAGCAGAAGTCAAGACATTCACAAAAATATCAATGGCAAGTGAAATTATGGTGGGGGTGAGGAGCAGCAGTGCTTCAAATCAAGGCAAAAGGAATGATGACTGGATATTGTATGTGGCTGATAAGAAACTGTAGTTCTATATAGTGATTATAAGATTCTATGCTTAAAAAAGGACCTGGGGCATGCCCTGAAAAACCTATGCAAATGCATGGAAATAATGTGATGGTTGCATGGCTAAAAAATATCTGTGGCCTGCAGCATCATTTATTCAACAACTAGGAATGATAATGAGATGAAGAACAAGAAATGAAATACAGCACAATACAATCTGAAGACAACATGGAGAGCAAGCCAGTTGTTTAAACAATAATTGACTGCACAGGGTGTTTAATGTACTGTTCTTCCTACTTCTTCCAGGTTTCAATGTTTTCATATAAATTGTTCAGTAAATCTTCTGGATACCAAATATTGTACCTAGCATTATGCTGTCTAGCCTCCATTGCAATGCAGTGTCAGAATGGGAAGAATAATGGTCTGTGTTCAGTGTCTGCCTTCTAGAGGATGGAAGACTGGGTTCCAATGGAAACAACAGTGTAACTTTCAGCTGTTACATATATACATATTGAAAAACAATGGGACCCCATAATATACTGTCCAATAATACTATATCATCAATAAAAATTTTACACTTTGTATCTGCATGTGGGTTTTTGAACATGCATGCTCTGCCTGTGGAGGCTAGAAGAGGGCATCGGATCACCTGGAGCTGGAGTTACACCCAATTGTGAGCTGCCTAATGTGGGAACGAAGAACCAAACTCCTCTGTGAGAGGAATCCACATTTTTAAGCACCAAGTCATCTCTTAGGCCCATAAAATTATTGTTTAACACTGTGGTAATAACTTCTGAAAATGTTATTGGTCTTTATCTCTGGCTAAGTCTGAGAACCATATTATAGTTAAGAATTCCCCGATTCAAGGTAAAGTCTCTGGGAACAATATTCTAAATTTACCAGACAATATTAGTAACATTCCCTCTAGTTTGGTCACTGAAGGGAGCTTTATAGATTTGCTAATTTTTCTGTGGTTAATTTTCAGTTATTTTCATAAAGGAACACTTCAATGCCACCAAATGTATTTAAATAAAATAGGCATTTAATTTCTCAAATAAGGCAGGTAAGAGGGATTTAAGGGATTCAGTTCCATTTAGATTTTTATTTATTTCTTTTTGTCTTCCACTTGTCCCTGAGCCAAAAGAACATTATTTCTACTGCTTTTTAAAGTGACTGCGTCACTAAAAACCTTTTAAGCATGGAAATAATTATAAACTCAAAGGCATACATATTTTCCTATGAAGTAGAAAGAAAAAGCTACCATCTATGAAAAGTTAATGTCCTAAGGGGGAAAATATATATTTATATACATACATACATACACACACACACACACACACACACACATACATATATATATATATATATATATATATATATATATAGAGAGAGAGAGAGAGAGAGAGAGAGAGAGAGAGACTGAACCTACAGCCCCATATCCCATATGTAGGCGGCAAGTACTCTACTATAAACTGCATCACTATCTCTTTTTTTAATTTTAATTTTGAAGCTGAGTTTTTCTATATTGCCCAGGCTTTGACCTCATTCTAGCCTAGGCTGGCTTTGAATTTGTCATCCTTCTTCCTCAGCTTCTCAAATACATGACTTACAGGCTTATACCATCAGGCCTGGTTTACATTTTTAGTACACACAAATACATGTGTTAAGTACAGTACATAGTAAATTTGGGGTGCACTTGACTTCTGTCTTCAATGGCCAGTAACTGCTGAAATGTATAGAGAACACACCCCAATGGTAATAAGCAGATGTGGGCTCCCAGTTCTAACCCTTAAATAATCAGGAATCCTGTGTAGCACTGTGATTGTGGGGTGTTCCTACTCACTGGCCAGATGTGCCATAGATCACTTGAAGAGATTTTCTGTAACAGAGATTAAAGGACAAACTCTTACTGATTGAATCACTCTGAGAATCTACCCCCTCTAGCTATTATATACCAACTTAATAACATTGACTAAATGACAGCCAAACACAAGGCAACTTTGTGATTCATGTTATTATAACTCACTTTTCTTTGGGGAAAATGCTTGCAGCTTTTTTATATTCTGTGAGAAGATAATACATTTTCTCAAACTGAAATGAATGAAAGATATAGTCATGGCACTTCTTTTCTCATCTTTCTAAATTAAATTGTCATAGTGCTAAGGTTCTTATTCCCTTTAATTAAGTAAGCATTAAAAGGATTCGAGTTGTCTATTCAAAGAATTCTAACAGATGTGACACTGATTCATTAACATGGAAATCAGGACTAATGGCCATGCCATGCTGTCATTTGTACTCATTTACCAGTTAAAATTAGAGAAATGTCCACTAAAGTCAAATTCTGAGTAACACATTCCCATTTAATAAGAAACTATGTGATGGGTTGACTCCCAAAGGACCTACCATGTGTCCTGTCGTTGACAGCACTTAGCACAAGGCAATAGGAGATTATGAGATATCTGCTGACCCACCATTAAAAGTGTGCAATTAGGCATTAGCATACCTTCAACAGTTACCTAGGTTTTGTTGTTGACATCTTTGGATCAGTCAGTTCCCTGCTAACAGCCTTTGAAAGCAAACTAACATTTTTTTCTATTATTAGTAGTATTACTGTTACTACTATTACTAATACTAAATTGGTCTAAGTTAAACTTGGGGCCTCATACATGCTAGGTTACAGCTTTACCAATGGCCTATTATTTTCAGCTCAAAATTCATTTACTGTATGCAATAGGAGGAAATGTACTAAAGTTTAAGAGTCCTTAATAGACTCGGATTGTAATTCTAGCAACAGATTGTCACACACACACACACACACACACATATTTCTAGTAGATGGGAAAGGATTTTTCCAAAGAAAATCTGTATCTTTTCTCTTTGTCCTTATTATCTCAAGAAGGAGTGTGGCACAGCCATATCTGAATGGAACAGCAGATGTCATAAAGCTGCTTGACAAAGATCCAGCAAAGCTGAGCCACATGATGGCTGCCATGCCACCTTTGGTTTTCATCTCTACCCATTGCATACTTGAGGGACTTTTAATATTTTTACAATTTGAGTTTATTAGATTGATGGAAAATTTTTATGAATTATTTATGCCTTCTCCCAGGAATATTGCTTCTAAGCTTCCCCAGGACAGTTCTGAACATACAATTCCCCCTGCTTTGGTGGAGATATCCTTATCTACTTGAAGGTCTTCCTTACACCTGGGAGGTTGTAACACATAAAGAAGCCAGAGGTCTCTTCATGAGGCTATGAGACATTCTTGAAACATCTGTCCCTGTACTTACTCAGGAACAAGATAATCAAAACAAAGTAAGCTTTAAAAAGCCAACAAGATTTGGTGGGCTAGAGGAGTTAGTCACAGTTCAGATTACAAGCCTCTTCTCACTGTACACTCATACAATTATGTGGCTCATATGTCTGCCCTACAGAGACATATTGATGAGTAAAGTATGGAGTGGAAAGATGATAAAAGAATGAGATGTCAAGGCCTCCCTTTCTTAAGAAAGTTAGCATATACAGAGCCACTGTGGTGTCATATGACCAAGGAACAACAAAATGCCAGGATTAGACATATAGACCAATTCTATAAAGATATAAAATATAAGCATTGTATTTTGCCAGAATTTGAAAAATAACTGTAGCAGCTTTAGCCTGAGGATTTTTTCTGGGCACTCTATTAATAATACACTGTTTGGGACATGGCAAAATGCCCAGGGTGGCTTGAAGATTTTGTTTTGGTTTAATATCCTTGAAGCAACCAAAGCTACCAGCCTGAGAACAGACTGTCATATGCCTCTAGATTCTCAAACATTGGGTGATGGTTTAATGAGTAAGAATGATAACTCTGTTTATTAATTATATCAAAACTTGAGGGAAAATGATTGGAAATGATAACTGTTCTGTTATAGTTTACTAATGATGACTAAAAGATGAGCAAAAGGAAGTGAAACACTTTTACAAAAACAAAAATGATATGACCTATGTTTTGGAACATGGTGAATGTATCCCTGCTGACTAAATTCTGTATAAATAAAGAAGCACTCTGGCTGCTAGTCAGTCAGGCTGCAAGATTCTCTGGACCACCATGACCTGGCTCACCTCTTTCTCCCACTGACTCCTTACATCCTCTGTGGGGACCCACTCATTGCTGGGGATGGCTCCTGACAGGAATAAATCCCTCAATCATTTTCATAAATTTTTCAATATAATTCTCTCCATTCTCTTTTCTTTTTTCTTCCTTCCTTTCTTTTTCTTATTTTCTTTCTCTCTATCCCTCCCCCTCCTCTCTTTCTTTTTTTATAAACATCAATTTTCTCACCTCCCTTACTTCAAGTTATGAGACCTAGAGGACAGACTAATAAGCTTGCTCTCTACTTCACAGGCGATCTGTTTCATTTGAGTTAGAAACCACGAAGCAGTGTCAAAGACACCAATCGTAAACTCCACTGCAGCGTTTGATGAACTTGCATGATCATTCCTCACTCTTAGAAAAATCTGCTCACAGCCGGGCGGTGGTGGCGCATGCCTTTAATCCCAGCACTCGGGAGGCAGAGCCAGGCGGATCTCTGTGAGTTCGAGGCCAGCCTGGGCTACCAAGTGAGTTCCAGGAAAGGCGCAAAGCTACACAGAGAAACCCTGTCTCGAAAAACCAAAAAAAAAAAAAAAAAAAAAGAAAAAAGAAAAATCTGCTCACTTGTTCAAATTTTAATTTCATGTACACATCTTTCTTCCTTTAATTTTAAATTTTGCTATTTACTTATTTATTTGCTTGCTTGCTTGCTTTTGATACAGGATCTTACTAAGTTTTCCAGGCTCACCTTACTTCCTGCCTCAGTGCTGGATAACAAATATTACACCATTGAGCCTGGCAGCTAAAAATTTGTAATTAGAAGCACAGTGTTTATAGAATGTTATCTATACCTAGTAACTGTCTAGAGCATGCTATATTTTTAATTATTTAACTGCATTTAAAAAGTTTATTTTATGTTGATGGGAAATTTTCTGTGAGCTCTATTCTAGCACATTTTAAATATATACATCATGGTTGACTATATACACAACTGTCGAGAGGATCACTAGAGTTACTTCACCTCACCTAGCTGTAGATACATGACCATTAGTAATTCTTAAACTCATTCTCCCTTGAGCCTTGACAACTACCATTCCTCTTTCTGCTTCTGTGATTTTAACTATTTTACATTTCATAAGTAAGTCAAATTAAGCTACTTTTGTCTTTCTGTGATGGGCTTAGTTCACTTAACATAATACCCTAACGTTCACTCTTCTATTGGCCATTGAAATTTTCTCTCATTTAAAAAATTGTGTGTGTGTGTGTATGTGTGCATGTGTGCACGTGTGCAGCTACACACACTGTCAGTCTGTGTGTTCATTTGGGTTATTTTTTCTAGCTCTGTGAAGAAAAATTCTATTATTTTTATTAGGATTGGTTATATATGTAGACTGATCTTGGTACTCTGGCATTTTATAATATTAATCTGGTCATTATGTGAGCATAGCTGGTGTTTCCATCTTCTCATGACTCTCTCAAGTACTTTCCTCAATGTCTTAAAGTTTTCATTGTAGAGGTCATTATTTTCCTTAGTTAGATTTATTAGCAGGTGTTTTGTTTGTTCTGGGGTGTGTGTGTTGTGAATGGGATTGTTTACTTGATTCCTTTTTTAATTAAGTTTCTCATTGGTATATACTTTTGCCCATTATTGTGTATACTACAATTTTGAAGAAATAAAATTATTTACAACTGTGAAGTTATTGGTGAAATTTTTAAGGTCTCTTGCATATAAAGTTATATTCTCTTCAAATAGGGATGTTTTTACTTTCTCTTTTTTTATTTGATTCTCTTTTATTTCCTTCTGTTTTCTTACTGTGATAGCTAAGACTTCAAGAAGTGTAATGAATAAGAGTAAAGACAGTGGACATTCTTATCTTGTTCCTGATTTTAATGTAAATGCTTTGAACTGTTCTCCATTTAGCATGGTATTGCTTATAAATTTGTTGTATATATCATTTAATATGTTGAGACA
This sequence comes from Peromyscus leucopus, assembly GCF_004664715.2. Lineage (NCBI taxonomy): Eukaryota > Metazoa > Chordata > Mammalia > Rodentia > Cricetidae > Peromyscus > Peromyscus leucopus. Next base: position 53,345,628 of record NC_051069.1, read on the forward strand.
TATTCCCTGTATCCTTTCATTCCATAGTACTCTTGTCATGAAAGGATGCTGGATTTTTTTTCAAAGGCCTTTTTTTTTTTCATCTAATCAGATGATAAGGAGATTTCTCTTTTTGAGTCTATTTGTATGGACAAATAATATTTATTGATCTATGTATGTTGAACCACACTAAAATTGCTGGAATAAAGCTAACTTGGTAGTGACAAATGATTTTTTAATATTATCTTGGGTTTGTTTTGGTAGTATTTTATTGAGAATTTTTGTATCTATGTCAGGGATATTAGTGTGATTTTCTTTGTGTGTGTGTGTGTGTGTGTGTGTGTGTGTGTGTGTGTGTGTGTGTGTGTGTGTTTACCTGGTTTTGGTATCAACGTAGTGCTGGCTTCCTAAAAAGGCTTTGGAAGTCTTCTTTCCCTTTCTATTTCATGAACTCACAAAAGACTTTAACTGGAGTTGGGGATTTAGCTCAGTGGTAAAGTGCTTGCTTAGCAATTGCAAGACCTTGGGTTCAGTCCTCAGTGAGGCAACCATTTATTTTTTTATTGCTTTTTTCTTTATTCTTGATAATTTCATACATGTATTTAATGAAATATGATTATCTATCCCCTATTTCCTCCTCCTCTGACTCCCCCTGTGTCTTCCCCAACTTATTTATGGTTTATGAATACTTTCTACATCTGCTCTTTGCCTTTTCATTCTGCTATTCTTCTGCTCACCAGAATCAGTTTCTTTGTGTGTCTACTTGCCTATTGTAACTATATGTTCTTAGAGTAGTTCATCTTTTGTATTAACATATGAATCAGCACAATTGTAGCAGAAGTGAGAAGCAACAACTGTCAAATATTTAAAGAAAGTTCCTTTGGGCCAAAGAGATGACTCAGCAGGTGAAGATGCTTGCTGCCAAGCTTGATGAGTAACCTGAGCTTTATCTTCAGAAACTACTGGGTAGAAAAGGAAAACAAGTCCCACAGGATGTACTATGACCTTTTAAAAGGGCATGCTTTGGAATGCCCCCACCACCACAAGTAAATGTAATAAAATAAATAAACTCCCTCAGCTTCTGAGACAGAACTGTATTAAAAAAAAATAAACCCTCATTTTCCCATTATGCCTTAGTCTTATGCTAAATTTGCTGGCCAAAGATGAAGATGATTAACACTGTATGACATAGGTTGTTTATTAAACCTTCTTTAGGGCCCATCCTAACAAAGATAGCATCCCTATTTACAGCTTAAGGAGATAAATTCTGAAAGAATTTCACCCACCATTAAATACCAGCCACTTTTCATGGGGCTGCACATCTAGGCACTGCCAACCCAGCCATTCCTTACTGAACATCACAACACACTGTTGCTTTCTGTCTGAAATTTTGCAATCCATGTAAAATTTTTGTATCTCTCCATCCTTATTATCACCATAACTACAACATGAGAACTTTGAGACAAGCATCAATGGTATAATAAATTGTTTATGCATTTTGGAGTTGCATAGGCTTGTATAAATATCCTGTCTCAAACATTTTCTTGACATAAATCTTGACAAAGTTACTTAAGCTAGATAAGTTCAGACTTCTTTATCTGCAAGTCAGAAAAAATAAAACCTATAGAACAGCTTTGCAAGAGTTAGAGAAAGTGAAAAATGAACTGCCTACCAGCACTAGTTACTGCATTGGCACTCAATATGTCTTCCATTTTTCTCACCCCTTACAAGTTGAGTCCATCTAGTCTCATTTTAGAAGATGCTTAGTAACTACACTTTGCAGGTGCTAGCTCTATTGTCACTTCTGCAAGATAGAGCTCACCCCTATGTTGTGAGACTCTCTGTAATGTAAGTAACTTTGATATCAGCAGGGCAATGGCAGAAAAGGAAGTGCTTGAAATTCAGACACCCCAGAATACATGCTCCTTCTTTACGGTCTGATTCTGCTTGCTATTGAGGAGAATTTCATTCATCATATGCCTATGAAAGCTCTCTCATTAATCTATAGTTATTTCTTATGGTTTAGGATCTGGAAATAACTACCTTTCCAATTCCAACCTTAAGTTTCATTTAGTTGTACATTTCTTAACCTGGACAAAGCTTAATTCAACAATTAGAAAAAACTCTATAGGTCTGTTTTATGTTGCTTCAGACCTGGTTATTAGACTCTCCAGAACACTGGTAGGGTCTCTTAGGGTCTCTCTCTCTCTCTCTCTCTCTCTCTCTCTCTCTCTCTCCATGTGTGTGTGTGCATGTGTGTGTACGTGTGTGTGTGTGTGTGTATTATGATGAGGGTGCACATGAAAATATATGCACATGCATGTGGAGGCCATAAGTTGATGTCAAATGTCTTCTACAGTTTCACATCTTATTTTATTTTTTTAAGACTGTCTCTTACTGAATCTGGAGCTTGCTGCCTTGTCATATAACCAGAGAACCCCAGTGACCCTTCTGACCCTATTCTTCCTATCACTGAGGTGAGAATTGACATAGGACATTCCTGTCATTTTCATGGGAACTAGAGACCCAAACTCAAGTCCAGATGCTTGGGCACCAAGCACTTTGCCCACAAAGTCATCTCCCAGATTCCCTGCTCTATGTTTTATGGATTGTACTAGACACTGAACTGGGCTGTATGAAAACAGGTTGGTCAAGTCATTTATTCTGTATTGTGTGGGTAATAGATTCAGATAGAAGGCACTTGTGCATGGTTATTGTGCATGGTTATATATCTAACTACAAACCCAGTAGGTTACATGGGGAGTGTGTTTAGTGAGTGGTACATACGTATGTCTTTAAGCCATCCATCTTCTCATGTACTTCTTTTCTGAACTCAAAAATTCATATCACCTTGCAAGGAAGTATGATGATGTTGAAGAAGCCCTAATTGTTTAAGCACAAATTCATAAACTGCAGTACAGTATTACTAATAATATATTACTCTGATTTGCCTTATATGTGATGGCGACATTCCAAGGTCTAACCACCTGTTTAAAAAATTACCTGTCTAGAATCTGTGGACAGGGTAGAATTATTTCTGTCAGCTGAATTTGGAGGAACAGCTAATTTCTGGCATGTAGAAGACTATGTATCACTTTCTTGACTCTTCCATTTGGCTTTCCTTCTGCTTGAGAGATTATCTGAAAGCCAATTATCTAGTGATAGGAATACTCAGGTAGTCCATGTTACAATATAGAGAAATACAACAAAAGACACATTTAACCTGTGTTTTAGTAATAAAACCTGTTGCTGTGTTAAGTGTAAATTTTATGTTGTTCAGAAAAGATTTCTGCTTGTCTTCATCAGCCTCTGACTAATGCAGGACTTGGCTCTTCACAATCCTGCACAATCACTACAACACAGGAGGATGTGCTATATTGCCCTTAGTTTGTCCTGGCCTCTGCATGTAACTGACAGAAGCAGTGTTGCTTACATTGTGTGGTCCATTTCATGTGGCTTCCCCTAGCATTGTGGGCCAGGGAAGTTCAGTTCTTCACAGGCTTGGAAGGATAGTCTAGAACTTCTGCATAGCCAGAAAGAATGTCACAAGCATATGGTCAGCATTCCTGGTATAGTTGTAGGGATAAGAAGACCATTTCTTAAGGTTATAGGGATAAGTCAAAACCTCTTTAAAATAACAGTAACTGTTTTAGGGGTGTATGCTACAGGCACAGATGGTCACCTCTCCCTTCATTTAGATAATTTGTCAAAGACAGACAGGCAGACACACACACACACACACACACACACACACACACACACACACACCTTTATGTTCTTCAGTTCTTTATAAGTTCCACCCTTCCCTGTTTCCATTGTTTTATAACCTTGTGTTTCCCATCATACATTTTGTTAGTTCATTGTGTACATCATCATACATTTTACTTTAGATTGTCTTTGATTTGCTATCTTGATCAGTAAGTTTTCCAAGCATAGCATACCTTTCTCTTCAATTGTGGTTAATCTCTCAAGGATAACTTCTGCTAGTTCCATCTCTTTTCTTACCTTCCTTTGGGATTTACATAAAATTTCACATGAAGAAATGTAATAACCTTCATGAAGTATAAAGAGGGCTGGAATTTAATCAGGTCATTGCATTTAGAATTGGGTCTTTGGGAGGTGGTTAGTGTTACATACCATTGTACTAGATTTCCAAAGAGTGAATCCTAGTGTCCTTACGAGAAGGTAAGACAAACTGGGATACCAGACATATAGTTCCCTTGTATCATGGTACATGATGCCATGTGCTTCCTGAGAATCTGCCAGTAAAAAAGACATCAAGAGTCATAGCCCTTCAACTTTGCGTACTTGTGACCAAGAGACAATGCATATTTAAAAAAAATATATCTCAACTAGTCTGTGGTTCTGTCTTTGGGTCTGTGCTATTAGTAACAGAGAAGGAACTAATCTGAAAACTAGATTATAACTTTCTGTTTAACATTGCCATTAAATCTTATTTGTTTATGGAATTTACCACAATGGTTACTACATGGTAATCAAACACTGTAACTTCTGTACTTTTTCAATACTAAACAAAGGACATATACAGTTCAGAATAACACAAAGCACAAAATTTTGTACAAAAGAATTCTCTGAATTCATCAGGATTTCATGTTCATCCAGAATTGCCACCCAAGTTCTGTTTTTCTCAGAGTGGAGCAAAATCTGATGGTGACCTTTGCCCTTCTTGTTTTCTGGTGTTTCTAAAGTCACCTCTGAAGCAATTATGAGTAGATATTTGAAGATATGATAGTTAAGCTTCCCCTTGAACTCAGGAACAGGAATTTCAGGTGGTTAGGATTTTATATTGTATTTCACCAGAATAACTTTAAAGTGATTTATATTCCCAAGCTCTTGGGACAGACACAACAGGATTATGTTCCCTTTATATTTTCAGTCTCCCAACTTTTGGCCAACAATTTAGCGTAACTTCCAACTCCCCCGTCTCTTTCTCCACTGGGTGCTGAGTTGTGATCACTTTAAAATCTAATCCCAGGATTTATTCTTTCCTTGACCTCTTGTACTCATTTCATTCTGCTGATCTCACAGAATCCTGCCTGAGATGGGTTGCTAGGCTCCTTGATTTTGTTCTCCAGGGAGCATCCTTGTTATATTGTAACTCCCAAAACAGAACAACTTGGAATCTGTGTTTCTCTCCAGATTCTAAATTTATAGTAAAAATGGCATATTCAACAAATTCGAATATAGCTCTGTGTTTAGACTTCATTACACAGCACATGACAGATAGCTCTCCTTCCTTTCTTCCTCTGAAAAATGCAAACAAAGGGCTGGATTCAATATGCTGTGCTCATGGCACTGATTTTTCTATCTAGTTGACTTACCATTTCCTTTCCTTTCTATTTCAATTCAACTTACTATCATTAAATTAATTTTCTCTGTTTGTTAACTCAGCGACAAACACTGAAGAAGACAGATTTTTCTGTGCATATAAATTTCATAAGTCACACTGTCCCCAGTGTCCAGACCTAACCTTACCTCTCAAATCTCAATGTGTATGTCTGTTTCCTTCTGACTACCTAAATTTGGCTCAGAGTGTGGCTAGCTACTATGACTTACTGTAAAGATTGAATTTCTTTTTCTGAAACTGTCATGTTTTTTTCTTCTGGTCCTCTGATTATAATGATATCTTAAGAAATAAAAGTTTAAATGTCAGTGATATTCTACTTATTACCATGAAGAAAAAAATGAATGTACAGAAAGAATAAATCCATAATTTTGGAGAGATGCTGCCAGGCAATAAGGACTACTCCCTGGTCAGGTGGTTGAGCTTCAGACCTCAGTAACAATATAACATATCTTCTGTTCAGTTCCAGTCATAGCCACATGTTGTTCTGACCATTAAAGCATCATCTCCAATGTTTCTTATACAAAAGGATTCATGCTCTTTGATTTTCTTTGGACCTATGAATCTTCACTTTTAAGATTCTTCTGTAAGGCTGAATACGAGTTCAGTGTAGATAAACCTGGAAATTTCTGATTACTATTTTTTACTTTTCTCTTTCTATTGTTATGTTCATATACACATCTGATTCACTTACAACACTATAGTAGTTTTCCAAACAACAATGATGCTCTTTGCATTTTCCTATAAAAGAGATTGCAGTGACAGGTAGGATTTCTGGACACCTCCTCCGTACTTGACTAACTGTTGGCAGGCCAATCCTTTACAGACCTAGTGCACACAGCTGCAGCTACTTTGAGTTCATGACTGCATTGGCTATACAGTTTCAGGGAATGGAGAAATCACTTTCTTTAGCTGTTCTCAAAAAATGACTCTACCAGGTTACAACAGATTGCTATAATCTGGTGGTCACAATGATGACCCTGGTTGAACTTAATGGGTCACAAAACAAATACAAATGTTGTAGACCTGGGAAAGGAACTGATAATGGTGGGCTATGGGTAGTTAAAGGAAGGAGATAGGAGTGGATGTGGGAAGAGAGCAATAGGAATTCATTATACACATGTATGGAATTATCAAACAACCAAATTAAACATTATAAAAGCAATAACAACCAAAACAATTAATTTTCATATAGCCATTCAACTATCCAGTCATTTCCTGCTTAAACCTTAGCAGATTACCTATGTCTCCTGAGGTGATTTTCAAACTATTCTTCCACCATCTTTGTCTACAGTCTTGTCATGAAGACCCTCCCTGAAACTGAGTGTGAAGATCAGTGGTAGGTTTAGAAATCTATATCAGCAGGGTACAATGGTCTTTAAGCCCTCTATAATAGAATGCCAACTCAATTGCCAGTTTCATTCTGTCAACCAGATTGCACATTTTCTACATACAAGTAACACTGAGAAACTTGGCACATAAAATAAGAATTATGCTTTCTCAGTTTCTATATTTTGCATAAAAGTTGTTCTCTTCAAGAGATTTCTTCACATGTGCTGTTACAGCATGAATAACTCTAGATTCTCTAATACCCTGTTTTCTGAAGGTTCTTCCAGAAAACATCTTCCTTTTAAGACATTCCTGACCTCTGCCAATAAGCTGTTATCTCTTCCTTTTTTTTTTTTTTTTTGAATTTTCAATATTTCAACCCTTTATGGCCTGTGCCACAATCTACCTCCTCAAATGTTTTGTGTGTGAGTGTAATGAATAGTGGTGGCTTTCACTGCTTTCCTTTCTGACCTTGGGAGGTGGGAACTATTCACTCAATTTGCTACTGTGCCTCAGAAAGAATAGATAATCAGAAGCTTTATATTAATGGAACAGAATAGATACCATTTATTTCTCTAGGAAAAAATACTCTGTAAAGCCTCTTCTTGCTGACTTCAGGTATCCTGGTTTCCTGGACACTCTAGTCTCTACACTAGTAAGGTTTAGAATTCTTTCAAGTGATTGATACAATGGATTAAAGTCAGGTATTACAATCAGTGTGCTGGAATTCAAATCTCAGACTCATCATTACTGTGACTACAGATCATCTTTTGTGGAAATCTTCTGTCTTTGCATTTCAAGTTTAAAACAGGCTTGTGCAGTCCACCAAATGTGATTAGAAGGACTAAACTTCATGTAATGCTCTGTAAGTAGTATACCAATTAATAGTATGATAAAAATATGTACTATATGTGATAAGAGATCTTAGTGATTATTCATTGCATTGCCAATAAGTGATAAAGAAAAAATCTAAATAAATATGATTTTTGTATGTTTTTCCCTATACAAATAAAAAAGTCAATAAAATACAGGGTAAATACTTTTGTAGTGAAAGAAAATTTAAGTGCCCAAGGTCTACCCTCCATGTGAATCTTAAAACATCATCATTAGCTCTGACTTATTCTCCCAAATGGACATCCCAGGTGGGAAACAATTTCCTTCTATAAAACAAAGAAACAACAACAACAAACAGTGCCTCCCTTTTGCTCTTAGGCTGTCTCTTCCACCAGTTCTTACAGAGAAGCAAGTACTCTTATCTAGGGCCACATTCTAGCCTTGCTCTTCCCCCATACAGATTTATTCTGTATCCTATTGACTGCATTTGTGATTTCCATGGTTGCTTGTCATGTTTTGATTAAGTGGCCCTATAAAATATTGGAAAAATCAAATAGAATTTGGAGCACTTTTTGAATAGCTTACTTTGGGAATTTTTATGACGATGAACAGCAATTTTTAGTTAACTTAAATAAATCCTCAAGGGGAAACCCATCTGTTTTATGAATATTTGTGTTGTATAGTCATATGAAAAGCTTTATCAGACTCTACTCCATCAAAGCTTATGACAGCACCAATGTTAATGTACCATGGAATGTCTTGTTATACATCTCTATGGCTTCTGAAAGTCATCATTTGAAATTAATTAATGAAGATTTCCCCCAATTACATCATGTTACTGTGTTGTTCTTCTTAATAAAATTAGACATCTCGATTCAGGCCCGTTGGCAGCCGGCAGAGACATACAGACCCAGCGGTGGCCCACAGAGGTAGACAGGCCCGGCGGCGGAGACAAGCAGATGAAGGTAGGCCTGCAGCGGCCTACAGAGGTAGACAGGCCCAGCGGTGGCAGCTGACAGGGACATTCAGGCCAGGTGGCGGCCCGCAGAGGTAGACAGACCTGGTGGCAGTGACAAGCAGAGGAAGGTAGGCCTGCAGGGGCAGCTGGCAGAGACATACAGGCCCAGCAGCAGCTGGCAAAGACATATAGGCCCGGCGGAGGCCTGCAGAGGCAGACAGACCCAGCAGCAGCTGACAGGGACATACAGGCCCAGCGGCGGACCACAGAGGTAGACAGGCCCAGTGACGGAGACAAGCAGACGCAGCATGGAATAGGGACGCCTCTAACCCAACACCCGGGGAGAAGCTATCTTTGTGGGATGGAATCAAAACGAATCTGAACACTCTGTCTGAGGACAACCCAGGGCCCAGCTGCTGATCCTGTGAAACCGAACAACTTGGAAGTGTTGGTGAGACTACCCCGCTCAGCTGAAACCCATCTGGGAGAGGATTCAGATGCCTACAATCTGAAGTCTGAAGAAACAATATCAGCTGAGGAGTCGACAAATGAACAAACCGTGACCTGGGAACACAGAAGAAGGCGCTGCCCAGCCACCAAACCAGATCACCAGAATCATAAGTATATACTTCATCGACTGAGATCAGCTGCCCCTGAAGAAATAGCCCAATAGCACCAATTTAACCAAGAACCCCTACTAAACCAAGACGAAAAATTAGAACAAGAGAGGCACTCTCAGACACAGACACCACCTGCACCGCACAGAGGAAGACATGAGTAGACGCCAGTGCAAAAATACAGGCAACAATATAAAGACCTATATAGCAACATCAGAACTTAGTGATTCAACACCTGTAAGACCTGAACATACCAAAACAGAAGAAACAGAAGAAATCAACCCTAAAAATGACTTTACGAAGATGATAAAGGCCCTTAAAGAAGAAATAAAACATTTCCTCAAAGAGGAAATAAAAACTTTCCTTAAAGAGGAAATGAAAAACTCCATTAAAGAGGAAATAAAAAACTCCCTTAAAGAAATGGAAGAAAAAACGAACAAAAAAAAATGGGAAGAAATCAAATCAAGCCAAGAAAAAGCAATTAAACAGATGAAAGAAACATTCCAAGATCTGAAAAATGAATTTGAGACAATAAAGAAAACACAAGCTGAGGGAATGCTGGAAATAGAAATCCTGACTAAATGAACAGGAACCACAGAAACAAGCATAGCCAACCGATTGCAAGAGATGGAACAGAGAATCTCTGACACTGAAGACACGATAGAGAAAATAGATTCGTCAGTCAAAGAAAACACCAAAGACAAAAAAGTCTTAACACAAAACGTCCAGGAAATTTGGGACACCATGAAAACACCAAACCTAAGAATAATAGGGATAGAAGAAGGAGAAGAATACCAACTCAAAGGCACAGAAAATATATTCAATAAAATCATAGAAGAAAACTTTCCTAACCTAAAGAAAGAAATACCTATGAAGATACAAGAAGCTTACAGAACACTGAATAGGCTGGATCCAAAAAAAGAGTCCCCTCGCCACATAATAATCAAAACACTAAACACACAGAACAAAGAAAAAATATTAAGAGCCGCAAAGGAAAAAGACCAAGTAACATATAAAGGCAAACCCATCAGAATAACACCAGACTACTCAATAGAGACTATGAAAGCTAGAAGATCATGGACAAATCTCATGCAGACACTAAGAGACCACGGATGCCAACCCAGACTATTACACCCAGCAAAACTCTCAAACACCATAGGCGGAGTAAACAAAATATTCCAGGATAAAACCAGATTTAATCAATACCTGTCCACAAACCCAGCCCTACAGAAAGCACTAGAAGGGAAAATCCAACCCAAAGAAGCTAAACACATCCATGAAAACTCAGGCAATAGATAATCCCACACCAACATATACCACAGAAGGACAACACAACACAACCACAAAAAATAACAGGAATTAACAATCACTGGTCATTAATATCCATCAATATCAACGGTCTCAACTCACCTATAAAAAGACACAGGCTAACAGAATGGATAAGAAAACAGGACCCATCCATCCGCTGCATACAAGAAACACACCTTAACTTCAAAGACAGACACTATCTCTGAGTAAAATGCTGGGAAAAGGCTTTCCAAGCAAATGGACTTAAGAAACAAGACTTCAAACTAAAATAGACTTCAAACTAAAATCAATCCAAAGAGATCAGGATGGACATTACATATTTATCACAGGAAAAATCCACCAAGATGAAGTCTCAATTCTAAACATTTATGCTCCAAATAAAAAAGCACCCACATTCATAAAAGAAACACTACTAAAGTTTAAAACATACATCAAACCCCACACATTAGTAGTGGGAGATTTTAACACACCACTCTCACCAAAAGACAGATCTACCAGGCTGAAACTTAACAAAGAAATAAAGGACCTAACAGATGTTATGACTCAAATGGACCTAATAGATATCTACAGAACATTCCATCCTAACACAAAAGAATATACCTTCTTCTCAGCACCCCATGGAACCTTCTCAAAAATTGACCACATGCTTGGACACAAAACAAATCTCAACAGATACAAAAAAAATGGAATAACCTCCTGTATCTTATCAGACCACCATGCCTTAAAGTTAGACCTCAACAACAAAAAAAAAATATAGAAAACCCACAAACTCATGGAAACTGAATAATGCCCATCTGAAACATCAATGGGTCAAGGAAGAAATAAAGAAAGAAATTAAAGATTTCCTAGAATTCAATGAAAATGAAAGTACAACATACCCAAACTTATGGGACACTATGAAAGCAGTGCTAAGAGGAAAATTCATACCTCTAAATGCACACATAAAGAAGATGGAGCAATCCCATACCAATGAACTAACAGCACAACTGAAAGCTCTAGAACAAAAAGAAACAAACTCACCCAGGAGAAATAGACGCCAGGAAATAATCAAATTGAGGGCTGAAATCAACAAAATAGAAAACAAGAGAACAATACAAAAAATCAATGAAACAAAGAGTTGGTTCTTTGAAAAATTCAACAAGATAGACAAACCCCTAGCCAAATTAACCAAAAGGCAAAGAGAGAGCACCCAAATTCACAAAATCAAAAATGAAAAGGGAGACATAACAACAGACAATGAGGAAATCCAGAGAATCATCAGATCATACTTCAAAAACCTGTACTCCACAAAAATGGAAAACCAGGAAGAAATGGACAATTTCCTGGATAAATACCACATACCAAAATTAAATCAAGACCAGATAAACCATTTAAATAGACCAATAACCCCTAAAGAAATAGAAACAGTCATCAAAAGTCTCCCAACCAAAAAAAGCCCAGGACCAGATGGTTTCAGTGCAGAATTCTACCAGACTTTCAAAGAAGAACTAATACCAATCCTCTTCAAAGTGTTCCACACAATAGAAACAGAAGGAACACTACCAAACTCTTTTTATGAGGCTACAATTACCCTTATACCCAAACCACACAAAGATGCAACAAAGAAAGAGAACTACAGACCAATCTCCCTCATGAACATTGATGGAAAAATACTCAACAAAATATTGGCAAACCAAATCCAAGAATACATCAAAACAATCATCCATCACGACCAAGTAGGATTCATCCCAGGGATGCAAGGATGGTTCAACATATGAAAATCAGTCAATGTAATACACCATATAAACAAACTGAAAGAAAAAAAAACACATGATCATCTCCTTAGATGCTGAAAATGCCTTTGATAAAATCCAACACCCCTTCATGATAAAGGTCTTAGAAAGATCAGGAATACAAGGAACATTTCTAAACATAATAAAAACAATTTATAGCAAGCCAACAGCAAACATCAAATTAAATGGAGAGAAACTCAAAGCGATACCACTAAATTCAGGAACAAGCCTTGTCTTGTTCCTGAATTCGCTTTGAGTTTGAGTATCTCTCTCCCCATATTTATTCAATATAGTACTAGAAGTTCTAGCTAGAGCAATAAGACAACAAAAGGAGATCAAAGGGATACAAATTGGAAAGGAAGAAGTCAAACTTTCACTATTTGCAGATGATATGATAGTATACATAAGTGACCCCCAAAAGTCTACCAGGGAACTCCTACAGCTGATAAACTCCTTCAGTAAAGTGGCAGGATACAAGATCAACTCAAAAAAATCAGTAGCCCTCCTATACACAAATGATAAAAGGGCTGAGAAAGAAGTCAGAGAAACATCACCCTTTACAATAGCCACAAATAATATAAAATACCTTGGGATAACACTAACTAAACAAGTGAAGGACCTTTTTGATAAGAACTTTAAATCTCTAAAGAAAGAAATTGAAGAAGATATCAGAAAATGGAAGGATCTACCGTGCTCATGGATAGGTAGGATTAACATAGTAAAAATGGCAATCTTACCAAAAGCAATCTACAGATTGAATGCAATCCCCATCAAAATCCCAACACAATTCTTCACAGACTTGGAAAGAAAAATACTCAACTTCATATGGAAAAACAAAAGACCCAGGATAGCTAAAAGAATCCTATACGATAAAGCAACCTTTGAAGGCATCACCATCCCTGACCTCAAACTCTACTATGGAGCTATAGTAATAAAAACAGCTTGGTACTGGTATAAAAACTGGCATATGGACCAATGGAATCGAATTGAAGACCATGACATTAATCCATGCACATATGAACACCTGGTTTTTGACAAAGGAGCCAAAACTATACAATGGAAAAAAGAAAGTATCTTCAACAAATGGTGCTGGCATAACTGGATGTCAATATGTAAAAGATTACAAATAGATCCATATCTGTCACCATTCACAAAACTCAAGTCCAAGTGGAACAAAGACCTGAACATAAATCCAGTTACACTAAACTTAATAGAAAAGAAAGTAGGAAGCACTCTTGAATGCATTGGCACTGGAGACCATTTCCTAAATAAAACACCAACAGCACAGATCCTGAGCACAACAATTAATAAATGGGACCTCTCAAAATTGAGAAGCTTTTGCAGGACAATAAGACAAAAAGACAGTCAACAGAATGGGAAAAAATCTTCACCAACCCCACATCTGACAGAGGATTGATCTCCACAGTATGTAAAGAACTCAAGAAACTAGACATCAAAATACTGAAGAGTCCACTTAAAAAATGGGCTAAAGAGCTAAACAGAGAATTCACAAAACAAGAACTACAGATGGCTGAAAGACATTTAAAGAAATGCTCAACATCCTTAATCATCAGAGAAATGCAAATCAAAACGACTCTGAGATACCACCTTACACCTGTCAGAATGGCTACAATCAAAAACACCAATGACAGCCAATGTTGGAGAGGATGTGGAACAAAGGGAACACTCCTCCACTGTTGGTGGGAATGTAAACTTGTACAACCACTGTGGAAATCAGTATGGTGGTTTCTCAGAAAATTAGGAATCAAACTACCTCAAGACCCAGCCATCCTACTCTTGGGCATATACCCAAGGAATGCTGATTCATACCATAAAGATACGTGCTCAGCTATGTTCATTGCAGCACTATTTGTAATAGCCAGAACCTGGAAACAACCTAGATGTCCATCAACGGAAGAATGGATGGAAAAAATGTGCTACATATACACAATGGAGTACTACTCAGCAGAGAAAAACAATGAAAGCATGAAATTTGCAGGCAAATGGATGGAACTAGAAAAAATCATCCTGAGTGAGGT